>NC_064627.1:1099323850-1100044179 GCF_023864275.1 Schistocerca cancellata | reverse complement strand
GGCTCGTCCGGGATTTGAACCCGGGACCTCCTGCACCCTAAGCAGGAATCATACCCCTAGACCAACGAGCCCTGTGACACGTCGCATGCCAGTTACTCCAGTCCCTCGATGTCTTCCAGGGTGCTCTGGAAGTCTCGTGTAGGCTGGCGGGATGGAGGCGGCGCGAATTCCCGCGGTCGGCGGCCTTCCTGGGCTATTGGTACCTTCATGTAGAGCTGCCGCTGGGCGCGCACTGCCTGCTGCTAAGGAGGTGATTGTTTTTGCTGATGTGACTTGCAATAACGACTGCGCGAAACGCCGCTATCTCGTTAGGGGTGCTACGGCAGACACCCTCTCGGGCACCCCGAAGACTTCTTGAGCCCTCGGCTGCGATGGGTTTCAGGCTGTCAAAAGAACTATGGTGTGTGCATGCGCGGACGAGAGAAAGGCTGAGGCGTATTCGAGTGCACAAGGAGGGACTGAGCGTGTCCGTCGTTTCCGTAGTGTAGCGGTTATCACGTCTGCTTCACACGCAGAAGGTCCCCGGTTCGATCCCGGGCGGGAACAGTATTTTCCTGCCTATGTCGTATTGTACTCCAGTGAGCCTCGTCGTGTGTGGATCTGCTGCATGTCCCTTCGTTTTGCAAGTACCACATTTATTGAATTTTTTAGTTACGATGGCAACATCACTACAAGTTGTCTATGAAGTAAGGTGCACATAAGCAGTTTCCGTGGTGTAGCGGTTATCACGTCTGCCTAACACGCAGAAGGTCCCCGGTTCGATCCCGGGCGGAAACACTTTTTCATCACTTTAAGCGAGACTTACTAACATGCATCTGCTACCATCTGTACCCGAAACCTTCGTAACTGCCTTCACGCGTCGGACCAGAGTGTCAATTGCTCACATCAAATAAGAAATTCATTTGATATTGGCGGCGAGCTTTTTGCGCTGACTCAGCCACTGACGTGCGATCAGTTTGCACAAAACGCTAGGGCTCGTCCGGGATTTGAACCCGGGACCTCCTGCACCCTAAGCAGGAATCATACCCCTAGACCAACGAGCCCTGTGACACGTCGCATGCCAGTTACTCCAGTCCCTCGATGTCTTCCAGGGTGCTCTGGAAGTCTCGTGTAGGCTGGCGGGATGGAGGCGGCGCGAATTCCCGCGGTCGGCGGCCTTCCTGGGCTATTGGTACCTTCATGTAGAGCTGCCGCTGGGCGCGCACTGCCTGCTGCTAAGGAGGTGATTGTTTTTGCTGATGTGACTTGCAATAACGACTGCGCGAAACGCCGCTATCTCGTTAGGGGTGCTACGGCAGACACCCTCTCGGGCACCCCGAAGACTTCTTGAGCCCTCGGCTGCGATGGGTTTCAGGCTGTCAAAAGAACTATGGTGTGTGCATGCGCGGACGAGAGAAAGGCTGAGGCGTATTCGAGTGCACAAGGAGGGACTGAGCGTGTCCGTCGTTTCCGTAGTGTAGCGGTTATCACGTCTGCTTCACACGCAGAAGGTCCCCGGTTCGATCCCGGGCGGGAACAGTATTTTCCTGCCTATGTCGTATTGTACTCCAGTGAGCCTCGTCGTGTGTGGATCTGCTGCATGTCCCTTCGTTTTGCAAGTACCACATTTATTGAATTTTTTAGTTACGATGGCAACATCACTACAAGTTGTCTATGAAGTAAGGTGCACATAAGCAGTTTCCGTGGTGTAGCGGTTATCACGTCTGCCTAACACGCAGAAGGTCCCCGGTTCGATCCCGGGCGGAAACACTTTTTCATCACTTTAAGCGAGACTTACTAACATGCATCTGCTACCATCTGTACCCGAAACCTTCGTAACTGCCTTCACGCGTCGGACCAGAGTGTCAATTGCTCACATCAAATAAGAAATTCATTTGATATTGGCGGCGAGCTTTTTGCGCTGACTCAGCCACTGACGTGCGATCAGTTTGCACAAAACGCTAGGGCTCGTCCGGGATTTGAACCCGGGACCTCCTGCACCCTAAGCAGGAATCATACCCCTAGACCAACGAGCCCTGTGACACGTCGCATGCCAGTTACTCCAGTCCCTCGATGTCTTCCAGGGTGCTCTGGAAGTCTCGTGTAGGCTGGCGGGATGGAGGCGGCGCGAATTCCCGCGGTCGGCGGCCTTCCTGGGCTATTGGTACCTTCATGTAGAGCTGCCGCTGGGCGCGCACTGCCTGCTGCTAAGGAGGTGATTGTTTTTGCTGATGTGACTTGCAATAACGACTGCGCGAAACGCCGCTATCTCGTTAGGGGTGCTACGGCAGACACCCTCTCGGGCACCCCGAAGACTTCTTGAGCCCTCGGCTGCGATGGGTTTCAGGCTGTCAAAAGAACTATGGTGTGTGCATGCGCGGACGAGAGAAAGGCTGAGGCGTATTCGAGTGCACAAGGAGGGACTGAGCGTGTCCGTCGTTTCCGTAGTGTAGCGGTTATCACGTCTGCTTCACACGCAGAAGGTCCCCGGTTCGATCCCGGGCGGGAACAGTATTTTCCTGCCTATGTCGTATTGTACTCCAGTGAGCCTCGTCGTGTGTGGATCTGCTGCATGTCCCTTCGTCTTGCAAGTACCACATTTATTGAATTTTTTAGTTACGATGGCAACATCACTACAAGTTGTCTATGAAGTAAGGTGCACATAAGCAGTTTCCGTGGTGTAGCGGTTATCACGTCTGCCTAACACGCAGAAGGTCCCCGGTTCGATCCCGGGCGGAAACACTTTTTCATCACTTTAAGCGAGACTTACTAACATGCATCTGCTACCATCTGTACCCGAAACCTTCGTAACTGCCTTCACGCGTCGGACCAGAGTGTCAATTGCTCACATCAAATAAGAAATTCATTTGATATTGGCGGCGAGCTTTTTGCGCTGACTCAGCCACTGACGTGCGATCAGTTTGCACAAAACGCTAGGGCTCGTCCGGGATTTGAACCCGGGACCTCCTGCACCCTAAGCAGGAATCATACCCCTAGACCAACGAGCCCTGTGACACGTCGCATGCCAGTTACTCCAGTCCCTCGATGTCTTCCAGGGTGCTCTGGAAGTCTCGTGTAGGCTGGCGGGATGGAGGCGGCGCGAATTCCCGCGGTCGGCGGCCTTCCTGGGCTATTGGTACCTTCATGTAGAGCTGCCGCTGGGCGCGCACTGCCTGCTGCTAAGGAGGTGATTGTTTTTGCTGATGTGACTTGCAATAACGACTGCGCGAAACGCCGCTATCTCGTTAGGGGTGCTACGGCAGACACCCTCTCGGGCACCCCGAAGACTTCTTGAGCCCTCGGCTGCGATGGGTTTCAGGCTGTCAAAAGAACTATGGTGTGTGCATGCGCGGACGAGAGAAAGGCTGAGGCGTATTCGAGTGCACAAGGAGGGACTGAGCGTGTCCGTCGTTTCCGTAGTGTAGCGGTTATCACGTCTGCTTCACACGCAGAAGGTCCCCGGTTCGATCCCGGGCGGGAACAGTATTTTCCTGCCTATGTCGTATTGTACTCCAGTGAGCCTCGTCGTGTGTGGATCTGCTGCATGTCCCTTCGTTTTGCAAGTACCACATTTATTGAATTTTTTAGTTACGATGGCAACATCACTACAAGTTGTCTATGAAGTAAGGTGCACATAAGCAGTTTCCGTGGTGTAGCGGTTATCACGTCTGCCTAACACGCAGAAGGTCCCCGGTTCGATCCCGGGCGGAAACACTTTTTCATCACTTTAAGCGAGACTTACTAACATGCATCTGCTACCATCTGTACCCGAAACCTTCGTAACTGCCTTCACGCGTCGGACCAGAGTGTCAATTGCTCACATCAAATAAGAAATTCATTTGATATTGGCGGCGAGCTTTTTGCGCTGACTCAGCCACTGACGTGCGATCAGTTTGCACAAAACGCTAGGGCTCGTCCGGGATTTGAACCCGGGACCTCCTGCACCCTAAGCAGGAATCATACCCCTAGACCAACGAGCCCTGTGACACGTCGCATGCCAGTTACTCCAGTCCCTCGATGTCTTCCAGGGTGCTCTGGAAGTCTCGTGTAGGCTGGCGGGATGGAGGCGGCGCGAATTCCCGCGGTCGGCGGCCTTCCTGGGCTATTGGTACCTTCATGTAGAGCTGCCGCTGGGCGCGCACTGCCTGCTGCTAAGGAGGTGATTGTTTTTGCTGATGTGACTTGCAATAACGACTGCGCGAAACGCCGCTATCTCGTTAGGGGTGCTACGGCAGACACCCTCTCGGGCACCCCGAAGACTTCTTGAGCCCTCGGCTGCGATGGGTTTCAGGCTGTCAAAAGAACTATGGTGTGTGCATGCGCGGACGAGAGAAAGGCTGAGGCGTATTCGAGTGCACAAGGAGGGACTGAGCGTGTCCGTCGTTTCCGTAGTGTAGCGGTTATCACGTCTGCTTCACACGCAGAAGGTCCCCGGTTCGATCCCGGGCGGGAACAGTATTTTCCTGCCTATGTCGTATTGTACTCCAGTGAGCCTCGTCGTGTGTGGATCTGCTGCATGTCCCTTCGTTTTGCAAGTACCACATTTATTGAATTTTTTAGTTACGATGGCAACATCACTACAAGTTGTCTATGAAGTAAGGTGCACATAAGCAGTTTCCGTGGTGTAGCGGTTATCACGTCTGCCTAACACGCAGAAGGTCCCCGGTTCGATCCCGGGCGGAAACACTTTTTCATCACTTTAAGCGAGACTTACTAACATGCATCTGCTACCATCTGTACCCGAAACCTTCGTAACTGCCTTCACGCGTCGGACCAGAGTGTCAATTGCTCACATCAAATAAGAAATTCATTTGATATTGGCGGCGAGCTTTTTGCGCTGACTCAGCCACTGACGTGCGATCAGTTTGCACAAAACGCTAGGGCTCGTCCGGGATTTGAACCCGGGACCTCCTGCACCCTAAGCAGGAATCATACCCCTAGACCAACGAGCCCTGTGACACGTCGCATGCCAGTTACTCCAGTCCCTCGATGTCTTCCAGGGTGCTCTGGAAGTCTCGTGTAGGCTGGCGGGATGGAGGCGGCGCGAATTCCCGCGGTCGGCGGCCTTCCTGGGCTATTGGTACCTTCATGTAGAGCTGCCGCTGGGCGCGCACTGCCTGCTGCTAAGGAGGTGATTGTTTTTGCTGATGTGACTTGCAATAACGACTGCGCGAAACGCCGCTATCTCGTTAGGGGTGCTACGGCAGACACCCTCTCGGGCACCCCGAAGACTTCTTGAGCCCTCGGCTGCGATGGGTTTCAGGCTGTCAAAAGAACTATGGTGTGTGCATGCGCGGACGAGAGAAAGGCTGAGGCGTATTCGAGTGCACAAGGAGGGACTGAGCGTGTCCGTCGTTTCCGTAGTGTAGCGGTTATCACGTCTGCTTCACACGCAGAAGGTACCCGGTTCGATCCCGGGCGGGAACAGTATTTTCCTGCCTATGTCGTATTGTACTCCAGTGAGCCTCGTCGTGTGTGGATCTGCTGCATGTCCCTTCGTTTTGCAAGTACCACATTTATTGAATTTTTTAGTTACGATGGCAACATCACTACAAGTTGTCTATGAAGTAAGGTGCACATAAGCAGTTTCCGTGGTGTAGCGGTTATCACGTCTGCCTAACACGCAGAAGGTCCCCGGTTCGATCCCGAGCGGAAACACTTTTTCATCACTTTAAGCGAGACTTACTAACATGCATCTGCTACCATCTGTACCCGAAACCTTCGTAACTGCCTTCACGCGTCGGACCAGAGTGTCAATTGCTCACATCAAATAAGAAATTCATTTGATATTGGCGGCGAGCTTTTTGCGCTGACTCAGCCACTGACGTGCGATCAGTTTGCACAAAACGCTAGGGCTCGTCCGGGATTTGAACCCGGGACCTCCTGCACCCTAAGCAGGAATCATACCCCTAGACCAACGAGCCCTGTGACACGTCGCATGCCAGTTACTCCAGTCCCTCGATGTCTTCCAGGGTGCTCTGGAAGTCTCGTGTAGGCTGGCGGGATGGAGGCGGCGCGAATTCCCGCGGTCGGCGGCCTTCCTGGGCTATTGGTACCTTCATGTAGAGCTGCCGCTGGGCGCGCACTGCCTGCTGCTAAGGAGGTGATTGTTTTTGCTGATGTGACTTGCAATAACGACTGCGCGAAACGCCGCTATCTCGTTAGGGGTGCTACGGCAGACACCCTCTCGGGCACCCCGAAGACTTCTTGAGCCCTCGGCTGCGATGGGTTTCAGGCTGTCAAAAGAACTATGGTGTGTGCATGCGCGGACGAGAGAAAGGCTGAGGCGTATTCGAGTGCACAAGGAGGGACTGAGCGTGTCCGTCGTTTCCGTAGTGTAGCGGTTATCACGTCTGCTTCACACGCAGAAGGTCCCCGGTTCGATCCCGGGCGGGAACAGTATTTTCCTGCCTATGTCGTATTGTACTCCAGTGAGCCTCGTCGTGTGTGGATCTGCTGCATGTCCCTTCGTTTTGCAAGTACCACATTTATTGAATTTTTTAGTTACGATGGCAACATCACTACAAGTTGTCTATGAAGTAAGGTGCACATAAGCAGTTTCCGTGGTGTAGCGGTTATCACGTCTGCCTAACACGCAGAAGGTCCCCGGTTCGATCCCGGGCGGAAACACTTTTTCATCACTTTAAGCGAGACTTACTAACATGCATCTGCTACCATCTGTACCCGAAACCTTCGTAACTGCCTTCACGCGTCGGACCAGAGTGTCAATTGCTCACATCAAATAAGAAATTCATTTGATATTGGCGGCGAGCTTTTTGCGCTGACTCAGCCACTGACGTGCGATCAGTTTGCACAAAACGCTAGGGCTCGTCCGGGATTTGAACCCGGGACCTCCTGCACCCTAAGCAGGAATCATACCCCTAGACCAACGAGCCCTGTGACACGTCGCATGCCAGTTACTCCAGTCCCTCGATGTCTTCCAGGGTGCTCTGGAAGTCTCGTGTAGGCTGGCGGGATGGAGGCGGCGCGAATTCCCGCGGTCGGCGGCCTTCCTGGGCTATTGGTACCTTCATGTAGAGCTGCCGCTGGGCGCGCACTGCCTGCTGCTAAGGAGGTGATTGTTTTTGCTGATGTGACTTGCAATAACGACTGCGCGAAACGCCGCTATCTCGTTAGGGGTGCTACGGCAGACACCCTCTCGGGCACCCCGAAGACTTCTTGAGCCCTCGGCTGCGATGGGTTTCAGGCTGTCAAAAGAACTATGGTGTGTGCATGCGCGGACGAGAGAAAGGCTGAGGCGTATTCGAGTGCACAAGGAGGGACTGAGCGTGTCCGTCGTTTCCGTAGTGTAGCGGTTATCACGTCTGCTTCACACGCAGAAGGTCCCCGGTTCGATCCCGGGCGGGAACAGTATTTTCCTGCCTATGTCGTATTGTACTCCAGTGAGCCTCGTCGTGTGTGGATCTGCTGCATGTCCCTTCGTTTTGCAAGTACCACATTTATTGAATTTTTTAGTTACGATGGCAACATCACTACAAGTTGTCTATGAAGTAAGGTGCACATAAGCAGTTTCCGTGGTGTAGCGGTTATCACGTCTGCCTAACACGCAGAAGGTCCCCGGTTCGATCCCGGGCGGAAACACTTTTTCATCACTTTAAGCGAGACTTACTAACATGCATCTGCTACCATCTGTACCCGAAACCTTCGTAACTGCCTTCACGCGTCGGACCAGAGTGTCAATTGCTCACATCAAATAAGAAATTCATTTGATATTGGCGGCGAGCTTTTTGCGCTGACTCAGCCACTGACGTGCGATCAGTTTGCACAAAACGCTAGGGCTCGTCCGGGATTTGAACCCGGGACCTCCTGCACCCTAAGCAGGAATCATACCCCTAGACCAACGAGCCCTGTGACACGTCGCATGCCAGTTACTCCAGTCCCTCGATGTCTTCCAGGGTGCTCTGGAAGTCTCGTGTAGGCTGGCGGGATGGAGGCGGCGCGAATTCCCGCGGTCGGCGGCCTTCCTGGGCTATTGGTACCTTCATGTAGAGCTGCCGCTGGGCGCGCACTGCCTGCTGCTAAGGAGGTGATTGTTTTTGCTGATGTGACTTGCAATAACGACTGCGCGAAACGCCGCTATCTCGTTAGGGGTGCTACGGCAGACACCCTCTCGGGCACCCCGAAGACTTCTTGAGCCCTCGGCTGCGATGGGTTTCAGGCTGTCAAAAGAACTATGGTGTGTGCATGCGCGGACGAGAGAAAGGCTGAGGCGTATTCGAGTGCACAAGGAGGGACTGAGCGTGTCCGTCGTTTCCGTAGTGTAGCGGTTATCACGTCTGCTTCACACGCAGAAGGTCCCCGGTTCGATCCCGGGCGGGAACAGTATTTTCCTGCCTATGTCGTATTGTACTCCAGTGAGCCTCGTCGTGTGTGGATCTGCTGCATGTCCCTTCGTTTTGCAAGTACCACATTTATTGAATTTTTTAGTTACGATGGCAACATCACTACAAGTTGTCTATGAAGTAAGGTGCACATAAGCAGTTTCCGTGGTGTAGCGGTTATCACGTCTGCCTAACACGCAGAAGGTCCCCGGTTCGATCCCGGGCGGAAACACTTTTTCATCACTTTAAGCGAGACTTACTAACATGCATCTGCTACCATCTGTACCCGAAACCTTCGTAACTGCCTTCACGCGTCGGACCAGAGTGTCAATTGCTCACATCAAATAAGAAATTCATTTGATATTGGCGGCGAGCTTTTTGCGCTGACTCAGCCACTGACGTGCGATCAGTTTGCACAAAACGCTAGGGCTCGTCCGGGATTTGAACCCGGGACCTCCTGCACCCTAAGCAGGAATCATACCCCTAGACCAACGAGCCCTGTGACACGTCGCATGCCAGTTACTCCAGTCCCTCGATGTCTTCCAGGGTGCTCTGGAAGTCTCGTGTAGGCTGGCGGGATGGAGGCGGCGCGAATTCCCGCGGTCGGCGGCCTTCCTGGGCTATTGGTACCTTCATGTAGAGCTGCCGCTGGGCGCGCACTGCCTGCTGCTAAGGAGGTGATTGTTTTTGCTGATGTGACTTGCAATAACGACTGCGCGAAACGCCGCTATCTCGTTAGGGGTGCTACGGCAGACACCCTCTCGGGCACCCCGAAGACTTCTTGAGCCCTCGGCTGCGATGGGTTTCAGGCTGTCAAAAGAACTATGGTGTGTGCATGCGCGGACGAGAGAAAGGCTGAGGCGTATTCGAGTGCACAAGGAGGGACTGAGCGTGTCCGTCGTTTCCGTAGTGTAGCGGTTATCACGTCTGCTTCACACGCAGAAGGTCCCCGGTTCGATCCCGGGCGGGAACAGTATTTTCCTGCCTATGTCGTATTGTACTCCAGTGAGCCTCGTCGTGTGTGGATCTGCTGCATGTCCCTTCGTTTTGCAAGTACCACATTTATTGAATTTTTTAGTTACGATGGCAACATCACTACAAGTTGTCTATGAAGTAAGGTGCACATAAGCAGTTTCCGTGGTGTAGCGGTTATCACGTCTGCCTAACACGCAGAAGGTCCCCGGTTCGATCCCGGGCGGAAACACTTTTTCATCACTTTAAGCGAGACTTACTAACATGCATCTGCTACCATCTGTACCCGAAACCTTCGTAACTGCCTTCACGCGTCGGACCAGAGTGTCAATTGCTCACATCAAATAAGAAATTCATTTGATATTGGCGGCGAGCTTTTTGCGCTGACTCAGCCACTGACGTGCGATCAGTTTGCACAAAACGCTAGGGCTCGTCCGGGATTTGAACCCGGGACCTCCTGCACCCTAAGCAGGAATCATACCCCTAGACCAACGAGCCCTGTGACACGTCGCATGCCAGTTACTCCAGTCCCTCGATGTCTTCCAGGGTGCTCTGGAAGTCTCGTGTAGGCTGGCGGGATGGAGGCGGCGCGAATTCCCGCGGTCGGCGGCCTTCCTGGGCTATTGGTACCTTCATGTAGAGCTGCCGCTGGGCGCGCACTGCCTGCTGCTAAGGAGGTGATTGTTTTTGCTGATGTGACTTGCAATAACGACTGCGCGAAACGCCGCTATCTCGTTAGGGGTGCTACGGCAGACACCCTCTCGGGCACCCCGAAGACTTCTTGAGCCCTCGGCTGCGATGGGTTTCAGGCTGTCAAAAGAACTATGGTGTGTGCATGCGCGGACGAGAGAAAGGCTGAGGCGTATTCGAGTGCACAAGGAGGGACTGAGCGTGTCCGTCGTTTCCGTAGTGTAGCGGTTATCACGTCTGCTTCACACGCAGAAGGTCCCCGGTTCGATCCCGGGCGGGAACAGTATTTTCCTGCCTATGTCGTATTGTACTCCAGTGAGCCTCGTCGTGTGTGGATCTGCTGCATGTCCCTTCGTTTTGCAAGTACCACATTTATTGAATTTTTTAGTTACGATGGCAACATCACTACAAGTTGTCTATGAAGTAAGGTGCACATAAGCAGTTTCCGTGGTGTAGCGGTTATCACGTCTGCCTAACACGCAGAAGGTCCCCGGTTCGATCCCGGGCGGAAACACTTTTTCATCACTTTAAGCGAGACTTACTAACATGCATCTGCTACCATCTGTACCCGAAACCTTCGTAACTGCCTTCACGCGTCGGACCAGAGTGTCAATTGCTCACATCAAATAAGAAATTCATTTGATATTGGCGGCGAGCTTTTTGCGCTGACTCAGCCACTGACGTGCGATCAGTTTGCACAAAACGCTAGGGCTCGTCCGGGATTTGAACCCGGGACCTCCTGCACCCTAAGCAGGAATCATACCCCTAGACCAACGAGCCCTGTGACACGTCGCATGCCAGTTACTCCAGTCCCTCGATGTCTTCCAGGGTGCTCTGGAAGTCTCGTGTAGGCTGGCGGGATGGAGGCGGCGCGAATTCCCGCGGTCGGCGGCCTTCCTGGGCTATTGGTACCTTCATGTAGAGCTGCCGCTGGGCGCGCACTGCCTGCTGCTAAGGAGGTGATTGTTTTTGCTGATGTGACTTGCAATAACGACTGCGCGAAACGCCGCTATCTCGTTAGGGGTGCTACGGCAGACACCCTCTCGGGCACCCCGAAGACTTCTTGAGCCCTCGGCTGCGATGGGTTTCAGGCTGTCAAAAGAACTATGGTGTGTGCATGCGCGGACGAGAGAAAGGCTGAGGCGTATTCGAGTGCACAAGGAGGGACTGAGCGTGTCCGTCGTTTCCGTAGTGTAGCGGTTATCACGTCTGCTTCACACGCAGAAGGTCCCCGGTTCGATCCCGGGCGGGAACAGTATTTTCCTGCCTATGTCGTATTGTACTCCAGTGAGCCTCGTCGTGTGTGGATCTGCTGCATGTCCCTTCGTCTTGCAAGTACCACATTTATTGAATTTTTTAGTTACGATGGCAACATCACTACAAGTTGTCTATGAAGTAAGGTGCACATAAGCAGTTTCCGTGGTGTAGCGGTTATCACGTCTGCCTAACACGCAGAAGGTCCCCGGTTCGATCCCGGGCGGAAACACTTTTTCATCACTTTAAGCGAGACTTACTAACATGCATCTGCTACCATCTGTACCCGAAACCTTCGTAACTGCCTTCACGCGTCGGACCAGAGTGTCAATTGCTCACATCAAATAAGAAATTCATTTGATATTGGCGGCGAGCTTTTTGCGCTGACTCAGCCACTGACGTGCGATCAGTTTGCACAAAACGCTAGGGCTCGTCCGGGATTTGAACCCGGGACCTCCTGCACCCTAAGCAGGAATCATACCCCTAGACCAACGAGCCCTGTGACACGTCGCATGCCAGTTACTCCAGTCCCTCGATGTCTTCCAGGGTGCTCTGGAAGTCTCGTGTAGGCTGGCGGGATGGAGGCGGCGCGAATTCCCGCGGTCGGCGGCCTTCCTGGGCTATTGGTACCTTCATGTAGAGCTGCCGCTGGGCGCGCACTGCCTGCTGCTAAGGAGGTGATTGTTTTTGCTGATGTGACTTGCAATAACGACTGCGCGAAACGCCGCTATCTCGTTAGGGGTGCTACGGCAGACACCCTCTCGGGCACCCCGAAGACTTCTTGAGCCCTCGGCTGCGATGGGTTTCAGGCTGTCAAAAGAACTATGGTGTGTGCATGCGCGGACGAGAGAAAGGCTGAGGCGTATTCGAGTGCACAAGGAGGGACTGAGCGTGTCCGTCGTTTCCGTAGTGTAGCGGTTATCACGTCTGCTTCACACGCAGAAGGTCCCCGGTTCGATCCCGGGCGGGAACAGTATTTTCCTGCCTATGTCGTATTGTACTCCAGTGAGCCTCGTCGTGTGTGGATCTGCTGCATGTCCCTTCGTTTTGCAAGTACCACATTTATTGAATTTTTTAGTTACGATGGCAACATCACTACAAGTTGTCTATGAAGTAAGGTGCACATAAGCAGTTTCCGTGGTGTAGCGGTTATCACGTCTGCCTAACACGCAGAAGGTCCCCGGTTCGATCCCGGGCGGAAACACTTTTTCATCACTTTAAGCGAGACTTACTAACATGCATCTGCTACCATCTGTACCCGAAACCTTCGTAACTGCCTTCACGCGTCGGACCAGAGTGTCAATTGCTCACATCAAATAAGAAATTCATTTGATATTGGCGGCGAGCTTTTTGCGCTGACTCAGCCACTGACGTGCGATCAGTTTGCACAAAACGCTAGGGCTCGTCCGGGATTTGAACCCGGGACCTCCTGCACCCTAAGCAGGAATCATACCCCTAGACCAACGAGCCCTGTGACACGTCGCATGCCAGTTACTCCAGTCCCTCGATGTCTTCCAGGGTGCTCTGGAAGTCTCGTGTAGGCTGGCGGGATGGAGGCGGCGCGAATTCCCGCGGTCGGCGGCCTTCCTGGGCTATTGGTACCTTCATGTAGAGCTGCCGCTGGGCGCGCACTGCCTGCTGCTAAGGAGGTGATTGTTTTTGCTGATGTGACTTGCAATAACGACTGCGCGAAACGCCGCTATCTCGTTAGGGGTGCTACGGCAGACACCCTCTCGGGCACCCCGAAGACTTCTTGAGCCCTCGGCTGCGATGGGTTTCAGGCTGTCAAAAGAACTATGGTGTGTGCATGCGCGGACGAGAGAAAGGCTGAGGCGTATTCGAGTGCACAAGGAGGGACTGAGCGTGTCCGTCGTTTCCGTAGTGTAGCGGTTATCACGTCTGCTTCACACGCAGAAGGTCCCCGGTTCGATCCCGGGCGGGAACAGTATTTTCCTGCCTATGTCGTATTGTACTCCAGTGAGCCTCGTCGTGTGTGGATCTGCTGCATGTCCCTTCGTTTTGCAAGTACCACATTTATTGAATTTTTTAGTTACGATGGCAACATCACTACAAGTTGTCTATGAAGTAAGGTGCACATAAGCAGTTTCCGTGGTGTAGCGGTTATCACGTCTGCCTAACACGCAGAAGGTCCCCGGTTCGATCCCGGGCGGAAACACTTTTTCATCACTTTAAGCGAGACTTACTAACATGCATCTGCTACCATCTGTACCCGAAACCTTCGTAACTGCCTTCACGCGTCGGACCAGAGTGTCAATTGCTCACATCAAATAAGAAATTCATTTGATATTGGCGGCGAGCTTTTTGCGCTGACTCAGCCACTGACGTGCGATCAGTTTGCACAAAACGCTAGGGCTCGTCCGGGATTTGAACCCGGGACCTCCTGCACCCTAAGCAGGAATCATACCCCTAGACCAACGAGCCCTGTGACACGTCGCATGCCAGTTACTCCAGTCCCTCGATGTCTTCCAGGGTGCTCTGGAAGTCTCGTGTAGGCTGGCGGGATGGAGGCGGCGCGAATTCCCGCGGTCGGCGGCCTTCCTGGGCTATTGGTACCTTCATGTAGAGCTGCCGCTGGGCGCGCACTGCCTGCTGCTAAGGAGGTGATTGTTTTTGCTGATGTGACTTGCAATAACGACTGCGCGAAACGCCGCTATCTCGTTAGGGGTGCTACGGCAGACACCCTCTCGGGCACCCCGAAGACTTCTTGAGCCCTCGGCTGCGATGGGTTTCAGGCTGTCAAAAGAACTATGGTGTGTGCATGCGCGGACGAGAGAAAGGCTGAGGCGTATTCGAGTGCACAAGGAGGGACTGAGCGTGTCCGTCGTTTCCGTAGTGTAGCGGTTATCACGTCTGCTTCACACGCAGAAGGTACCCGGTTCGATCCCGGGCGGGAACAGTATTTTCCTGCCTATGTCGTATTGTACTCCAGTGAGCCTCGTCGTGTGTGGATCTGCTGCATGTCCCTTCGTTTTGCAAGTACCACATTTATTGAATTTTTTAGTTACGATGGCAACATCACTACAAGTTGTCTATGAAGTAAGGTGCACATAAGCAGTTTCCGTGGTGTAGCGGTTATCACGTCTGCCTAACACGCAGAAGGTCCCCGGTTCGATCCCGAGCGGAAACACTTTTTCATCACTTTAAGCGAGACTTACTAACATGCATCTGCTACCATCTGTACCCGAAACCTTCGTAACTGCCTTCACGCGTCGGACCAGAGTGTCAATTGCTCACATCAAATAAGAAATTCATTTGATATTGGCGGCGAGCTTTTTGCGCTGACTCAGCCACTGACGTGCGATCAGTTTGCACAAAACGCTAGGGCTCGTCCGGGATTTGAACCCGGGACCTCCTGCACCCTAAGCAGGAATCATACCCCTAGACCAACGAGCCCTGTGACACGTCGCATGCCAGTTACTCCAGTCCCTCGATGTCTTCCAGGGTGCTCTGGAAGTCTCGTGTAGGCTGGCGGGATGGAGGCGGCGCGAATTCCCGCGGTCGGCGGCCTTCCTGGGCTATTGGTACCTTCATGTAGAGCTGCCGCTGGGCGCGCACTGCCTGCTGCTAAGGAGGTGATTGTTTTTGCTGATGTGACTTGCAATAACGACTGCGCGAAACGCCGCTATCTCGTTAGGGGTGCTACGGCAGACACCCTCTCGGGCACCCCGAAGACTTCTTGAGCCCTCGGCTGCGATGGGTTTCAGGCTGTCAAAAGAACTATGGTGTGTGCATGCGCGGACGAGAGAAAGGCTGAGGCGTATTCGAGTGCACAAGGAGGGACTGAGCGTGTCCGTCGTTTCCGTAGTGTAGCGGTTATCACGTCTGCTTCACACGCAGAAGGTCCCCGGTTCGATCCCGGGCGGGAACAGTATTTTCCTGCCTATGTCGTATTGTACTCCAGTGAGCCTCGTCGTGTGTGGATCTGCTGCATGTCCCTTCGTTTTGCAAGTACCACATTTATTGAATTTTTTAGTTACGATGGCAACATCACTACAAGTTGTCTATGAAGTAAGGTGCACATAAGCAGTTTCCGTGGTGTAGCGGTTATCACGTCTGCCTAACACGCAGAAGGTCCCCGGTTCGATCCCGGGCGGAAACACTTTTTCATCACTTTAAGCGAGACTTACTAACATGCATCTGCTACCATCTGTACCCGAAACCTTCGTAACTGCCTTCACGCGTCGGACCAGAGTGTCAATTGCTCACATCAAATAAGAAATTCATTTGATATTGGCGGCGAGCTTTTTGCGCTGACTCAGCCACTGACGTGCGATCAGTTTGCACAAAACGCTAGGGCTCGTCCGGGATTTGAACCCGGGACCTCCTGCACCCTAAGCAGGAATCATACCCCTAGACCAACGAGCCCTGTGACACGTCGCATGCCAGTTACTCCAGTCCCTCGATGTCTTCCAGGGTGCTCTGGAAGTCTCGTGTAGGCTGGCGGGATGGAGGCGGCGCGAATTCCCGCGGTCGGCGGCCTTCCTGGGCTATTGGTACCTTCATGTAGAGCTGCCGCTGGGCGCGCACTGCCTGCTGCTAAGGAGGTGATTGTTTTTGCTGATGTGACTTGCAATAACGACTGCGCGAAACGCCGCTATCTCGTTAGGGGTGCTACGGCAGACACCCTCTCGGGCACCCCGAAGACTTCTTGAGCCCTCGGCTGCGATGGGTTTCAGGCTGTCAAAAGAACTATGGTGTGTGCATGCGCGGACGAGAGAAAGGCTGAGGCGTATTCGAGTGCACAAGGAGGGACTGAGCGTGTCCGTCGTTTCCGTAGTGTAGCGGTTATCACGTCTGCTTCACACGCAGAAGGTCCCCGGTTCGATCCCGGGCGGGAACAGTATTTTCCTGCCTATGTCGTATTGTACTCCAGTGAGCCTCGTCGTGTGTGGATCTGCTGCATGTCCCTTCGTTTTGCAAGTACCACATTTATTGAATTTTTTAGTTACGATGGCAACATCACTACAAGTTGTCTATGAAGTAAGGTGCACATAAGCAGTTTCCGTGGTGTAGCGGTTATCACGTCTGCCTAACACGCAGAAGGTCCCCGGTTCGATCCCGGGCGGAAACACTTTTTCATCACTTTAAGCGAGACTTACTAACATGCATCTGCTACCATCTGTACCCGAAACCTTCGTAACTGCCTTCACGCGTCGGACCAGAGTGTCAATTGCTCACATCAAATAAGAAATTCATTTGATATTGGCGGCGAGCTTTTTGCGCTGACTCAGCCACTGACGTGCGATCAGTTTGCACAAAACGCTAGGGCTCGTCCGGGATTTGAACCCGGGACCTCCTGCACCCTAAGCAGGAATCATACCCCTAGACCAACGAGCCCTGTGACACGTCGCATGCCAGTTACTCCAGTCCCTCGATGTCTTCCAGGGTGCTCTGGAAGTCTCGTGTAGGCTGGCGGGATGGAGGCGGCGCGAATTCCCGCGGTCGGCGGCCTTCCTGGGCTATTGGTACCTTCATGTAGAGCTGCCGCTGGGCGCGCACTGCCTGCTGCTAAGGAGGTGATTGTTTTTGCTGATGTGACTTGCAATAACGACTGCGCGAAACGCCGCTATCTCGTTAGGGGTGCTACGGCAGACACCCTCTCGGGCACCCCGAAGACTTCTTGAGCCCTCGGCTGCGATGGGTTTCAGGCTGTCAAAAGAACTATGGTGTGTGCATGCGCGGACGAGAGAAAGGCTGAGGCGTATTCGAGTGCACAAGGAGGGACTGAGCGTGTCCGTCGTTTCCGTAGTGTAGCGGTTATCACGTCTGCTTCACACGCAGAAGGTCCCCGGTTCGATCCCGGGCGGGAACAGTATTTTCCTGCCTATGTCGTATTGTACTCCAGTGAGCCTCGTCGTGTGTGGATCTGCTGCATGTCCCTTCGTTTTGCAAGTACCACATTTATTGAATTTTTTAGTTACGATGGCAACATCACTACAAGTTGTCTATGAAGTAAGGTGCACATAAGCAGTTTCCGTGGTGTAGCGGTTATCACGTCTGCCTAACACGCAGAAGGTCCCCGGTTCGATCCCGGGCGGAAACACTTTTTCATCACTTTAAGCGAGACTTACTAACATGCATCTGCTACCATCTGTACCCGAAACCTTCGTAACTGCCTTCACGCGTCGGACCAGAGTGTCAATTGCTCACATCAAATAAGAAATTCATTTGATATTGGCGGCGAGCTTTTTGCGCTGACTCAGCCACTGACGTGCGATCAGTTTGCACAAAACGCTAGGGCTCGTCCGGGATTTGAACCCGGGACCTCCTGCACCCTAAGCAGGAATCATACCCCTAGACCAACGAGCCCTGTGACACGTCGCATGCCAGTTACTCCAGTCCCTCGATGTCTTCCAGGGTGCTCTGGAAGTCTCGTGTAGGCTGGCGGGATGGAGGCGGCGCGAATTCCCGCGGTCGGCGGCCTTCCTGGGCTATTGGTACCTTCATGTAGAGCTGCCGCTGGGCGCGCACTGCCTGCTGCTAAGGAGGTGATTGTTTTTGCTGATGTGACTTGCAATAACGACTGCGCGAAACGCCGCTATCTCGTTAGGGGTGCTACGGCAGACACCCTCTCGGGCACCCCGAAGACTTCTTGAGCCCTCGGCTGCGATGGGTTTCAGGCTGTCAAAAGAACTATGGTGTGTGCATGCGCGGACGAGAGAAAGGCTGAGGCGTATTCGAGTGCACAAGGAGGGACTGAGCGTGTCCGTCGTTTCCGTAGTGTAGCGGTTATCACGTCTGCTTCACACGCAGAAGGTCCCCGGTTCGATCCCGGGCGGGAACAGTATTTTCCTGCCTATGTCGTATTGTACTCCAGTGAGCCTCGTCGTGTGTGGATCTGCTGCATGTCCCTTCGTTTTGCAAGTACCACATTTATTGAATTTTTTAGTTACGATGGCAACATCACTACAAGTTGTCTATGAAGTAAGGTGCACATAAGCAGTTTCCGTGGTGTAGCGGTTATCACGTCTGCCTAACACGCAGAAGGTCCCCGGTTCGATCCCGGGCGGAAACACTTTTTCATCACTTTAAGCGAGACTTACTAACATGCATCTGCTACCATCTGTACCCGAAACCTTCGTAACTGCCTTCACGCGTCGGACCAGAGTGTCAATTGCTCACATCAAATAAGAAATTCATTTGATATTGGCGGCGAGCTTTTTGCGCTGACTCAGCCACTGACGTGCGATCAGTTTGCACAAAACGCTAGGGCTCGTCCGGGATTTGAACCCGGGACCTCCTGCACCCTAAGCAGGAATCATACCCCTAGACCAACGAGCCCTGTGACACGTCGCATGCCAGTTACTCCAGTCCCTCGATGTCTTCCAGGGTGCTCTGGAAGTCTCGTGTAGGCTGGCGGGATGGAGGCGGCGCGAATTCCCGCGGTCGGCGGCCTTCCTGGGCTATTGGTACCTTCATGTAGAGCTGCCGCTGGGCGCGCACTGCCTGCTGCTAAGGAGGTGATTGTTTTTGCTGATGTGACTTGCAATAACGACTGCGCGAAACGCCGCTATCTCGTTAGGGGTGCTACGGCAGACACCCTCTCGGGCACCCCGAAGACTTCTTGAGCCCTCGGCTGCGATGGGTTTCAGGCTGTCAAAAGAACTATGGTGTGTGCATGCGCGGACGAGAGAAAGGCTGAGGCGTATTCGAGTGCACAAGGAGGGACTGAGCGTGTCCGTCGTTTCCGTAGTGTAGCGGTTATCACGTCTGCTTCACACGCAGAAGGTCCCCGGTTCGATCCCGGGCGGGAACAGTATTTTCCTGCCTATGTCGTATTGTACTCCAGTGAGCCTCGTCGTGTGTGGATCTGCTGCATGTCCCTTCGTTTTGCAAGTACCACATTTATTGAATTTTTTAGTTACGATGGCAACATCACTACAAGTTGTCTATGAAGTAAGGTGCACATAAGCAGTTTCCGTGGTGTAGCGGTTATCACGTCTGCCTAACACGCAGAAGGTCCCCGGTTCGATCCCGGGCGGAAACACTTTTTCATCACTTTAAGCGAGACTTACTAACATGCATCTGCTACCATCTGTACCCGAAACCTTCGTAACTGCCTTCACGCGTCGGACCAGAGTGTCAATTGCTCACATCAAATAAGAAATTCATTTGATATTGGCGGCGAGCTTTTTGCGCTGACTCAGCCACTGACGTGCGATCAGTTTGCACAAAACGCTAGGGCTCGTCCGGGATTTGAACCCGGGACCTCCTGCACCCTAAGCAGGAATCATACCCCTAGACCAACGAGCCCTGTGACACGTCGCATGCCAGTTACTCCAGTCCCTCGATGTCTTCCAGGGTGCTCTGGAAGTCTCGTGTAGGCTGGCGGGATGGAGGCGGCGCGAATTCCCGCGGTCGGCGGCCTTCCTGGGCTATTGGTACCTTCATGTAGAGCTGCCGCTGGGCGCGCACTGCCTGCTGCTAAGGAGGTGATTGTTTTTGCTGATGTGACTTGCAATAACGACTGCGCGAAACGCCGCTATCTCGTTAGGGGTGCTACGGCAGACACCCTCTCGGGCACCCCGAAGACTTCTTGAGCCCTCGGCTGCGATGGGTTTCAGGCTGTCAAAAGAACTATGGTGTGTGCATGCGCGGACGAGAGAAAGGCTGAGGCGTATTCGAGTGCACAAGGAGGGACTGAGCGTGTCCGTCGTTTCCGTAGTGTAGCGGTTATCACGTCTGCTTCACACGCAGAAGGTCCCCGGTTCGATCCCGGGCGGGAACAGTATTTTCCTGCCTATGTCGTATTGTACTCCAGTGAGCCTCGTCGTGTGTGGATCTGCTGCATGTCCCTTCGTCTTGCAAGTACCACATTTATTGAATTTTTTAGTTACGATGGCAACATCACTACAAGTTGTCTATGAAGTAAGGTGCACATAAGCAGTTTCCGTGGTGTAGCGGTTATCACGTCTGCCTAACACGCAGAAGGTCCCCGGTTCGATCCCGGGCGGAAACACTTTTTCATCACTTTAAGCGAGACTTACTAACATGCATCTGCTACCATCTGTACCCGAAACCTTCGTAACTGCCTTCACGCGTCGGACCAGAGTGTCAATTGCTCACATCAAATAAGAAATTCATTTGATATTGGCGGCGAGCTTTTTGCGCTGACTCAGCCACTGACGTGCGATCAGTTTGCACAAAACGCTAGGGCTCGTCCGGGATTTGAACCCGGGACCTCCTGCACCCTAAGCAGGAATCATACCCCTAGACCAACGAGCCCTGTGACACGTCGCATGCCAGTTACTCCAGTCCCTCGATGTCTTCCAGGGTGCTCTGGAAGTCTCGTGTAGGCTGGCGGGATGGAGGCGGCGCGAATTCCCGCGGTCGGCGGCCTTCCTGGGCTATTGGTACCTTCATGTAGAGCTGCCGCTGGGCGCGCACTGCCTGCTGCTAAGGAGGTGATTGTTTTTGCTGATGTGACTTGCAATAACGACTGCGCGAAACGCCGCTATCTCGTTAGGGGTGCTACGGCAGACACCCTCTCGGGCACCCCGAAGACTTCTTGAGCCCTCGGCTGCGATGGGTTTCAGGCTGTCAAAAGAACTATGGTGTGTGCATGCGCGGACGAGAGAAAGGCTGAGGCGTATTCGAGTGCACAAGGAGGGACTGAGCGTGTCCGTCGTTTCCGTAGTGTAGCGGTTATCACGTCTGCTTCACACGCAGAAGGTCCCCGGTTCGATCCCGGGCGGGAACAGTATTTTCCTGCCTATGTCGTATTGTACTCCAGTGAGCCTCGTCGTGTGTGGATCTGCTGCATGTCCCTTCGTTTTGCAAGTACCACATTTATTGAATTTTTTAGTTACGATGGCAACATCACTACAAGTTGTCTATGAAGTAAGGTGCACATAAGCAGTTTCCGTGGTGTAGCGGTTATCACGTCTGCCTAACACGCAGAAGGTCCCCGGTTCGATCCCGGGCGGAAACACTTTTTCATCACTTTAAGCGAGACTTACTAACATGCATCTGCTACCATCTGTACCCGAAACCTTCGTAACTGCCTTCACGCGTCGGACCAGAGTGTCAATTGCTCACATCAAATAAGAAATTCATTTGATATTGGCGGCGAGCTTTTTGCGCTGACTCAGCCACTGACGTGCGATCAGTTTGCACAAAACGCTAGGGCTCGTCCGGGATTTGAACCCGGGACCTCCTGCACCCTAAGCAGGAATCATACCCCTAGACCAACGAGCCCTGTGACACGTCGCATGCCAGTTACTCCAGTCCCTCGATGTCTTCCAGGGTGCTCTGGAAGTCTCGTGTAGGCTGGCGGGATGGAGGCGGCGCGAATTCCCGCGGTCGGCGGCCTTCCTGGGCTATTGGTACCTTCATGTAGAGCTGCCGCTGGGCGCGCACTGCCTGCTGCTAAGGAGGTGATTGTTTTTGCTGATGTGACTTGCAATAACGACTGCGCGAAACGCCGCTATCTCGTTAGGGGTGCTACGGCAGACACCCTCTCGGGCACCCCGAAGACTTCTTGAGCCCTCGGCTGCGATGGGTTTCAGGCTGTCAAAAGAACTATGGTGTGTGCATGCGCGGACGAGAGAAAGGCTGAGGCGTATTCGAGTGCACAAGGAGGGACTGAGCGTGTCCGTCGTTTCCGTAGTGTAGCGGTTATCACGTCTGCTTCACACGCAGAAGGTCCCCGGTTCGATCCCGGGCGGGAACAGTATTTTCCTGCCTATGTCGTATTGTACTCCAGTGAGCCTCGTCGTGTGTGGATCTGCTGCATGTCCCTTCGTTTTGCAAGTACCACATTTATTGAATTTTTTAGTTACGATGGCAACATCACTACAAGTTGTCTATGAAGTAAGGTGCACATAAGCAGTTTCCGTGGTGTAGCGGTTATCACGTCTGCCTAACACGCAGAAGGTCCCCGGTTCGATCCCGGGCGGAAACACTTTTTCATCACTTTAAGCGAGACTTACTAACATGCATCTGCTACCATCTGTACCCGAAACCTTCGTAACTGCCTTCACGCGTCGGACCAGAGTGTCAATTGCTCACATCAAATAAGAAATTCATTTGATATTGGCGGCGAGCTTTTTGCGCTGACTCAGCCACTGACGTGCGATCAGTTTGCACAAAACGCTAGGGCTCGTCCGGGATTTGAACCCGGGACCTCCTGCACCCTAAGCAGGAATCATACCCCTAGACCAACGAGCCCTGTGACACGTCGCATGCCAGTTACTCCAGTCCCTCGATGTCTTCCAGGGTGCTCTGGAAGTCTCGTGTAGGCTGGCGGGATGGAGGCGGCGCGAATTCCCGCGGTCGGCGGCCTTCCTGGGCTATTGGTACCTTCATGTAGAGCTGCCGCTGGGCGCGCACTGCCTGCTGCTAAGGAGGTGATTGTTTTTGCTGATGTGACTTGCAATAACGACTGCGCGAAACGCCGCTATCTCGTTAGGGGTGCTACGGCAGACACCCTCTCGGGCACCCCGAAGACTTCTTGAGCCCTCGGCTGCGATGGGTTTCAGGCTGTCAAAAGAACTATGGTGTGTGCATGCGCGGACGAGAGAAAGGCTGAGGCGTATTCGAGTGCACAAGGAGGGACTGAGCGTGTCCGTCGTTTCCGTAGTGTAGCGGTTATCACGTCTGCTTCACACGCAGAAGGTACCCGGTTCGATCCCGGGCGGGAACAGTATTTTCCTGCCTATGTCGTATTGTACTCCAGTGAGCCTCGTCGTGTGTGGATCTGCTGCATGTCCCTTCGTTTTGCAAGTACCACATTTATTGAATTTTTTAGTTACGATGGCAACATCACTACAAGTTGTCTATGAAGTAAGGTGCACATAAGCAGTTTCCGTGGTGTAGCGGTTATCACGTCTGCCTAACACGCAGAAGGTCCCCGGTTCGATCCCGAGCGGAAACACTTTTTCATCACTTTAAGCGAGACTTACTAACATGCATCTGCTACCATCTGTACCCGAAACCTTCGTAACTGCCTTCACGCGTCGGACCAGAGTGTCAATTGCTCACATCAAATAAGAAATTCATTTGATATTGGCGGCGAGCTTTTTGCGCTGACTCAGCCACTGACGTGCGATCAGTTTGCACAAAACGCTAGGGCTCGTCCGGGATTTGAACCCGGGACCTCCTGCACCCTAAGCAGGAATCATACCCCTAGACCAACGAGCCCTGTGACACGTCGCATGCCAGTTACTCCAGTCCCTCGATGTCTTCCAGGGTGCTCTGGAAGTCTCGTGTAGGCTGGCGGGATGGAGGCGGCGCGAATTCCCGCGGTCGGCGGCCTTCCTGGGCTATTGGTACCTTCATGTAGAGCTGCCGCTGGGCGCGCACTGCCTGCTGCTAAGGAGGTGATTGTTTTTGCTGATGTGACTTGCAATAACGACTGCGCGAAACGCCGCTATCTCGTTAGGGGTGCTACGGCAGACACCCTCTCGGGCACCCCGAAGACTTCTTGAGCCCTCGGCTGCGATGGGTTTCAGGCTGTCAAAAGAACTATGGTGTGTGCATGCGCGGACGAGAGAAAGGCTGAGGCGTATTCGAGTGCACAAGGAGGGACTGAGCGTGTCCGTCGTTTCCGTAGTGTAGCGGTTATCACGTCTGCTTCACACGCAGAAGGTCCCCGGTTCGATCCCGGGCGGGAACAGTATTTTCCTGCCTATGTCGTATTGTACTCCAGTGAGCCTCGTCGTGTGTGGATCTGCTGCATGTCCCTTCGTTTTGCAAGTACCACATTTATTGAATTTTTTAGTTACGATGGCAACATCACTACAAGTTGTCTATGAAGTAAGGTGCACATAAGCAGTTTCCGTGGTGTAGCGGTTATCACGTCTGCCTAACACGCAGAAGGTCCCCGGTTCGATCCCGGGCGGAAACACTTTTTCATCACTTTAAGCGAGACTTACTAACATGCATCTGCTACCATCTGTACCCGAAACCTTCGTAACTGCCTTCACGCGTCGGACCAGAGTGTCAATTGCTCACATCAAATAAGAAATTCATTTGATATTGGCGGCGAGCTTTTTGCGCTGACTCAGCCACTGACGTGCGATCAGTTTGCACAAAACGCTAGGGCTCGTCCGGGATTTGAACCCGGGACCTCCTGCACCCTAAGCAGGAATCATACCCCTAGACCAACGAGCCCTGTGACACGTCGCATGCCAGTTACTCCAGTCCCTCGATGTCTTCCAGGGTGCTCTGGAAGTCTCGTGTAGGCTGGCGGGATGGAGGCGGCGCGAATTCCCGCGGTCGGCGGCCTTCCTGGGCTATTGGTACCTTCATGTAGAGCTGCCGCTGGGCGCGCACTGCCTGCTGCTAAGGAGGTGATTGTTTTTGCTGATGTGACTTGCAATAACGACTGCGCGAAACGCCGCTATCTCGTTAGGGGTGCTACGGCAGACACCCTCTCGGGCACCCCGAAGACTTCTTGAGCCCTCGGCTGCGATGGGTTTCAGGCTGTCAAAAGAACTATGGTGTGTGCATGCGCGGACGAGAGAAAGGCTGAGGCGTATTCGAGTGCACAAGGAGGGACTGAGCGTGTCCGTCGTTTCCGTAGTGTAGCGGTTATCACGTCTGCTTCACACGCAGAAGGTCCCCGGTTCGATCCCGGGCGGGAACAGTATTTTCCTGCCTATGTCGTATTGTACTCCAGTGAGCCTCGTCGTGTGTGGATCTGCTGCATGTCCCTTCGTTTTGCAAGTACCACATTTATTGAATTTTTTAGTTACGATGGCAACATCACTACAAGTTGTCTATGAAGTAAGGTGCACATAAGCAGTTTCCGTGGTGTAGCGGTTATCACGTCTGCCTAACACGCAGAAGGTCCCCGGTTCGATCCCGGGCGGAAACACTTTTTCATCACTTTAAGCGAGACTTACTAACATGCATCTGCTACCATCTGTACCCGAAACCTTCGTAACTGCCTTCACGCGTCGGACCAGAGTGTCAATTGCTCACATCAAATAAGAAATTCATTTGATATTGGCGGCGAGCTTTTTGCGCTGACTCAGCCACTGACGTGCGATCAGTTTGCACAAAACGCTAGGGCTCGTCCGGGATTTGAACCCGGGACCTCCTGCACCCTAAGCAGGAATCATACCCCTAGACCAACGAGCCCTGTGACACGTCGCATGCCAGTTACTCCAGTCCCTCGATGTCTTCCAGGGTGCTCTGGAAGTCTCGTGTAGGCTGGCGGGATGGAGGCGGCGCGAATTCCCGCGGTCGGCGGCCTTCCTGGGCTATTGGTACCTTCATGTAGAGCTGCCGCTGGGCGCGCACTGCCTGCTGCTAAGGAGGTGATTGTTTTTGCTGATGTGACTTGCAATAACGACTGCGCGAAACGCCGCTATCTCGTTAGGGGTGCTACGGCAGACACCCTCTCGGGCACCCCGAAGACTTCTTGAGCCCTCGGCTGCGATGGGTTTCAGGCTGTCAAAAGAACTATGGTGTGTGCATGCGCGGACGAGAGAAAGGCTGAGGCGTATTCGAGTGCACAAGGAGGGACTGAGCGTGTCCGTCGTTTCCGTAGTGTAGCGGTTATCACGTCTGCTTCACACGCAGAAGGTCCCCGGTTCGATCCCGGGCGGGAACAGTATTTTCCTGCCTATGTCGTATTGTACTCCAGTGAGCCTCGTCGTGTGTGGATCTGCTGCATGTCCCTTCGTTTTGCAAGTACCACATTTATTGAATTTTTTAGTTACGATGGCAACATCACTACAAGTTGTCTATGAAGTAAGGTGCACATAAGCAGTTTCCGTGGTGTAGCGGTTATCACGTCTGCCTAACACGCAGAAGGTCCCCGGTTCGATCCCGGGCGGAAACACTTTTTCATCAGTTTAAGCGAGACTTACTAACATGCATCTGCTACCATCTGTACCCGAAACCTTCGTAACTGCCTTCACGCGTCGGACCAGAGTGTCAATTGCTCACATCAAATAAGAAATTCATTTGATATTGGCGGCGAGCTTTTTGCGCTGACTCAGCCACTGACGTGCGATCAGTTTGCACAAAACGCTAGGGCTCGTCCGGGATTTGAACCCGGGACCTCCTGCACCCTAAGCAGGAATCATACCCCTAGACCAACGAGCCCTGTGACACGTCGCATGCCAGTTACTCCAGTCCCTCGATGTCTTCCAGGGTGCTCTGGAAGTCTCGTGTAGGCTGGCGGGATGGAGGCGGCGCGAATTCCCGCGGTCGGCGGCCTTCCTGGGCTATTGGTACCTTCATGTAGAGCTGCCGCTGGGCGCGCACTGCCTGCTGCTAAGGAGGTGATTGTTTTTGCTGATGTGACTTGCAATAACGACTGCGCGAAACGCCGCTATCTCGTTAGGGGTGCTACGGCAGACACCCTCTCGGGCACCCCGAAGACTTCTTGAGCCCTCGGCTGCGATGGGTTTCAGGCTGTCAAAAGAACTATGGTGTGTGCATGCGCGGACGAGAGAAAGGCTGAGGCGTATTCGAGTGCACAAGGAGGGACTGAGCGTGTCCGTCGTTTCCGTAGTGTAGCGGTTATCACGTCTGCTTCACACGCAGAAGGTACCCGGTTCGATCCCGGGCGGGAACAGTATTTTCCTGCCTATGTCGTATTGTACTCCAGTGAGCCTCGTCGTGTGTGGATCTGCTGCATGTCCCTTCGTTTTGCAAGTACCACATTTATTGAATTTTTTAGTTACGATGGCAACATCACTACAAGTTGTCTATGAAGTAAGGTGCACATAAGCAGTTTCCGTGGTGTAGCGGTTATCACGTCTGCCTAACACGCAGAAGGTCCCCGGTTCGATCCCGGGCGGAAACACTTTTTCATCACTTTAAGCGAGACTTACTAACATGCATCTGCTACCATCTGTACCCGAAACCTTCGTAACTGCCTTCACGCGTCGGACCAGAGTGTCAATTGCTCACATCAAATAAGAAATTCATTTGATATTGGCGGCGAGCTTTTTGCGCTGACTCAGCCACTGACGTGCGATCAGTTTGCACAAAACGCTAGGGCTCGTCCGGGATTTGAACCCGGGACCTCCTGCACCCTAAGCAGGAATCATACCCCTAGACCAACGAGCCCTGTGACACGTCGCATGCCAGTTACTCCAGTCCCTCGATGTCTTCCAGGGTGCTCTGGAAGTCTCGTGTAGGCTGGCGGGATGGAGGCGGCGCGAATTCCCGCGGTCGGCGGCCTTCCTGGGCTATTGGTACCTTCATGTAGAGCTGCCGCTGGGCGCGCACTGCCTGCTGCTAAGGAGGTGATTGTTTTTGCTGATGTGACTTGCAATAACGACTGCGCGAAACGCCGCTATCTCGTTAGGGGTGCTACGGCAGACACCCTCTCGGGCACCCCGAAGACTTCTTGAGCCCTCGGCTGCGATGGGTTTCAGGCTGTCAAAAGAACTATGGTGTGTGCATGCGCGGACGAGAGAAAGGCTGAGGCGTATTCGAGTGCACAAGGAGGGACTGAGCGTGTCCGTCGTTTCCGTAGTGTAGCGGTTATCACGTCTGCTTCACACGCAGAAGGTCCCCGGTTCGATCCCGGGCGGGAACAGTATTTTCCTGCCTATGTCGTATTGTACTCCAGTGAGCCTCGTCGTGTGTGGATCTGCTGCATGTCCCTTCGTTTTGCAAGTACCACATTTATTGAATTTTTTAGTTACGATGGCAACATCACTACAAGTTGTCTATGAAGTAAGGTGCACATAAGCAGTTTCCGTGGTGTAGCGGTTATCACGTCTGCCTAACACGCAGAAGGTCCCCGGTTCGATCCCGGGCGGAAACACTTTTTCATCACTTTAAGCGAGACTTACTAACATGCATCTGCTACCATCTGTACCCGAAACCTTCGTAACTGCCTTCACGCGTCGGACCAGAGTGTCAATTGCTCACATCAAATAAGAAATTCATTTGATATTGGCGGCGAGCTTTTTGCGCTGACTCAGCCACTGACGTGCGATCAGTTTGCACAAAACGCTAGGGCTCGTCCGGGATTTGAACCCGGGACCTCCTGCACCCTAAGCAGGAATCATACCCCTAGACCAACGAGCCCTGTGACACGTCGCATGCCAGTTACTCCAGTCCCTCGATGTCTTCCAGGGTGCTCTGGAAGTCTCGTGTAGGCTGGCGGGATGGAGGCGGCGCGAATTCCCGCGGTCGGCGGCCTTCCTGGGCTATTGGTACCTTCATGTAGAGCTGCCGCTGGGCGCGCACTGCCTGCTGCTAAGGAGGTGATTGTTTTTGCTGATGTGACTTGCAATAACGACTGCGCGAAACGCCGCTATCTCGTTAGGGGTGCTACGGCAGACACCCTCTCGGGCACCCCGAAGACTTCTTGAGCCCTCGGCTGCGATGGGTTTCAGGCTGTCAAAAGAACTATGGTGTGTGCATGCGCGGACGAGAGAAAGGCTGAGGCGTATTCGAGTGCACAAGGAGGGACTGAGCGTGTCCGTCGTTTCCGTAGTGTAGCGGTTATCACGTCTGCTTCACACGCAGAAGGTCCCCGGTTCGATCCCGGGCGGGAACAGTATTTTCCTGCCTATGTCGTATTGTACTCCAGTGAGCCTCGTCGTGTGTGGATCTGCTGCATGTCCCTTCGTTTTGCAAGTACCACATTTATTGAATTTTTTAGTTACGATGGCAACATCACTACAAGTTGTCTATGAAGTAAGGTGCACATAAGCAGTTTCCGTGGTGTAGCGGTTATCACGTCTGCCTAACACGCAGAAGGTCCCCGGTTCGATCCCGGGCGGAAACACTTTTTCATCACTTTAAGCGAGACTTACTAACATGCATCTGCTACCATCTGTACCCGAAACCTTCGTAACTGCCTTCACGCGTCGGACCAGAGTGTCAATTGCTCACATCAAATAAGAAATTCATTTGATATTGGCGGCGAGCTTTTTGCGCTGACTCAGCCACTGACGTGCGATCAGTTTGCACAAAACGCTAGGGCTCGTCCGGGATTTGAACCCGGGACCTCCTGCACCCTAAGCAGGAATCATACCCCTAGACCAACGAGCCCTGTGACACGTCGCATGCCAGTTACTCCAGTCCCTCGATGTCTTCCAGGGTGCTCTGGAAGTCTCGTGTAGGCTGGCGGGATGGAGGCGGCGCGAATTCCCGCGGTCGGCGGCCTTCCTGGGCTATTGGTACCTTCATGTAGAGCTGCCGCTGGGCGCGCACTGCCTGCTGCTAAGGAGGTGATTGTTTTTGCTGATGTGACTTGCAATAACGACTGCGCGAAACGCCGCTATCTCGTTAGGGGTGCTACGGCAGACACCCTCTCGGGCACCCCGAAGACTTCTTGAGCCCTCGGCTGCGATGGGTTTCAGGCTGTCAAAAGAACTATGGTGTGTGCATGCGCGGACGAGAGAAAGGCTGAGGCGTATTCGAGTGCACAAGGAGGGACTGAGCGTGTCCGTCGTTTCCGTAGTGTAGCGGTTATCACGTCTGCTTCACACGCAGAAGGTCCCCGGTTCGATCCCGGGCGGGAACAGTATTTTCCTGCCTATGTCGTATTGTACTCCAGTGAGCCTCGTCGTGTGTGGATCTGCTGCATGTCCCTTCGTTTTGCAAGTACCACATTTATTGAATTTTTTAGTTACGATGGCAACATCACTACAAGTTGTCTATGAAGTAAGGTGCACATAAGCAGTTTCCGTGGTGTAGCGGTTATCACGTCTGCCTAACACGCAGAAGGTCCCCGGTTCGATCCCGGGCGGAAACACTTTTTCATCACTTTAAGCGAGACTTACTAACATGCATCTGCTACCATCTGTACCCGAAACCTTCGTAACTGCCTTCACGCGTCGGACCAGAGTGTCAATTGCTCACATCAAATAAGAAATTCATTTGATATTGGCGGCGAGCTTTTTGCGCTGACTCAGCCACTGACGTGCGATCAGTTTGCACAAAACGCTAGGGCTCGTCCGGGATTTGAACCCGGGACCTCCTGCACCCTAAGCAGGAATCATACCCCTAGACCAACGAGCCCTGTGACACGTCGCATGCCAGTTACTCCAGTCCCTCGATGTCTTCCAGGGTGCTCTGGAAGTCTCGTGTAGGCTGGCGGGATGGAGGCGGCGCGAATTCCCGCGGTCGGCGGCCTTCCTGGGCTATTGGTACCTTCATGTAGAGCTGCCGCTGGGCGCGCACTGCCTGCTGCTAAGGAGGTGATTGTTTTTGCTGATGTGACTTGCAATAACGACTGCGCGAAACGCCGCTATCTCGTTAGGGGTGCTACGGCAGACACCCTCTCGGGCACCCCGAAGACTTCTTGAGCCCTCGGCTGCGATGGGTTTCAGGCTGTCAAAAGAACTATGGTGTGTGCATGCGCGGACGAGAGAAAGGCTGAGGCGTATTCGAGTGCACAAGGAGGGACTGAGCGTGTCCGTCGTTTCCGTAGTGTAGCGGTTATCACGTCTGCTTCACACGCAGAAGGTCCCCGGTTCGATCCCGGGCGGGAACAGTATTTTCCTGCCTATGTCGTATTGTACTCCAGTGAGCCTCGTCGTGTGTGGATCTGCTGCATGTCCCTTCGTTTTGCAAGTACCACATTTATTGAATTTTTTAGTTACGATGGCAACATCACTACAAGTTGTCTATGAAGTAAGGTGCACATAAGCAGTTTCCGTGGTGTAGCGGTTATCACGTCTGCCTAACACGCAGAAGGTCCCCGGTTCGATCCCGGGCGGAAACACTTTTTCATCACTTTAAGCGAGACTTACTAACATGCATCTGCTACCATCTGTACCCGAAACCTTCGTAACTGCCTTCACGCGTCGGACCAGAGTGTCAATTGCTCACATCAAATAAGAAATTCATTTGATATTGGCGGCGAGCTTTTTGCGCTGACTCAGCCACTGACGTGCGATCAGTTTGCACAAAACGCTAGGGCTCGTCCGGGATTTGAACCCGGGACCTCCTGCACCCTAAGCAGGAATCATACCCCTAGACCAACGAGCCCTGTGACACGTCGCATGCCAGTTACTCCAGTCCCTCGATGTCTTCCAGGGTGCTCTGGAAGTCTCGTGTAGGCTGGCGGGATGGAGGCGGCGCGAATTCCCGCGGTCGGCGGCCTTCCTGGGCTATTGGTACCTTCATGTAGAGCTGCCGCTGGGCGCGCACTGCCTGCTGCTAAGGAGGTGATTGTTTTTGCTGATGTGACTTGCAATAACGACTGCGCGAAACGCCGCTATCTCGTTAGGGGTGCTACGGCAGACACCCTCTCGGGCACCCCGAAGACTTCTTGAGCCCTCGGCTGCGATGGGTTTCAGGCTGTCAAAAGAACTATGGTGTGTGCATGCGCGGACGAGAGAAAGGCTGAGGCGTATTCGAGTGCACAAGGAGGGACGGAGTGTGTCCGTTGTTTCCGTAGTGTAGCGGTTATCACGTCTGCTTCACACGCAGAAGGTCCCCGGTTCGATCCCGGGCGGGAACAGTATTTTCCTGCCTATGTCGTATTGTACTCCAGTGAGCCTCGTCGTGTGTGGATCTGCTGCATGTCCCTTCGTTTTGCAAGTACCACATTTATTGAATTTTTTAGTTACGATGGCAACATCACTACAAGTTGTCTATGAAGTAAGGTGCACATAAGCAGTTTCCGTGGTGTAGCGGTTATCACGTCTGCCTAACACGCAGAAGGTCCCCGGTTCGATCCCGGGCGGAAACACTTTTTCATCACTTTAAGCGAGACTTACTAACATGCATCTGCTACCATCTGTACCCGAAACCTTCGTAACTGCCTTCACGCGTCGGACCAGAGTGTCAATTGCTCACATCAAATAAGAAATTCATTTGATATTGGCGGCGAGCTTTTTGCGCTGACTCAGCCACTGACGTGCGATCAGTTTGCACAAAACGCTAGGGCTCGTCCGGGATTTGAACCCGGGACCTCCTGCACCCTAAGCAGGAATCATACCCCTAGACCAACGAGCCCTGTGACACGTCGCATGCCAGTTACTCCAGTCCCTCGATGTCTTCCAGGGTGCTCTGGAAGTCTCGTGTAGGCTGGCGGGATGGAGGCGGCGCGAATTCCCGCGGTCGGCGGCCTTCCTGGGCTATTGGTACCTTCATTTAGAGCTGCCGCTGGGCGCGCACTGCCTGCTGCTAAGGAGGTGATTGTTTTTGCTGATGTGACTTGCAATAACGACTGCGCGAAACGCCGCTATCTCGTTAGGGGTGCTACGGCAGACACCCTCTCGGGCACCCCGAAGACTTCTTGAGCCCTCGGCTGCGATGGGTTTCAGGCTGTCAAAAGAACTATGGTGTGTGCATGCGCGGACGAGAGAAAGGCTGAGGCGTATTCGAGTGCACAAGGAGGGACGGAGCGTGTCCGTCGTTTCCGTAGTGTAGCGGTTATCACGTCTGCTTCACACGCAGAAGGTCCCCGGTTCGATCCCGGGCGGGAACAGTATTTTCCTGCCTATGTCGTATTGTACTCCAGTGAGCCTCGTCGTGTGTGGATCTGCTGCATGTCCCTTCGTTTTGCAAGTACCACATTTATTGAATTTTTTAGTTACGATGGCAACATCACTACAAGTTGTCTATGAAGTAAGGTGCACATAAGCAGTTTCCGTGGTGTAGCGGTTATCACGTCTGCCTAACACGCAGAAGGTCCCCGGTTCGATCCCGGGCGGAAACACTTTTTCATCACTTTAAGCGAGACTTACTAACATGCATCTGCTACCATCTGTACCCGAAACCTTCGTAACTGCCTTCACGCGTCGGACCAGAGTGTCAATTGCTCACATCAAATAAGAAATTCATTTGATATTGGCGGCGAGCTTTTTGCGCTGACTCAGCCACTGACGTGCGATCAGTTTGCACAAAACGCTAGGGCTCGTCCGGGATTTGAACCCGGGACCTCCTGCACCCTAAGCAGGAATCATACCCCTAGACCAACGAGCCCTGTGACACGTCGCATGCCAGTTACTCCAGTCCCTCGATGTCTTCCAGGGTGCTCTGGAAGTCTCGTGTAGGCTGGCGGGATGGAGGCGGCGCGAATTCCCGCGGTCGGCGGCCTTCCTGGGCTATTGGTACCTTCATTTAGAGCTGCCGCTGGGCGCGCACTGCCTGCTGCTAAGGAGGTGATTGTTTTTGCTGATGTGACTTGCAATAACGACTGCGCGAAACGCCGCTATCTCGTTAGGGGTGCTACGGCAGACACCCTCTCGGGCACCCCGAAGACTTCTTGAGCCCTCGGCTGCGATGGGTTTCAGGCTGTCAAAAGAACTATGGTGTGTGCATGCGCGGACGAGAGAAAGGCTGAGGCGTATTCGAGTGCACAAGGAGGGACGGAGCGTGTCCGTCGTTTCCGTAGTGTAGCGGTTATCACGTCTGCTTCACACGCAGAAGGTCCCCGGTTCGATCCCGGGCGGGAACAGTATTTTCCTGCCTATGTCGTATTGTACTCCAGTGAGCCTCGTCGTGTGTAGATCTGCTGCATGTCCCTTCGTTTTGCAAGTACCACATTTATTGAATTTTTTAGTTACGATGGCAACATCACTACAAGTTGTCTATGAAGTAAGGTGCACATAAGCAGTTTCCGTGGTGTAGCGGTTATCACGTCTGCCTAACACGCAGAAGGTCCCCGGGTCGATCCCGAGCGGAAACACTTTTTCATCACTTTAAGCGAGACTTACTAACATGCATCTGCTACCATCTGTACCCGAAACCTTCGTAACTGCCTTCACGCGTCGGACCAGAGTGTCAATTGCTCACATCAAATAAGAAATTCATTTGATATTGGCGGCGAGCTTTTTGCGCTGACTCAGCCACTGACGTGCGATCAGTTTGCACAAAACGCTAGGGCTCGTCCGGGATTTGAACCCGGGACCTCCTGCACCCTAAGCAGGAATCATACCCCTAGACCAACGAGCCCTGTGACACGTCGCATGCCAGTTACTCCAGTCCCTCGATGTCTTCCAGGGTGCTCTGGAAGTCTCGTGTAGGCTGGCGGGATGGAGGCGGCGCGAATTCCCGCGGTCGGCGGCCTTCCTGGGCTATTGGTACCTTCATGTAGAGCTGCCGCTGGGCGCGCACTGCCTGCTGCTAAGGAGGTGATTGTTTTTGCTGATGTGACTTGCAATAACGACTGCGCGAAACGCCGCTATCTCGTTAGGGGTGCTACGGCAGACACCCTCTCGGGCACCCCGAAGACTTCTTGAGCCCTCGGCTGCGATGGGTTTCAGGCTGTCAAAAGAACTATGGTGTGTGCATGCGCGGACGAGAGAAAGGCTGAGGCGTATTCGAGTGCACAAGGAGGGACTGAGCGTGTCCGTCGTTTCCGTAGTGTAGCGGTTATCACGTCTGCTTCACACGCAGAAGGTCCCCGGTTCGATCCCGGGCGGGAACAGTATTTTCCTGCCTATGTCGTATTGTACTCCAGTGAGCCTCGTCGTGTGTGGATCTGCTGCATGTCCCTTCGTTTTGCAAGTACCACATTTATTGAATTTTTTAGTTACGATGGCAACATCACTACAAGTTGTCTATGAAGTAAGGTGCACGTAAGCAGTTTCCGTGGTGTAGCGGTTATCACGTCTGCCTAACACGCAGAAGGTCCCCGGTTCGATCCCGGGCGGAAACACTTTTTCATCACTTTAAGCGAGACTTACTAACATGCATCTGCTACCATCTGTACCCGAAACCTTCGTAACTGCCTTCACGCGTCGGACCAGAGTGTCAATTGCTCACATCAAATAAGAAATTCATTTGATATTGGCGGCGAGCTTTTTGCGCTGACTCAGCCACTGACGTGCGATCAGTTTGCACAAAACGCTAGGGCTCGTCCGGGATTTGAACCCGGGACCTCCTGCACCCTAAGCAGGAATCATACCCCTAGACCAACGAGCCCTGTGACACGTCGCATGCCAGTTACTCCAGTCCCTCGATGTCTTCCAGGGTGCTCTGGAAGTCTCGTGTAGGCTGGCGGGATGGAGGCGGCGCGAATTCCCGCGGTCGGCGGCCTTCCTGGGCTATTGGTACCTTCATGTAGAGCTGCCGCTGGGCGCGCACTGCCTGCTGCTAAGGAGGTGATTGTTTTTGCTGATGTGACTTGCAATAACGACTGCGCGAAACGCCGCTATCTCGTTAGGGGTGCTACGGCAGACACCCTCTCGGGCACCCCGAAGACTTCTTGAGCCCTCGGCTGCGATGGGTTTCAGGCTGTCAAAAGAACTATGGTGTGTGCATGCGCGGACGAGAGAAAGGCTGAGGCGTATTCGAGTGCACAAGGAGGGACTGAGCGTGTCCGTCGTTTCCGTAGTGTAGCGGTTATCACGTCTGCTTCACACGCAGAAGGTCCCCGGTTCGATCCCGGGCGGGAACAGTATTTTCCTGCCTATGTCGTATTGTACTCCAGTGAGCCTCGTCGTGTGTGGATCTGCTGCATGTCCCTTCGTTTTGCAAGTACCACATTTATTGAATTTTTTAGTTACGATGGCAACATCACTACAAGTTGTCTATGAAGTAAGGTGCACATAAGCAGTTTCCGTGGTGTAGCGGTTATCACGTCTGCCTAACACGCAGAAGGTCCCCGGTTCGATCCCGGGCGGAAACACTTTTTCATCACTTTAAGCGAGACTTACTAACATGCATCTGCTACCATCTGTACCCGAAACCTTCGTAACTGCCTTCACGCGTCGGACCAGAGTGTCAATTGCTCACATCAAATAAGAAATTCATTTGATATTGGCGGCGAGCTTTTTGCGCTGACTCAGCCACTGACGTGCGATCAGTTTGCACAAAACGCTAGGGCTCGTCCGGGATTTGAACCCGGGACCTCCTGCACCCTAAGCAGGAATCATACCCCTAGACCAACGAGCCCTGTGACACGTCGCATGCCAGTTACTCCAGTCCCTCGATGTCTTCCAGGGTGCTCTGGAAGTCTCGTGTAGGCTGGCGGGATGGAGGCGGCGCGAATTCCCGCGGTCGGCGGCCTTCCTGGGCTATTGGTACCTTCATGTAGAGCTGCCGCTGGGCGCGCACTGCCTGCTGCTAAGGAGGTGATTGTTTTTGCTGATGTGACTTGCAATAACGACTGCGCGAAACGCCGCTATCTCGTTAGGGGTGCTACGGCAGACACCCTCTCGGGCACCCCGAAGACTTCTTGAGCCCTCGGCTGCGATGGGTTTCAGGCTGTCAAAAGAACTATGGTGTGTGCATGCGCGGACGAGAGAAAGGCTGAGGCGTATTCGAGTGCACAAGGAGGGACTGAGCGTGTCCGTCGTTTCCGTAGTGTAGCGGTTATCACGTCTGCTTCACACGCAGAAGGTACCCGGTTCGATCCCGGGCGGGAACAGTATTTTCCTGCCTATGTCGTATTGTACTCCAGTGAGCCTCGTCGTGTGTGGATCTGCTGCATGTCCCTTCGTTTTGCAAGTACCACATTTATTGAATTTTTTAGTTACGATGGCAACATCACTACAAGTTGTCTATGAAGTAAGGTGCACATAAGCAGTTTCCGTGGTGTAGCGGTTATCACGTCTGCCTAACACGCAGAAGGTCCCCGGTTCGATCCCGAGCGGAAACACTTTTTCATCACTTTAAGCGAGACTTACTAACATGCATCTGCTACCATCTGTACCCGAAACCTTCGTAACTGCCTTCACGCGTCGGACCAGAGTGTCAATTGCTCACATCAAATAAGAAATTCATTTGATATTGGCGGCGAGCTTTTTGCGCTGACTCAGCCACTGACGTGCGATCAGTTTGCACAAAACGCTAGGGCTCGTCCGGGATTTGAACCCGGGACCTCCTGCACCCTAAGCAGGAATCATACCCCTAGACCAACGAGCCCTGTGACACGTCGCATGCCAGTTACTCCAGTCCCTCGATGTCTTCCAGGGTGCTCTGGAAGTCTCGTGTAGGCTGGCGGGATGGAGGCGGCGCGAATTCCCGCGGTCGGCGGCCTTCCTGGGCTATTGGTACCTTCATGTAGAGCTGCCGCTGGGCGCGCACTGCCTGCTGCTAAGGAGGTGATTGTTTTTGCTGATGTGACTTGCAATAACGACTGCGCGAAACGCCGCTATCTCGTTAGGGGTGCTACGGCAGACACCCTCTCGGGCACCCCGAAGACTTCTTGAGCCCTCGGCTGCGATGGGTTTCAGGCTGTCAAAAGAACTATGGTGTGTGCATGCGCGGACGAGAGAAAGGCTGAGGCGTATTCGAGTGCACAAGGAGGGACTGAGCGTGTCCGTCGTTTCCGTAGTGTAGCGGTTATCACGTCTGCTTCACACGCAGAAGGTCCCCGGTTCGATCCCGGGCGGGAACAGTATTTTCCTGCCTATGTCGTATTGTACTCCAGTGAGCCTCGTCGTGTGTGGATCTGCTGCATGTCCCTTCGTTTTGCAAGTACCACATTTATTGAATTTTTTAGTTACGATGGCAACATCACTACAAGTTGTCTATGAAGTAAGGTGCACATAAGCAGTTTCCGTGGTGTAGCGGTTATCACGTCTGCCTAACACGCAGAAGGTCCCCGGTTCGATCCCGGGCGGAAACACTTTTTCATCACTTTAAGCGAGACTTACTAACATGCATCTGCTACCATCTGTACCCGAAACCTTCGTAACTGCCTTCACGCGTCGGACCAGAGTGTCAATTGCTCACATCAAATAAGAAATTCATTTGATATTGGCGGCGAGCTTTTTGCGCTGACTCAGCCACTGACGTGCGATCAGTTTGCACAAAACGCTAGGGCTCGTCCGGGATTTGAACCCGGGACCTCCTGCACCCTAAGCAGGAATCATACCCCTAGACCAACGAGCCCTGTGACACGTCGCATGCCAGTTACTCCAGTCCCTCGATGTCTTCCAGGGTGCTCTGGCAGTCTCGTGTAGGCTGGCGGGATGGAGGCGGCGCGAATTCCCGCGGTCGGCGGCCTTCCTGGGCTATTGGTACCTTCATGTAGAGCTGCCGCTGGGCGCGCACTGCCTGCTGCTAAGGAGGTGATTGTTTTTGCTGATGTGACTTGCAATAACGACTGCGCGAAACGCCGCTATCTCGTTAGGGGTGCTACGGCAGACACCCTCTCGGGCACCCCGAAGACTTCTTGAGCCCTCGGCTGCGATGGGTTTCAGGCTGTCAAAAGAACTATGGTGTGTGCATGCGCGGACGAGAGAAAGGCTGAGGCGTATTCGAGTGCACAAGGAGGGACTGAGCGTGTCCGTCGTTTCCGTAGTGTAGCGGTTATCACGTCTGCTTCACACGCAGAATGTACCCGGTTCGATCCCGGGCGGGAACAGTGTTTTCCTGCCTATGTCGTATTGTACTCCAGTGAGCCTCGTCGTGTGTGGATCTGCTGCATGTCCCTTCGTTTTGCAAGTACCACATTTATTGAATTTTTTAGTTACGATGGCAACATCACTACAAGTTGTCTATGAAGTAAGGTGCACATAAGCAGTTTCCGTGGTGTAGCGGTTATCACGTCTGCCTAACACGCAGAAGGTCCCCGGTTCGATCCCGAGCGGAAACACTTTTTCATCACTTTAAGCGAGACTTACTAACATGCATCTGCTACCATCTGTACCCGAAACCTTCGTAACTGCCTTCACGCGTCGGACCAGAGTGTCAATTGCTCACATCAAATAAGAAATTCATTTGATATTGGCGGCGAGCTTTTTGCGCTGACTCAGCCACTGACGTGCGATCAGTTTGCACAAAACGCTAGGGCTCGTCCGGGATTTGAACCCGGGACCTCCTGCACCCTAAGCAGGAATCATACCCCTAGACCAACGAGCCCTGTGACACGTCGCATGCCAGTTACTCCAGTCCCTCGATGTCTTCCAGGGTGCTCTGGAAGTCTCGTGTAGGCTGGCGGGATGGAGGCGGCGCGAATTCCCGCGGTCGGCGGCCTTCCTGGGCTATTGGTACCTTCATGTAGAGCTGCCGCTGGGCGCGCACTGCCTGCTGCTAAGGAGGTGATTGTTTTTGCTGATGTGACTTGCAATAACGACTGCGCGAAACGCCGCTATCTCGTTAGGGGTGCTACGGCAGACACCCTCTCGGGCACCCCGAAGACTTCTTGAGCCCTCGGCTGCGATGGGTTTCAGGCTGTCAAAAGAACTATGGTGTGTGCATGCGCGGACGAGAGAAAGGCTGAGGCGTATTCGAGTGCACAAGGAGGGACGGAGCGTGTCCGTCGTTTCCGTAGTGTAGCGGTTATCACGTCTGCTTCACACGCAGAAGGTCCCCGGTTCGTTCCCGGGCGGGAACAGTATTTTCCTGCCTATGTCGTATTGTACTCCAGTGAGCCTCGTCGTGTGTGGATCTGCTGCATGTCCCTTCGTTTTGCAAGTACCACATTTATTGAATTTTTTAGTTACGATGGCAACATCACTACAAGTTGTCTATGAAGTAAGGTGCACATAAGCAGTTTCCGTGGTGTAGCGGTTATCACGTCTGCCTAACACGCAGAAGGTCCCCGGTTCGATCCCGAGCGGAAACACTTTTTCATCACTTTAAGCGAGACTTACTAACATGCATCTGCTACCATCTGTACCCGAAACCTTCGTAACTGCCTTCACGCGTCGGACCAGAGTGTCAATTGCTCACATCAAATAAGAAATTCATTTGATATTGGCGGCGAGCTTTTTGCGCTGACTCAGCCACTGACGTGCGATCAGTTTGCACAAAACGCTAGGGCTCGTCCGGGATTTGAACCCGGGACCTCCTGCACCCTAAGCAGGAATCATACCCCTAGACCAACGAGCCCTGTGACACGTCGCATGCCAGTTACTCCAGTCCCTCGATGTCTTCCAGGGTGCTCTGGAAGTCTCGTGTAGGCTGGCGGGATGGAGGCGGCGCGAATTCCCGCGGTCGGCGGCCTTCCTGGGCTATTGGTACCTTCATGTAGAGCTGCCGCTGGGCGCGCACTGCCTGCTGCTAAGGAGGTGATTGTTTTTGCTGATGTGACTTGCAATAACGACTGCGCGAAACGCCGCTATCTCGTTAGGGGTGCTACGGCAGACACCCTCTCGGGCACCCCGAAGACTTCTTGAGCCCTCGGCTGCGATGGGTTTCAGGCTGTCAAAAGAACTATGGTGTGTGCATGCGCGGACGAGAGAAAGGCTGAGGCGTATTCGAGTGCACAAGGAGGGACGGAGCGTGTCCGTCGTTTCCGTAGTGTAGCGGTTATCACGTCTGCTTCACACGCAGATGGTCCCCGGTTCGTTCCCGGGCGGGAACAGTATTTTCCTGCCTATGTCGTATTGTACTCCAGTGAGCCTCGTCGTGTGTGGATCTGCTGCATGTCCCTTCGTTTTGCAAGTACCACATTTATTGAATTTTTTAGTTACGATGGCAACATCACTACAAGTTGTCTATGAAGTAAGGTGCACATAAGCAGTTTCCGTGGTGTAGCGGTTATCACGTCTGCCTAACACGCAGAAGGTCCCCGGTTCGATCCCGAGCGGAAACACTTTTTCATCACTTTAAGCGAGACTTACTAACATGCATCTGCTACCATCTGTACCCGAAACCTTCGTAACTGCCTTCACGCGTCGGACCAGAGTGTCAATTGCTCACATCAAATAAGAAATTCATTTGATATTGGCGGCGAGCTTTTTGCGCTGACTCAGCCACTGACGTGCGATCAGTTTGCACAAAACGCTAGGGCTCGTCCGGGATTTGAACCCGGGACCTCCTGCACCCTAAGCAGGAATCATACCCCTAGACCAACGAGCCCTGTGACACGTCGCATGCCAGTTACTCCAGTCCCTCGATGTCTTCCAGGGTGCTCTGGAAGTCTCGTGTAGGCTGGCGGGATGGAGGCGGCGCGAATTCCCGCGGTCGGCGGCCTTCCTGGGCTATTGGTACCTTCATGTAGAGCTGCCGCTGGGCGCGCACTGCCTGCTGCTAAGGAGGTGATTGTTTTTGCTGATGTGACTTGCAATAACGACTGCGCGAAACGCCGCTATCTCGTTAGGGGTGCTACGGCAGACACCCTCTCGGGCACCCCGAAGACTTCTTGAGCCCTCGGCTGCGATGGGTTTCAGGCTGTCAAAAGAACTATGGTGTGTGCATGCGCGGACGAGAGAAAGGCTGAGGCGTATTCGAGTGCACAAGGAGGGACTGAGCGTGTCCGTCGTTTCCGTAGTGTAGCGGTTATCACGTCTGCTTCACACGCAGAAGGTACCCGGTTCGATCCCGGGCGGGAACAGTGTTTTCCTGCCTATGTCGTATTGTACTCCAGTGAGCCTCGTCGTGTGTGGATCTGCTGCATGTCCCTTCGTTTTGCAAGTACCACATTTATTGAATTTTTTAGTTACGATGGCAACATCACTACAAGTTGTCTATGAAGTAAGGTGCACATAAGCAGTTTCCGTGGTGTAGCGGTTATCACGTCTGCCTAACACGCAGAAGGTCCCCGGTTCGATACCGAGCGGAAACACTTTTTCATCACTTTAAGCGAGACTTACTAACATGCATCTGCTACCATCTGTACCCGAAACCTTCGTAACTGCCTTCACGCGTCGGACCAGAGTGTCAATTGCTCACATCAAATAAGAAATTCATTTGATATTGGCGGCGAGCTTTTTGCGCTGACTCAGCCACTGACGTGCGATCAGTTTGCACAAAACGCTAGGGCTCGTCCGGGATTTGAACCCGGGACCTCCTGCACCCTAAGCAGGAATCATACCCCTAGACCAACGAGCCCTGTGACACGTCGCATGCCAGTTACTCCAGTCCCTCGATGTCTTCCAGGGTGCTCTGGAAGTCTCGTGTAGGCTGGCGGGATGGAGGCGGCGCGAATTCCCGCGGTCGGCGGCCTTCCTGGGCTATTGGTACCTTCATGTAGAGCTGCCGCTGGGCGCGCACTGCCTGCTGCTAAGGAGGTGATTGTTTTTGCTGATGTGACTTGCAATAACGACTGCGCGAAACGCCGCTATCTCGTTAGGGGTGCTACGGCAGACACCCTCTCGGGCACCCCGAAGACTTCTTGAGCCCTCGGCTGCGATGGGTTTCAGGCTGTCAAAAGAACTATGGTGTGTGCATGCGCGGACGAGAGAAAGGCTGAGGCGTATTCGAGTGCACAAGGAGGGACTGAGCGTGTCCGTCGTTTCCGTAGTGTAGCGGTTATCACGTCTGCTTCACACGCAGAAGGTCCCCGGTTCGATCCCGGGCGGGAACAGTATTTTCCTGCCTATGTCGTATTGTACTCCAGTGAGCCTCGTCGTGTGTGGATCTGCTGCATGTCCCTTCGTTTTGCAAGTACCACATTTATTGAATTTTTTAGTTACGATGGCAACATCACTACAAGTTGTCTATGAAGTAAGGTGCACATAAGCAGTTTCCGTGGTGTAGCGGTTATCACGTCTGCCTAACACGCAGAAGGTCCCCGGTTCGATCCCGAGCGGAAACACTTTTTCATCACTTTAAGCGAGACTTACTAACATGCATCTGCTACCATCTGTACCCGAAACCTTCGTAACTGCCTTCACGCGTCGGACCAGAGTGTCAATTGCTCACATCAAATAAGAAATTCATTTGATATTGGCGGCGAGCTTTTTGCGCTGACTCAGCCACTGACGTGCGATCAGTTTGCACAAAACGCTAGGGCTCGTCCGGGATTTGAACCCGGGACCTCCTGCACCCTAAGCAGGAATCATACCCCTAGACCAACGAGCCCTGTGACACGTCGCATGCCAGTTACTCCAGTCCCTCGATGTCTTCCAGGGTGCTCTGGAAGTCTCGTGTAGGCTGGCGGGATGGAGGCGGCGCGAATTCCCGCGGTCGGCGGCCTTCCTGGGCTATTGGTACCTTCATGTAGAGCTGCCGCTGGGCGCGCACTGCCTGCTGCTAAGGAGGTGATTGTTTTTGCTGATGTGACTTGCAATAACGACTGCGCGAAACGCCGCTATCTCGTTAGGGGTGCTACGGCAGACACCCTCTCGGGCACCCCGAAGACTTCTTGAGCCCTCGGCTGCGATGGGTTTCAGGCTGTCAAAAGAACTATGGTGTGTGCATGCGCGGACGAGAGAAAGGCTGAGGCGTATTCGAGTGCACAAGGAGGGACTGAGCGTGTCCGTCGTTTCCGTAGTGTAGCGGTTATCACGTCTGCTTCACACGCAGAAGGTCCCCGGTTCGATCCCGGGCGGGAACAGTATTTTCCTGCCTATGTCGTATTGTACTCCAGTGAGCCTCGTCGTGTGTGGATCTGCTGCATGTCCCTTCGTTTTGCAAGTACCACATTTATTGAATTTTTTAGTTACGATGGCAACATCACTACAAGTTGTCTATGAAGTAAGGTGCACATAAGCAGTTTCCGTGGTGTAGCGGTTATCACGTCTGCCTAACACGCAGAAGGTCCCCGGTTCGATCCCGGGCGGAAACACTTTTTCATCACTTTAAGCGAGACTTACTAACATGCATCTGCTACCATCTGTACCCGAAACCTTCGTAACTGCCTTCACGCGTCGGACCAGAGTGTCAATTGCTCACATCAAATAAGAAATTCATTTGATATTGGCGGCGAGCTTTTTGCGCTGACTCAGCCACTGACGTGCGATCAGTTTGCACAAAACGCTAGGGCTCGTCCGGGATTTGAACCCGGGACCTCCTGCACCCTAAGCAGGAATCATACCCCTAGACCAACGAGCCCTGTGACACGTCGCATGCCAGTTACTCCAGTCCCTCGATGTCTTCCAGGGTGCTCTGGCAGTCTCGTGTAGGCTGGCGGGATGGAGGCGGCGCGAATTCCCGCGGTCGGCGGCCTTCCTGGGCTATTGGTACCTTCATGTAGAGCTGCCGCTGGGCGCGCACTGCCTGCTGCTAAGGAGGTGATTGTTTTTGCTGATGTGACTTGCAATAACGACTGCGCGAAACGCCGCTATCTCGTTAGGGGTGCTACGGCAGACACCCTCTCGGGCACCCCGAAGACTTCTTGAGCCCTCGGCTGCGATGGGTTTCAGGCTGTCAAAAGAACTATGGTGTGTGCATGCGCGGACGAGAGAAAGGCTGAGGCGTATTCGAGTGCAGAAGGAGAGACTGAGCGTGTCCGTCGTTTCCGTAGTGTAGCGGTTATCACGTCTGCTTCACACGCAGAATGTACCCGGTTCGATCCCGGGCGGGAACAGTGTTTTCCTGCCTATGTCGTATTGTACTCCAGTGAGCCTCGTCGTGTGTGGATCTGCTGCATGTCCCTTCGTTTTGCAAGTACCACATTTATTGAATTTTTTAGTTACGATGGCAACATCACTACAAGTTGTCTATGAAGTAAGGTGCACATAAGCAGTTTCCGTGGTGTAGCGGTTATCACGTCTGCCTAACACGCAGAAGGTCCCCGGTTCGATCCCGAGCGGAAACACTTTTTCATCACTTTAAGCGAGACTTACTAACATGCATCTGCTACCATCTGTACCCGAAACCTTCGTAACTGCCTTCACGCGTCGGACCAGAGTGTCAATTGCTCACATCAAATAAGAAATTCATTTGATATTGGCGGCGAGCTTTTTGCGCTGACTCAGCCACTGACGTGCGATCAGTTTGCACAAAACGCTAGGGCTCGTCCGGGATTTGAACCCGGGACCTCCTGCACCCTAAGCAGGAATCATACCCCTAGACCAACGAGCCCTGTGACACGTCGCATGCCAGTTACTCCAGTCCCTCGATGTCTTCCAGGGTGCTCTGGAAGTCTCGTGTAGGCTGGCGGGATGGAGGCGGCGCGAATTCCCGCGGTCGGCGGCCTTCCTGGGCTATTGGTACCTTCATGTAGAGCTGCCGCTGGGCGCGCACTGCCTGCTGCTAAGGAGGTGATTGTTTTTGCTGATGTGACTTGCAATAACGACTGCGCGAAACGCCGCTATCTCGTTAGGGGTGCTACGGCAGACACCCTCTCGGGCACCCCGAAGACTTCTTGAGCCCTCGGCTGCGATGGGTTTCAGGCTGTCAAAAGAACTATGGTGTGTGCATGCGCGGACGAGAGAAAGGCTGAGGCGTATTCGAGTGCACAAGGAGGGACGGAGCGTGTCCGTCGTTTCCGTAGTGTAGCGGTTATCACGTCTGCTTCACACGCAGATGGTCCCCGGTTCGTTCCCGGGCGGGAACAGTATTTTCCTGCCTATGTCGTATTGTACTCCAGTGAGCCTCGTCGTGTGTGGATCTGCTGCATGTCCCTTCGTTTTGCAAGTACCACATTTATTGAATTTTTTAGTTACGATGGCAACATCACTACAAGTTGTCTATGAAGTAAGGTGCACATAAGCAGTTTCCGTGGTGTAGCGGTTATCACGTCTGCCTAACACGCAGAAGGTCCCCGGTTCGATCCCGAGCGGAAACACTTTTTCATCACTTTAAGCGAGACTTACTAACATGCATCTGCTACCATCTGTACCCGAAACCTTCGTAACTGCCTTCACGCGTCGGACCAGAGTGTCAATTGCTCACATCAAATAAGAAATTCATTTGATATTGGCGGCGAGCTTTTTGCGCTGACTCAGCCACTGACGTGCGATCAGTTTGCACAAAACGCTAGGGCTCGTCCGGGATTTGAACCCGGGACCTCCTGCACCCTAAGCAGGAATCATACCCCTAGACCAACGAGCCCTGTGACACGTCGCATGCCAGTTACTCCAGTCCCTCGATGTCTTCCAGGGTGCTCTGGAAGTCTCGTGTAGGCTGGCGGGATGGAGGCGGCGCGAATTCCCGCGGTCGGCGGCCTTCCTGGGCTATTGGTACCTTCATGTAGAGCTGCCGCTGGGCGCGCACTGCCTGCTGCTAAGGAGGTGATTGTTTTTGCTGATGTGACTTGCAATAACGACTGCGCGAAACGCCGCTATCTCGTTAGGGGTGCTACGGCAGACACCCTCTCGGGCACCCCGAAGACTTCTTGAGCCCTCGGCTGCGATGGGTTTCAGGCTGTCAAAAGAACTATGGTGTGTGCATGCGCGGACGAGAGAAAGGCTGAGGCGTATTCGAGTGCACAAGGAGGGACTGAGCGTGTCCGTCGTTTCCGTAGTGTAGCGGTTATCACGTCTGCTTCACACGCAGAAGGTACCCGGTTCGATCCCGGGCGGGAACAGTGTTTTCCTGCCTATGTCGTATTGTACTCCAGTGAGCCTCGTCGTGTGTGGATCTGCTGCATGTCCCTTCGTTTTGCAAGTACCACATTTATTGAATTTTTTAGTTACGATGGCAACATCACTACAAGTTGTCTATGAAGTAAGGTGCACATAAGCAGTTTCCGTGGTGTAGCGGTTATCACGTCTGCCTAACACGCAGAAGGTCCCCGGTTCGATACCGAGCGGAAACACTTTTTCATCACTTTAAGCGAGACTTACTAACATGCATCTGCTACCATCTGTACCCGAAACCTTCGTAACTGCCTTCACGCGTCGGACCAGAGTGTCAATTGCTCACATCAAATAAGAAATTCATTTGATATTGGCGGCGAGCTTTTTGCGCTGACTCAGCCACTGACGTGCGATCAGTTTGCACAAAACGCTAGGGCTCGTCCGGGATTTGAACCCGGGACCTCCTGCACCCTAAGCAGGAATCATACCCCTAGACCAACGAGCCCTGTGACACGTCGCATGCCAGTTACTCCAGTCCCTCGATGTCTTCCAGGGTGCTCTGGAAGTCTCGTGTAGGCTGGCGGGATGGAGGCGGCGCGAATTCCCGCGGTCGGCGGCCTTCCTGGGCTATTGGTACCTTCATGTAGAGCTGCCGCTGGGCGCGCACTGCCTGCTGCTAAGGAGGTGATTGTTTTTGCTGATGTGACTTGCAATAACGACTGCGCGAAACGCCGCTATCTCGTTAGGGGTGCTACGGCAGACACCCTCTCGGGCACCCCGAAGACTTCTTGAGCCCTCGGCTGCGATGGGTTTCAGGCTGTCAAAAGAACTATGGTGTGTGCATGCGCGGACGAGAGAAAGGCTGAGGCGTATTCGAGTGCACAAGGAGGGACTGAGCGTGTCCGTCGTTTCCGTAGTGTAGCGGTTATCACGTCTGCTTCACACGCAGAAGGTCCCCGGTTCGATCCCGGGCGGGAACAGTATTTTCCTGCCTATGTCGTATTGTACTCCAGTGAGCCTCGTCGTGTGTGGATCTGCTGCATGTCCCTTCGTTTTGCAAGTACCACATTTATTGAATTTTTTAGTTACGATGGCAACATCACTACAAGTTGTCTATGAAGTAAGGTGCACATAAGCAGTTTCCGTGGTGTAGCGGTTATCACGTCTGCCTAACACGCAGAAGGTCCCCGGTTCGATCCCGGGCGGAAACACTTTTTCATCACTTTAAGCGAGACTTACTAACATGCATCTGCTACCATCTGTACCCGAAACCTTCGTAACTGCCTTCACGCGTCGGACCAGAGTGTCAATTGCTCACATCAAATAAGAAATTCATTTGATATTGGCGGCGAGCTTTTTGCGCTGACTCAGCCACTGACGTGCGATCAGTTTGCACAAAACGCTAGGGCTCGTCCGGGATTTGAACCCGGGACCTCCTGCACCCTAAGCAGGAATCATACCCCTAGACCAACGAGCCCTGTGACACGTCGCATGCCAGTTACTCCAGTCCCTCGATGTCTTCCAGGGTGCTCTGGCAGTCTCGTGTAGGCTGGCGGGATGGAGGCGGCGCGAATTCCCGCGGTCGGCGGCCTTCCTGGGCTATTGGTACCTTCATGTAGAGCTGCCGCTGGGCGCGCACTGCCTGCTGCTAAGGAGGTGATTGTTTTTGCTGATGTGACTTGCAATAACGACTGCGCGAAACGCCGCTATCTCGTTAGGGGTGCTACGGCAGACACCCTCTCGGGCACCCCGAAGACTTCTTGAGCCCTCGGCTGCGATGGGTTTCAGGCTGTCAAAAGAACTATGGTGTGTGCATGCGCGGACGAGAGAAAGGCTGAGGCGTATTCGAGTGCACAAGGAGGGACTGAGCGTGTCCGTCGTTTCCGTAGTGTAGCGGTTATCACGTCTGCTTCACACGCAGAATGTACCCGGTTCGATCCCGGGCGGGAACAGTGTTTTCCTGCCTATGTCGTATTGTACTCCAGTGAGCCTCGTCGTGTGTGGATCTGCTGCATGTCCCTTCGTTTTGCAAGTACCACATTTATTGAATTTTTTAGTTACGATGGCAACATCACTACAAGTTGTCTATGAAGTAAGGTGCACATAAGCAGTTTCCGTGGTGTAGCGGTTATCACGTCTGCCTAACACGCAGAAGGTCCCCGGTTCGATACCGAGCGGAAACACTTTTTCATCACTTTAAGCGAGACTTACTAACATGCATCTGCTACCATCTGTACCCGAAACCTTCGTAACTGCCTTCACGCGTCGGACCAGAGTGTCAATTGCTCACATCAAATAAGAAATTCATTTGATATTGGCGGCGAGCTTTTTGCGCTGACTCAGCCACTGACGTGCGATCAGTTTGCACAAAACGCTAGGGCTCGTCCGGGATTTGAACCCGGGACCTCCTGCACCCTAAGCAGGAATCATACCCCTAGACCAACGAGCCCTGTGACACGTCGCATGCCAGTTACTCCAGTCCCTGGATGTCTTCCAGGGTGCTCTGGAAGTCTCGTGTAGGCTGGCGGGATGGAGGCGGCGCGAATTCCCGCGGTCGGCGGCCTTCCTGGGCTATTGGTACCTTCATGTAGAGCTGCCGCTGGGCGCGCACTGCCTGCTGCTAAGGAGGTGATTGTTTTTGCTGATGTGACTTGCAATAACGACTGCGCGAAACGCCGCTATCTCGTTAGGGGTGCTACGGCAGACACCCTCTCGGGCACCCCGAAGACTTCTTGAGCCCTCGGCTGCGATGGGTTTCAGGCTGTCAAAAGAACTATGGTGTGTGCATGCGCGGACGAGAGAAAGGCTGAGGCGTATTCGAGTGCACAAGGAGGGACTGAGCGTGTCCGTCGTTTCCGTAGTGTAGCGGTTATCACGTCTGCTTCACACGCAGAAGGTACCCGGTTCGATCCCGGGCGGGAACAGTATTTTCCTGCCTATGTCGTATTGTACTCCAGTGAGCCTCGTCGTGTGTGGATCTGCTGCATGTCCCTTCGTTTTGCAAGTACCACATTTATTGAATTTTTTAGTTACGATGGCAACATCACTACAAGTTGTCTATGAAGTAAGGTGCACATAAGCAGTTTCCGTGGTGTAGCGGTTATCACGTCTGCCTAACACGCAGAAGGTCCCCGGTTCGATCCCGAGCGGAAACACTTTTTCATCACTTTAAGCGAGACTTACTAACATGCATCTGCTACCATCTGTACCCGAAACCTTCGTAACTGCCTTCACGCGTCGGACCAGAGTGTCAATTGCTCACATCAAATAAGAAATTCATTTGATATTGGCGGCGAGCTTTTTGCGCTGACTCAGCCACTGACGTGCGATCAGTTTGCACAAAACGCTAGGGCTCGTCCGGGATTTGAACCCGGGACCTCCTGCACCCTAAGCAGGAATCATACCCCTAGACCAACGAGCCCTGTGACACGTCGCATGCCAGTTACTCCAGTCCCTCGATGTCTTCCAGGGTGCTCTGGAAGTCTCGTGTAGGCTGGCGGGATGGAGGCGGCGCGAATTCCCGCGGTCGGCGGCCTTCCTGGGCTATTGGTACCTTCATGTAGAGCTGCCGCTGGGCGCGCACTGCCTGCTGCTAAGGAGGTGATTGTTTTTGCTGATGTGACTTGCAATAACGACTGCGCGAAACGCCGCTATCTCGTTAGGGGTGCTACGGCAGACACCCTCTCGGGCACCCCGAAGACTTCTTGAGCCCTCGGCTGCGATGGGTTTCAGGCTGTCAAAAGAACTATGGTGTGTGCATGCGCGGACGAGAGAAAGGCTGAGGCGTATTCGAGTGCACAAGGAGGGACTGAGCGTGTCCGTCGTTTCCGTAGTGTAGCGGTTATCACGTCTGCTTCACACGCAGAAGGTCCCCGGTTCGATCCCGGGCGGGAACAGTATTTTCCTGCCTATGTCGTATTGTACTCCAGTGAGCCTCGTCGTGTGTGGATCTGCTGCATGTCCCTTCGTTTTGCAAGTACCACATTTATTGAATTTTTTAGTTACGATGGCAACATCACTACAAGTTGTCTATGAAGTAAGGTGCACATAAGCAGTTTCCGTGGTGTAGCGGTTATCACGTCTGCCTAACACGCAGAAGGTCCCCGGTTCGATCCCGGGCGGAAACACTTTTTCATCACTTTAAGCGAGACTTACTAACATGCATCTGCTACCATCTGTACCCGAAACCTTCGTAACTGCCTTCACGCGTCGGACCAGAGTGTCAATTGCTCACATCAAATAAGAAATTCATTTGATATTGGCGGCGAGCTTTTTGCGCTGACTCAGCCACTGACGTGCGATCAGTTTGCACAAAACGCTAGGGCTCGTCCGGGATTTGAACCCGGGACCTCCTGCACCCTAAGCAGGAATCATACCCCTAGACCAACGAGCCCTGTGACACGTCGCATGCCAGTTACTCCAGTCCCTCGATGTCTTCCAGGGTGCTCTGGAAGTCTCGTGTAGGCTGGCGGGATGGAGGCGGCGCGAATTCCCGCGGTCGGCGGCCTTCCTGGGCTATTGGTACCTTCATGTAGAGCTGCCGCTGGGCGCGCACTGCCTGCTGCTAAGGAGGTGATTGTTTTTGCTGATGTGACTTGCAATAACGACTGCGCGAAACGCCGCTATCTCGTTAGGGGTGCTACGGCAGACACCCTCTCGGGCACCCCGAAGACTTCTTGAGCCCTCGGCTGCGATGGGTTTCAGGCTGTCAAAAGAACTATGGTGTGTGCATGCGCGGACGAGAGAAAGGCTGAGGCGTATTCGAGTGCACAAGGAGGGACTGAGCGTGTCCGTCGTTTCCGTAGTGTAGCGGTTATCACGTCTGCTTCACACGCAGAAGGTACCCGGTTCGATCCCGGGCGGGAACAGTATTTTCCTGCCTATGTCGTATTGTACTCCAGTGAGCCTCGTCGTGTGTGGATCTGCTGCATGTCCCTTCGTTTTGCAAGTACCACATTTATTGAATTTTTTAGTTACGATGGCAACATCACTACAAGTTGTCTATGAAGTAAGGTGCACATAAGCAGTTTCCGTGGTGTAGCGGTTATCACGTCTGCCTAACACGCAGAAGGTCCCCGGTTCGATCCCGAGCGGAAACACTTTTTCATCACTTTAAGCGAGACTTACTAACATGCATCTGCTACCATCTGTACCCGAAACCTTCGTAACTGCCTTCACGCGTCGGACCAGAGTGTCAATTGCTCACATCAAATAAGAAATTCATTTGATATTGGCGGCGAGCTTTTTGCGCTGACTCAGCCACTGACGTGCGATCAGTTTGCACAAAACGCTAGGGCTCGTCCGGGATTTGAACCCGGGACCTCCTGCACCCTAAGCAGGAATCATACCCCTAGACCAACGAGCCCTGTGACACGTCGCATGCCAGTTACTCCAGTCCCTCGATGTCTTCCAGGGTGCTCTGGAAGTCTCGTGTAGGCTGGCGGGATGGAGGCGGCGCGAATTCCCGCGGTCGGCGGCCTTCCTGGGCTATTGGTACCTTCATGTAGAGCTGCCGCTGGGCGCGCACTGCCTGCTGCTAAGGAGGTGATTGTTTTTGCTGATGTGACTTGCAATAACGACTGCGCGAAACGCCGCTATCTCGTTAGGGGTGCTACGGCAGACACCCTCTCGGGCACCCCGAAGACTTCTTGAGCCCTCGGCTGCGATGGGTTTCAGGCTGTCAAAAGAACTATGGTGTGTGCATGCGCGGACGAGAGAAAGGCTGAGGCGTATTCGAGTGCACAAGGAGGGACTGAGCGTGTCCGTCGTTTCCGTAGTGTAGCGGTTATCACGTCTGCTTCACACGCAGAATGTACCCGGTTCGATCCCGGGCGGGAACAGTGTTTTCCTGCCTATGTCGTATTGTACTCCAGTGAGCCTCGTCGTGTGTGGATCTGCTGCATGTCCCTTCGTTTTGCAAGTACCACATTTATTGAATTTTTTAGTTACGATGGCAACATCACTACAAGTTGTCTATGAAGTAAGGTGCACATAAGCAGTTTCCGTGGTGTAGCGGTTATCACGTCTGCCTAACACGCAGAAGGTCCCCGGTTCGATACCGAGCGGAAACACTTTTTCATCACTTTAAGCGAGACTTACTAACATGCATCTGCTACCATCTGTACCCGAAACCTTCGTAACTGCCTTCACGCGTCGGACCAGAGTGTCAATTGCTCACATCAAATAAGAAATTCATTTGATATTGGCGGCGAGCTTTTTGCGCTGACTCAGCCACTGACGTGCGATCAGTTTGCACAAAACGCTAGGGCTCGTCCGGGATTTGAACCCGGGACCTCCTGCACCCTAAGCAGGAATCATACCCCTAGACCAACGAGCCCTGTGACACGTCGCATGCCAGTTACTCCAGTCCCTGGATGTCTTCCAGGGTGCTCTGGAAGTCTCGTGTAGGCTGGCGGGATGGAGGCGGCGCGAATTCCCGCGGTCGGCGGCCTTCCTGGGCTATTGGTACCTTCATGTAGAGCTGCCGCTGGGCGCGCACTGCCTGCTGCTAAGGAGGTGATTGTTTTTGCTGATGTGACTTGCAATAACGACTGCGCGAAACGCCGCTATCTCGTTAGGGGTGCTACGGCAGACACCCTCTCGGGCACCCCGAAGACTTCTTGAGCCCTCGGCTGCGATGGGTTTCAGGCTGTCAAAAGAACTATGGTGTGTGCATGCGCGGACGAGAGAAAGGCTGAGGCGTATTCGAGTGCACAAGGAGGGACTGAGCGTGTCCGTCGTTTCCGTAGTGTAGCGGTTATCACGTCTGCTTCACACGCAGAAGGTACCCGGTTCGATCCCGGGCGGGAACAGTATTTTCCTGCCTATGTCGTATTGTACTCCAGTGAGCCTCGTCGTGTGTGGATCTGCTGCATGTCCCTTCGTTTTGCAAGTACCACATTTATTGAATTTTTTAGTTACGATGGCAACATCACTACAAGTTGTCTATGAAGTAAGGTGCACATAAGCAGTTTCCGTGGTGTAGCGGTTATCACGTCTGCCTAACACGCAGAAGGTCCCCGGTTCGATCCCGAGCGGAAACACTTTTTCATCACTTTAAGCGAGACTTACTAACATGCATCTGCTACCATCTGTACCCGAAACCTTCGTAACTGCCTTCACGCGTCGGACCAGAGTGTCAATTGCTCACATCAAATAAGAAATTCATTTGATATTGGCGGCGAGCTTTTTGCGCTGACTCAGCCACTGACGTGCGATCAGTTTGCACAAAACGCTAGGGCTCGTCCGGGATTTGAACCCGGGACCTCCTGCACCCTAAGCAGGAATCATACCCCTAGACCAACGAGCCCTGTGACACGTCGCATGCCAGTTACTCCAGTCCCTCGATGTCTTCCAGGGTGCTCTGGAAGTCTCGTGTAGGCTGGCGGGATGGAGGCGGCGCGAATTCCCGCGGTCGGCGGCCTTCCTGGGCTATTGGTACCTTCATGTAGAGCTGCCGCTGGGCGCGCACTGCCTGCTGCTAAGGAGGTGATTGTTTTTGCTGATGTGACTTGCAATAACGACTGCGCGAAACGCCGCTATCTCGTTAGGGGTGCTACGGCAGACACCCTCTCGGGCACCCCGAAGACTTCTTGAGCCCTCGGCTGCGATGGGTTTCAGGCTGTCAAAAGAACTATGGTGTGTGCATGCGCGGACGAGAGAAAGGCTGAGGCGTATTCGAGTGCACAAGGAGGGACTGAGCGTGTCCGTCGTTTCCGTAGTGTAGCGGTTATCACGTCTGCTTCACACGCAGAAGGTCCCCGGTTCGATCCCGGGCGGGAACAGTATTTTCCTGCCTATGTCGTATTGTACTCCAGTGAGCCTCGTCGTGTGTGGATCTGCTGCATGTCCCTTCGTTTTGCAAGTACCACATTTATTGAATTTTTTAGTTACGATGGCAACATCACTACAAGTTGTCTATGAAGTAAGGTGCACATAAGCAGTTTCCGTGGTGTAGCGGTTATCACGTCTGCCTAACACGCAGAAGGTCCCCGGTTCGATCCCGGGCGGAAACACTTTTTCATCACTTTAAGCGAGACTTACTAACATGCATCTGCTACCATCTGTACCCGAAACCTTCGTAACTGCCTTCACGCGTCGGACCAGAGTGTCAATTGCTCACATCAAATAAGAAATTCATTTGATATTGGCGGCGAGCTTTTTGCGCTGACTCAGCCACTGACGTGCGATCAGTTTGCACAAAACGCTAGGGCTCGTCCGGGATTTGAACCCGGGACCTCCTGCACCCTAAGCAGGAATCATACCCCTAGACCAACGAGCCCTGTGACACGTCGCATGCCAGTTACTCCAGTCCCTCGATGTCTTCCAGGGTGCTCTGGCAGTCTCGTGTAGGCTGGCGGGATGGAGGCGGCGCGAATTCCCGCGGTCGGCGGCCTTCCTGGGCTATTGGTACCTTCATGTAGAGCTGCCGCTGGGCGCGCACTGCCTGCTGCTAAGGAGGTGATTGTTTTTGCTGATGTGACTTGCAATAACGACTGCGCGAAACGCCGCTATCTCGTTAGGGGTGCTACGGCAGACACCCTCTCGGGCACCCCGAAGACTTCTTGAGCCCTCGGCTGCGATGGGTTTCAGGCTGTCAAAAGAACTATGGTGTGTGCATGCGCGGACGAGAGAAAGGCTGAGGCGTATTCGAGTGCACAAGGAGGGACTGAGCGTGTCCGTCGTTTCCGTAGTGTAGCGGTTATCACGTCTGCTTCACACGCAGAATGTACCCGGTTCGATCCCGGGCGGGAACAGTGTTTTCCTGCCTATGTCGTATTGTACTCCAGTGAGTCTCGTCGTGTGTGGATCTGCTGCATGTCCCTTCGTTTTGCAAGTACCACATTTATTGAATTTTTTAGTTACGATGGCAACATCACTACAAGTTGTCTATGAAGTAAGGTGCACATAAGCAGTTTCCGTGGTGTAGCGGTTATCACGTCTGCCTAACACGCAGAAGGTCCCCGGTTCGATCCCGAGCGGAAACACTTTTTCATCACTTTAAGCGAGACTTACTAACATGCATCTGCTACCATCTGTACCCGAAACCTTCGTAACTGCCTTCACGCGTCGGACCAGAGTGTCAATTGCTCACATCAAATAAGAAATTCATTTGATATTGGCGGCGAGCTTTTTGCGCTGACTCAGCCACTGACGTGCGATCAGTTTGCACAAAACGCTAGGGCTCGTCCGGGATTTGAACCCGGGACCTCCTGCACCCTAAGCAGGAATCATACCCCTAGACCAACGAGCCCTGTGACACGTCGCATGCCAGTTACTCCAGTCCCTCGATGTCTTCCAGGGTGCTCTGGAAGTCTCGTGTAGGCTGGCGGGATGGAGGCGGCGCGAATTCCCGCGGTCGGCGGCCTTCCTGGGCTATTGGTACCTTCATGTAGAGCTGCCGCTGGGCGCGCACTGCCTGCTGCTAAGGAGGTGATTGTTTTTGCTGATGTGACTTGCAATAACGACTGCGCGAAACGCCGCTATCTCGTTAGGGGTGCTACGGCAGACACCCTCTCGGGCACCCCGAAGACTTCTTGAGCCCTCGGCTGCGATGGGTTTCAGGCTGTCAAAAGAACTATGGTGTGTGCATGCGCGGACGAGAGAAAGGCTGAGGCGTATTCGAGTGCACAAGGAGGGACGGAGCGTGTCCGTCGTTTCCGTAGTGTAGCGGTTATCACGTCTGCTTCACACGCAGAAGGTCCCCGGTTCGATCCCGGGCGGGAACAGTATTTTCCTGCCTATGTCGTATTGTACTCCAGTGAGCCTCGTCGTGTGTGGATCTGCTGCATGTCCCTTCGTTTTGCAAGTACCACATTTATTGAATTTTTTAGTTACGATGGCAACATCACTACAAGTTGTCTATGAAGTAAGGTGCACATAAGCAGTTTCCGTGGTGTAGCGGTTATCACGTCTGCCTAACACGCAGAAGGTCCCCGGTTCGATCCCGGGCGGAAACACTTTTTCATCACTTTAAGCGAGACTTACTAACATGCATCTGCTACCATCTGTACCCGAAACCTTCGTAACTGCCTTCACGCGTCGGACCAGAGTGTCAATTGCTCACATCAAATAAGAAATTCATTTGATATTGGCGGCGAGCTTTTTGCGCTGACTCAGCCACTGACGTGCGATCAGTTTGCACAAAACGCTAGGGCTCGTCCGGGATTTGAACCCGGGACCTCCTGCACCCTAAGCAGGAATCATACCCCTAGACCAACGAGCCCTGTGACACGTCGCATGCCAGTTACTCCAGTCCCTCGATGTCTTCCAGGGTGCTCTGGAAGTCTCGTGTAGGCTGGCGGGATGGAGGCGGCGCGAATTCCCGCGGTCGGCGGCCTTCCTGGGCAATTGGTACCTTCATTTAGAGCTGCCGCTGGGCGCGCACTGCCTGCTGCTAAGGAGGTGATTGTTTTTGCTGATGTGACTTGCAATAACGACTGCGCGAAACGCCGCTATCTCGTTAGGGGTGCTACGGCAGACACCCTCTCGGGCACCCCGAAGACTTCTTGAGCCCTCGGCTGCGATGGGTTTCAGGCTGTCAAAAGAACTATGGTGTGTGCATGCGCGGACGAGAGAAAGGCTGAGGCGTATTCGAGTGCACAAGGAGGGACTGAGCGTGTCCGTCGTTTCCGTAGTGTAGCGGTTATCACGTCTGCTTCACACGCAGAAGGTCCCCGGTTCGATCCCGGGCGGGAACAGTATTTTCCTGCCTATGTCGTATTGTACTCCAGTGAGCCTCGTCGTGTGTGGATCTGCTGCATGTCCCTTCGTTTTGCAAGTACCACATTTATTGAATTTTTTAGTTACGATGGCAACATCACTACAAGTTGTCTATGAAGTAAGGTGCACATAAGCAGTTTCCGTGGTGTAGCGGTTATCACGTCTGCCTAACACGCAGAAGGTCCCCGGTTCGATCCCGGGCGGAAACACTTTTTCATCACTTTAAGCGAGACTTACTAACATGCATCTGCTACCATCTGTACCCGAAACCTTCGTAACTGCCTTCACGCGTCGGACCAGAGTGTCAATTGCTCACATCAAATAAGAAATTCATTTGATATTGGCGGCGAGCTTTTTGCGCTGACTCAGCCACTGACGTGCGATCAGTTTGCACAAAACGCTAGGGCTCGTCCGGGATTTGAACCCGGGACCTCCTGCACCCTAAGCAGGAATCATACCCCTAGACCAACGAGCCCTGTGACACGTCGCATGCCAGTTACTCCAGTCCCTCGATGTCTTCCAGGGTGCTCTGGAAGTCTCGTGTAGGCTGGCGGGATGGAGGCGGCGCGAATTCCCGCGGTCGGCGGCCTTCCTGGGCTATTGGTACCTTCATTTAGAGCTGCCGCTGGGCGCGCACTGCCTGCTGCTAAGGAGGTGATTGTTTTTGCTGATGTGACTTGCAATAACGACTGCGCGAAACGCCGCTATCTCGTTAGGGGTGCTACGGCAGACACCCTCTCGGGCACCCCGAAGACTTCTTGAGCCCTCGGCTGCGATGGGTTTCAGGCTGTCAAAAGAACTATGGTGTGTGCATGCGCGGACGAGAGAAAGGCTGAGGCGTATTCGAGTGCACAAGGAGGGACTGAGTGTGTCCGTCGTTTCCGTAGTGTAGCGGTTATCACGTCTGCTTCACACGCAGAAGGTCCCCGGTTCGATCCCGGGCGGGAACAGTATTTTCCTGCCTATGTCGTATTGTACTCCAGTGAGCCTCGTCGTGTGTGGATCTGCTGCATGTCCCTTCGTTTTGCAAGTACCACATTTATTGAATTTTTTAGTTACGATGGCAACATCACTACAAGTTGTCTATGAAGTAAGGTGCACATAAGCAGTTTCCGTGGTGTAGCGGTTATCACGTCTGCCTAACACGCAGAAGGTCCCCGGTTCGATCCCGGGCGGAAACACTTTTTCATCACTTTAAGCGAGACTTACTAACATGCATCTGCTACCATCTGTACCCGAAACCTTCGTAACTGCCTTCACGCGTCGGACCAGAGTGTCAATTGCTCACATCAAATAAGAAATTCATTTGATATTGGCGGCGAGCTTTTTGCGCTGACTCAGCCACTGACGTGCGATCAGTTTGCACAAAACGCTAGGGCTCGTCCGGGATTTGAACCCGGGACCTCCTGCACCCTAAGCAGGAATCATACCCCTAGACCAACGAGCCCTGTGACACGTCGCATGCCAGTTACTCCAGTCCCTCGATGTCTTCCAGGGTGCTCTGGAAGTCTCGTGTAGGCTGGCGGGATGGAGGCGGCGCGAATTCCCGCGGTCGGCGGCCTTCCTGGGCTATTGGTACCTTCATTTAGAGCTGCCGCTGGGCGCGCACTGCCTGCTGCTAAGGAGGTGATTGTTTTTGCTGATGTGACTTGCAATAACGACTGCGCGAAACGCCGCTATCTCGTTAGGGGTGCTACGGCAGACACCCTCTCGGGCACCCCGAAGACTTCTTGAGCCCTCGGCTGCGATGGGTTTCAGGCTGTCAAAAGAACTATGGTGTGTGCATGCGCGGACGAGAGAAAGGCTGAGGCGTATTCGAGTGCACAAGGAGGGACTGAGCGTGTCCGTCGTTTCCGTAGTGTAGCGGTTATCACGTCTGCTTCACACGCAGAAGGTACCCGGTTCGATCCCGGGCGGGAACAGTATTTTCCTGCCTATGTCGTATTGTACTCCAGTGAGCCTCGTCGTGTGTGGATCTGCTGCATGTCCCTTCGTTTTGCAAGTACCACATTTATTGAATTTTTTAGTTACGATGGCAACATCACTACAAGTTGTCTATGAAGTAAGGTGCACATAAGCAGTTTCCGTGGTGTAGCGGTTATCACGTCTGCCTAACACGCAGAAGGTCCCCGGTTCGATCCCGGGCGGAAACACTTTTTCATCACTTTAAGCGAGACTTACTAACATGCATCTGCTACCATCTGTACCCGAAACCTTCGTAACTGCCTTCACGCGTCGGACCAGAGTGTCAATTGCTCACATCAAATAAGAAATTCATTTGATATTGGCGGCGAGCTTTTTGCGCTGACTCAGCCACTGACGTGCGATCAGTTTGCACAAAACGCTAGGGCTCGTCCGGGATTTGAACCCGGGACCTCCTGCACCCTAAGCAGGAATCATACCCCTAGACCAACGAGCCCTGTGACACGTCGCATGCCAGTTACTCCAGTCCCTCGATGTCTTCCAGGGTGCTCTGGAAGTCTCGTGTAGGCTGGCGGGATGGAGGCGGCGCGAATTCCCGCGGTCGGCGGCCTTCCTGGGCTATTGGTACCTTCATTTAGAGCTGCCGCTGGGCGCGCACTGCCTGCTGCTAAGGAGGTGATTGTTTTTGCTGATGTGACTTGCAATAACGACTGCGCGAAACGCCGCTATCTCGTTAGGGGTGCTACGGCAGACACCCTCTCGGGCACCCCGAAGACTTCTTGAGCCCTCGGCTGCGATGGGTTTCAGGCTGTCAAAAGAACTATGGTGTGTGCATGCGCGGACGAGAGAAAGGCTGAGGCGTATTCGAGTGCACAAGGAGGGACTGAGTGTGTCCGTCGTTTCCGTAGTGTAGCGGTTATCACGTCTGCTTCACACGCAGAAGGTCCCCGGTTCGATCCCGGGCGGGAACAGTATTTTCCTGCCTATGTCGTATTGTACTCCAGTGAGCCTCGTCGTGTGTGGATCTGCTGCATGTCCCTTCGTTTTGCAAGTACCACATTTATTGAATTTTTTAGTTACGATGGCAACATCACTACAAGTTGTCTATGAAGTAAGGTGCACATAAGCAGTTTCCGTGGTGTAGCGGTTATCACGTCTGCCTAACACGCAGAAGGTCCCCGGTTCGATCCCGGGCGGAAACACTTTTTCATCACTTTAAGCGAGACTTACTAACATGCATCTGCTACCATCTGTACCCGAAACCTTCGTAACTGCCTTCACGCGTCGGACCAGAGTGTCAATTGCTCACATCAAATAAGAAATTCATTTGATATTGGCGGCGAGCTTTTTGCGCTGACTCAGCCACTGACGTGCGATCAGTTTGCACAAAACGCTAGGGCTCGTCCGGGATTTGAACCCGGGACCTCCTGCACCCTAAGCAGGAATCATACCCCTAGACCAACGAGCCCTGTGACACGTCGCATGCCAGTTACTCCAGTCCCTCGATGTCTTCCAGGGTGCTCTGGAAGTCTCGTGTAGGCTGGCGGGATGGAGGCGGCGCGAATTCCCGCGGTCGGCGGCCTTCCTGGGCTATTGGTACCTTCATTTAGAGCTGCCGCTGGGCGCGCACTGCCTGCTGCTAAGGAGGTGATTGTTTTTGCTGATGTGACTTGCAATAACGACTGCGCGAAACGCCGCTATCTCGTTAGGGGTGCTACGGCAGACACCCTCTCGGGCACCCCGAAGACTTCTTGAGCCCTCGGCTGCGATGGGTTTCAGGCTGTCAAAAGAACTATGGTGTGTGCATGCGCGGACGAGAGAAAGGCTGAGGCGTATTCGAGTGCACAAGGAGGGACTGAGCGTGTCCGTCGTTTCCGTAGTGTAGCGGTTATCACGTCTGCTTCACACGCAGAAGGTCCCCGGTTCGATCCCGGGCGGGAACAGTATTTTCCTGCCTATGTCGTATTGTACTCCAGTGAGCCTCGTCGTGTGTGGATCTGCTGCATGTCCCTTCGTTTTGCAAGTACCACATTTATTGAATTTTTTAGTTACGATGGCAACATCACTACAAGTTGTCTATGAAGTAAGGTGCACATAAGCAGTTTCCGTGGTGTAGCGGTTATCACGTCTGCCTAACACGCAGAAGGTCCCCGGTTCGATCCCGGGCGGAAACACTTTTTCATCACTTTAAGCGAGACTTACTAACATGCATCTGCTACCATCTGTACCCGAAACCTTCGTAACTGCCTTCACGCGTCGGACCAGAGTGTCAATTGCTCACATCAAATAAGAAATTCATTTGATATTGGCGGCGAGCTTTTTGCGCTGACTCAGCCACTGACGTGCGATCAGTTTGCACAAAACGCTAGGGCTCGTCCGGGATTTGAACCCGGGACCTCCTGCACCCTAAGCAGGAATCATACCCCTAGACCAACGAGCCCTGTGACACGTCGCATGCCAGTTACTCCAGTCCCTCGATGTCTTCCAGGGTGCTCTGGAAGTCTCGTGTAGGCTGGCGGGATGGAGGCGGCGCGAATTCCCGCGGTCGGCGGCCTTCCTGGGCTATTGGTACCTTCATGTAGAGCTGCCGCTGGGCGCGCACTGCCTGCTGCTAAGGAGGTGATTGTTTTTGCTGATGTGACTTGCAATAACGACTGCGCGAAACGCCGCTATCTCGTTAGGGGTGCTACGGCAGACACCCTCTCGGGCACCCCGAAGACTTCTTGAGCCCTCGGCTGCGATGGGTTTCAGGCTGTCAAAAGAACTATGGTGTGTGCATGCGCGGACGAGAGAAAGGCTGAGGCGTATTCGAGTGCACAAGGGGGACTGAGCGTGTCCGTCGTTTCCGTAGTGTAGCGGTTATCACGTCTGCTTCACACGCAGAAGGTCCCCGGTTCGATCCCGGGCGGGAACAGTATTTTCCTGCCTATGTCGTATTGTACTCCAGTGAGCCTCGTCGTGTGTGGATCTGCTGCATGTCCCTTCGTTTTGCAAGTACCACATTTATTGAATTTTTTAGTTACGATGGCAACATCACTACAAGTTGTCTATGAAGTAAGGTGCACATAAGCAGTTTCCGTGGTGTAGCGGTTATCACGTCTGCCTAACACGCAGAAGGTCCCCGGTTCGATCCCGGGCGGAAACACTTTTTCATCACTTTAAGCGAGACTTACTAACATGCATCTGCTACCATCTGTACCCGAAACCTTCGTAACTGCCTTCACGCGTCGGACCAGAGTGTCAATTGCTCACATCAAATAAGAAATTCATTTGATATTGGCGGCGAGCTTTTTGCGCTGACTCAGCCACTGACGTGCGATCAGTTTGCACAAAACGCTAGGGCTCGTCCGGGATTTGAACCCGGGACCTCCTGCACCCTAAGCAGGAATCATACCCCTAGACCAACGAGCCCTGTGACACGTCGCATGCCAGTTACTCCAGTCCCTCGATGTCTTCCAGGGTGCTCTGGAAGTCTCGTGTAGGCTGGCGGGATGGAGGCGGCGCGAATTCCCGCGGTCGGCGGCCTTCCTGGGCTATTGGTACCTTCATGTAGAGCTGCCGCTGGGCGCGCACTGCCTGCTGCTAAGGAGGTGATTGTTTTTGCTGATGTGACTTGCAATAACGACTGCGCGAAACGCCGCTATCTCGTTAGGGGTGCTACGGCAGACACCCTCTCGGGCACCCCGAAGACTTCTTGAGCCCTCGGCTGCGATGGGTTTCAGGCTGTCAAAAGAACTATGGTGTGTGCATGCGCGGACGAGAGAAAGGCTGAGGCGTATTCGAGTGCACAAGGAGGGACTGAGCGTGTCCGTCGTTTCCGTAGTGTAGCGGTTATCACGTCTGCTTCACACGCAGAAGGTCCCCGGTTCGATCCCGGGCGGGAACAGTATTTTCCTGCCTATGTCGTATTGTACTCCAGTGAGCCTCGTCGTGTGTGGATCTGCTGCATGTCCCTTCGTTTTGCAAGTACCACATTTATTGAATTTTTTAGTTACGATGGCAACATCACTACAAGTTGTCTATGAAGTAAGGTGCACATAAGCAGTTTCCGTGGTGTAGCGGTTATCACGTCTGCCTAACACGCAGAAGGTCCCCGGTTCGATCCCGAGCGGAAACACTTTTTCATCACTTTAAGCGAGACTTACTAACATGCATATGCTACCATCTGTACCCGAAACCTTCGTAACTGCCTTCACGCGTCGGACCAGAGTGTCAATTGCTCACATCAAATAAGAAATTCATTTGATATTGGCGGCGAGCTTTTTGCGCTGACTCAGCCACTGACGTGCGATCAGTTTGCACAAAACGCTAGGGCTCGTCCGGGATTTGAACCCGGGACCTCCTGCACCCTAAGCAGGAATCATACCCCTAGACCAACGAGCCCTGTGACACGTCGCATGCCAGTTACTCCAGTCCCTCGATGTCTTCCAGGGTGCTCTGGAAGTCTCGTGTAGGCTGGCGGGATGGAGGCGGCGCGAATTCCCGCGGTCGGCGGCCTTCCTGGGCTATTGGTACCTTCATGTAGAGCTGCCGCTGGGCGCGCACTGCCTGCTGCTAAGGAGGTGATTGTTTTTGCTGATGTGACTTGCAATAACGACTGCGCGAAACGCCGCTATCTCGTTAGGGGTGCTACGGCAGACACCCTCTCGGGCACCCCGAAGACTTCTTGAGCCCTCGGCTGCGATGGGTTTCAGGCTGTCAAAAGAACTATGGTGTGTGCATGCGCGGACGAGAGAAAGGCTGAGGCGTATTCGAGTGCACAAGGAGGGACTGAGCGTGTCCGTCGTTTCCGTAGTGTAGCGGTTATCACGTCTGCTTCACACGCAGAAGGTCCCCGGTTCGATCCCGGGCGGGAACAGTATTTTCCTGCCTATGTCGTATTGTACTCCAGTGAGCCTCGTCGTGTGTGGATCTGCTGCATGTCCCTTCGTTTTGCAAGTACCACATTTATTGAATTTTTTAGTTACGATGGCAACATCACTACAAGTTGTCTATGAAGTAAGGTGCACATAAGCAGTTTCCGTGGTGTAGCGGTTATCACGTCTGCCTAACACGCAGAAGGTCCCCGGTTCGATCCCGAGCGGAAACACTTTTTCATCACTTTAAGCGAGACTTACTAACATGCATCTGCTACCATCTGTACCCGAAACCTTCGTAACTGCCTTCACGCGTCGGACCAGAGTGTCAATTGCTCACATCAAATAAGAAATTCATTTGATATTGGCGGCGAGCTTTTTGCGCTGACTCAGCCACTGACGTGCGATCAGTTTGCACAAAACGCTAGGGCTCGTCCGAGATTTGAACCCGGGACCTCCTGCACCCTAAGCAGGAATCATACCCCTAGACCAACGAGCCCTGTGACACGTCGCATGCCAGTTACTCCAGTCCCTCGATGTCTTCCAGGGTGCTCTGGAAGTCTCGTGTAGGCTGGCGGGATGGAGGCGGCGCGAATTCCCGCGGTCGGCGGCCTTCCTGGGCTATTGGTACCTTCATTTAGAGCTGCCGCTGGGCGCGCACTGCCTGCTGCTAAGGAGGTGATTGTTTTTGCTGATGTGACTTGCAATAACGACTGCGCGAAACGCCGCTATCTCGTTAGGGGTGCTACGGCAGACACCCTCTCGGGCACCCCGAAGACTTCTTGAGCCCTCGGCTGCGATGGGTTTCAGGCTGTCAAAAGAACTATGGTGTGTGCATGCGCGGACGAGAGAAAGGCTGAGGCGTATTCGAGTGCACAAGGAGGGACGGAGCGTGTCCGTCGTTTCCGTAGTGTAGCGGTTATCACGTCTGCTTCACACGCAGAAGGTCCCCGGTTCGATCCCGGGCGGGAACAGTATTTTCCTGCCTATGTCGTATTGTACTCCAGTGAGCCTCGTCGTGTGTGGATCTGCTGCATGTCCCTTCGTTTTGCAAGTACCACATTTATTGAATTTTTTAGTTACGATGGCAACATCACTACAAGTTGTCTATGAAGTAAGGTGCACATAAGCAGTTTCCGTGGTGTAGCGGTTATCACGTCTGCCTAACACGCAGAAGGTCCCCGGTTCGATCCCGGGCGGAAACACTTTTTCATCACTTTAAGCGAGACTTACTAACATGCATCTGCTACCATCTGTACCCGAAACCTTCGTAACTGCCTTCACGCGTCGGACCAGAGTGTCAATTGCTCACATCAAATAAGAAATTCATTTGATATTGGCGGCGAGCTTTTTGCGCTGACTCAGCCACTGACGTGCGATCAGTTTGCACAAAACGCTAGGGCTCGTCCGGGATTTGAACCCGGGACCTCCTGCACCCTAAGCAGGAATCATACCCCTAGACCAACGAGCCCTGTGACACGTCGCATGCCAGTTACTCCAGTCCCTCGATGTCTTCCAGGGTGCTCTGGAAGTCTCGTGTAGGCTGGCGGGATGGAGGCGGCGCGAATTCCCGCGGTCGGCGGCCTTCCTGGGCTATTGGTACCTTCATTTAGAGCTGCCGCTGGGCGCGCACTGCCTGCTGCTAAGGAGGTGATTGTTTTTGCTGATGTGACTTGCAATAACGACTGCGCGAAACGCCGCTATCTCGTTAGGGGTGCTACGGCAGACACCCTCTCGGGCACCCCGAAGACTTCTTGAGCCCTCGGCTGCGATGGGTTTCAGGCTGTCAAAAGAACTATGGTGTGTGCATGCGCGGACGAGAGAAAGGCTGAGGCGTATTCGAGTGCACAAGGAGGGACTGAGCGTGTCCGTCGTTTCCGTAGTGTAGCGGTTATCACGTCTGCTTCACACGCAGAAGGTCCCCGGTTCGATCCCGGGCGGGAACAGTATTTTCCTGCCTATGTCGTATTGTACTCCAGTGAGCCTCGTCGTGTGTGGATCTGCTGCATGTCCCTTCGTTTTGCAAGTACCACATTTATTGAATTTTTTAGTTACGATGGCAACATCACTACAAGTTGTCTATGAAGTAAGGTGCACATAAGCAGTTTCCGTGGTGTAGCGGTTATCACGTCTGCCTAACACGCAGAAGGTCCCCGGTTCGATCCCGAGCGGAAACACTTTTTCATCACTTTAAGCGAGACTTACTAACATGCATATGCTACCATCTGTACCCGAAACCTTCGTAACTGCCTTCACGCGTCGGACCAGAGTGTCAATTGCTCACATCAAATAAGAAATTCATTTGATATTGGCGGCGAGCTTTTTGCGCTGACTCAGCCACTGACGTGCGATCAGTTTGCACAAAACGCTAGGGCTCGTCCGGGATTTGAACCCGGGACCTCCTGCACCCTAAGCAGGAATCATACCCCTAGACCAACGAGCCCTGTGACACGTCGCATGCCAGTTACTCCAGTCCCTCGATGTCTTCCAGGGTGCTCTGGAAGTCTCGTGTAGGCTGGCGGGATGGAGGCGGCGCGAATTCCCGCGGTCGGCGGCCTTCCTGGGCTATTGGTACCTTCATGTAGAGCTGCCGCTGGGCGCGCACTGCCTGCTGCTAAGGAGGTGATTGTTTTTGCTGATGTGACTTGCAATAACGACTGCGCGAAACGCCGCTATCTCGTTAGGGGTGCTACGGCAGACACCCTCTCGGGCACCCCGAAGACTTCTTGAGCCCTCGGCTGCGATGGGTTTCAGGCTGTCAAAAGAACTATGGTGTGTGCATGCGCGGACGAGAGAAAGGCTGAGGCGTATTCGAGTGCACAAGGAGGGACTGAGCGTGTCCGTCGTTTCCGTAGTGTAGCGGTTATCACGTCTGCTTCACACGCAGAAGGTCCCCGGTTCGATCCCGGGCGGGAACAGTATTTTCCTGCCTATGTCGTATTGTACTCCAGTGAGCCTCGTCGTGTGTGGATCTGCTGCATGTCCCTTCGTTTTGCAAGTACCACATTTATTGAATTTTTTAGTTACGATGGCAACATCACTACAAGTTGTCTATGAAGTAAGGTGCACATAAGCAGTTTCCGTGGTGTAGCGGTTATCACGTCTGCCTAACACGCAGAAGGTCCCCGGTTCGATCCCGAGCGGAAACACTTTTTCATCACTTTAAGCGAGACTTACTAACATGCATCTGCTACCATCTGTACCCGAAACCTTCGTAACTGCCTTCACGCGTCGGACCAGAGTGTCAATTGCTCACATCAAATAAGAAATTCATTTGATATTGGCGGCGAGCTTTTTGCGCTGACTCAGCCACTGACGTGCGATCAGTTTGCACAAAACGCTAGGGCTCGTCCGAGATTTGAACCCGGGACCTCCTGCACCCTAAGCAGGAATCATACCCCTAGACCAACGAGCCCTGTGACACGTCGCATGCCAGTTACTCCAGTCCCTCGATGTCTTCCAGGGTGCTCTGGAAGTCTCGTGTAGGCTGGCGGGATGGAGGCGGCGCGAATTCCCGCGGTCGGCGGCCTTCCTGGGCTATTGGTACCTTCATTTAGAGCTGCCGCTGGGCGCGCACTGCCTGCTGCTAAGGAGGTGATTGTTTTTGCTGATGTGACTTGCAATAACGACTGCGCGAAACGCCGCTATCTCGTTAGGGGTGCTACGGCAGACACCCTCTCGGGCACCCCGAAGACTTCTTGAGCCCTCGGCTGCGATGGGTTTCAGGCTGTCAAAAGAACTATGGTGTGTGCATGCGCGGACGAGAGAAAGGCTGAGGCGTATTCGAGTGCACAAGGAGGGACGGAGCGTGTCCGTCGTTTCCGTAGTGTAGCGGTTATCACGTCTGCTTCACACGCAGAAGGTCCCCGGTTCGATCCCGGGCGGGAACAGTATTTTCCTGCCTATGTCGTATTGTACTCCAGTGAGCCTCGTCGTGTGTGGATCTGCTGCATGTCCCTTCGTTTTGCAAGTACCACATTTATTGAATTTTTTAGTTACGATGGCAACATCACTACAAGTTGTCTATGAAGTAAGGTGCACATAAGCAGTTTCCGTGGTGTAGCGGTTATCACGTCTGCCTAACACGCAGAAGGTCCCCGGTTCGATCCCGGGCGGAAACACTTTTTCATCACTTTAAGCGAGACTTACTAACATGCATCTGCTACCATCTGTACCCGAAACCTTCGTAACTGCCTTCACGCGTCGGACCAGAGTGTCAATTGCTCACATCAAATAAGAAATTCATTTGATATTGGCGGCGAGCTTTTTGCGCTGACTCAGCCACTGACGTGCGATCAGTTTGCACAAAACGCTAGGGCTCGTCCGGGATTTGAACCCGGGACCTCCTGCACCCTAAGCAGGAATCATACCCCTAGACCAACGAGCCCTGTGACACGTCGCATGCCAGTTACTCCAGTCCCTCGATGTCTTCCAGGGTGCTCTGGAAGTCTCGTGTAGGCTGGCGGGATGGAGGCGGCGCGAATTCCCGCGGTCGGCGGCCTTCCTGGGCTATTGGTACCTTCATTTAGAGCTGCCGCTGGGCGCGCACTGCCTGCTGCTAAGGAGGTGATTGTTTTTGCTGATGTGACTTGCAATAACGACTGCGCGAAACGCCGCTATCTCGTTAGGGGTGCTACGGCAGACACCCTCTCGGGCACCCCGAAGACTTCTTGAGCCCTCGGCTGCGATGGGTTTCAGGCTGTCAAAAGAACTATGGTGTGTGCATGCGCGGACGAGAGAAAGGCTGAGGCGTATTCGAGTGCACAAGGAGGGACTGAGCGTGTCCGTCGTTTCCGTAGTGTAGCGGTTATCACGTCTGCTTCACACGCAGAAGGTCCCCGGTTCGATCCCGGGCGGGAACAGTATTTTCCTGCCTATGTCGTATTGTACTCCAGTGAGCCTCGTCGTGTGTGGATCTGCTGCATGTCCCTTCGTTTTGCAAGTACCACATTTATTGAATTTTTTAGTTACGATGGCAACATCACTACAAGTTGTCTATGAAGTAAGGTGCACATAAGCAGTTTCCGTGGTGTAGCGGTTATCACGTCTGCCTAACACGCAGAAGGTCCCCGGTTCGATCCCGGGCGGAAACACTTTTTCATCACTTTAAGCGAGACTTACTAACATGCATCTGCTACCATCTGTACCCGAAACCTTCGTAACTGCCTTCACGCGTCGGACCAGAGTGTCAATTGCTCACATCAAATAAGAAATTCATTTGATATTGGCGGCGAGCTTTTTGCGCTGACTCAGCCACTGACGTGCGATCAGTTTGCACAAAACGCTAGGGCTCGTCCGGGATTTGAACCCGGGACCTCCTGCACCCTAAGCAGGAATCATACCCCTAGACCAACGAGCCCTGTGACACGTCGCATGCCAGTTACTCCAGTCCCTCGATGTCTTCCAGGGTGCTCTGGAAGTCTCGTGTAGGCTGGCGGGATGGAGGCGGCGCGAATTCCCGCGGTCGGCGGCCTTCCTGGGCTATTGGTACCTTCATTTAGAGCTGCCGCTGGGCGCGCACTGCCTGCTGCTAAGGAGGTGATTGTTTTTGCTGATGTGACTTGCAATAACGACTGCGCGAAACGCCGCTATCTCGTTAGGGGTGCTACGGCAGACACCCTCTCGGGCACCCCGAAGACTTCTTGAGCCCTCGGCTGCGATGGGTTTCAGGCTGTCAAAAGAACTATGGTGTGTGCATGCGCGGACGAGAGAAAGGCTGAGGCGTATTCGAGTGCACAAGGAGGGACTGAGCGTGTCCGTCGTTTCCGTAGTGTAGCGGTTATCACGTCTGCTTCACACGCAGAAGGTCCCCGGTTCGATCCCGGGCGGGAACAGTATTTTCCTGCCTATGTCGTATTGTACTCCAGTGAGCCTCGTCGTGTGTGGATCTGCTGCATGTCCGTTCGTTTTGCAAGTACCACATTTATTGAATTTTTTAGTTACGATGGCAACATCACTACAAGTTGTCTATGAAGTAAGGTGCACATAAGCAGTTTCCGTGGTGTAGCGGTTATCACGTTTGCCTAACACGCAGAAGGTCCCCGGTTCGATCCCGGGCGGAAACACTTTTTCATCACTTTAAGCGAGACTTACTAACATGCATCTGCTACCATCTGTACCCGAAACCTTCGTAACTGCCTTCACGCGTCGGACCAGAGTGTCAATTGCTCACATCAAATAAGAAATTCATTTGATATTGGCGGCGAGCTTTTTGCGCTGACTCAGCCACTGACGTGCGATCAGTTTGCACAAAACGCTAGGGCTCGTCCGGGATTTGAACCCGGGACCTCCTGCACCCTAAGCAGGAATCATACCCCTAGACCAACGAGCCCTGTGACACGTCGCATGCCAGTTACTCCAGTCCCTCGATGTCTTCCAGGGTGCTCTGGAAGTCTCGTGTAGGCTGGCGGGATGGAGGCGGCGCGAATTCCCGCGGTCGGCGGCCTTCCTGGGCTATTGGTACCTTCATGTAGAGCTGCCGCTGGGCGCGCACTGCCTGCTGCTAAGGAGGTGATTGTTTTTGCTGATGTGACTTGCAATAACGACTGCGCGAAACGCCGCTATCTCGTTAGGGGTGCTACGGCAGACACCCTCTCGGGCACCCCGAAGACTTCTTGAGCCCTCGGCTGCGATGGGTTTCAGGCTGTCAAAAGAACTATGGTGTGTGCATGCGCGGACGAGAGAAAGGCTGAGGCGTATTCGAGTGCACAAGGAGGGACTGAGCGTGTCCGTCGTTTCCGTAGTGTAGCGGTTATCACGTCTGCTTCACACGCAGAAGGTACCCGGTTCGATCCCGGGCGGGAACAGTATTTTCCTGCCTATGTCGTATTGTACTCCAGTGAGCCTCGTCGTGTGTGGATCTGCTGCATGTCCCTTCGTTTTGCAAGTACCACATTTATTGAATTTTTTAGTTACGATGGCAACATCACTACAAGTTGTCTATGAAGTAAGGTGCACATAAGCAGTTTCCGTGGTGTAGCGGTTATCACGTCTGCCTAACACGCAGAAGGTCCCCGGTTCGATCCCGAGCGGAAACACTTTTTCATCACTTTAAGCGAGACTTACTAACATGCATCTGCTACCATCTGTACCCGAAACCTTCGTAACTGCCTTCACGCGTCGGACCAGAGTGTCAATTGCTCACATCAAATAAGAAATTCATTTGATATTGGCGGCGAGCTTTTTGCGCTGACTCAGCCACTGACGTGCGATCAGTTTGCACAAAACGCTAGGGCTCGTTCGGGATTTGAACCCGGGACCTCCTGCACCCTAAGCAGGAATCATACCCCTAGACCAACGAGCCCTGTGACACGTCGCATGCCAGTTACTCCAGTCCCTCGATGTCTTCCAGGGTGCTCTGGAAGTCTCGTGTAGGCTGGCGGGATGGAGGCGGCGCGAATTCCCGCGGTCGGCGGCCTTCCTGGGCTATTGGTACCTTCATGTAGAGCTGCCGCTGGGCGCGCACTGCCTGCTGCTAAGGAGGTGATTGTTTTTGCTGATGTGACTTGCAATAACGACTGCGCGAAACGCCGCTATCTCGTTAGGGGTGCTACGGCAGACACCCTCTCGGGCACCCCGAAGACTTCTTGAGCCCTCGGCTGCGATGGGTTTCAGGCTGTCAAAAGAACTATGGTGTGTGCATGCGCGGACGAGAGAAAGGCTGAGGCGTATTCGAGTGCACAAGGAGGGACTGAGCGTGTCCGTCGTTTCCGTAGTGTAGCGGTTATCACGTCTGCTTCACACGCAGAAGGTCCCCGGTTCGATCCCGGGCGGGAACAGTATTTTCCTGCCTATGTCGTATTGTACTCCAGTGAGCCTCGTCGTGTGTGGATCTGCTGCATGTCCCTTCGTTTTGCAAGTACCACATTTATTGAATTTTTTAGTTACGATGGCAACATCACTACAAGTTGTCTATGAAGTAAGGTGCACATAAGCAGTTTCCGTGGTGTAGCGGTTATCACGTCTGCCTAACACGCAGAAGGTCCCCGGTTCGATCCCGGGCGGAAACACTTTTTCATCACTTTAAGCGAGACTTACTAACATGCATCTGCTACCATCTGTACCCGAAACCTTTGTAACTGCCTTCACGCGTCGGACCAGAGTGTCAATTGCTCACATCAAATAAGAAATTCATTTGATATTGGCGGCGAGCTTTTTGCGCTGACTCAGCCACTGACGTGCGATCAGTTTGCACAAAACGCTAGGGCTCGTCCGGGATTTGAACCCGGGACCTCCTGCACCCTAAGCAGGAATCATACCCCTAGACCAACGAGCCCTGTGACACGTCGCATGCCAGTTACTCCAGTCCCTCGATGTCTTCCAGGGTGCTCTGGAAGTCTCGTGTAGGCTGGCGGGATGGAGGCGGCGCGAATTCCCGCGGTCGGCGGCCTTCCTGGGCTATTGGTACCTTCATGTAGAGCTGCCGCTGGGCGCGCACTGCCTGCTGCTAAGGAGGTGATTGTTTTTGCTTATGTGACTTGCAATAACGACTGCGCGAAACGCCGCTATCTCGTTAGGGGTGCTACGGCAGACACCCTCTCGGGCACCCCGAAGACTTCTTGAGCCCTCGGCTGCGATGGGTTTCAGGCTGTCAAAAGAACTATGGTGTGTGCATGCGCGGACGAGAGAAAGGCTGAGGCGTATTCGAGTGCACAAGGAGGGACTGAGCGTGTCCGTCGTTTCCGTAGTGTAGCGGTTATCACGTCTGCTTCACACGCAGAAGGTCCCCGGTTCGATCCCGGGCGGGAACAGTATTTTCCTGCCTATGTCGTATTGTACTCCAGTGAGCCTCGTCGTGTGTGGATCTGCTGCATGTCCCTTCGTTTTGCAAGTACCACATTTATTGAATTTTTTAGTTACGATGGCAACATCACTACAAGTTGTCTATGAAGTAAGGTGCACATAAGCAGTTTCCGTGGTGTAGCGGTTATCACGTCTGCCTAACACGCAGAAGGTCCCCGGTTCGATCCCGAGCGGAAACACTTTTTCATCACTTTAAGCGAGACTTACTAACATGCATCTGCTACCATCTGTACCCGAAACCTTCGTAACTGCCTTCACGCGTCGGACCAGAGTGTCAATTGCTCACATCAAATAAGAAATTCATTTGATATTGGCGGCGAGCTTTTTGCGCTGACTCAGCCACTGACGTGCGATCAGTTTGCACAAAACGCTAGGGCTCGTCCGGGATTTGAACCCGGGACCTCCTGCACCCTAAGCAGGAATCATACCCCTAGACCAACGAGCCCTGTGACACGTCGCATGCCAGTTACTCCAGTCCCTCGATGTCTTCCAGGGTGCTCTGGAAGTCTCGTGTAGGCTGGCGGGATGGAGGCGGCGCGAATTCCCGCGGTCGGCGGCCTTCCTGGGCTATTGGTACCTTCATGTAGAGCTGCCGCTGGGCGCGCACTGCCTGCTGCTAAGGAGGTGATTGTTTTTGCTGATGTGACTTGCAATAACGACTGCGCGAAACGCCGCTATCTCGTTAGGGGTGCTACGGCAGACACCCTCTCGGGCACCCCGAAGACTTCTTGAGCCCTCGGCTGCGATGGGTTTCAGGCTGTCAAAAGAACTATGGTGTGTGCATGCGCGGACGAGAGAAAGGCTGAGGCGTATTCGAGTGCACAAGGAGGGACTGAGCGTGTCCGTCGTTTCCGTAGTGTAGCGGTTATCACGTCTGCTTCACACGCAGAAGGTCCCCGGTTCGATCCCGGGCGGGAACAGTATTTTCCTGCCTATGTCGTATTGTACTCCAGTGAGCCTCGTCGTGTGTGGATCTGCTGCATGTCCCTTCGTTTTGCAAGTACCACATTTATTGAATTTTTTAGTTACGATGGCAACATCACTACAAGTTGTCTATGAAGTAAGGTGCACATAAGCAGTTTCCGTGGTGTAGCGGTTATCACGTCTGCCTAACACGCAGAAGGTCCCCGGTTCGATCCCGGGCGGAAACACTTTTTCATCACTTTAAGCGAGACTTACTAACATGCATCTGCTACCATCTGTACCCGAAACCTTCGTAACTGCCTTCACGCGTCGGACCAGAGTGTCAATTGCTCACATCAAATAAGAAATTCATTTGATATTGGCGGCGAGCTTTTTGCGCTGACTCAGCCACTGACGTGCGATCAGTTTGCACAAAACGCTAGGGCTCGTCCGGGATTTGAACCCGGGACCTCCTGCACCCTAAGCAGGAATCATACCCCTAGACCAACGAGCCCTGTGACACGTCGCATGCCAGTTACTCCAGTCCCTCGATGTCTTCCAGGGTGCTCTGGAAGTCTCGTGTAGGCTGGCGGGATGGAGGCGGCGCGAATTCCCGCGGTCGGCGGCCTTCCTGGGCTATTGGTACCTTCATGTAGAGCTGCCGCTGGGCGCGCACTGCCTGCTGCTAAGGAGGTGATTGTTTTTGCTGATGTGACTTGCAATAACGACTGCGCGAAACGCCGCTATCTCGTTAGGGGTGCTACGGCAGACACCCTCTCGGGCACCCCGAAGACTTCTTGAGCCCTCGGCTGCGATGGGTTTCAGGCTGTCAAAAGAACTATGGTGTGTGCATGCGCGGACGAGAGAAAGGCTGAGGCGTATTCGAGTGCACAAGGAGGGACTGAGCGTGTCCGTCGTTTCCGTAGTGTAGCGGTTATCACGTCTGCTTCACACGCAGAAGGTCCCCGGTTCGATCCCGGGCGGGAACAGTATTTTCCTGCCTATGTCGTATTGTACTCCAGTGAGCCTCGTCGTGTGTGGATCTGCTGCATGTCCCTTCGTTTTGCAAGTACCACATTTATTGAATTTTTTAGTTACGATGGCAACATCACTACAAGTTGTCTATGAAGTAAGGTGCACATAAGCAGTTTCCGTGGTGTAGCGGTTATCACGTTTGCCTAACACGCAGAAGGTCCCCGGTTCGATCCCGGGCGGAAACACTTTTTCATCACTTTAAGCGAGACTTACTAACATGCATCTGCTACCATCTGTACCCGAAACCTTCGTAACTGCCTTCACGCGTCGGACCAGAGTGTCAATTGCTCACATCAAATAAGAAATTCATTTGATATTGGCGGCGAGCTTTTTGCGCTGACTCAGCCACTGACGTGCGATCAGTTTGCACAAAACGCTAGGGCTCGTCCGGGATTTGAACCCGGGACCTCCTGCACCCTAAGCAGGAATCATACCCCTAGACCAACGAGCCCTGTGACACGTCGCATGCCAGTTACTCCAGTCCCTCGATGTCTTCCAGGGTGCTCTGGAAGTCTCGTGTAGGCTGGCGGGATGGAGGCGGCGCGAATTCCCGCGGTCGGCGGCCTTCCTGGGCTATTGGTACCTTCATGTAGAGCTGCCGCTGGGCGCGCACTGCCTGCTGCTAAGGAGGTGATTGTTTTTGCTGATGTGACTTGCAATAACGACTGCGCGAAACGCCGCTATCTCGTTAGGGGTGCTACGGCAGACACCCTCTCGGGCACCCCGAAGACTTCTTGAGCCCTCGGCTGCGATGGGTTTCAGGCTGTCAAAAGAACTATGGTGTGTGCATGCGCGGACGAGAGAAAGGCTGAGGCGTATTCGAGTGCACAAGGAGGGACTGAGCGTGTCCGTCGTTTCCGTAGTGTAGCGGTTATCACGTCTGCTTCATACGCAGAAGGTCCCCGGTTCGATCCCGGGCGGGAACAGTATTTTCCTGCCTATGTCGTATTGTACTCCAGTGAGCCTCGTCGTGTGTGGATCTGCTGCATGTCCCTTCGTTTTGCAAGTACCACATTTATTGAATTTTTTAGTTACGATGGCAACATCACTACAAGTTGTCTATGAAGTAAGGTGCACATAAGCAGTTTCCGTGGTGTAGCGGTTATCACGTCTGCCTAACACGCAGAAGGTCCCCTGTTCGATCCCGAGCGGAAACACTTTTTCATCACTTTAAGCGAGACTTACTAACATGCATCTGCTACCATCTGTACCCGAAACCTTCGTAACTGCCTTCACGCGTCGGACCAGAGTGTCAATTGCTCACATCAAATAAGAAATTCATTTGATATTGGCGGCGAGCTTTTTGCGCTGACTCAGCCACTGACGTGCGATCAGTTTGCACAAAACGCTAGGGCTCGTCCGGGATTTGAACCCGGGACCTCCTGCACCCTAAGCAGGAATCATACCCCTAGACCAACGAGCCCTGTGACACGTCGCATGCCAGTTACTCCAGTCCCTCGATGTCTTCCAGGGTGCTCTGGAAGTCTCGTGTAGGCTGGCGGGATGGAGGCGGCGCGAATTCCCGCGGTCGGCGGCCTTCCTGGGCTATTGGTACCTTCATGTAGAGCTGCCGCTGGGCGCGCACTGCCTGCTGCTAAGGAGGTGATTGTTTTTGCTGATGTGACTTGCAATAACGACTGCGCGAAACGCCGCTATCTCGTTAGGGGTGCTACGGCAGACACCCTCTCGGGCACCCCGAAGACTTCTTGAGCCCTCGGCTGCGATGGGTTTCAGGCTGTCAAAAGAACTATGGTGTGTGCATGCGCGGACGAGAGAAAGGCTGAGGCGTATTCGAGTGCACAAGGAGGGACTGAGCGTGTCCGTCGTTTCCGTAGTGTAGCGGTTATCACGTCTGCTTCATACGCAGAAGGTCCCCGGTTCGATCCCGGGCGGGAACAGTATTTTCCTGCCTATGTCGTATTGTACTCCAGTGAGCCTCGTCGTGTGTGGATCTGCTGCATGTCCCTTCGTTTTGCAAGTACCACATTTATTGAATTTTTTAGTTACGATGGCAACATCACTACAAGTTGTCTATGAAGTAAGGTGCACATAAGCAGTTTCCGTGGTGTAGCGGTTATCACGTCTGCCTAACACGCAGAAGGTCCCCTGTTCGATCCCGAGCGGAAACACTTTTTCATCACTTTAAGCGAGACTTACTAACATGCATCTGCTACCATCTGTACCCGAAACCTTCGTAACTGCCTTCACGCGTCGGACCAGAGTGTCAATTGCTCACATCAAATAAGAAATTCATTTGATATTGGCGGCGAGCTTTTTGCGCTGACTCAGCCACTGACGTGCGATCAGTTTGCACAAAACGCTAGGGCTCGTCCGGGATTTGAACCCGGGACCTCCTGCACCCTAAGCAGGAATCATACCCCTAGACCAACGAGCCCTGTGACACGTCGCATGCCAGTTACTCCAGTCCCTCGATGTCTTCCAGGGTGCTCTGGAAGTCTCGTGTAGGCTGGCGGGATGGAGGCGGCGCGAATTCCCGCGGTCGGCGGCCTTCCTGGGCTATTGGTACCTTCATGTAGAGCTGCCGCTGGGCGCGCACTGCCTGCTGCTAAGGAGGTGATTGTTTTTGCTGATGTGACTTGCAATAACGACTGCGCGAAACGCCGCTATCTCGTTAGGGGTGCTACGGCAGACACCCTCTCGGGCACCCCGAAGACTTCTTGAGCCCTCGGCTGCGATGGGTTTCAGGCTGTCAAAAGAACTATGGTGTGTGCATGCGCGGACGAGAGAAAGGCTGAGGCGTATTCGAGTGCACAAGGAGGGACTGAGCGTGTCCGTCGTTTCCGTAGTGTAGCGGTTATCACGTCTGCTTCATACGCAGAAGGTCCCCGGTTCGATCCCGGGCGGGAACAGTATTTTCCTGCCTATGTCGTATTGTACTCCAGTGAGCCTCGTCGTGTGTGGATCTGCTGCATGTCCCTTCGTTTTGCAAGTACCACATTTATTGAATTTTTTAGTTACGATGGCAACATCACTACAAGTTGTCTATGAAGTAAGGTGCACATAAGCAGTTTCCGTGGTGTAGCGGTTATCACGTCTGCCTAACACGCAGAAGGTCCCCTGTTCGATCCCGAGCGGAAACACTTTTTCATCACTTTAAGCGAGACTTACTAACATGCATCTGCTACCATCTGTACCCGAAACCTTCGTAACTGCCTTCACGCGTCGGACCAGAGTGTCAATTGCTCACATCAAATAAGAAATTCATTTGATATTGGCGGCGAGCTTTTTGCGCTGACTCAGCCACTGACGTGCGATCAGTTTGAACAAAACGCTAGGGCTCGTCCGGGATTTGAACCCGGGACCTCCTGCACCCTAAGCAGGAATCATACCCCTAGACCAACGAGCCCTGTGACACGTCGCATGCCAGTTACTCCAGTCCCTCGATGTCTTCCAGGGTGCTCTGGAAGTCTCGTGTAGGCTGGCGGGATGGAGGCGGCGCGAATTCCCGCGGTCGGCGGCCTTCCTGGGCTATTGGTACCTTCATGTAGAGCTGCCGCTGGGCGCGCACTGCCTGCTGCTAAGGAGGTGATTGTTTTTGCTGATGTGACTTGCAATAACGACTGCGCGAAACGCCGCTATCTCGTTAGGGGTGCTACGGCAGACACCCTCTCGGGCACCCCGAAGACTTCTTGAGCCCTCGGCTGCGATGGGTTTCAGGCTGTCAAAAGAACTATGGTGTGTGCATGCGCGGACGAGAGAAAGGCTGAGGCGTATTCGAGTGCACAAGGAGGGACTGAGCGTGTCCGTCGTTTCCGTAGTGTAGCGGTTATCACGTCTGCTTCACACGCAGAAGGTCCCCGGTTCGATCCCGGGTGGGAACAGTATTTTCCTGCCTATGTCGTATTGTACTCCAGTGAGCCTCGTCGTGTGTGGATCTGCTGCATGTCCCTTCGTTTTGCAAGTACCACATTTATTGAATTTTTTAGTTACGATGGCAACATCACTACAAGTTGTCTATGAAGTAAGGTGCACATAAGCAGTTTCCGTGGTGTAGCGGTTATCACGTCTGCCTAACACGCAGAAGGTCCCCGGTTCGATCCCGGGCGGAAACACTTTTTCATCACTTTAAGCGAGACTTACTAACATGCATCTGCTACCATCTGTACCCGAAACCTTCGTAACTGCCTTCACGCGTCGGACCAGAGTGTCAATTGCTCACATCAAATAAGAAATTCATTTGATATTGGCGGCGAGCTTTTTGCGCTGACTCAGCCACTGACGTGCGATCAGTTTGAACAAAACGCTAGGGCTCGTCCGGGATTTGAACCCGGGACCTCCTGCACCCTAAGCAGGAATCATACCCCTAGACCAACGAGCCCTGTGACACGTCGCATGCCAGTTACTCCAGTCCCTCGATGTCTTCCAGGGTGCTCTGGAAGTCTCGTGTAGGCTGGCGGGATGGAGGCGGCGCGAATTCCCGCGGTCGGCGGCCTTCCTGGGCTATTGGTACCTTCATGTAGAGCTGCCGCTGGGCGCGCACTGCCTGCTGCTAAGGAGGTGATTGTTTTTGCTGATGTGACTTGCAATAACGACTGCGCGAAACGCCGCTATCTCGTTAGGGGTGCTACGGCAGACACCCTCTCGGGCACCCCGAAGACTTCTTGAGCCCTCGGCTGCGATGGGTTTCAGGCTGTCAAAAGAACTATGGTGTGTGCATGCGCGGACGAGAGAAAGGCTGAGGCGTATTCGAGTGCACAAGGAGGGACTGAGCGTGTCCGTCGTTTCCGTAGTGTAGCGGTTATCACGTCTGCTTCACACGCAGAAGGTCCCCGGTTCGATCCCGGGTGGGAACAGTATTTTCCTGCCTATGTCGTATTGTACTCCAGTGAGCCTCGTCGTGTGTGGATCTGCTGCATGTCCCTTCGTTTTGCAAGTACCACATTTATTGAATTTTTTAGTTACGATGGCAACATCACTACAAGTTGTCTATGAAGTAAGGTGCACATAAGCAGTTTCCGTGGTGTAGCGGTTATCACGTCTGCCTAACACGCAGAAGGTCCCCGGTTCGATCCTGGGCGGAAACACTTTTTCATCACTTTAAGCGAGACTTACTAACATGCATCTGCTACCATCTGTACCCGAAACCTTCGTAACTGCCTTCACGCGTCGGACCAGAGTGTCAATTGCTCACATCAAATAAGAAATTCATTTGATATTGGCGGCGAGCTTTTTGCGCTGACTCAGCCACTGACGTGCGATCAGTTTGCACAAAACGCTAGGGCTCGTCCGGGATTTGAACCCGGGACCTCCTGCACCCTAAGCAGGAATCATACCCCTAGACCAACGAGCCCTGTGACACGTCGCATGCCAGTTACTCCAGTCCCTCGATGTCTTCCAGGGTGCTCTGGAAGTCTCGTGTAGGCTGGCGGGATGGAGGCGGCGCGAATTCCCGCGGTCGGCGGCCTTCCTGGGCTATTGGTACCTTCATGTAGAGCTGCCGCTGGGCGCGCACTGCCTGCTGCTAAGGAGGTGATTGTTTTTGCTGATGTGACTTGCAATAACGACTGCGCGAAACGCCGCTATCTCGTTAGGGGTGCTACGGCAGACACCCTCTCGGGCACCCCGAAGACTTCTTGAGCCCTCGGCTGCGATGGGTTTCAGGCTGTCAAAAGAACTATGGTGTGTGCATGCGCGGACGAGAGAAAGGCTGAGGCGTATTCGAGTGCACAAGGAGGGACTGAGCGTGTCCGTCGTTTCCGTAGTGTAGCGGTTATCACGTCTGCTTCACACGCAGAAGGTCCCCGGTTCGATCCCGGGTGGGAACAGTATTTTCCTGCCTATGTCGTATTGTACTCCAGTGAGCCTCGTCGTGTGTGGATCTGCTGCATGTCCCTTCGTTTTGCAAGTACCACATTTATTGAATTTTTTAGTTACGATGGCAACATCACTACAAGTTGTCTATGAAGTAAGGTGCACATAAGCAGTTTCCGTGGTGTAGCGGTTATCACGTCTGCCTAACACGCAGAAGGTCCCCGGTTCGATCCCGGGCGGAAACACTTTTTCATCACTTTAAGCGAGACTTACTAACATGCATCTGCTACCATCTGTACCCGAAACCTTCGTAACTGCCTTCACGCGTCGGACCAGAGTGTCAATTGCTCACATCAAATAAGAAATTCATTTGATATTGGCGGCGAGCTTTTTGCGCTGACTCAGCCACTGACGTGCGATCAGTTTGCACAAAACGCTAGGGCTCGTCCGGGATTTGAACCCGGGACCTCCTGCACCCTAAGCAGGAATCATACCCCTAGACCAACGAGCCCTGTGACACGTCGCATGCCAGTTACTCCAGTCCCTCGATGTCTTCCAGGGTGCTCTGGAAGTCTCGTGTAGGCTGGCGGGATGGAGGCGGCGCGAATTCCCGCGGTCGGCGGCCTTCCTGGGCTATTGGTACCTTCATGTAGAGCTGCCGCTGGGCGCGCACTGCCTGCTGCTAAGGAGGTGATTGTTTTTGCTGATGTGACTTGCAATAACGACTGCGCGAAACGCCGCTATCTCGTTAGGGGTGCTACGGCAGACACCCTCTCGGGCACCCCGAAGACTTCTTGAGCCCTCGGCTGCGATGGGTTTCAGGCTGTCAAAAGAACTATGGTGTGTGCATGCGCGGACGAGAGAAAGGCTGAGGCGTATTCGAGTGCACAAGGAGGGACTGAGCGTGTCCGTCGTTTCCGTAGTGTAGCGGTTATCACGTCTGCTTCATACGCAGAAGGTCCCCGGTTCGATCCCGGGCGGGAACAGTATTTTCCTGCCTATGTCGTATTGTACTCCAGTGAGCCTCGTCGTGTGTGGATCTGCTGCATGTCCCTTCGTTTTGCAAGTACCACATTTATTGAATTTTTTAGTTACGATGGCAACATCACTACAAGTTGTCTATGAAGTAAGGTGCACATAAGCAGTTTCCGTGGTGTAGCGGTTATCACGTCTGCCTAACACGCAGAAGGTCCCCTGTTCGATCCCGAGCGGAAACACTTTTTCATCACTTTAAGCGAGACTTACTAACATGCATCTGCTACCATCTGTACCCGAAACCTTCGTAACTGCCTTCACGCGTCGGACCAGAGTGTCAATTGCTCACATCAAATAAGAAATTCATTTGATATTGGCGGCGAGCTTTTTGCGCTGACTCAGCCACTGACGTGCGATCAGTTTGCACAAAACGCTAGGGCTCGTCCGGGATTTGAACCCGGGACCTCCTGCACCCTAAGCAGGAATCATACCCCTAGACCAACGAGCCCTGTGACACGTCGCATGCCAGTTACTCCAGTCCCTCGATGTCTTCCAGGGTGCTCTGGAAGTCTCGTGTAGGCTGGCGGGATGGAGGCGGCGCGAATTCCCGCGGTCGGCGGCCTTCCTGGGCTATTGGTACCTTCATGTAGAGCTGCCGCTGGGCGCGCACTGCCTGCTGCTAAGGAGGTGATTGTTTTTGCTGATGTGACTTGCAATAACGACTGCGCGAAACGCCGCTATCTCGTTAGGGGTGCTACGGCAGACACCCTCTCGGGCACCCCGAAGACTTCTTGAGCCCTCGGCTGCGATGGGTTTCAGGCTGTCAAAAGAACTATGGTGTGTGCATGCGCGGACGAGAGAAAGGCTGAGGCGTATTCGAGTGCACAAGGAGGGACTGAGCGTGTCCGTCGTTTCCGTAGTGTAGCGGTTATCACGTCTGCTTCATACGCAGAAGGTCCCCGGTTCGATCCCGGGCGGGAACAGTATTTTCCTGCCTATGTCGTATTGTACTCCAGTGAGCCTCGTCGTGTGTGGATCTGCTGCATGTCCCTTCGTTTTGCAAGTACCACATTTATTGAATTTTTTAGTTACGATGGCAACATCACTACAAGTTGTCTATGAAGTAAGGTGCACATAAGCAGTTTCCGTGGTGTAGCGGTTATCACGTCTGCCTAACACGCAGAAGGTCCCCTGTTCGATCCCGAGCGGAAACACTTTTTCATCACTTTAAGCGAGACTTACTAACATGCATCTGCTACCATCTGTACCCGAAACCTTCGTAACTGCCTTCACGCGTCGGACCAGAGTGTCAATTGCTCACATCAAATAAGAAATTCATTTGATATTGGCGGCGAGCTTTTTGCGCTGACTCAGCCACTGACGTGCGATCAGTTTGAACAAAACGCTAGGGCTCGTCCGGGATTTGAACCCGGGACCTCCTGCACCCTAAGCAGGAATCATACCCCTAGACCAACGAGCCCTGTGACACGTCGCATGCCAGTTACTCCAGTCCCTCGATGTCTTCCAGGGTGCTCTGGAAGTCTCGTGTAGGCTGGCGGGATGGAGGCGGCGCGAATTCCCGCGGTCGGCGGCCTTCCTGGGCTATTGGTACCTTCATGTAGAGCTGCCGCTGGGCGCGCACTGCCTGCTGCTAAGGAGGTGATTGTTTTTGCTGATGTGACTTGCAATAACGACTGCGCGAAACGCCGCTATCTCGTTAGGGGTGCTACGGCAGACACCCTCTCGGGCACCCCGAAGACTTCTTGAGCCCTCGGCTGCGATGGGTTTCAGGCTGTCAAAAGAACTATGGTGTGTGCATGCGCGGACGAGAGAAAGGCTGAGGCGTATTCGAGTGCACAAGGAGGGACTGAGCGTGTCCGTCGTTTCCGTAGTGTAGCGGTTATCACGTCTGCTTCACACGCAGAAGGTCCCCGGTTCGATCCCGGGTGGGAACAGTATTTTCCTGCCTATGTCGTATTGTACTCCAGTGAGCCTCGTCGTGTGTGGATCTGCTGCATGTCCCTTCGTTTTGCAAGTACCACATTTATTGAATTTTTTAGTTACGATGGCAACATCACTACAAGTTGTCTATGAAGTAAGGTGCACATAAGCAGTTTCCGTGGTGTAGCGGTTATCACGTCTGCCTAACACGCAGAAGGTCCCCGGTTCGATCCCGGGCGGAAACACTTTTTCATCACTTTAAGCGAGACTTACTAACATGCATCTGCTACCATCTGTACCCGAAACCTTCGTAACTGCCTTCACGCGTCGGACCAGAGTGTCAATTGCTCACATCAAATAAGAAATTCATTTGATATTGGCGGCGAGCTTTTTGCGCTGACTCAGCCACTGACGTGCGATCAGTTTGAACAAAACGCTAGGGCTCGTCCGGGATTTGAACCCGGGACCTCCTGCACCCTAAGCAGGAATCATACCCCTAGACCAACGAGCCCTGTGACACGTCGCATGCCAGTTACTCCAGTCCCTCGATGTCTTCCAGGGTGCTCTGGAAGTCTCGTGTAGGCTGGCGGGATGGAGGCGGCGCGAATTCCCGCGGTCGGCGGCCTTCCTGGGCTATTGGTACCTTCATGTAGAGCTGCCGCTGGGCGCGCACTGCCTGCTGCTAAGGAGGTGATTGTTTTTGCTGATGTGACTTGCAATAACGACTGCGCGAAACGCCGCTATCTCGTTAGGGGTGCTACGGCAGACACCCTCTCGGGCACCCCGAAGACTTCTTGAGCCCTCGGCTGCGATGGGTTTCAGGCTGTCAAAAGAACTATGGTGTGTGCATGCGCGGACGAGAGAAAGGCTGAGGCGTATTCGAGTGCACAAGGAGGGACTGAGCGTGTCCGTCGTTTCCGTAGTGTAGCGGTTATCACGTCTGCTTCACACGCAGAAGGTCCCCGGTTCGATCCCGGGTGGGAACAGTATTTTCCTGCCTATGTCGTATTGTACTCCAGTGAGCCTCGTCGTGTGTGGATCTGCTGCATGTCCCTTCGTTTTGCAAGTACCACATTTATTGAATTTTTTAGTTACGATGGCAACATCACTACAAGTTGTCTATGAAGTAAGGTGCACATAAGCAGTTTCCGTGGTGTAGCGGTTATCACGTCTGCCTAACACGCAGAAGGTCCCCGGTTCGATCCCGGGCGGAAACACTTTTTCATCACTTTAAGCGAGACTTACTAACATGCATCTGCTACCATCTGTACCCGAAACCTTCGTAACTGCCTTCACGCGTCGGACCAGAGTGTCAATTGCTCACATCAAATAAGAAATTCATTTGATATTGGCGGCGAGCTTTTTGCGCTGACTCAGCCACTGACGTGCGATCAGTTTGCACAAAACGCTAGGGCTCGTCCGGGATTTGAACCCGGGACCTCCTGCACCCTAAGCAGGAATCATACCCCTAGACCAACGAGCCCTGTGACACGTCGCATGCCAGTTACTCCAGTCCCTCGATGTCTTCCAGGGTGCTCTGGAAGTCTCGTGTAGGCTGGCGGGATGGAGGCGGCGCGAATTCCCGCGGTCGGCGGCCTTCCTGGGCTATTGGTACCTTCATGTAGAGCTGCCGCTGGGCGCGCACTGCCTGCTGCTAAGGAGGTGATTGTTTTTGCTGATGTGACTTGCAATAACGACTGCGCGAAACGCCGCTATCTCGTTAGGGGTGCTACGGCAGACACCCTCTCGGGCACCCCGAAGACTTCTTGAGCCCTCGGCTGCGATGGGTTTCAGGCTGTCAAAAGAACTATGGTGTGTGCATGCGCGGACGAGAGAAAGGCTGAGGCGTATTCGAGTGCACAAGGAGGGACTGAGCGTGTCCGTCGTTTCCGTAGTGTAGCGGTTATCACGTCTGCTTCATACGCAGAAGGTCCCCGGTTCGATCCCGGGCGGGAACAGTATTTTCCTGCCTATGTCGTATTGTACTCCAGTGAGCCTCGTCGTGTGTGGATCTGCTGCATGTCCCTTCGTTTTGCAAGTACCACATTTATTGAATTTTTTAGTTACGATGGCAACATCACTACAAGTTGTCTATGAAGTAAGGTGCACATAAGCAGTTTCCGTGGTGTAGCGGTTATCACGTCTGCCTAACACGCAGAAGGTCCCCGGTTCGATCCCGGGCGGAAACACTTTTTCATCACTTTAAGCGAGACTTACTAACATGCATCTGCTACCATCTGTACCCGAAACCTTCGTAACTGCCTTCACGCGTCGGACCAGAGTGTCAATTGCTCACATCAAATAAGAAATTCATTTGATATTGGCGGCGAGCTTTTTGCGCTGACTCAGCCACTGACGTGCGATCAGTTTGCACAAAACGCTAGGGCTCGTCCGGGATTTGAACCCGGGACCTCCTGCACCCTAAGCAGGAATCATACCCCTAGACCAACGAGCCCTGTGACACGTCGCATGCCAGTTACTCCAGTCCCTCGATGTCTTCCAGGGTGCTCTGGAAGTCTCGTGTAGGCTGGCGGGATGGAGGCGGCGCGAATTCCCGCGGTCGGCGGCCTTCCTGGGCTATTGGTACCTTCATGTAGAGCTGCCGCTGGGCGCGCACTGCCTGCTGCTAAGGAGGTGATTGTTTTTGCTGATGTGACTTGCAATAACGACTGCGCGAAACGCCGCTATCTCGTTAGGGGTGCTACGGCAGACACCCTCTCGGGCACCCCGAAGACTTCTTGAGCCCTCGGCTGCGATGGGTTTCAGGCTGTCAAAAGAACTATGGTGTGTGCATGCGCGGACGAGAGAAAGGCTGAGGCGTATTCGAGTGCACAAGGAGGGACTGAGCGTGTCCGTCGTTTCCGTAGTGTAGCGGTTATCACGTCTGCTTCATACGCAGAAGGTCCCCGGTTCGATCCCGGGCGGGAACAGTATTTTCCTGCCTATGTCGTATTGTACTCCAGTGAGCCTCGTCGTGTGTGGATCTGCTGCATGTCCCTTCGTTTTGCAAGTACCACATTTATTGAATTTTTTAGTTACGATGGCAACATCACTACAAGTTGTCTATGAAGTAAGGTGCACATAAGCAGTTTCCGTGGTGTAGCGGTTATCACGTCTGCCTAACACGCAGAAGGTCCCCGGTTCGATCCCGGGCGGAAACACTTTTTCATCACTTTAAGCGAGACTTACTAACATGCATCTGCTACCATCTGTACCCGAAACCTTCGTAACTGCCTTCACGCGTCGGACCAGAGTGTCAATTGCTCACATCAAATAAGAAATTCATTTGATATTGGCGGCGAGCTTTTTGCGCTGACTCAGCCACTGACGTGCGATCAGTTTGCACAAAACGCTAGGGCTCGTCCGGGATTTGAACCCGGGACCTCCTGCACCCTAAGCAGGAATCATACCCCTAGACCAACGAGCCCTGTGACACGTCGCATGCCAGTTACTCCAGTCCCTCGATGTCTTCCAGGGTGCTCTGGAAGTCTCGTGTAGGCTGGCGGGATGGAGGCGGCGCGAATTCCCGCGGTCGGCGGCCTTCCTGGGCTATTGGTACCTTCATGTAGAGCTGCCGCTGGGCGCGCACTGCCTGCTGCTAAGGAGGTGATTGTTTTTGCTGATGTGACTTGCAATAACGACTGCGCGAAACGCCGCTATCTCGTTAGGGGTGCTACGGCAGACACCCTCTCGGGCACCCCGAAGACTTCTTGAGCCCTCGGCTGCGATGGGTTTCAGGCTGTCAAAAGAACTATGGTGTGTGCATGCGCGGACGAGAGAAAGGCTGAGGCGTATTCGAGTGCACAAGGAGGGACTGAGCGTGTCCGTCGTTTCCGTAGTGTAGCGGTTATCACGTCTGCTTCATACGCAGAAGGTCCCCGGTTCGATCCCGGGCGGGAACAGTATTTTCCTGCCTATGTCGTATTGTACTCCAGTGAGCCTCGTCGTGTGTGGATCTGCTGCATGTCCCTTCGTTTTGCAAGTACCACATTTATTGAATTTTTTAGTTACGATGGCAACATCACTACAAGTTGTCTATGAAGTAAGGTGCACATAAGCAGTTTCCGTGGTGTAGCGGTTATCACGTCTGCCTAACACGCAGAAGGTCCCCTGTTCGATCCCGAGCGGAAACACTTTTTCATCACTTTAAGCGAGACTTACTAACATGCATCTGCTACCATCTGTACCCGAAACCTTCGTAACTGCCTTCACGCGTCGGACCAGAGTGTCAATTGCTCACATCAAATAAGAAATTCATTTGATATTGGCGGCGAGCTTTTTGCGCTGACTCAGCCACTGACGTGCGATCAGTTTGCACAAAACGCTAGGGCTCGTCCGGGATTTGAACCCGGGACCTCCTGCACCCTAAGCAGGAATCATACCCCTAGACCAACGAGCCCTGTGACACGTCGCATGCCAGTTACTCCAGTCCCTCGATGTCTTCCAGGGTGCTCTGGAAGTCTCGTGTAGGCTGGCGGGATGGAGGCGGCGCGAATTCCCGCGGTCGGCGGCCTTCCTGGGCTATTGGTACCTTCATGTAGAGCTGCCGCTGGGCGCGCACTGCCTGCTGCTAAGGAGGTGATTGTTTTTGCTGATGTGACTTGCAATAACGACTGCGCGAAACGCCGCTATCTCGTTAGGGGTGCTACGGCAGACACCCTCTCGGGCACCCCGAAGACTTCTTGAGCCCTCGGCTGCGATGGGTTTCAGGCTGTCAAAAGAACTATGGTGTGTGCATGCGCGGACGAGAGAAAGGCTGAGGCGTATTCGAGTGCACAAGGAGGGACTGAGCGTGTCCGTCGTTTCCGTAGTGTAGCGGTTATCACGTCTGCTTCATACGCAGAAGGTCCCCGGTTCGATCCCGGGCGGGAACAGTATTTTCCTGCCTATGTCGTATTGTACTCCAGTGAGCCTCGTCGTGTGTGGATCTGCTGCATGTCCCTTCGTTTTGCAAGTACCACATTTATTGAATTTTTTAGTTACGATGGCAACATCACTACAAGTTGTCTATGAAGTAAGGTGCACATAAGCAGTTTCCGTGGTGTAGCGGTTATCACGTCTGCCTAACACGCAGAAGGTCCCCTGTTCGATCCCGAGCGGAAACACTTTTTCATCACTTTAAGCGAGACTTACTAACATGCATCTGCTACCATCTGTACCCGAAACCTTCGTAACTGCCTTCACGCGTCGGACCAGAGTGTCAATTGCTCACATCAAATAAGAAATTCATTTGATATTGGCGGCGAGCTTTTTGCGCTGACTCAGCCACTGACGTGCGATCAGTTTGAACAAAACGCTAGGGCTCGTCCGGGATTTGAACCCGGGACCTCCTGCACCCTAAGCAGGAATCATACCCCTAGACCAACGAGCCCTGTGACACGTCGCATGCCAGTTACTCCAGTCCCTCGATGTCTTCCAGGGTGCTCTGGAAGTCTCGTGTAGGCTGGCGGGATGGAGGCGGCGCGAATTCCCGCGGTCGGCGGCCTTCCTGGGCTATTGGTACCTTCATGTAGAGCTGCCGCTGGGCGCGCACTGCCTGCTGCTAAGGAGGTGATTGTTTTTGCTGATGTGACTTGCAATAACGACTGCGCGAAACGCCGCTATCTCGTTAGGGGTGCTACGGCAGACACCCTCTCGGGCACCCCGAAGACTTCTTGAGCCCTCGGCTGCGATGGGTTTCAGGCTGTCAAAAGAACTATGGTGTGTGCATGCGCGGACGAGAGAAAGGCTGAGGCGTATTCGAGTGCACAAGGAGGGACGGAGCGTGTCCGTCGTTTCCGTAGTGTAGCGGTTATCACGTCTGCTTCACACGCAGAAGGTCCCCGGTTCGATCCCGGGCGGGAACAGTATTTTCCTGCCTATGTCGTATTGTACTCCAGTGAGCCTCGTCGTGTGTGGATCTGCTGCATGTCCCTTCGTTTTGCAAGTACCACATTTATTGAATTTTTTAGTTACGATGGCAACATCACTACAAGTTGTCTATGAAGTAAGGTGCACATAAGCAGTTTCCGTGGTGTAGCGGTTATCACGTCTGCCTAACACGCAGAAGGTCCCCGGTTCGATCCCGGGCGGAAACACTTTTTCATCACTTTAAGCGAGACTTACTAACATGCATCTGCTACCATCTGTACCCGAAACCTTCGTAACTGCCTTCACGCGTCGGACCAGAGTGTCAATTGCTCACATCAAATAAGAAATTCATTTGATATTGGCGGCGAGCTTTTTGCGCTGACTCAGCCACTGACGTGCGATCAGTTTGCACAAAACGCTAGGGCTCGTCCGGGATTTGAACCCGGGACCTCCTGCACCCTAAGCAGGAATCATACCCCTAGACCAACGAGCCCTGTGACACGTCGCATGCCAGTTACTCCAGTCCCTCGATGTCTTCCAGGGTGCTCTGGAAGTCTCGTGTAGGCTGGCGGGATGGAGGCGGCGCGAATTCCCGCGGTCGGCGGCCTTCCTGGGCTATTGGTACCTTCATGTAGAGCTGCCGCTGGGCGCGCACTGCCTGCTGCTAAGGAGGTGATTGTTTTTGCTGATGTGACTTGCAATAACGACTGCGCGAAACGCCGCTATCTCGTTAGGGGTGCTACGGCAGACACCCTCTCGGGCACCCCGAAGACTTCTTGAGCCCTCGGCTGCGATGGGTTTCAGGCTGTCAAAAGAACTATGGTGTGTGCATGCGCGGACGAGAGAAAGGCTGAGGCGTATTCGAGTGCACAAGGAGGGACTGAGCGTGTCCGTCGTTTCCGTAGTGTAGCGGTTATCACGTCTGCTTCATACGCAGAAGGTCCCCGGTTCGATCCCGGGCGGGAACAGTATTTTCCTGCCTATGTCGTATTGTACTCCAGTGAGCCTCGTCGTGTGTGGATCTGCTGCATGTCCCTTCGTTTTGCAAGTACCACATTTATTGAATTTTTTAGTTACGATGGCAACATCACTACAAGTTGTCTATGAAGTAAGGTGCACATAAGCAGTTTCCGTGGTGTAGCGGTTATCACGTCTGCCTAACACGCAGAAGGTCCCCTGTCCGATCCCGAGCGGAAACACTTTTTCATCACTTTAAGCGAGACTTACTAACATGCATCTGCTACCATCTGTACCCGAAACCTTCGTAACTGCCTTCACGCGTCGGACCAGAGTGTCAATTGCTCACATCAAATAAGAAATTCATTTGATATTGGCGGCGAGCTTTTTGCGCTGACTCAGCCACTGACGTGCGATCAGTTTGAACAAAACGCTAGCGCTCGTCCGGGATTTGAACCCGGGACCTCCTGCACCCTAAGCAGGAATCATACCCCTAGACCAACGAGCCCTGTGACACGTCGCATGCCAGTTACTCCAGTCCCTCGTTGTCTTCCAGGGTGCTCTGGAAGTCTCGTGTAGGCTGGCGGGATGGAGGCGGCGCGAATTCCCGCGGTCGGCGGCCTTCCTGGGCTATTGGTACCTTCATGTAGAGCTGCCGCTGGGCGCGCACTGCCTGCCGCTAAGGAGGTGATTGTTTTTGCTGATGTGACTTGCAATAACGACTGCGCGAAACGCCGCTATCTCGTTAGGGGTGCTACGGCAGACACCCTCTCGGGCACCCCGAAGACTTCTTGAGCCCTCGGCTGCGATGGGTTTCAGGCTGTCAAAAGAACTATGGTGTGTGCATGCGCGGACGAGAGAAAGGCTGAGGCGTATTCGAGTGCACAAGGAGGGACTGAGCGTGTCCGTCGTTTCCGTAGTGTAGCGGTTATCACGTCTGCTTCACACGCAGAAGGTCCCCGGTTCGATCCCGGGCGGGAACAGTATTTTCCTGCCTATGTCGTATTGTACTCCAGTGAGCCTCGTCGTGTGTGGATCTGCTGCATGTCCCTTCGTTTTGCAAGTACCACATTTATTGAATTTTTTAGTTACGATGGCAACATCACTACAAGTTGTCTATGAAGTAAGGTGCACATAAGCAGTTTCCGTGGTGTAGCGGTTATCACGTTTGCCTAACACGCAGAAGGTCCCCGGTTCGATCCCGGGCGGAAACACTTTTTCATCACTTTAAGCGAGACTTACTAACATGCATCTGCTACCATCTGTACCCGAAACCTTCGTAACTGCCTTCACGCGTCGGACCAGAGTGTCAATTGCTCACATCAAATAAGAAATTCATTTGATATTGGCGGCGAGCTTTTTGCGCTGACTCAGCCACTGACGTGCGATCAGTTTGCACAAAACGCTAGGGCTCGTCCGGGATTTGAACCCGGGACCTCCTGCACCCTAAGCAGGAATCATACCCCTAGACCAACGAGCCCTGTGACACGTCGCATGCCAGTTACTCCAGTCCCTCGATGTCTTCCAGGGTGCTCTGGAAGTCTCGTGTAGGCTGGCGGGATGGAGGCGGCGCGAATTCCCGCGGTCGGCGGCCTTCCTGGGCTATTGGTACCTTCATGTAGAGCTGCCGCTGGGCGCGCACTGCCTGCTGCTAAGGAGGTGATTGTTTTTGCTGATGTGACTTGCAATAACGACTGCGCGAAACGCCGCTATCTCGTTAGGGGTGCTACGGCAGACACCCTCTCGGGCACCCCGAAGACTTCTTGAGCCCTCGGCTGCGATGGGTTTCAGGCTGTCAAAAGAACTATGGTGTGTGCATGCGCGGACGAGAGAAAGGCTGAGGCGTATTCGAGTGCACAAGGAGGGACTGAGCGTGTCCGTCGTTTCCGTAGTGAAGCGGTTATCACGTCTGCTTCACACGCAGAAGGTCCTCGGATCGATCCCGGGTGGGAACAGTATTTTCCTGCCTATGTCGTATTGTACTCCAGTGAGCCTCGTCGTGTGTGGATCTGCTGCATGTCCCTTCGTTTTGCAAGTACCACATTTATTGAATTTTTTAGTTACGATGGCAACATCACTACAAGTTGTCTATGAAGTAAGGTGCACATAAGCAGTTTCCGTGGTGTAGCGGTTATCACGTCTGCCTAACACGCAGAAGGTCCCCGGTTCGATCCCGGGCGGAAACACTTTTTCATCACTTTAAGCGAGACTTACTAACATGCATCTGCTACCATCTGTACCCGAAACCTTCGTAACTGCCTTCACGCGTCGGACCAGAGTGTCAATTGCTCACATCAAATAAGAAATTCATTTGATATTGGCGGCGAGCTTTTTGCGCTGACTCAGCCACTGACGTGCGATCAGTTTGCACAAAACGCTAGGGCTCGTCCGGGATTTGAACCCGGGACCTCCTGCACCCTAAGCAGGAATCATACCCCTAGACCAACGAGCCCTGTGACACGTCGCATGCCAGTTACTCCAGTCCCTCGATGTCTTCCAGGGTGCTCTGGAAGTCTCGTGTAGGCTGGCGGGATGGAGGCGGCGCGAATTCCCGCGGTCGGCGGCCTTCCTGGGCTATTGGTACCTTCATGTAGAGCTGCCGCTGGGCGCGCACTGCCTGCTGCTAAGGAGGTGATTGTTTTTGCTGATGTGACTTGCAATAACGACTGCGCGAAACGCCGCTATCTCGTTAGGGGTGCTACGGCAGACACCCTCTCGGGCACCCCGAAGACTTCTTGAGCCCTCGGCTGCGATGGGTTTCAGGCTGTCAAAAGAACTATGGTGTGTGCATGCGCGGACGAGAGAAAGGCTGAGGCGTATTCGAGTGCACAAGGAGGGACTGAGCGTGTCCGTCGTTTCCGTAGTGAAGCGGTTATCACGTCTGCTTCACACGCAGAAGGTCCTCGGATCGATCCCGGGTGGGAACAGTATTTTCCTGCCTATGTCGTATTGTACTCCAGTGAGCCTCGTCGTGTGTGGATCTGCTGCATGTCCCTTCGTTTTGCAAGTACCACATTTATTGAATTTTTTAGTTACGATGGCAACATCACTACAAGTTGTCTATGAAGTAAGGTGCACATAAGCAGTTTCCGTGGTGTAGCGGTTATCACGTCTGCCTAACACGCAGAAGGTCCCCGGTTCGATCCCGGGCGGAAACACTTTTTCATCACTTTAAGCGAGACTTACTAACATGCATCTGCTACCATCTGTACCCGAAACCTTCGTAACTGCCTTCACGCGTCGGACCAGAGTGTCAATTGCTCACATCAAATAAGAAATTCATTTGATATTGGCGGCGAGCTTTTTGCGCTGACTCAGCCACTGACGTGCGATCAGTTTGCACAAAACGCTAGGGCTCGTCCGGGATTTGAACCCGGGACCTCCTGCACCCTAAGCAGGAATCATACCCCTAGACCAACGAGCCCTGTGACACGTCGCATGCCAGTTACTCCAGTCCCTCGATGTCTTCCAGGGTGCTCTGGAAGTCTCGTGTAGGCTGGCGGGATGGAGGCGGCGCGAATTCCCGCGGTCGGCGGCCTTCCTGGGCTATTGGTACCTTCATGTAGAGCTGCCGCTGGGCGCGCACTGCCTGCTGCTAAGGAGGTGATTGTTTTTGCTGATGTGACTTGCAATAACGACTGCGCGAAACGCCGCTATCTCGTTAGGGGTGCTACGGCAGACACCCTCTCGGGCACCCCGAAGACTTCTTGAGCCCTCGGCTGCGATGGGTTTCAGGCTGTCAAAAGAACTATGGTGTGTGCATGCGCGGACGAGAGAAAGGCTGAGGCGTATTCGAGTGCACAAGGAGGGACTGAGCGTGTCCGTCGTTTCCGTAGTGTAGCGGTTATCACGTCTGCTTCATACGCAGAAGGTCCCCGGTTCGATCCCGGGCGGGAACAGTATTTTCCTGCCTATGTCGTATTGTACTCCAGTGAGCCTCGTCGTGTGTGGATCTGCTGCATGTCCCTTCGTTTTGCAAGTACCACATTTATTGAATTTTTTAGTTACGATGGCAACATCACTACAAGTTGTCTATGAAGTAAGGTGCACATAAGCAGTTTCCGTGGTGTAGCGGTTATCACGTCTGCCTAACACGCAGAAGGTCCCCTGTTCGATCCCGAGCGGAAACACTTTTTCATCACTTTAAGCGAGACTTACTAACATGCATCTGCTACCATCTGTACCCGAAACCTTCGTAACTGCCTTCACGCGTCGGACCAGAGTGTCAATTGCTCACATCAAATAAGAAATTCATTTGATATTGGCGGCGAGCTTTTTGCGCTGACTCAGCCACTGACGTGCGATCAGTTTGAACAAAACGCTAGGGCTCGTCCGGGATTTGAACCCGGGACCTCCTGCACCCTAAGCAGGAATCATACCCCTAGACCAACGAGCCCTGTGACACGTCGCATGCCAGTTACTCCAGTCCCTCGATGTCTTCCAGGGTGCTCTGGAAGTCTCGTGTAGGCTGGCGGGATGGAGGCGGCGCGAATTCCCGCGGTCGGCGGCCTTCCTGGGCTATTGGTACCTTCATGTAGAGCTGCCGCTGGGCGCGCACTGCCTGCTGCTAAGGAGGTGATTGTTTTTGCTGATGTGACTTGCAATTACGACTGCGCGAAACGCCGCTATCTCGTTAGGGGTGCTACGGCAGACACCCTCTCGGGCACCCCGAAGACTTCTTGAGCCCTCGGCTGCGATGGGTTTCAGGCTGTCAAAAGAACTATGGTGTGTGCATGCGCGGACGAGAGAAAGGCTGAGGCGTATTCGAGTGCACAAGGAGGGACTGAGCGTGTCCGTCGTTTCCGTAGTGTAGCGGTTATCACGTCTGCTTCACACGCAGAAGGTCCCCGGTTCGATCCCGGGTGGGAACAGTATTTTCCTGCCTATGTCGTATTGTACTCCAGTGAGCCTCGTCGTGTGTGGATCTGCTGCATGTCCCTTCGTTTTGCAAGTACCACATTTATTGAATTTTTTAGTTACGATGGCAACATCACTACAAGTTGTCTATGAAGTAAGGTGCACATAAGCAGTTTCCGTGGTGTAGCGGTTATCACGTCTGCCTAACACGCAGAAGGTCCCCGGTTCGATCCCGGGCGGAAACACTTTTTCATCACTTTAAGCGAGACTTACTAACATGCATCTGCTACCATCTGTACCCGAAACCTTCGTAACTGCCTTCACGCGTCGGACCAGAGTGTCAATTGCTCACATCAAATAAGAAATTCATTTGATATTGGCGGCGAGCTTTTTGCGCTGACTCAGCCACTGACGTGCGATCAGTTTGAACAAAACGCTAGCGCTCGTCCGGGATTTGAACCCGGGACCTCCTGCACCCTAAGCAGGAATCATACCCCTAGACCAACGAGCCCTGTGACACGTCGCATGCCAGTTACTCCAGTCCCTCGATGTCTTCCAGGGTGCTCTGGAAGTCTCGTGTAGGCTGGCGGGATGGAGGCGGCGCGAATTCCCGCGGTCGGCGGCCTTCCTGGGCTATTGGTACCTTCATGTAGAGCTGCCGCTGGGCGCGCACTGCCTGCCGCTAAGGAGGTGATTGTTTTTGCTGATGTGACTTGCAATAACGACTGCGCGAAACGCCGCTATCTCGTTAGGGGTGCTACGGCAGACACCCTCTCGGGCACCCCGAAGACTTCTTGAGCCCTCGGCTGCGATGGGTTTCAGGCTGTCAAAAGAACTATGGTGTGTGCATGCGCGGACGAGAGAAAGGCTGAGGCGTATTCGAGTGCACAAGGAGGGACTGAGCGTGTCCGTCGTTTCCGTAGTGTAGCGGTTATCACGTCTGCTTCACACGCAGAAGGTCCCCGGTTCGATCCCGGGCGGGAACAGTATTTTCCTGCCTATGTCGTATTGTACTCCAGTGAGCCTCGTCGTGTGTGGATCTGCTGCATGTCCCTTCGTTTTGCAAGTACCACATTTATTGAATTTTTTAGTTACGATGGCAACATCACTACAAGTTGTCTATGAAGTAAGGTGCACATAAGCAGTTTCCGTGGTGTAGCGGTTATCACGTTTGCCTAACACGCAGAAGGTCCCCGGTTCGATCCCGGGCGGAAACACTTTTTCATCACTTTAAGCGAGACTTACTAACATGCATCTGCTACCATCTGTACCCGAAACCTTCGTAACTGCCTTCACGCGTCGGACCAGAGTGTCAATTGCTCACATCAAATAAGAAATTCATTTGATATTGGCGGCGAGCTTTTTGCGCTGACTCAGCCACTGACGTGCGATCAGTTTGCACAAAACGCTAGGGCTCGTCCGGGATTTGAACCCGGGACCTCCTGCACCCTAAGCAGGAATCATACCCCTAGACCAACGAGCCCTGTGACACGTCGCATGCCAGTTACTCCAGTCCCTCGATGTCTTCCAGGGTGCTCTGGAAGTCTCGTGTAGGCTGGCGGGATGGAGGCGGCGCGAATTCCCGCGGTCGGCGGCCTTCCTGGGCTATTGGTACCTTCATGTAGAGCTGCCGCTGGGCGCGCACTGCCTGCTGCTAAGGAGGTGATTGTTTTTGCTGATGTGACTTGCAATAACGACTGCGCGAAACGCCGCTATCTCGTTAGGGGTGCTACGGCAGACACCCTCTCGGGCACCCCGAAGACTTCTTGAGCCCTCGGCTGCGATGGGTTTCAGGCTGTCAAAAGAACTATGGTGTGTGCATGCGCGGACGAGAGAAAGGCTGAGGCGTATTCGAGTGCACAAGGAGGGACTGAGCGTGTCCGTCGTTTCCGTAGTGAAGCGGTTATCACGTCTGCTTCACACGCAGAAGGTCCTCGGATCGATCCCGGGTGGGAACAGTATTTTCCTGCCTATGTCGTATTGTACTCCAGTGAGCCTCGTCGTGTGTGGATCTGCTGCATGTCCCTTCGTTTTGCAAGTACCACATTTATTGAATTTTTTAGTTACGATGGCAACATCACTACAAGTTGTCTATGAAGTAAGGTGCACATAAGCAGTTTCCGTGGTGTAGCGGTTATCACGTCTGCCTAACACGCAGAAGGTCCCCGGTTCGATCCCGGGCGGAAACACTTTTTCATCACTTTAAGCGAGACTTACTAACATGCATCTGCTACCATCTGTACCCGAAACCTTCGTAACTGCCTTCACGCGTCGGACCAGAGTGTCAATTGCTCACATCAAATAAGAAATTCATTTGATATTGGCGGCGAGCTTTTTGCGCTGACTCAGCCACTGACGTGCGATCAGTTTGCACAAAACGCTAGGGCTCGTCCGGGATTTGAACCCGGGACCTCCTGCACCCTAAGCAGGAATCATACCCCTAGACCAACGAGCCCTGTGACACGTCGCATGCCAGTTACTCCAGTCCCTCGATGTCTTCCAGGGTGCTCTGGAAGTCTCGTGTAGGCTGGCGGGATGGAGGCGGCGCGAATTCCCGCGGTCGGCGGCCTTCCTGGGCTATTGGTACCTTCATGTAGAGCTGCCGCTGGGCGCGCACTGCCTGCTGCTAAGGAGGTGATTGTTTTTGCTGATGTGACTTGCAATAACGACTGCGCGAAACGCCGCTATCTCGTTAGGGGTGCTACGGCAGACACCCTCTCGGGCACCCCGAAGACTTCTTGAGCCCTCGGCTGCGATGGGTTTCAGGCTGTCAAAAGAACTATGGTGTGTGCATGCGCGGACGAGAGAAAGGCTGAGGCGTATTCGAGTGCACAAGGAGGGACTGAGCGTGTCCGTCGTTTCCGTAGTGAAGCGGTTATCACGTCTGCTTCACACGCAGAAGGTCCTCGGATCGATCCCGGGTGGGAACAGTATTTTCCTGCCTATGTCGTATTGTACTCCAGTGAGCCTCGTCGTGTGTGGATCTGCTGCATGTCCCTTCGTTTTGCAAGTACCACATTTATTGAATTTTTTAGTTACGATGGCAACATCACTACAAGTTGTCTATGAAGTAAGGTGCACATAAGCAGTTTCCGTGGTGTAGCGGTTATCACGTCTGCCTAACACGCAGAAGGTCCCCGGTTCGATCCCGGGCGGAAACACTTTTTCATCACTTTAAGCGAGACTTACTAACATGCATCTGCTACCATCTGTACCCGAAACCTTCGTAACTGCCTTCACGCGTCGGACCAGAGTGTCAATTGCTCACATCAAATAAGAAATTCATTTGATATTGGCGGCGAGCTTTTTGCGCTGACTCAGCCACTGACGTGCGATCAGTTTGCACAAAACGCTAGGGCTCGTCCGGGATTTGAACCCGGGACCTCCTGCACCCTAAGCAGGAATCATACCCCTAGACCAACGAGCCCTGTGACACGTCGCATGCCAGTTACTCCAGTCCCTCGATGTCTTCCAGGGTGCTCTGGAAGTCTCGTGTAGGCTGGCGGGATGGAGGCGGCGCGAATTCCCGCGGTCGGCGGCCTTCCTGGGCTATTGGTACCTTCATGTAGAGCTGCCGCTGGGCGCGCACTGCCTGCTGCTAAGGAGGTGATTGTTTTTGCTGATGTGACTTGCAATAACGACTGCGCGAAACGCCGCTATCTCGTTAGGGGTGCTACGGCAGACACCCTCTCGGGCACCCCGAAGACTTCTTGAGCCCTCGGCTGCGATGGGTTTCAGGCTGTCAAAAGAACTATGGTGTGTGCATGCGCGGACGAGAGAAAGGCTGAGGCGTATTCGAGTGCACAAGGAGGGACTGAGCGTGTCCGTCGTTTCCGTAGTGTAGCGGTTATCACGTCTGCTTCATACGCAGAAGGTCCCCGGTTCGATCCCGGGCGGGAACAGTATTTTCCTGCCTATGTCGTATTGTACTCCAGTGAGCCTCGTCGTGTGTGGATCTGCTGCATGTCCCTTCGTTTTGCAAGTACCACATTTATTGAATTTTTTAGTTACGATGGCAACATCACTACAAGTTGTCTATGAAGTAAGGTGCACATAAGCAGTTTCCGTGGTGTAGCGGTTATCACGTCTGCCTAACACGCAGAAGGTCCCCTGTTCGATCCCGAGCGGAAACACTTTTTCATCACTTTAAGCGAGACTTACTAACATGCATCTGCTACCATCTGTACCCGAAACCTTCGTAACTGCCTTCACGCGTCGGACCAGAGTGTCAATTGCTCACATCAAATAAGAAATTCATTTGATATTGGCGGCGAGCTTTTTGCGCTGACTCAGCCACTGACGTGCGATCAGTTTGAACAAAACGCTAGGGCTCGTCCGGGATTTGAACCCGGGACCTCCTGCACCCTAAGCAGGAATCATACCCCTAGACCAACGAGCCCTGTGACACGTCGCATGCCAGTTACTCCAGTCCCTCGATGTCTTCCAGGGTGCTCTGGAAGTCTCGTGTAGGCTGGCGGGATGGAGGCGGCGCGAATTCCCGCGGTCGGCGGCCTTCCTGGGCTATTGGTACCTTCATGTAGAGCTGCCGCTGGGCGCGCACTGCCTGCTGCTAAGGAGGTGATTGTTTTTGCTGATGTGACTTGCAATTACGACTGCGCGAAACGCCGCTATCTCGTTAGGGGTGCTACGGCAGACACCCTCTCGGGCACCCCGAAGACTTCTTGAGCCCTCGGCTGCGATGGGTTTCAGGCTGTCAAAAGAACTATGGTGTGTGCATGCGCGGACGAGAGAAAGGCTGAGGCGTATTCGAGTGCACAAGGAGGGACTGAGCGTGTCCGTCGTTTCCGTAGTGTAGCGGTTATCACGTCTGCTTCACACGCAGAAGGTCCCCGGTTCGATCCCGGGTGGGAACAGTATTTTCCTGCCTATGTCGTATTGTACTCCAGTGAGCCTCGTCGTGTGTGGATCTGCTGCATGTCCCTTCGTTTTGCAAGTACCACATTTATTGAATTTTTTAGTTACGATGGCAACATCACTACAAGTTGTCTATGAAGTAAGGTGCACATAAGCAGTTTCCGTGGTGTAGCGGTTATCACGTCTGCCTAACACGCAGAAGGTCCCCGGTTCGATCCCGGGCGGAAACACTTTTTCATCACTTTAAGCGAGACTTACTAACATGCATCTGCTACCATCTGTACCCGAAACCTTCGTAACTGCCTTCACGCGTCGGACCAGAGTGTCAATTGCTCACATCAAATAAGAAATTCATTTGATATTGGCGGCGAGCTTTTTGCGCTGACTCAGCCACTGACGTGCGATCAGTTTGCACAAAACGCTAGGGCTCGTCCGGGATTTGAACCCGGGACCTCCTGCACCCTAAGCAGGAATCATACCCCTAGACCAACGAGCCCTGTGACACGTCGCATGCCAGTTACTCCAGTCCCTCGATGTCTTCCAGGGTGCTCTGGAAGTCTCGTGTAGGCTGGCGGGATGGAGGCGGCGCGAATTCCCGCGGTCGGCGGCCTTCCTGGGCTATTGGTACCTTCATGTAGAGCTGCCGCTGGGCGCGCACTGCCTGCTGCTAAGGAGGTGATTGTTTTTGCTGATGTGACTTGCAATAACGACAGCGCGAAACGCCGCTATCTCGTTAGGGGTGCTACGGCAGACACCCTCTCGGGCACCCCGAAGACTTCTTGAGCCCTCGGCTGCGATGGGTTTCAGGCTGTCAAAAGAACTATGGTGTGTGCATGCGCGGACGAGAGAAAGGCTGAGGCGTATTCGAGTGCACAAGGAGGGACTGAGCGTGTCCGTCGTTTCCGTAGTGTAGCGGTTATCACGTCTGCTTCATACGCAGAAGGTCCCCGGTTCGATCCCGGGCGGGAACAGTATTTTCCTGCCTATGTCGTATTGTACTCCAGTGAGCCTCGTCGTGTGTGGATCTGCTGCATGTCCCTTCGTTTTGCAAGTACCACATTTATTGAATTTTTTAGTTACGATGGCAACATCACTACAAGTTGTCTATGAAGTAAGGTGCACATAAGCAGTTTCCGTGGTGTAGCGGTTATCACGTCTGCCTAACACGCAGAAGGTCCCCTGTTCGATCCCGAGCGGAAACACTTTTTCATCACTTTAAGCGAGACTTACTAACATGCATCTGCTACCATCTGTACCCGAAACCTTCGTAACTGCCTTCACGCGTCGGACCAGAGTGTCAATTGCTCACATCAAATAAGAAATTCATTTGATATTGGCGGCGAGCTTTTTGCGCTGACTCAGCCACTGACGTGCGATCAGTTTGCACAAAACGCTAGGGCTCGTCCGGGATTTGAACCCGGGACCTCCTGCACCCTAAGCAGGAATCATACCCCTAGACCAACGAGCCCTGTGACACGTCGCATGCCAGTTACTCCAGTCCCTCGATGTCTTCCAGGGTGCTCTGGAAGTCTCGTGTAGGCTGGCGGGATGGAGGCGGCGCGAATTCCCGCGGTCGGCGGCCTTCCTGGGCTATTGGTACCTTCATGTAGAGCTGCCGCTGGGCGCGCACTGCCTGCTGCTAAGGAGGTGATTGTTTTTGCTGATGTGACTTGCAATAACGACTGCGCGAAACGCCGCTATCTCGTTAGGGGTGCTACGGCAGACACCCTCTCGGGCACCCCGAAGACTTCTTGAGCCCTCGGCTGCGATGGGTTTCAGGCTGTCAAAAGAACTATGGTGTGTGCATGCGCGGACGAGAGAAAGGCTGAGGCGTATTCGAGTGCACAAGGAGGGACTGAGCGTGTCCGTCGTTTCCGTAGTGTAGCGGTTATCACGTCTGCTTCACACGCAGAAGGTCCCCGGTTCGATCCCGGGCGGGAACAGTATTTTCCTGCCTATGTCGTATTGTACTCCAGTGAGCCTCGTCGTGTGTGGATCTGCTGCATGTCCCTTCGTTTTGCAAGTACCACATTTATTGAATTTTTTAGTTACGATGGCAACATCACTACAAGTTGTCTATGAAGTAAGGTGCACATAAGCAGTTTCCGTGGTGTAGCGGTTATCACGTCTGCCTAACACGCAGAAGGTCCCCGGTTCGATCCCGGGCGGAAACACTTTTTCATCACTTTAAGCGAGACTTACTAACATGCATCTGCTACCATCTGTACCCGAAACCTTCGTAACTGCCTTCACGCGTCGGACCAGAGTGTCAATTGCTCACATCAAATAAGAAATTCATTTGATATTGGCGGCGAGCTTTTTGCGCTGACTCAGCCACTGACGTGCGATCAGTTTGCCGCTGGGCGCGCACTGCCTGCTGCTAAGGAGGTGATTGTTTTTGCTGATGTGACTTGCAATAACGACTGCGCGAAACGCCGCTATCTCGTTAGGGGTGCTACGGCAGACACCCTCTCGGGCACCCCGAAGACTTCTTGAGCCCTCGGCTGCGATGGGTTTCAGGCTGTCAAAAGAACTATGGTGTGTGCATGCGCGGACGAGAGAAAGGCTGAGGCGTATTCGAGTGCACAAGGAGGGACTGAGCGTGTCCGTCGTTTCCGTAGTGTAGCGGTTATCACGTCTGCTTCACACGCAGAAGGTCCCCGGTTCGATCCCGGGCGGGAACAGTATTTTCCTGCCTATCTCGTATTGTACTCCAGTGAGCCTCGTCGTGTGTGGATCTGCTGCATGTCCCTTCGTTTTGCAAGTACCACATTTATTGAATTTTTTAGTTACGATGGCAACATCACTACAAGTTGTCTATGAAGTAAGGTGCACATAAGCAGTTTCCGTGGTGTAGCGGTTATCACGTCTGCCTAACACGCAGAAGGTCCCCGGTTCGATCCCGGGCGGAAACACTTTTTCATCACTTTAAGCGAGACTTACTAACATGCATCTGCTACCATCTGTACCCGAAACCTTCGTAACTGCCTTCACGCGTCGGACCAGAGTGTCAATTGCTCACATCAAATAAGAAATTCATTTGATATTGGCGGCGAGCTTTTTGCGCTGACTCAGCCACTGACGTGCGATCAGTTTGCCGCTGGGCGCGCACTGCCTGCTGCTAAGGAGGTGATTGTTTTTGCTGATGTGACTTGCAATAACGACTGCGCGAAACGCCGCTATCTCGTTAGGGGTGCTACGGCAGACACCCTCTCGGGCACCCCGAAGACTTCTTGAGCCCTCGGCTGCGATGGGTTTCAGGCTGTCAAAAGAACTATGGTGTGTGCATGCGCGGACGAGAGAAAGGCTGAGGCGTATTCGAGTGCACAAGGAGGGACTGAGCGTGTCCGTCGTTTCCGTAGTGTAGCGGTTATCACGTCTGCTTCACACGCAGAAGGTCCCCGGTTCGATCCCGGGCGGGAACAGTATTTTCCTGCCTATGTCGTATTGTACTCCAGTGAGCCTCGTCGTGTGTGGATCTGCTGCATGTCCCTTCGTTTTGCAAGTACCACATTTATTGAATTTTTTAGTTACGATGGCAACATCACTACAAGTTGTCTATGAAGTAAGGTGCACATAAGCAGTTTCCGTGGTGTAGCGGTTATCACGTCTGCCTAACACGCAGAAGGTCCCCGGTTCGATCCCGGGCGGAAACACTTTTTCATCACTTTAAGCGAGACTTACTAACATGCATCTGCTACCATCTGTACCCGAAACCTTCGTAACTGCTTTCACGCGTCGGACCAGAGTGTCAATTGCTCACATCAAATAAGAAATTCATTTGATATTGGCGGCGAGCTTTTTGCGCTGACTCAGCCACTGACGTGCGATCAGTTTGCACAAAACGCTAGGGCTCGTCCGGGATTTGAACCCGGGACCTCCTGCACCCTAAGCAGGAATCATACCCCTAGACCAACGAGCCCTGTGACACGTCGCATGCCAGTTACTCCAGTCCCTCGATGTCTTCCAGGGTGCTCTGGAAGTCTCGTGTAGGCTGGCGGGATGGAGGCGGCGCGAATTCCCGCGGTCGGCGGCCTTCCTGGGCTATTGGTACCTTCATGTAGAGCTGCCGCTGGGCGCGCACTGCCTGCTGCTAAGGAGGTGATTGTTTTTGCTGATGTGACTTGCAATAACGACTGCGCGAAACGCCGCTATCTCGTTAGGGGTGCTACGGCAGACACCCTCTCGGGCACCCCGAAGACTTCTTGAGCCCTCGGCTGCGATGGGTTTCAGGCTGTCAAAAGAACTATGGTGTGTGCATGCGCGGACGAGAGAAAGGCTGAGGCGTATTCGAGTGCACAAGGAGGGACTGAGCGTGTCCGTCGTTTCCGTAGTGTAGCGGTTATCACGTCTGCTTCACACGCAGAAGGTCCCCGGTTCGATCCCGGGCGGGAACAGTATTTTCCTGCCTATCTCGTATTGTACTCCAGTGAGCCTCGTCGTGTGTGGATCTGCTGCATGTCCCTTCGTTTTGCAAGTACCACATTTATTGAATTTTTTAGTTACGATGGCAACATCACTACAAGTTGTCTATGAAGTAAGGTGCACATAAGCAGTTTCCGTGGTGTAGCGGTTATCACGTCTGCCTAACACGCAGAAGGTCCCCGGTTCGATCCCGGGCGGAAACACTTTTTCATCACTTTAAGCGAGACTTACTAACATGCATCTGCTACCATCTGTACCCGAAACCTTCGTAACTGCCTTCACGCGTCGGACCAGAGTGTCAATTGCTCACATCAAATAAGAAATTCATTTGATATTGGCGGCGAGCTTTTTGCGCTGACTCAGCCACTGACGTGCGATCAGTTTGCACAAAACGCTAGGGCTCGTCCGGGATTTGAACCCGGGACCTCCTGCACCCTAAGCAGGAATCATACCCCTAGACCAACGAGCCCTGTGACACGTCGCATGCCAGTTACTCCAGTCCCTCGATGTCTTCCAGGGTGCTCTGGAAGTCTCGTGTAGGCTGGCGGGATGGAGGCGGCGCGAATTCCCGCGGTCGGCGGCCTTCCTGGGCTATTGGTACCTTCATGTAGAGCTGCCGCTGGGCGCGCACTGCCTGCTGCTAAGGAGGTGATTGTTTTTGCTGATGTGACTTGCAATAACGACTGCGCGAAACGCCGCTATCTCGTTAGGGGTGCTACGGCAGACACCCTCTCGGGCACCCCGAAGACTTCTTGAGCCCTCGGCTGCGATGGGTTTCAGGCTGTCAAAAGAACTATGGTGTGTGCATGCGCGGACGAGAGAAAGGCTGAGGCGTATTCGAGTGCACAAGGAGGGACTGAGCGTGTCCGTCGTTTCCGTAGTGTAGCGGTTATCACGTCTGCTTCACACGCAGAAGGTCCCCGGTTCGATCCCGGGCGGGAACAGTATTTTCCTGCCTATCTCGTATTGTACTCCAGTGAGCCTCGTCGTGTGTGGATCTGCTGCATGTCCCTTCGTTTTGCAAGTACCACATTTATTGAATTTTTTAGTTACGATGGCAACATCACTACAAGTTGTCTATGAAGTAAGGTGCACATAAGCAGTTTCCGTGGTGTAGCGGTTATCACGTCTGCCTAACACGCAGAAGGTCCCCGGTTCGATCCCGGGCGGAAACACTTTTTCATCACTTTAAGCGAGACTTACTAACATGCATCTGCTACCATCTGTACCCGAAACCTTCGTAACTGCCTTCACGCGTCGGACCAGAGTGTCAATTGCTCACATCAAATAAGAAATTCATTTGATATTGGCGGCGAGCTTTTTGCGCTGACTCAGCCACTGACGTGCGATCAGTTTGCACAAAACGCTAGGGCTCGTCCGGGATTTGAACCCGGGACCTCCTGCACCCTAAGCAGGAATCATACCCCTAGACCAACGAGCCCTGTGACACGTCGCATGCCAGTTACTCCAGTCCCTCGATGTCTTCCAGGGTGCTCTGGAAGTCTCGTGTAGGCTGGCGGGATGGAGGCGGCGCGAATTCCCGCGGTCGGCGGCCTTCCTGGGCTATTGGTACCTTCATGTAGAGCTGCCGCTGGGCGCGCACTGCCTGCTGCTAAGGAGGTGATTGTTTTTGCTGATGTGACTTGCAATAACGACTGCGCGAAACGCCGCTATCTCGTTAGGGGTGCTACGGCAGACACCCTCTCGGGCACCCCGAAGACTTCTTGAGCCCTCGGCTGCGATGGGTTTCAGGCTGTCAAAAGAACTATGGTGTGTGCATGCGCGGACGAGAGAAAGGCTGAGGCGTATTCGAGTGCACAAGGAGGGACTGAGCGTGTCCGTCGTTTCCGTAGTGTAGCGGTTATCACGTCTGCTTCACACGCAGAAGGTCCCCGGTTCGATCCCGGGCGGGAACAGTATTTTCCTGCCTATGTCGTATTGTACTCCAGTGAGCCTCGTCGTGTGTGGATCTGCTGCATGTCCCTTCGTTTTGCAAGTACCACATTTATTGAATTTTTTAGTTACGATGGCAACATCACTACAAGTTGTCTATGAAGTAAGGTGCACATAAGCAGTTTCCGTGGTGTAGCGGTTATCACGTCTGCCTAACACGCAGAAGGTCCCCGGTTCGATCCCGGGCGGAAACACTTTTTCATCACTTTAAGCGAGACTTACTAACATGCATCTGCTACCATCTGTACCCGAAACCTTCGTAACTGCCTTCACGCGTCGGACCAGAGTGTCAATTGCTCACATCAAATAAGAAATTCATTTGATATTGGCGGCGAGCTTTTTGCGCTGACTCAGCCACTGACGTGCGATCAGTTTGCACAAAACGCTAGGGCTCGTCCGGGATTTGAACCCGGGACCTCCTGCACCCTAAGCAGGAATCATACCCCTAGACCAACGAGCCCTGTGACACGTCGCATGCCAGTTACTCCAGTCCCTCGATGTCTTCCAGGGTGCTCTGGAAGTCTCGTGTAGGCTGGCGGGATGGAGGCGGCGCGAATTCCCGCGGTCGGCGGCCTTCCTGGGCTATTGGTACCTTCATGTAGAGCTGCCGCTGGGCGCGCACTGCCTGCTGCTAAGGAGGTGATTGTTTTTGCTGATGTGACTTGCAATAACGACTGCGCGAAACGCCGCTATCTCGTTAGGGGTGCTACGGCAGACACCCTCTCGGGCACCCCGAAGACTTCTTGAGCCCTCGGCTGCGATGGGTTTCAGGCTGTCAAAAGAACTATGGTGTGTGCATGCGCGGACGAGAGAAAGGCTGAGGCGTATTCGAGTGCACAAGGAGGGACGGAGCGTGTCCGTCGTTTCCGTAGTGTAGCGGTTATCACGTCTGCTTCACACGCAGAAGGTCCCCGGTTCGATCCCGGGCGGGAACAGTATTTTCCTGCCTATGTCGTATTGTACTCCAGTGAGCCTCGTCGTGTGTGGATCTGCTGCATGTCCCTTCGTTTTGCAAGTACCACATTTATTGAATTTTTTAGTTACGATGGCAACATCACTACAAGTTGTCTATGAAGTAAGGTGCACATAAGCAGTTTCCGTGGTGTAGCGGTTATCACGTCTGCCTAACACGCAGAAGGTCCCCGGTTCGATCCCGGGCGGAAACACTTTTTCATCACTTTAAGCGAGACTTACTAACATGCATCTGCTACCATCTGTACCCGAAACCTTCGTAACTGCCTTCACGCGTCGGACCAGAGTGTCAATTGCTCACATCAAATAAGAAATTCATTTGATATTGGCGGCGAGCTTTTTGCGCTGACTCAGCCACTGACGTGCGATCAGTTTGCACAAAACGCTAGGGCTCGTCCGGGATTTGAACCCGGGACCTCCTGCACCCTAAGCAGGAATCATACCCCTAGACCAACGAGCCCTGTGACACGTCGCATGCCAGTTACTCCAGTCCCTCGATGTCTTCCAGGGTGCTCTGGAAGTCTCGTGTAGGCTGGCGGGATGGAGGCGGCGCGAATTCCCGCGGTCGGCGGCCTTCCTGGGCTATTGGTACCTTCATGTAGAGCTGCCGCTGGGCGCGCACTGCCTGCTGCTAAGGAGGTGATTGTTTTTGCTGATGTGACTTGCAATAACGACTGCGCGAAACGCCGCTATCTCGTTAGGGGTGCTACGGCAGACACCCTCTCGGGCACCCCGAAGACTTCTTGAGCCCTCGGCTGCGATGGGTTTCAGGCTGTCAAAAGAACTATGGTGTGTGCATGCGCGGACGAGAGAAAGGCTGAGGCGTATTCGAGTGCACAAGGAGGGACTGAGCGTGTCCGTCGTTTCCGTAGTGTAGCGGTTATCACGTCTGCTTCACACGCAGAAGGTCCCCGGTTCGATCCCGGGCGGGAACAGTATTTTCCTGCCTATGTCGTATTGTACTCCAGTGAGCCTCGTCGTGTGTGGATCTGCTGCATGTCCCTTCGTTTTGCAAGTACCACATTTATTGAATTTTTTAGTTACGATGGCAACATCACTACAAGTTGTCTATGAAGTAAGGTGCACATAAGCAGTTTCCGTGGTGTAGCGGTTATCACGTCTGCCTAACACGCAGAAGGTCCCCGGTTCGATCCCGGGCGGAAACACTTTTTCATCACTTTAAGCGAGACTTACTAACATGCATCTGCTACCATCTGTACCCGAAACCTTCGTAACTGCCTTCACGCGTCGGACCAGAGTGTCAATTGCTCACATCAAATAAGAAATTCATTTGATATTGGCGGCGAGCTTTTTGCGCTGACTCAGCCACTGACGTGCGATCAGTTTGCACAAAACGCTAGGGCTCGTCCGGGATTTGAACCCGGGACCTCCTGCACCCTAAGCAGGAATCATACCCCTAGACCAACGAGCCCTGTGACACGTCGCATGCCAGTTACTCCAGTCCCTCGATGTCTTCCAGGGTGCTCTGGAAGTCTCGTGTAGGCTGGCGGGATGGAGGCGGCGCGAATTCCCGCGGTCGGCGGCCTTCCTGGGCTATTGGTACCTTCATGTAGAGCTGCCGCTGGGCGCGCACTGCCTGCTGCTAAGGAGGTGATTGTTTTTGCTGATGTGACTTGCAATAACGACTGCGCGAAACGCCGCTACCTCGTTAGGGGTGCTACGGCAGACACCCTCTCGGGCACCCCGAAGACTTCTTGAGCCCTCGGCTGCGATGGGTTTCAGGCTGTCAAAAGAACTATGGTGTGTGCATGCGCGGACGAGAGAAAGGCTGAGGCGTATTCGAGTGCACAAGGATGGACTGAGCGTGTCCGTCGTTTCCGTAGTGTAGCGGTTATCACGTCTGCTTCACACGCAGAAGGTCCCCGGTTCGATCCCGGTCGGGAACAGTGTTTTCCTGCCTATGTCGTATTGTACTCCAGTGAGCCTCGTCGTGTGTGCATCTGCTGCATGTCCCTTCGTTTTGCAAGTACCACATTTATTGAATTTTTTAGTTACGATGGCAACATCACTACAAGTTGTCTATGAAGTAAGGTGCACATAAGCAGTTTCCGTGGTGTAGCGGTTATCACGTCTGCCTAACACGCAGAAGGTCCCCGGTTCGATCCCGGGCGGAAACACTTTTTCATCACTTTAAGCGAGACTTACTAACATGCATCTGCTACCATCTGTACCCGAAACCTTCGTAACTGCCTTCACGCGTCGGACCAGAGTGTCAATTGCTCACATCAAATAAGAAATTCATTTGATATTGGCGGCGAGCTTTTTGCGCTGACTCAGCCACTGACGTGCGATCAGTTTGCACAAAACGCTAGGGCTCGTCCGGGATTTGAACCCGGGACCTCCTGCACCCTAAGCAGGAATCATACCCCTAGACCAACGAGCCCTGTGACACGTCGCATGCCAGTTACTCCAGTCCCTCGATGTCTTCCAGGGTGCTCTGGAAGTCTCGTGTAGGCTGGCGGGATGGAGGCGGCGCGAATTCCCGCGGTCGGCGGCCTTCCTGGGCTATTGGTACCTTCATGTAGAGCTGCCGCTGGGCGCGCACTGCCTGCTGCTAAGGAGGTGATTGTTTTTGCTGATGTGACTTGCAATAACGACTGCGCGAAACGCCGCTATCTCGTTAGGGGTGCTACGGCAGACACCCTCTCGGGCACCCCGAAGACTTCTTGAGCCCTCGGCTGCGATGGGTTTCAGGCTGTCAAAAGAACTATGGTGTGTGCATGCGCGGACGAGAGAAAGGCTGAGGCGTATTCGAGTGCACAAGGAGGGACTGAGCGTGTCCGTCGTTTCCGTAGTGTAGCGGTTATCACGTCTGCTTCACACGCAGAAGGTACCCGGTTCGATCCCGGGCGGGAACAGTATTTTCCTGCCTATGTCGTATTGTACTCCAGTGAGCCTCGTCGTGTGTGGATCTGCTGCATGTCCCTTCGTTTTGCAAGTACCACATTTATTGAATTTTTTAGTTACGATGGCAACATCACTACAAGTTGTCTATGAAGTAAGGTGCACATAAGCAGTTTCCGTGGTGTAGCGGTTATCACGTCTGCCTAACACGCAGAAGGTCCCCGGTTCGATCCCGGGCGGAAAAACTTTTTCATCACTTTAAGCGAGACTTACTAACATGCATCTGCTACCATCTGTACCCGAAACCTTCGTAACTGCCTTCACGCGTCGGACCAGAGTGTCAATTGCTCACATCAAATAAGAAATTCATTTGATATTGGCGGCGAGCTTTTTGCGCTGACTCAGCCACTGACGTGCGATCAGTTTGCACAAAACGCTAGGGCTCGTCCGGGATTTGAACCCGGGACCTCCTGCACCCTAAGCAGGAATCATACCCCTAGACCAACGAGCCCTGTGACACGTCGCATGCCAGTTACTCCAGTCCCTCGATGTCTTCCAGGGTGCTCTGGAAGTCTCGTGTAGGCTGGCGGGATGGAGGCGGCGCGAATTCCCGCGGTCGGCGGCCTTCCTGGGCTATTGGTACCTTCATGTAGAGCTGCCGCTGGGCGCGCACTGCCTGCTGCTAAGGAGGTGATTGTTTTTGCTGATGTGACTTGCAATAACGACTGCGCGAAACGCCGCTATCTCGTTAGGGGTGCTACGGCAGACACCCTCTCGGGCACCCCGAAGACTTCTTGAGCCCTCGGCTGCGATGGGTTTCAGGCTGTCAAAAGAACTATGGTGTGTGCATGCGCGGACGAGAGAAAGGCTGAGGCGTATTCGAGTGCACAAGGAGGGACTGAGCGTGTCCGTCGTTTCCGTAGTGTAGCGATTATCACGTCCGCTTCACACGCAGAAGGTCCCCGGTTCGATCCCGGGCGGGAACAGTATTTTCCTGCCTATGTCGTATTGTACTCCAGTGAGCCTCGTCGTGTGTGGATCTGCTGCATGTCCCTTCGTTTTGCAAGTACCACATTTATTGAATTTTTTAGTTACGATGGCAACATCACTACAAGTTGTCTATGAAGTAAGGTGCACATAAGCAGTTTCCGTGGTGTAGCGGTTATCACGTCTGCCTAACACGCAGAAGGTCCCCGGTTCGATCCCGGGCGGAAACACTTTTTCATCACTTTAAGCGAGACTTACTAACATGCATCTGCTACCATCTGTACCCGAAACCTTCGTAACTGCCTTCACGCGTCGGACCAGAGTGTCAATTGCTCACATCAAATAAGAAATTCATTTGATATTGGCGGCGAGCTTTTTGCGCTGACTCAGCCACTGACGTGCGATCAGTTTGCACAAAACGCTAGGGCTCGTCCGGGATTTGAACCCGGGACCTCCTGCACAATAAGCAGGAATCATACCCCTTGACCAACGAGCCCTGTGACACGTCGCATGCCAGTTGCTCCAGTCCCTCGATGTCTTCCAGGGTGCTCTGGAAGTCTCGTGTAAGCTGGCGGGATGGAGGCGGCGCGAATTCCCGCGGTCGGCGGCCTTCCTGGGCTATTGGTACCTTCATGTAGAGCTGCCGCTGGGCGCGCACTGCCTGCTGCTAAGGAGGTGATTGTTTTTGCTGATGTGACTTGCAATAACGACTGCGCGAAACGCCGCTACCTCGTTAGGGGTGCTACGGCAGACACCCTCTCGGGCACCCCGAAGACTTCTTGAGCCCTCGGCTGCGATGGGTTTCAGGCTGTCAAAAGAACTATGGTGTGTGCATGCGCGGACGAGAGAAAGGCTGAGGCGTATTCGAGTGCACAAGGAGGGACTGAGCGTGTCCGTCGTTTCCGTAGTGTAGCGGTTATCACGTCTGCTTCACACGCAGAAGGTCCCCGGTTCGATCCCGGGAGGGAACAGTATTTTCCTGCCTATGTCGTATTGTACTCCAGTGAGCCTCGTCGTGTGTGGATCTGCTGCATGTCCCTTCGTTTTGCAAGTACCACATTTATTGAATTTTTTAGTTACGATGGCAACATCACTACAAGTTGTCTATGAAGTAAGGTGCACATAAGCAGTTTCCGTGGTGTAGCGGTTATCACGTCTGCCTAACACGCAGAAGGTCCCCGGTTCGATCCCGGGCGGAAAAACTTTTTCATCACTTTAAGCGAGACTTACTAACATGCATCTGCTACCATCTGTACCCGAAACCTTCGTAACTGCCTTCACGCGTCGGACCAGAGTGTCAATTGCTCACATCAAATAAGAAATTCATTTGATATTGGCGGCGAGCTTTTTGCGCTGACTCAGCCACTGACGTGCGATCAGTTTGCACAAAACGCTAGGGCTCGACCGGTATTTGAACCCGGGACCTCCTGCACCCTAAGCAGGAATCATACCCCTAGACCAACGAGCCGTGTGACACGTCGCATGCCAGTTACTCCAGTCCCTCGATGTCTTCCAGGGTGCTCTGGAAGTCTCGTGTAGGCTGGCGGGATGGAGGCGGCGCGAATTCCCGCGGTCGGCGGCCTTCCTGGGCTATTGGTACCTTCATGTAGAGCTGCCGCTAGGCGCGCACTGCCTGCTGCTAAGGAGGTGATTGTTTTTGCTGATGTGACTTGCAATAACGACTACGCGAAACGCCGCTATCTCGTTAGGGGTGCTACGGCAGACACCCTCTCGGGCACCCTGAAGACTTCTTGAGCCCTCGGCTGCGATGGGTTTCAGGCTGTCAAAAGAACTATGGTGTGTGCATGCGCGGACGAGAGAAAGGCTGAGGCGTATTCGAGTGCACAAGGAGGGACTGAGCGTGTCCGTCGTTTCCGTAGTGTAGCGGTTATCACGTCTGCTTCACACGCAGAAGGTCCCCGGTTCGATCCCGGGCGGGAACAGTATTTTCCTGCCTATGTCGTATTGTACTCCAGTGAGCCTCGTCGTGTGTGGATCTGCTGCATGTCCCTTCGTTTTGCAAGTACCACATTTATTGAATTTTTTAGTTACGATGGCAACATCACTACAAGTTGTCTATGAAGTAAGGTGCACATAAGCAGTTTCCGTGGTGTAGCGGTTATCACGTCTGCCTAACACGCAGAAGGTCCCCGGTTCGATCCCGGGCGGAAACACTTTTTCATCACTTTAAGCGAGACTTACTAACATGCATCTGCTACCATCTGTACCCGAAACCTTCGTAACTGCCTTCACGCGTCGGACCAGAGTGTCAATTGCTCACATCAAATAAGAAATTCATTTGATATTGGCGGCGAGCTTTTTGCGCTGACTCAGCCACTGACGTGCGATCAGTTTGCACAAAACGCTAGGGCTCGACCGGTATTTGAACCCGGGACCTCCTGCACCCTAAGCAGGAATCATACCCCTAGACCAACGAGCCCTGTGACACGTCGCATGCCAGTTACTCCAGTCCCTCGATGTCTTCCAGGGTGCTCTGGAAGTCTCGTGTAGGCTGGCGGGATGGAGGCGGCGCGAATTCCCGCGGTCGGCGGCCTTCCTGGGCTATTGGTACCTTCATGTAGAGCTGCCGCTAGGCGCGCACTGCCTGCTGCTAAGGAGGTGATTGTTTTTGCTGATGTGACTTGCAATAACGACTACGCGAAACGCCGCTATCTCGTTAGGGGTGCTACGGCAGACACCCTCTCGGGCACCCTGAAGACTTCTTGAGCCCTCGGCTGCGATGGGTTTCAGGCTGTCAAAAGAACTATGGTGTGTGCATGCGCGGACGAGAGAAAGGCTGAGGCGTATTCGAGTGCACAAGGAGGGACTGAGCGTGTCCGTCGTTTCCGTAGTGTAGCGGTTATCACGTCTGCTTCACACGCAGAAGGTCCCCGGTTCGATCCCGGGCGGGAACAGTATTTTCCTGCCTATGTCGTATTGTACTCCAGTGAGCCTCGTCGTGTGTGGATCTGCTGCATGTCCCTTCGTTTTGCAAGTACCACATTTATTGAATTTTTTAGTTACGATGGCAACATCACTACAAGTTGTCTATGAAGTAAGGTGCACATAAGCAGTTTCCGTGGTGTAGCGGTTATCACGTCTGCCTAACACGCAGAAGGTCCCCGGTTCGATCCCGGGCGGAAACACTTTTTCATCACTTTAAGCGAGACTTACTAACATGCATCTGCTACCATCTGTACCCGAAACCTTCGTAACTGCCTTCACGCGTCGGACCAGAGTGTCAATTGCTCACATCAAATAAGAAATTCATTTGATATTGGCGGCGAGCTTTTTGCGCTGACTCAGCCACTGACGTGCGATCAGTTTGCACAAAACGCTAGGGCTCGACCGGTATTTGAACCCGGGACCTCCTGCACCCTAAGCAGGAATCATACCCCTAGACCAACGAGCCCTGTGACACGTCGCATGCCAGTTACTCCAGTCCCTCGATGTCTTCCAGGGTGCTCTGGAAGTCTCGTGTAGGCTGGCGGGATGGAGGCGGCGCGAATTCCCGCGGTCGGCGGCCTTCCTGGGCTATTGGTACCTTCATGTAGAGCTGCCGCTAGGCGCGCACTGCCTGCTGCTAAGGAGGTGATTGTTTTTGCTGATGTGACTTGCAATAACGACTACGCGAAACGCCGCTATCTCGTTAGGGGTGCTACGGCAGACACCCTCTCGGGCACCCTGAAGACTTCTTGAGCCCTCGGCTGCGATGGGTTTCAGGCTGTCAAAAGAACTATGGTGTGTGCATGCGCGGACGAGAGAAAGGCTGAGGCGTATTCGAGTGCACAAGGATGGACTGAGCGTGTCCGTCGTTTCCGTAGTGTAGCGGTTATCACGTCTGCTTCACACGCAGAAGGTCCCGGGTTCGATCCCGGGCGGGAACAGTATTTTCCTGCCTATGTCGTATTGTACTCCAGTGAGCCTCGTCGTGTGTGGATCTGCTGCATGTCCCTTCGTTTTGCAAGTACCACATTTATTGAATTTTTTAGTTACGATGGCAACATCACTACAAGTTGTCTATGAAGTAAGGTGCACATAAGCAGTTTCCGTGGTGTAGCGGTTATCACGTCTGCCTAACACGCAGAAGGTCCCCGGTTCGATCCCGGGCGGAAACACTTTTTCATCACTTTAAGCGAGACTTACTAACATGCATCTGCTACCACCTGTACCCGAAACCTTCGTAACTGCCTTCACGCGTCGGACCAGAGTGTCAATTGCTCACATCAAATAAGAAATTCATTTGATATTGGCGGCGAGCTTTTTGCGCTGACTCAGCCACTGACGTGCGATCAGTTTGCACAAAACGCTAGGGCTCGTCCGGGATTTGAACCCGGGACCTCCTGCACCCTAAGCAGGAATCATACCCCTAGACCAACGAGCCCTGTGACACGTTGCATGCCAGTTACTCCAGTCCCTCGATGTCTTCCAGGCTGCTCTGGAAGTCTCGTGTTGGCTGGCGGGATGGAGGCGGCGCTAATTCCCGCGGTCGGCGGCCTTCCTGGGCTATTGGTACCTTCATGTAGAGCTGCCGCTGGGCGCGCACTGCCTGCTGCTAAGGAGGTGATTGTTTTTGCTGATGTGACTTGCAATAACGACTGCGCGAAACGCCGCTATCTCGTTAGGGGTGCTACGGCAGACACCCTCTCGGGCACCCCGAAGACTTCTTGAGCCCTCGGCTGCGATGGGTTTCAGGCTGTCAAAAGAACTATGGTGTGTGCATGCGCGGACGAGAGAAAGGCTGAGGCGTATTCGAGTGCACAAGGAGGGACTGAGGGTGTCCGTCGTTTCCGTAGTGTAGCGGTTATCACGTCTGCTTCACACGCAGAAGGTCCCCGGTTCGATCCCGGGCGGGAACAGTATTTTCCTGCCTATGTCGTATTGTACTCCAGTGAGCCTCGTCGTGTGTGGATCTGCTGCATGTCCCTTCGTTTTGCAAGTACCACATTTATTGAATTTTTTAGTTACGATGGCAACATCACTACAAGTTGTCTATGAAGTAAGGTGCACATAAGCAGTTTCCGTGGTGTAGCGGTTATCACGTCTGCCTAACACGCAGAAGGTCCCCGGTTCGATCCCGGGCGGAAACACTTTTTCATCACTTTAAGCGAGACTAACTAACATGCATCTGCTACCACCTGTACCCGAAACCTTCGTAACTGCCTTCACGCGTCGGACAGGAGTGTCAATTGCTCACATCAAATAAGAAATTCATTTGATATTGGCGGCGAGCTTTTTGCGCTGACTCAGCCACTGACGTGCGATCAGTTTGCACAAAACGCTAGGGCTCGACCGGTATTTGAACCCGGGACCTCCTGCACCCTAAGCAGGAATCATACCCCTAGACCAACGAGCCCTGTGACACGTCGCATGCCAGTTACTCCAGTCCCTCGATGTCTTCCAGGGTGCTCTGGAAGTCTCGTGTAGGCTGGCGGGATGGAGGCGGCGCGAATTCCCGCGGTCGGCGGCCTTCCTGGGCTATTGGTACCTTCATGTAGAGCTGCCGCTAGGCGCGCACTGCCTGCTGCTAAGGAGGTGATTGTTTTTGCTGATGTGACTTGCAATAACGACTACGCGAAACGCCGCTATCTCGTTAGGGGTGCTACGGCAGACACCCTCTCGGGCACCCTGAAGACTTCTTGAGCCCTCGGCTGCGATGGGTTTCAGGCTGTCAAAAGAACTATGGTGTGTGCATGCGCGGACGAGAGAAAGGCTGAGGCGTATTCGAGTGCACAAGGATGGACTGAGCGTGTCCGTCGTTTCCGTAGTGTAGCGGTTATCACGTCTGCTTCACACGCAGAAGGTCCCCGGTTCGATCCCGGTCGGGAACAGTATTTTCCTGCCTATGTCGTATTGTACTCCAGTGAGCCTCGTCGTGTGTGCATCTGCTGCATGTCCCTTCGTTTTGCAAGTACCACATTTATTGAATTTTTTAGTTACGATGGCAACATCACTACAAGTTGTCTATGAAGTAAAGTGCACATAAGCAGTTTCCGTGGTGTAGCGGTTATCACGTCTGCCTAACACGCAGAAGGTCCCCGGTTCGATCCAGGGCGGAAACACTTTTTCATCACTTTAAGCGAGACTTACTAACATGCATCTGCTACCATCTGTACCCGAAACCTTCGTAACTGCCTTCACGCGTCGGACCAGAGTGTCAATTGCTCACATCAAATAAGAAATTCATTTGATATTGGCGGCGAGCTTTTTGCGCTGACTCAGCCACTGACGTGCGATCAGTTTGCACAAAACGCTAGGGCTCGACCGGTATTTGAACCCGGGACCTCCTGCACCCTAAGCAGGAATCATACCCCTAGACCAACGAGCCCTGTGACACGTCGCATGCCAGTTACTCCAGTCCCTCGATGTCTTCCAGGGTGCTCTGGAAGTCTCGTGTAGGCTGGCGGGATGGAGGCGGCGCGAATTCCCGCGGTCGGCGGCCTTCCTGGGCTATTGGTACCTTCATGTAGAGCTGCCGCTAGGCGCGCACTGCCTGCTGCTAAGGAGGTGATTGTTTTTGCTGATGTGACTTGCAATAACGACTACGCGAAACGCCGCTATCTCGTTAGGGGTGCTACGGCAGACACCCTCTCGGGCACCCTGAAGACTTCTTGAGCCCTCGGCTGCGATGGGTTTCAGGCTGTCAAAAGAACTATGGTGTGTGCATGCGCGGCCGAGAGAAAGGCTGAGGCGTATTCGAGTGCACATGGATGGACTGAGCGTGTCCGTCGTTTCCGTAGTGTAGCGGTTATCACGTCTGCTTCACACGCAGAAGGTCCCGGGTTCGATCCCGGGCGGGAACAGTATTTTCCTGCCTATGTCGTATTGTACTCCAGTGAGCCTCGTCGTGTGTGGATCTGCTGCATGTCCCTTCGTTTTGCAAGTACCAAATTTATTGAATTTTTTAGTTACGATGGCAACATCACTACAAGTTGTCTATGAAGTAAGGTGCACATAAGCAGTTTCCGTGGTGTAGCGGTTATCACGTCTGCCTAACACGCAGAAGGTCCCCGGTTCGATCCCGGGCGGAAACACTTTTTCATCACTTTAAGCGAGACTTACTAACATGCATCTGCTACCATCTGTACCCGAAACCTTCGTAACTGCCTTCACGCGTCGGACCAGAGTGTCAATTGCTCACATCAAATAAGAAATTCATTTGATATTGGCGGCGAGCTTTTTGCGCTGACTCAGCCACTGACGTGCGATCAGTTTGCACAAAACGCTAGGGCTCGACCGGTATTTGAACCCGGGACCTCCTGCACCCTAAGCAGGAATCATACCCCTAGACCAACGAGCCCTGTGACACGTCGCATGCCAGTTACTCCAGTCCCTCTATGTCTTCCAGGGTGCTCTGGAAGTCTCGTGTAGGCTGGCGGGATTGAGGCGGCGCGAATTCCCGCGGTCGGCGGCCTTCCTGGGCTATTGGTACCTTCATGTAGAGCTGCCGCTAGGCGCGCACTGCCTGCTGCTAAGGAGGTGATTGTTTTTGCTGATGTGACTTGCAATAACGACTACGCGAAACGCCGCTATCTCGTTAGGGGTGCTACGGCAGACACCCTCTCGGGCACCCTGAAGACTTCTTGAGCCCTCGGCTGCGATGGGTTTCAGGCTGTCAAAAGAACTATGGTGTGTGCATGCGCGGACGAGAGAAAGGCTGAGGCGTATTCGAGTGCACAAGGATGGACTGAGCGTGTCCGTCGTTTCCGTAGTGTAGCGGTTATCACGTCTGCTTCACACGCGGAAGGTCCCGGGTTCGATCCAGGGCGGGAACAGTATTTTCCTGCCTATGTCGTATTGTACTCCAGTGAGCCTCGTCGTGTGTGGATCTGCTGCATGTCCCTTCGTTTTGCAAGTACCACATTTATTGAATTTTTTAGTTACGATGGCAACATCACTACAAGTTGTCTATGAAGTAAGGTGCACATAAGCAGTTTCCGTGGTGTAGCGGTTATCACGTCTGCCTAACACGCAGAAGGTCCCCGGTTCGATCCCGGGCGGAAACACTTTTTCATCACTTTAAGCGAGACTTACTAACATGCATCTGCTACCATCTGTACCCGAAACCTTCGTAACTGCCTTCACGCGTCGGACCAGAGTGTCAATTGCTCACATCAAATAAGAAATTCATTTGATATTGGCGGCGAGCTTTTTGCGCTGACTCAGCCACTGACGTGCGATCAGTTTGCACAAAACGCTAGGGCTCGTCCGGGATTTGAACCCGGGACCTCCTGCACCCTAAGCAGGAATCATACCCCTAGACCAACGAGCCCTGTGACACGTAGCATGCCAGTTACTCCAGTCCCTCGATGTCTTCCAGGGTGCTCTGGAAGTCTCGTGTTGGCTGGCGGGATGGAGGCGGCGCTAATTCCCGCGGTCGGCGGCCTTCCTGGGCTATTGGTACCTTCATGTAGAGCTGCCGCTGGGCGCGCACTGCCTGCTGCTAAGGAGGTGATTGTTTTTGCTGATGTGACTTGCAATAACGACTGCGCGAAACGCCGCTATCTCGTTAGGGGTGCTACGGCAGACACCCTCTCGGGCACCCCGAAGACTTCTTGAGCCCTCGGCTGCGATGGGTTTCAGGCTGTCAAAAGAACTATGGTGTGTGCATGCGCGGACGAGAGAAAGGCTGAGGCGTATTCGAGTGCACAAGGATGGACTGAGCGTGTCCGTCGTTTCCGTAGTGTAGCGGTTATCACGTCTGCTTCACACGCAGAAGGTCCCCGGTTCGATCCCGGTCGGGAACAGTATTTTCCTGCCTATGTCGTATTGTACTCCAGTGAGCCTCGTCGTGTGTGCATCTGCTGCATGTCCCTTCGTTTTGCAAGTACCACATTTATTGAATTTTTTAGTTACGATGGCAACATCACTACAAGTTGTCTATGAAGTAAGGTGCACATAAGCAGTTTCCGTGGTGTAGCGGTTATCACGTCTGCCTAACACGCAGAAGGTCCCCGGTTCGATCCCGGGCGGAAACACTTTTTCATCACTTTAAGCGAGACTTACTAACATGCATCTGCTACCATCTGTACCCGAAACCTTCGTAACTGCCTTCACGCGTCGGACCAGAGTGTCAATTGCTCACATCAAATAAGAAATTCATTTGATATTGGCGGCGAGCTTTTTGCGCTGACTCAGCCACTGACGTGCGATCAGTTTGCACAAAACGCTAGGGCTCGACCGGTATTTGAACCCGGGACCTCCTGCACCCTAAGCAGGAATCATACCCCTAGACCAACGAGCCCTGTGACACGTCGCATGCCAGTTACTCCAGTCCCTCGATGTCTTCCAGGGTGCTCTGGAAGTCTCGTGTAGGCTGGCGGGATGGAGGCGGCGCGAATTCCCGCGGTCGGCGGCCTTCCTGGGCTATTGGTACCTTCATGTAGAGCTGCCGCTAGGCGCGCACTGCCTGCTGCTAAGGAGGTGATTGTTTTTGCTGATGTGACTTGCAATAACGACTACGCGAAACGCCGCTATCTCGTTAGGGGTGCTACGGCAGACACCCTCTCGGGCACCCTGAAGACTTCTTGAGCCCTCGGCTGCGATGGGTTTCAGGCTGTCAAAAGAACTATGGTGTGTGCATGCGCGGACGAGAGAAAGGCTGAGGCGTATTCGAGTGCACAAGGATGGACTGAGCGTGTCCGTCGTTTCCGTAGTGTAGCGGTTATCACGTCTGCTTCACACGCAGAAGGTCCCGGGTTCGATCCCGGGCGGGAACAGTATTTTCCTGCCTATGTCGTATTGTACTCCAGTGAGCCTCGTCGTGTGTGGATCTGCTGCATGTCCCTTCGTTTTGCAAGTACCACATTTATTGAATTTTTTAGTTACGATGGCAACATCACTACAAGTTGTCTATGAAGTAAGGTGCACATAAGCAGTTTCCGTGGTGTAGCGGTTATCACGTCTGCGTAACACGCAGAAGGTCCCCGGTTCGATCCCGGGCGGAAACACTTTTTCATCACTTTAAGCGAGACTTACTAACATGCATCTGCTACCATCTGTACCCGAAACCTTCGTAACTGCCTTCACGCGTCGGACCAGAGTGTCAATTGCTCACATCAAATAAGAAATTCATTTGATATTGGCGGCGAGCTTTTTGCGCTGACTCAGCCACTGACGTGCGATCAGTTTGCACAAAACGCTAGGGCTCGACCGGTATTTGAACCCGGGACCTCCTGCACCCTAAGCAGGAATCATACCCCTAGACCAACGAGCCCTGTGACACGTCGCATGCCAGTTACTCCAGTCCCTCGATGTCTTCCAGGGTGCTCTGGAAGTCTCGTGTAGGCTGGCGGGATGGAGGCGGCGCGAATTCCCGCGGTCGTCGGCCTTCCTGGGCTATTGGTACCTTCATGTAGAGCTGCCGCTAGGCGCGCACTGCCTGCTGCTAAGGAGGTGATTGTTTTTGCTGATGTGACTTGCAATAACGACTACGCGAAACGCCGCTATCTCGTTAGGGGTGCTACGGCAGACACCCTCTCGGGCACCCTGAAGACTTCTTGAGCCCTCGGCTGCGATGGGTTTCAGGCTGTCAAAAGAACTATGGTGTGTGCATGCGCGGACGAGAGAAAGGCTGAGGCGTATTCGAGTGCACAAGGATGGACTGAGCGTGTCCGTCGTTTCCGTAGTGTAGCGGTTATCACGTCTGCTTCACACGCAGAAGGTCCCGGGTTCGATCCCGGGCGGGAACAGTATTTTCCTGCCTATGTCGTATTGTACTCCAGTGAGCCTCGTCGTGTGTGGATCTGCTGCATGTCCCTTCGTTTTGCAAGTACCAAATTTATTGAATTTTTTAGTTACGATGGCAACATCACTACAAGTTGTCTATGAAGTAAGGTGCACATAAGCAGTTTCCGTGGTGTAGCGGTTATCACGTCTGCCTAACACGCAGAAGGTCCGCGGTTCGATCCCGGGCGGAAACACTTTTTCATCACTTTAAGCGAGACTTACTAACATGCATCTGCTACCATCTGTACCCGAAACCTTCGTAACTGCCTTCACGCGTCGGACCAGAGTGTCAATTGCTCACATCAAATAAGAAATTCATTTGATATTGGCGGCGAGCTTTTTGCGCTGACTCAGCCACTGACGTGCGATCAGTTTGCACAAAACGCTAGGGCTCGTCCGGGATTTGAACCCGGGACCTCCTGCACCCTAAGCAGGAATCATACCCCTAGACCAACGAGCCCTGTGACACGTCGCATGCCAGTTACTCCAGTCCCTCGATGTCTTCCAGGGTGCTCTGGAAGTCTCGTGTAGGCTGGCGGGATGGAGGCGGCGCGAATTCCCGCGGTCGGCGGCCTTCCTGGGCTATTGGTACCTTCATGTAGAGCTGCCGCTAGGCGCGCACTGCCTGCTGCTAAGGAGGTGATTGTTTTTGCTGATGTGACTTGCAATAACGACTACGCGAAACGCCGCTATCTCGTTAGGGGTGCTACGGCAGACACCCTCTCGGGCACCCTGAAGACTTCTTGAGCCCTCGGCTGCGATGGGTTTCAGGCTGTCAAAAGAACTATGGTGTGTGCATGCGCGGACGAGAGAAAGGCTGAGGCGTATTCGAGTGCACAAGGATGGACTGAGCGTGTCCGTCGTTTCCGTAGTGTAGCGGTTATCACGTCTGCTTCACACGCAGAAGGTCCCGGGTTCGATCCCGGGCGGGAACAGTATTTTCCTGCCTATGTCGTATTGTACTCCAGTGAGCCTCGTCGTGTGTGGATCTGCTGCATGTCCCTTCGTTTTGCAAGTACCAAATTTATTGAATTTTTTAGTTACGATGGCAACATCACTACAAGTTGTCTATGAAGTAAGGTGCACATAAGCAGTTTCCGTGGTGTAGCGGTTATCACGTCTGCCTAACACGCAGAAGGTCCCCGGTTCGATCCCGGGCGGAAACACTTTTTCATCACTTTAAGCGAGACTTACTAACATGCATCTGCTACCATCTGTACCCGAAACCTTCGTAACTGCCTTCACGCGTCGGACCAGAGTGTCAATTGCTCACATCAAATAAGAAATTCATTTGATATTGGCGGCGAGCTTTTTGCGCTGACTCAGCCACTGACGTGCGATCAGTTTGCACAAAACGCTAGGGCTCGTCCGGGATTTGAACCCGGGACCTCCTGCACCCTAAGCAGGAATCATACCCCTAGACCAACGAGCCCTGTGACACGTCGCATGCCAGTTACTCCAGTCCCTCGATGTCTTCCAGGGTGCTCTGGAAGTCTCGTGTAGGCTGGCGGGATGGAGGCGGCGCGAATTCCCGCGGTCGGCGGCCTTCCTGGGCTATTGGTACCTTCATGTAGAGCTGCCGCTAGGCGCGCACTGCCTGCTGCTAAGGAGGTGATTGTTTTTGCTGATGTGACTTGCAATAACGACTACGCGAAACGCCGCTATCTCGTTAGGGGTGCTACGGCAGACACCCTCTCGGGCACCCTGAAGACTTCTTGAGCCCTCGGCTGCGATGGGTTTCAGGCTGTCAAAAGAACTATGGTGTGTGCATGCGCGGACGAGAGAAAGGCTGAGGCGTATTCGAGTGCACAAGGAGGGACTGAGCGTGTCCGTCGTTTCCGTAGTGTAGCGGTTATCACGTCTGCTTCACACGCAGAAGGTCCCCGGTTCGATCCCGGGCGGGAACAGTATTTTCCTGCCTATGTCGTATTGTACTCCAGTGAGCCTCGTCGTGTGTGCATCTGCTGCATGTCCCTTCGTTTTGCAAGTACCACATTTATTGAATTTTTTAGTTACGATGGCAACATCACTACAAGTTGTCTATGAAGTAAGGTGCACATAAGCAGTTTCCGTGGTGTAGCGGTTATCACGTCTGCCTAACACGCAGAAGGTCCCCGGTTCGATCCAGGGCGGAAACACTTTTTCATCACTTTAAGCGAGACTTACTAACATGCATCTGCTACCATCTGTACCCGAAACCTTCGTAACTGCCTTCACGCGTCGGACCAGAGTGTCAATTGCACACATCAAATAAGAAATTCATTTGATATTGGCGGCGAGCTTTTTGCGCTGACTCAGCCACTGACGTGCGATCAGTTTGCACAAAACGCTAGGGCTCGACCGGTATTTGAACCCGGGACCTCCTGCACCCTAAGCAGGAATCATACCCCTAGACCAACGAGCCCTGTGACACGTCGCATGCCAGTTACTCCAGTCCCTCGATGTCTTCCAGGGTGCTCTGGAAGTCTCGTGTAGGCTGGCGGGATGGAGGCGGCGCTAATTCCCGCGGTCGGCGGCCTTCCTGGGCTATTGGTACCTTCATGTAGAGCTGCCGCTGGGCGCGCACTGCCAGCTGCTAAGGAGGTGATTGTTTTTGCTGATGTGACTTGCAATAACGACTGCGCGAAACGCCGCTATCTCGTTAGGGGTGCTACGGCAGACACCCTCTCGGGCACCCCGAAGACTTCTTGAGCCCTCGGCTGCAATGGGTTTCAGGCTGTCAAAAGAACTATGGTGTGTGCATGCGCGGACGAGAGAAAGGCTGAGGCGTATTCGAGTGCACAAGGATGGACTGAGCGTGTCCGTCGTTTCCGTAGTGTAGCGGTTATCACGTCTGCTTCACACGCAGAAGGTCCCCGGTTCGATCCCGGTCGGGAACAGTATTTTCCTGCCTATGTCGTATTGTACTCCAGTGAGCCTCGTCGTGTGTGGATCTGCTGCATGTCCCTTCGTTTTGCAAGTACCACATTTATTGAATTTTTTAGTTACGATGGCAACATCACTACAAGGTGTCTATGAAGTAAGGTGCACATAAGCAGTTTCCGTGGTGTAGCGGTTATCACGTCTGCCTAACACGCAGAAGGTCCCCGGTTCGATCCCGGGCGGAAACACTTTTTCATCACTTTAAGCGAGACTTACTAACATGCATCTGCTACCATCTGTACCCGAAACCTTCGTAACTGCCTTCACGCGTCGGACCAGAGTGTCAATTGCTCACATCAAATAAGAAATTCATTTGATATTGGCGGCGAGCTTTTTGCGCTGACTCAGCCACTGACGTGCGATCAGTTTGCACAAAACGCTAGGGCTCGACCGGTATTTGAACCCGGGACCTCCTGCACCCTAAGCAGGAATCATACCCCTAGACCAACGAGCCCTGTGACACGTCGCATGCCAGTTACTCCAGTCCCTCGATGTCTTCCAGGGTGCTCTGGAAGTCTCGTGTAGGCTGGCGGGATGGAGGCGGCGCGAATTCCCGCGGTCGGCGGCCTTCCTGGGCTATTGGTACCTTCATGTAGAGCTGCCGCTGGGCGCGCACTGCCTGCTGCTAAGGAGGTGATTGTTTTTGCTGATGTGACTTGCAATAACGACTGCGCGAAACGCCGCTATCTCGTTAGGGGTGCTACGGCAGACACCCTCTCGGGCACCCCGAAGACTTCTTGAGCCCTCGGCTGCGATGGGTTTCAGGCTGTCAAAAGAACTATGGTGTGTGCATGCGCGGACGAGAGAAAGGCTGAGGCGTATTCGAGTGCACAAGGAGGGACTGAGCGTGTCCGTCGTTTCCGTAGTGTAGCGGTTATCACGTCTGCTTCACACGCAGAAGGTCCCCGGTTCGATCCCGGGCGGGAACAGTATTTTCCTGCCTATGTCGTATTGTACTCCAGTGAGCCTCGTCGTGTGTGGATCTGCTGCATGTCCCTTCGTTTTGCAAGTACCACATTTATTGAATTTTTTAGTTACGATGGCAACATCACTACAAGTTGTCTATGAAGTAAGGTGCACATAAGCAGTTTCCGTGGTGTAGCGGTTATCACGTCTGCCTAACACGCAGAAGGTCCCCGGTTCGATCCAGGGCGGAAACACTTTTTCATCACTTTAAGCGAGACTTACTAACATGCATCTGCTACCATCTGTACCCGAAACCTTCGTAACTGCCTTCACGCGTCGGACCAGAGTGTCAATTGCTCACATCAAATAAGAAATTCATTTGATATTGGCGGCGAGCTTTTTGCGCTGACTCAGCCACTGACGTGCGATCAGTTTGCACAAAACGCTAGGGCTCGACCGGTATTTGAACCCGGGACCTCCTGCACCCTAAGCAGGAATCATACCCCTAGACCAACGAGCCCTGTGACACGTCGCATGCCAGTTACTCCAGTCCCTCGATGTCTTCCAGGGTGCTCTGGAAGTCTCGTGTAGGCTGGCGGGATGGAGGCGGCGCGAATTCCCGCGGTCGGCGGCCTTCCTGGGCTATTGGTACCTTCATGTAGAGCTGCCGCTAGGCGCGCACTGCCTGCTGCTAAGGAGGTGATTGTTTTTGCTGATGTGACTTGCAATAACGACTACGCGAAACGCCGCTATCTCGTTAGGGGTGCTACGGCAGACACCCTCTCGGGCACCCTGAAGACTTCTTGAGCCCTCGGCTGCGATGGGTTTCAGGCTGTCAAAAGAACTATGGTGTGTGCATGCGCGGACGAGAGAAAGGCTGAGGCGTATTCGAGTGCACAAGGATGGACTGAGCGTGTCCGTCGTTTCCGTAGTGTAGCGGTTATCACGTCTGCTTCACACGCAGAAGGTCCCGGGTTCGATCCCGGGCGGGAACAGTATTTTCCTGCCTATGTCGTATTGTACTCCAGTGAGCCTCGTCGTGTGTGGATCTGCTGCATGTCCCTTCGTTTTGCAAGTACCAAATTTATTGAATTTTTTAGTTACGATGGCAACATCACTACAAGTTGTCTATGAAGTAAGGTGCACATAAGCAGTTTCCGTGGTGTAGCGGTTATCACGTCTGCCTAACACGCAGAAGGTCCCCGGTTCGATCCCGGGCGGAAACACTTTTTCATCACTTTAAGCGAGACTTACTAACATGCATCTGCTACCATCTGTACCCGAAACCTTCGTAACTGCCTTCACGCGTCGGACCAGAGTGTCAATTGCTCACATCAAATAAGAAATTCATTTGATATTGGCGGCGAGCTTTTTGCGCTGACTCAGCCACTGACGTGCGATCAGTTTGCACAAAACGCTAGGGCTCGTCCGGGATTTGAACCCGGGACCTCCTGCACCCTAAGCAGGAATCATACCCCTAGACCAACGAGCCCTGTGACACGTCGCATGCCAGTTACTCCAGTCCCTCGATGTCTTCCAGGGTGCTCTGGAAGTCTCGTGTAGGCTGGCGGGATGGAGGCGGCGCGAATTCCCGCGGTCGGCGGCCTTCCTGGGCTATTGGTACCTTCATGTAGAGCTGCCGCTAGGCGCGCACTGCCTGCTGCTAAGGAGGTGATTGTTTTTGCTGATGTGACTTGCAATAACGACTACGCGAAACGCCGCTATCTCGTTAGGGGTGCTACGGCAGACACCCTCTCGGGCACCCTGAAGACTTCTTGAGCCCTCGGCTGCGATGGGTTTCAGGCTGTCAAAAGAACTATGGTGTGTGCATGCGCGGACGAGAGAAAGGCTGAGGCGTATTCGAGTGCACAAGGAGGGACTGAGCGTGTCCGTCGTTTCCGTAGTGTAGCGGTTATCACGTCTGCTTCACACGCAGAAGGTCCCCGGTTCGATCCCGGGCGGGAACAGTATTTTCCTGCCTATGTCGTATTGTACTCCAGTGAGCCTCGTCGTGTGTGGATCTGCTGCATGTCCCTTCGTTTTGCAAGTACCACATTTATTGAATTTTTTAGTTACGATGGCAACATCACTACAAGTTGTCTATGAAGTAAGGTGCACATAAGCAGTTTCCGTGGTGTAGCGGTTATCACGTCTGCCTAACACGCAGAAGGTCCCCGGTTCGATCCAGGGCGGAAACACTTTTTCATCACTTTAAGCGAGACTTACTAACATGCATCTGCTACCATCTGTACCCGAAACCTTCGTAACTGCCTTCACGCGTCGGACCAGAGTGTCAATTGCTCACATCAAATAAGAAATTCATTTGATATTGGCGGCGAGCTTTTTGCGCTGACTCAGCCACTGACGTGCGATCAGTTTGCACAAAACGCTAGGGCTCGACCGGTATTTGAACCCGGGACCTCCTGCACCCTAAGCAGGAATCATACCCCTAGACCAACGAGCCCTGTGACACGTCGCATGCCAGTTACTCCAGTCCCTCGATGTCTTCCAGGGTGCTCTGGAAGTCTCGTGTAGGCTGGCGGGATGGAGGCGGCGCGAATTCCCGCGGTCGGCGGCCTTCCTGGGCTATTGGTACCTTCATGTAGAGCTGCCGCTAGGCGCGCACTGCCTGCTGCTAAGGAGGTGATTGTTTTTGCTGATGTGACTTGCAATAACGACTACGCGAAACGCCGCTATCTCGTTAGGGGTGCTACGGCAGACACCCTCTCGGGCACCCCGAAGACTTCTTGAGCCCTCGGCTGCGATGGGTTTCAGGCTGTCAAAAGAACTATGGTGTGTGCATGCGCGGACGAGAGAAAGGCTGAGGCGTATTCGAGTGCACAAGGATGGACTGAGCGTGTCCGTCGTTTCCGTAGTGTAGCGGTTATCACGTCTGCTTCACACGCAGAAGGTCCCGGGTTCGATCCCGGGCGGGAACAGTATTTTCCTGCCTATGTCGTATTGTACTCCAGTGAGCCTCGTCGTGTGTGGATCTGCTGCATGTCCCTTCGTTTTGCAAGTACCAAATTTATTGAATTTTTTAGTTACGATGGCAACATCACTACAAGTTGTCTATGAAGTAAGGTGCACATAAGCAGTTTCCGTGGTGTAGCGGTTATCACGTCTGCCTAACACGCAGAAGGTCCCCGGTTCGATCCAGGGCGGAAACACTTTTTCATCACTTTAAGCGAGACTTACTAACATGCATCTGCTACCATCTGTACCCGAAACCTTCGTAACTGCCTTCACGCGTCGGACCAGAGTGTCAATTGCTCACATCAAATAAGAAATTCATTTGATATTGGCGGCGAGCTTTTTGCGCTGACTCAGCCACTGACGTGCGATCAGTTTGCACAAAACGCTAGGGCTCGACCGGTATTTGAACCCGGGACCTCCTGCACCCTAAGCAGGAATCATACCCCTAGACCAACGAGCCCTGTGACACGTCGCATGCCAGTTACTCCAGTCCCTCGATGTCTTCCAGGGTGCTCTGGAAGTCTCGTGTAGGCTGGCGGGATGGAGGCGGCGCGAATTCCCGCGGTCGGCGGCCTTCCTGGGCTATTGGTACCTTCATGTAGAGCTGCCGCTAGGCGCGCACTGCCTGCTGCTAAGGAGGTGATTGTTTTTGCTGATGTGACTTGCAATAACGACTACGCGAAACGCCGCTATCTCGTTAGGGGTGCTACGGCAGACACCCTCTCGGGCACCCTGAAGACTTCTTGAGCCCTCGGCTGCGATGGGTTTCAGGCTGTCAAAAGAACTATGGTGTGTGCATGCGCGGACGAGAGAAAGGCTGAGGCGTATTCGAGTGCACAAGGATGGACTGAGCGTGTCCGTCGTTTCCGTAGTGTAGCGGTTATCACGTCTGCTTCACACGCAGAAGGTCCCGGGTTCGATCCCGGGCGGGAACAGTATTTTCCTGCCTATGTCGTATTGTACTCCAGTGAGCCTCGTCGTGTGTGGATCTGCTGCATGTCCCTTCGTTTTGCAAGTACCAAATTTATTGAATTTTTTAGTTACGATGGCAACATCACTACAAGTTGTCTATGAAGTAAGGTGCACATAAGCAGTTTCCGTGGTGTAGCGGTTATCACGTCTGCCTAACACGCAGAAGGTCCCCGGTTCGATCCCGGGCGGAAACACTTTTTCATCACTTTAAGCGAGACTTACTAACATGCATCTGCTACCATCTGTACCCGAAACCTTCGTAACTGCCTTCACGCGTCGGACCAGAGTGTCAATTGCTCACATCAAATAAGAAATTCATTTGATATTGGCGGCGAGCTTTTTGCGCTGACTCAGCCACTGACGTGCGATCAGTTTGCACAAAACGCTAGGGCTCGTCCGGGATTTGAACCCGGGACCTCCTGCACCCTAAGCAGGAATCATACCCCTAGACCAACGAGCCCTGTGACACGTCGCATGCCAGTTACTCCAGTCCCTCGATGTCTTCCAGGGTGCTCTGGAAGTCTCGTGTAGGCTGGCGGGATGGAGGCGGCGCGAATTCCCGCGGTCGGCGGCCTTCCTGGGCTATTGGTACCTTCATGTAGAGCTGCCGCTAGGCGCGCACTGCCTGCTGCTAAGGAGGTGATTGTTTTTGCTGATGTGACTTGCAATAACGACTACGCGAAACGCCGCTATCTCGTTAGGGGTGCTACGGCAGACACCCTCTCGGGCACCCTGAAGACTTCTTGAGCCCTCGGCTGCGATGGGTTTCAGGCTGTCAAAAGAACTATGGTGTGTGCATGCGCGGACGAGAGAAAGGCTGAGGCGTATTCGAGTGCACAAGGAGGGACTGAGCGTGTCCGTCGTTTCCGTAGTGTAGCGGTTATCACGTCTGCTTCACACGCAGAAGGTCCCCGGTTCGATCCCGGGCGGGAACAGTATTTTCCTGCCTATGTCGTATTGTACTCCAGTGAGCCTCGTCGTGTGTGGATCTGCTGCATGTCCCTTCGTTTTGCAAGTACCACATTTATTGAATTTTTTAGTTACGATGGCAACATCACTACAAGTTGTCTATGAAGTAAGGTGCACATAAGCAGTTTCCGTGGTGTAGCGGTTATCACGTCTGCCTAACACGCAGAAGGTCCCCGGTTCGATCCAGGGCGGAAACACTTTTTCATCACTTTAAGCGAGACTTACTAACATGCATCTGCTACCATCTGTACCCGAAACCTTCGTAACTGCCTTCACGCGTCGGACCAGAGTGTCAATTGCTCACATCAAATAAGAAATTCATTTGATATTGGCGGCGAGCTTTTTGCGCTGACTCAGCCACTGACGTGCGATCAGTTTGCACAAAACGCTAGGGCTCGACCGGTATTTGAACCCGGGACCTCCTGCACCCTAAGCAGGAATCATACCCCTAGACCAACGAGCCCTGTGACACGTCGCATGCCAGTTACTCCAGTCCCTCGATGTCTTCCAGGGTGCTCTGGAAGTCTCGTGTAGGCTGGCGGGATGGAGGCGGCGCGAATTCCCGCGGTCGGCGGCCTTCCTGGGCTATTGGTACCTTCATGTAGAGCTGCCGCTAGGCGCGCACTGCCTGCTGCTAAGGAGGTGATTGTTTTTGCTGATGTGACTTGCAATAACGACTACGCGAAACGCCGCTATCTCGTTAGGGGTGCTACGGCAGACACCCTCTCGGGCACCCTGAAGACATCTTGAGCCCTCGGCTGCGATGGGTTTCAGGCTGTCAAAAGAACTATGGTGTGTGCATGCGCGGACGAGAGAAAGGCTGAGGCGTATTCGAGTGCACAAGGATGGACTGAGCGTGTCCGTCGTTTCCGTAGTGTAGCGGTTATCACGTCTGCTTCACACGCAGAAGGTCCCGGGTTCGATCCCGGGCGGGAACAGTATTTTCCTGCCTATGTCGTATTGTACTCCAGTGAGCCTCGTCGTGTGTGCATCTGCTGCATGTCCCTTCGTTTTGCAAGTACCACATTTATTGAATTTTTTAGTTACGATGGCAACATCACTACAAGTTGTCTATGAAGTAAGGTGCACATAAGCAGTTTCCGTGGTGTAGCGGTTATCACGTCTGCCTAACACGCAGAAGGTCCCCGGTTCGATCCCGGGCGGAAACACTTTTTCATCACTTGAAGCGAGACTTACTAACATGCATCTGCTACCATCTGTACCCGAAACCTTCGTAACTGCCTTCACGCGTCGGACCAGAGTGTCAATTGCTCACATCAAATAAGAAATTCATTTGATATTGGCGGCGAGCTTTTTGCGCTGACTCAGCCACTGACGTGCGATCAGTTTGCACAAAACGCTAGGGCTCGTCCGGGATTTGAACCCGGGACCTCCTGCACCCTAAGCAGGAATCATACCCCTAGACCAACGAGCCCTGTGACACGTCGCATGCCAGTTACTCCAGTCCCTCGATGTCTTCCAGGGTGCTCTGGAAGTCTCGTGTAGGCTGGCGGGATGGAGGCGGCGCGAATTCCCGCGGTCGGCGGCCTTCCTGGGCTATTGGTACCTTCATGTAGAGCTGCCGCTAGGCGCGCACTGCCTGCTGCTAAGGAGGTGATTGTTTTTGCTGATGTGACTTGCAATAACGACTACGCGAAACGCCGCTATCTCGTTAGGGGTGCTACGGCAGACACCCTCTCGGGCACCCTGAAGACTTCTTGAGCCCTCGGCTGCGATGGGTTTCAGGCTGTCAAAAGAACTATGGTGTGTGCATGCGCGGACGAGAGAAAGGCTGAGGCGTATTCGAGTGCACAAGGAGGGACTGAGCGTGTCCGTCGTTTCCGTAGTGTAGCGGTTATCACGTCTGCTTCACACGCAGAAGGTCCCCGGTTCGATCCCGGGCGGGAACAGTATTTTCCTGCCTATGTCGTATTGTACTCCAGTGAGCCTCGTCGTGTGTGGATCTGCTGCATGTCCCTTCGTTTTGCAAGTACCACATTTATTGAATTTTTTAGTTACGATGACAACATCACTACAAGTTGTCTATGAAGTAAGGTGCACATAAGCAGTTTCCGTGGTGTAGCGGTTATCACGTCTGCCTAACACGCAGAAGGTCCCCGGTTCGATCCCGGGCGGAAACACTTTTTCATCACTTTAAGCGAGACTTACTAACATGCATCTGCTACCATCTGTACCCGAAACCTTCGTAACTGCCTTCACGCGTCGGACCAGAGTGTCAATTGCTCACATCAAATAAGAAATTCATTTGATATTGGCGGCGAGCTTTTTGCGCTGACTCAGCCACTGACGTGCGATCAGTTTGCACAAAACGCTAGGGCTCGACCGGTATTTGAACCCGGGACCTCCTGCACCCTAAGCAGGAATCATACCCCTAGACCAACGAGCCCTGTGACACGTCGCATGCCAGTTACTCCAGTCCCTCGATGTCTTCCAGGGTGCTCTGGAAGTCTCGTGTAGGCTGGCGGGATGGAGGCGGCGCGAATTCCCGCGGTCGGCGGCCTTCCTGGGCTATTGGTACCTTCATGTAGAGCTGCCGCTGGGCGCGCACTGCCAGCTGCTAAGGAGGTGATTGTTTTTGCTGATGTGACTTGCAATAACGACTGCGCGAAACGCCGCTATCTCGTTAGGGGTGCTACGGCAGACACCCTCTCGGGCACCCCGAAGACTTCTTGAGCCCTCGGCTGCAATGGGTTTCAGGCTGTCAAAAGAACTATGGTGTGTGCATGCGCGGACGAGAGAAAGGCTGGGGCGTATTCGAGTGCACAAGGATGGACTGAGCGTGTCCGTCGTTTCCGTAGTGTAGCGGTTATCACGTCTGCTTCACACGCAGAAGGTCCCCGGTTCGATCCCGGTCGGGAACAGTATTTTCCTGCCTATGTCGTATTGTACTCCAGTGAGCCTCGTCGTGTGTGGATCTGCTGCATGTCCCTTCGTTTTGCAAGTACCACATTTATTGAATTTTTTAGTTACGATGGCAACATCACTACAAGTTGTCTATGAAGTAAGGTGCACATAAGCAGTTTCCGTGGTGTAGCGGTTATCACGTCTGCCTAACACGCAGAAGGTCCCCGGTTCGATCCCGGGCGGAAACACTTTTTCATCACTTTAAGCGAGACTTACTAACATGCATCTGCTACCATCTGTACCCGAAACCTTCGTAACTGCCTTCACGCGTCGGACCAGAGTGTCAATTGCTCACATCAAATAAGAAATTCATTTGATATTGGCGGCGAGCTTTTTGCGCTGACTCAGCCACTGACGTGCGATCAGTTTGCACAAAACGCTAGGGCTCGACCGGTATTTGAACCCGGGACCTCCTGCACCCTAAGCAGGAATCATACCCCTAGACCAACGAGCCCTGTGACACGTCGCATGCCAGTTACTCCAGTCCCTCGATGTCTTCCAGGGTGCTCTGGAAGTCTCGTGTAGGCTGGCGGGATGGAGGCGGCGCGAATTCCCGCGGTCGGCGGCCTTCCTGGGCTATTGGTACCTTCATGTAGAGCTGCCGCTGGGCGCGCACTGCCTGCTGCTAAGGAGGTGATTGTTTTTGCTGATGTGACTTGCAATAACGACTGCGCGAAACGCCGCTATCTCGTTAGGGGTGCTACGGCAGACACCCTCTCGGGCACCCCGAAGACTTCTTGAGCCCTCGGCTGCGATGGGTTTCAGGCTGTCAAAAGAACTATGGTGTGTGCATGCGCGGACGAGAGAAAGGCTGAGGCGTATTCGAGTGCACAAGGAGGGACTGAGCGTGTCCGTCGTTTCCGTAGTGTAGCGGTTATCACGTCTGCTTCACACGCAGAAGGTCCCCGGTTCGATCCCGGGCGGGAACAGTATTTTCCTGCCTATGTCGTATTGTACTCCAGTGAGCCTCGTCGTGTGTGCATCTGCTGCATGTCCCTTCGTTTTGCAAGTACCACATTTATTGAATTTTTTAGTTACGATGGCAACATCACTACAAGTTGTCTATGAAGTAAGGTGCACATAAGCAGTTTCCGTGGTGTAGCGGTTATCACGTCTGCCTAACACGCAGAAGTTCCCCGGTTCGATCCCGGGCGGAAACACTTTTTCATCACTTTAAGCGAGACTTACTAACATGCATCTGCTACCATCTGTACCCGAAACCTTCGTAACTGCCTTCACGCGTCGGACCAGAGTGTCAATTGCTCACATCAAATAAGAAATTCATTTGATATTGGCGGCGAGCTTTTTGCGCTGACTCAGCCACTGACGTGCGATCAGTTTGCACAAAACGCTAGGGCTCGACCGGTATTTGAACCCGGGACCTCCTGCACCCTAAGCAGGAATCATACCCCTAGACCAACGAGCCCTGTGACACGTCGCATGCCAGTTACTCCAGTCCCTCGATGTCTTCCAGGGTGCTCTGGAAGTCTCGTGTAGGCTGGCGGGATGGAGGCGGCGCGAATTCCCGCGGTCGGCGGCCTTCCTGGGCTATTGGTACCTTCATGTAGAGCTGCCGCTGGGCGCGCACTGCCAGCTGCTAAGGAGGTGATTGTTTTTGCTGATGTGACTTGCAATAACGACTGCGCGAAACGCCGCTATCTCGTTAGGGGTGCTACGGCAGACACCCTCTCGGGCACCCCGAAGACTTCTTGAGCCCTCGGCTGCAATGGGTTTCAGGCTGTCAAAAGAACTATGGTGTGTGCATGCGCGGACGAGAGAAAGGCTGGGGCGTATTCGAGTGCACAAGGATGGACTGAGCGTGTCCGTCGTTTCCGTAGTGTAGCGGTTATCACGTCTGCTTCACACGCAGAAGGTCCCCGGTTCGATCCCGGTCGGGAACAGTATTTTCCTGCCTATGTCGTATTGTACTCCAGTGAGCCTCGTCGTGTGTGCATCTGCTGCATGTCCCTTCGTTTTGCAAGTACCACATTTATTGAATTTTTTAGTTACGATGGCAACATCACTACAAGTTGTCTATGAAGTAAGGTGCACATAAGCAGTTTCCGTGGTGTAGCGGTTATCACGTCTGCCTAACACGCAGAAGTTCCCCGGTTCGATCCCGGGCGGAAACACTTTTTCATCACTTTAAGCGAGACTTACTAACATGCATCTGCTACCATCTGTACCCGAAACCTTCGTAACTGCCTTCACGCGTCGGACCAGAGTGTCAATTGCTCACATCAAATAAGAAATTCATTTGATATTGGCGGCGAGCTTTTTGCGCTGACTCAGCCACTGACGTGCGATCAGTTTGCACAAAACGCTAGGGCTCGACCGGTATTTGAACCCGGGACCTCCTGCACCCTAAGCAGGAATCATACGCCTAGACCAACGAGCCCTGTGACACGTCGCATGCCAGTTACTCCAGTCCCTCGATGTCTTCCAGGGTGCTCTGGAAGTCTCGTGTAGGCTGGCGGGATGGAGGCGGCGCGAATTCCCGCGGTCGGCGGCCTTCCTGGGCTATTGGTACCTTCATGTAGAGCTGCCGCTAGGCGCGCACTGCCTGCTGCTAAGGAGGTGATTGTTTTTGCTGATGTGACTTGCAATAACGACTGCGCGAAACGCCGCTATCTCGTTAGGGGTGCTACGGCAGACACCCTCTCGGGCACCCCGAAGACTTCTTGAGCCCTCGGCTGCAATGGGTTTCAGGCTGTCAAAAGAACTATGGTGTGTGCATGCGCGGACGAGAGAAAGGCTGAGGCGTATTCGAGTGCACAAGGATGGACTGAGCGTGTCCGTCGTTTCCGTAGTGTAGCGGTTATCACGTCTGCTTCACACGCAGAAGGTCCCCGTTTCGATCCCGGTCGGGAACAGTATTTTCCTGCCTATGTCGTATTGTACTCCAGTGAGCCTCGTCGTGTGTGCATCTGCTGCATGTCCCTTCGTTTTGCAAGTACCACATTTATTGAATTTTTTAGTTACGATGGCAACATCACTACAAGTTGTCTATGAAGTAAGGTGCACATAAGCAGTTTCCGTGGTGTAGCGGTTATCACGTCTGCCTAACACGCAGAAGGTCCCCGGTTCGATCCCGGGCGGAAACACTTTTTCATCACTTTAAGCGAGACTTACTAACATGCATCTGCTACCATCTGTACCCGAAACCTTCGTAACTGCCTTCACGCGTCGGACCAGAGTGTCAATTGCTCACATCAAATAAGAAATTCATTTGATATTGGCGGCGAGCTTTTTGCGCTGACTCAGCCACTGACGTGCGATCAGTTTGCACAAAACGCTAGGGCTCGACCGGTATTTGAACCCGGGACCTCCTGCACCCTAAGCAGGAATCATACCCCTAGACCAACGAGCCTGTGACACGTCGCATGCCAGTTACTCCAGTCCCTCGATGTCTTCCAGGGTGCTCTGGAAGTCTCGTGTAGGCTGGCGGGATGGAGGCGGCGCGAATTCCCGCGGTCGGCGGCCTTCCTGGGCTATTGGTACCTTCATGTAGAGCTGCCGCTGGGCGCGCACTGCCTGCTGCTAAGGAGGTGATTGTTTTTGCTGATGTGACTTGCAATAACGACTGCGCGAAACGCCGCTATCTCGTTAGGGGTGCTACGGCAGACACCCTCTCGGGCACCCCGAAGACTTCTTGAGCCCTCGGCTGCGATGGGTTTCAGGCTGTCAAAAGAACTATGGTGTGTGCATGCGCGGACGAGAGAAAGGCTGAGGCGTATTCGAGTGCACAAGGAGGGACTGAGCGTGTCCGTCGTTTCCGTAGTGTAGCGGTTATCACGTCTGCTTCACACGCAGAAGGTCCCCGGTTCGATCCCGGGCGGGAACAGTATTTTCCTGCCTATGTCGTATTGTACTCCAGTGAGCCTCGTCGTGTGTGCATCTGCTGCATGTCCCTTCGTTTTGCAAGTACCACATTTATTGAATTTTTTAGTTACGATGGCAACATCACTACAAGTTGTCTATGAAGTAAGGTGCACATAAGCAGTTTCCGTGGTGTAGCGGTTATCACGTCTGCCTAACACGCAGAAGTTCCCCGGTTCGATCCCGGGCGGAAACACTTTTTCATCACTTTAAGCGAGACTTACTAACATGCATCTGCTACCATCTGTACCCGAAACCTTCGTAACTGCCTTCACGCGTCGGACCAGAGTGTCAATTGCTCACATCAAATAAGAAATTCATTTGATATTGGCGGCGAGCTTTTTGCGCTGACTCAGCCACTGACGTGCGATCAGTTTGCACAAAACGCTAGGGCTCGACCGGTATTTGAACCCGGGACCTCCTGCACCCTAAGCAGGAATCATACCCCTAGACCAACGAGCCCTGTGACACGTCGCATGCCAGTTACTCCAGTCCCTCGATGTCTTCCAGGGTGCTCTGGAAGTCTCGTGTAGGCTGGCGGGATGGAGGCGGCGCGAATTCCCGCGGTCGGCGGCCTTCCTGGGCTATTGGTACCTTCATGTAGAGCTGCCGCTGGGCGCGCACTGCCAGCTGCTAAGGAGGTGATTGTTTTTGCTGATGTGACTTGCAATAACGACTGCGCGAAACGCCGCTATCTCGTTAGGGGTGCTACGGCAGACACCCTCTCGGGCACCCCGAAGACTTCTTGAGCCCTCGGCTGCAATGGGTTTCAGGCTGTCAAAAGAACTATGGTGTGTGCATGCGCGGACGAGAGAAAGGCTGGGGCGTATTCGAGTGCACAAGGATGGACTGAGCGTGTCCGTCGTTTCCGTAGTGTAGCGGTTATCACGTCTGCTTCACACGCAGAAGGTCCCCGGTTCGATCCCGGTCGGGAACAGTATTTTCCTGCCTATGTCGTATTGTACTCCAGTGAGCCTCGTCGTGTGTGCATCTGCTGCATGTCCCTTCGTTTTGCAAGTACCACATTTATTGAATTTTTTAGTTACGATGGCAACATCACTACAAGTTGTCTATGAAGTAAGGTGCACATAAGCAGTTTCCGTGGTGTAGCGGTTATCACGTCTGCCTAACACGCAGAAGTTCCCCGGTTCGATCCCGTGCGGAAACACTTTTTCATCACTTTAAGCGAGACTTACTAACATGCATCTGCTACCATCTGTACCCGAAACCTTCGTAACTGCCTTCACGCGTCGGACCAGAGTGTCAATTGCTCACATCAAATAAGAAATTCATTTGATATTGGCGGCGAGCTTTTTGCGCTGACTCAGCCACTGACGTGCGATCAGTTTGCACAAAACGCTAGGGCTCGACCGGTATTTGAACCCGGGACCTCCTGCACCCTAAGCAGGAATCATACGCCTAGACCAACGAGCCCTGTGACACGTCGCATGCCAGTTACTCCAGTCCCTCGATGTCTTCCAGGGTGCTCTGGAAGTCTCGTGTAGGCTGGCGGGATGGAGGCGGCGCGAATTCCCGCGGTCGGCGGCCTTCCTGGGCTATTGGTACCTTCATGTAGAGCTGCCGCTAGGCGCGCACTGCCTGCTGCTAAGGAGGTGATTGTTTTTGCTGATGTGACTTGCAATAACGACTGCGCGAAACGCCGCTATCTCGTTAGGGGTGCTACGGCAGACACCCTCTCGGGCACCCCGAAGACTTCTTGAGCCCTCGGCTGCAATGGGTTTCAGGCTGTCAAAAGAACTATGGTGTGTGCATGCGCGGACGAGAGAAAGGCTGAGGCGTATTCGAGTGCACAAGGATGGACTGAGCGTGTCCGTCGTTTCCGTAGTGTAGCGGTTATCACGTCTGCTTCACACGCAGAAGGTCCCCGGTTCGATCCCGGTCGGGAACAGTATTTTCCTGCCTATGTCGTATTGTACTCCAGTGAGCCTCGTCGTGTGTGCATCTGCTGCATGTCCCTTCGTTTTGCAAGTACCACATTTATTGAATTTTTTAGTTACGATGGCAACATCACTACAAGTTGTCTATGAAGTAAGGTGCACATAAGCAGTTTCCGTGGTGTAGCGGTTATCACGTCTGCCTAACACGCAGAAGGTCCCCGGTTCGATCCCGGGCGGAAACACTTTTTCATCACTTTAAGCGAGACTTACTAACATGCATCTGCTACCATCTGTACCCGAAACCTTCGTAACTGCCTTCACGCGTCGGACCAGAGTGTCAATTGCTCACATCAAATAAGAAATTCATTTGATATTGGCGGCGAGCTTTTTGCGCTGACTCAGCCACTGACGTGCGATCAGTTTGCACAAAACGCTAGGGCTCGACCGGTATTTGAACCCGGGACCTCCTGCACCCTAAGCAGGAATCATACCCCTAGACCAACGAGCCCTGTGACACGTCGCATGCCAGTTACTCCAGTCCCTCGATGTCTTCCAGGGTGCTCTGGAAGTCTCGTGTAGGCTGGCGGGATGGAGGCGGCGCGAATTCCCGCGGTCGGCGGCCTTCCTGGGCTATTGGTACCTTCATGTAGAGCTGCCGCTGGGCGCGCACTGCCTGCTGCTAAGGAGGTGATTGTTTTTGCTGATGTGACTTGCAATAACGACTGCGCGAAACGCCGCTATCTCGTTAGGGGTGCTACGGCAGACACCCTCTCGGGCACCCCGAAGACTTCTTGAGCCCTCGGCTGCGATGGGTTTCAGGCTGTCAAAAGAACTATGGTGTGTGCATGCGCGGACGAGAGAAAGGCTGAGGCGTATTCGAGTGCACAAGGAGGGACTGAGCGTGTCCGTCGTTTCCGTAGTGTAGCGGTTATCACGTCTGCTTCACACGCAGAAGGTCCCCGGTTCGATCCCGGGCGGGAACAGTATTTTCCTGCCTATGTCGTATTGTACTCCAGTGAGCCTCGTCGTGTGTGCATCTGCTGCATGTCCCTTCGTTTTGCAAGTACCACATTTATTGAATTTTTTAGTTACGATGGCAACATCACTACAAGTTGTCTATGAAGTAAGGTGCACATAAGCAGTTTCCGTGGTGTAGCGGTTATCACGTCTGCCTAACACGCAGAAGTTCCCCGGTTCGATCCCGGGCGGAAACACTTTTTCATCACTTTAAGCGAGACTTACTAACATGCATCTGCTACCATCTGTACCCGAAACCTTCGTAACTGCCTTCACGCGTCGGACCAGAGTGTCAATTGCTCACATCAAATAAGAAATTCATTTGATATTGGCGGCGAGCTTTTTGCGCTGACTCAGCCACTGACGTGCGATCAGTTTGCACAAAACGCTAGGGCTCGACCGGTATTTGAACCCGGGACCTCCTGCACCCTAAGCAGGAATCATACGCCTAGACCAACGAGCCCTGTGACACGTCGCATGCCAGTTACTCCAGTCCCTCGATGTCTTCCAGGGTGCTCTGGAAGTCTCGTGTAGGCTGGCGGGATGGAGGCGGCGCGAATTCCCGCGGTCGGCGGCCTTCCTGGGCTATTGGTACCTTCATGTAGAGCTGCCGCTAGGCGCGCACTGCCTGCTGCTAAGGAGGTGATTGTTTTTGCTGATGTGACTTGCAATAACGACTGCGCGAAACGCCGCTATCTCGTTAGGGGTGCTACGGCAGACACCCTCTCGGGCACCCCGAAGACTTCTTGAGCCCTCGGCTGCAATGGGTTTCAGGCTGTCAAAAGAACTATGGTGTGTGCATGCGCGGACGAGAGAAAGGCTGAGGCGTATTCGAGTGCACAAGGATGGACTGAGCGTGTCCGTCGTTTCCGTAGTGTAGCGGTTATCACGTCTGCTTCACACGCAGAAGGTCCCCGGTTCGATCCCGGTCGGGAACAGTATTTTCCTGCCTATGTCGTATTGTACTCCAGTGAGCCTCGTCGTGTGTGCATCTGCTGCATGTCCCTTCGTTTTGCAAGTACCACATTTATTGAATTTTTTAGTTACGATGGCAACATCACTACAAGTTGTCTATGAAGTAAGGTGCACATAAGCAGTTTCCGTGGTGTAGCGGTTATCACGTCTGCCTAACACGCAGAAGGTCCCCGGTTCGATCCCGGGCGGAAACACTTTTTCATCACTTTAAGCGAGACTTACTAACATGCATCTGCTACCATCTGTACCCGAAACCTTCGTAACTGCCTTCACGCGTCGGACCAGAGTGTCAATTGCTCACATCAAATAAGAAATTCATTTGATATTGGCGGCGAGCTTTTTGCGCTGACTCAGCCACTGACGTGCGATCAGTTTGCACAAAACGCTAGGGCTCGACCGGTATTTGAACCCGGGACCTCCTGCACCCTAAGCAGGAATCATACCCCTAGACCAACGAGCCCTGTGACACGTCGCATGCCAGTTACTCCAGTCCCTCGATGTCTTCCAGGGTGCTCTGGAAGTCTCGTGTAGGCTGGCGGGATGGAGGCGGCGCGAATTCCCGCGGTCGGCGGCCTTCCTGGGCTATTGGTACCTTCATGTAGAGCTGCCGCTGGGCGCGCACTGCCTGCTGCTAAGGAGGTGATTGTTTTTGCTGATGTGACTTGCAATAACGACTGCGCGAAACGCCGCTATCTCGTTAGGGGTGCTACGGCAGACACCCTCTCGGGCACCCCGAAGACTTCTTGAGCCCTCGGCTGCGATGGGTTTCAGGCTGTCAAAAGAACTATGGTGTGTGCATGCGCGGACGAGAGAAAGGCTGAGGCGTATTCGAGTGCACAAGGAGGGACTGAGCGTGTCCGTCGTTTCCGTAGTGTAGCGGTTATCACGTCTGCTTCACACGCAGAAGGTCCCCGGTTCGATCCCGGGCGGGAACAGTATTTTCCTGCCTATGTCGTATTGTACTCCAGTGAGCCTCGTCGTGTGTGCATCTGCTGCATGTCCCTTCGTTTTGCAAGTACCACATTTATTGAATTTTTTAGTTACGATGGCAACATCACTACAAGTTGTCTATGAAGTAAGGTGCACATAAGCAGTTTCCGTGGTGTAGCGGTTATCACGTCTGCCTAACACGCAGAAGTTCCCCGGTTCGATCCCGGGCGGAAACACTTTTTCATCACTTTAAGCGAGACTTACTAACATGCATCTGCTACCATCTGTACCCGAAACCTTCGTAACTGCCTTCACGCGTCGGACCAGAGTGTCAATTGCTCACATCAAATAAGAAATTCATTTGATATTGGCGGCGAGCTTTTTGCGCTGACTCAGCCACTGACGTGCGATCAGTTTGCACAAAACGCTAGGGCTCGACCGGTATTTGAACCCGGGACCTCCTGCACCCTAAGCAGGAATCATACCCCTAGACCAACGAGCCCTGTGACACGTCGCATGCCAGTTACTCCAGTCCCTCGATGTCTTCCAGGGTGCTCTGGAAGTCTCGTGTAGGCTGGCGGGATGGAGGCGGCGCGAATTCCCGCGGTCGGCGGCCTTCCTGGGCTATTGGTACCTTCATGTAGAGCTGCCGCTGGGCGCGCACTGCCAGCTGCTAAGGAGGTGATTGTTTTTGCTGATGTGACTTGCAATAACGACTGCGCGAAACGCCGCTATCTCGTTAGGGGTGCTACGGCAGACACCCTCTCGGGCACCCCGAAGACTTCTTGAGCCCTCGGCTGCAATGGGTTTCAGGCTGTCAAAAGAACTATGGTGTGTGCATGCGCGGACGAGAGAAAGGCTGAGGCGTATTCGAGTGCACAAGGATGGACTGAGCGTGTCCGTCGTTTCCGTAGTGTAGCGGTTATCACGTCTGCTTCACACGCAGAAAGTCCCCGGTTCGATCCCGGTCGGGAACAGTATTTTCCTGCCTATGTCGTATTGTACTCCAGTGAGCCTCGTCGTGTGTGCATCTGCTGCATGTCCCTTCGTTTTGCAAGTACCACATTTATTGAATTTTTTAGTTACGATGGCAACATCACTACAAGTTGTCTATGAAGTAAGGTGCACATAAGCAGTTTCCGTGGTGTAGCGGTTATCACGTCTGCCTAACACGCAGAAGGTCCCCGGTTCGATCCCGGGCGGAAACACTTTTTCATCACTTTAAGCGAGACTTACTAACATGCATCTGCTACCATCTGTACCCGAAACCTTCGTAACTGCCTTCACGCGTCGGACCAGAGTGTCAATTGCTCACATCAAATAAGAAATTCATTTGATATTGGCGGCGAGCTTTTTGCGCTGACTCAGCCACTGACGTGCGATCAGTTTGCACAAAACGCTAGGGCTCGTCCGGGATTTGAACCCGGGACCTCCTGCACCCTAAGCAGGAATCATACCCCTAGACCAACGAGCCCTGTGACACGTCGCATGCCAGTTACTCCAGTCCCTCGATGTCTTCCAGGGTGCTCTGGAAGTCTCGTGTAGGCTGGCGGGATGGAGGCGGCGCGAATTCCCGCGGTCGGCGGCCTTCCTGGGCTATTGGTACCTTCATGTAGAGCTGCCGCTGGGCGCGCACTGCCAGCTGCTAAGGAGGTGATTGTTTTTGCTGATGTGACTTGCAATAACGACTGCGCGAAACGCCGCTATCTCGTTAGGGGTGCTACGGCAGACACCCTCTCGGGCACCCCGAAGACTTCTTGAGCCCTCGGCTGCAATGGGTTTCAGGCTGTCAAAAGAACTATGGTGTGTGCATGCGCGGACGAGAGAAAGGCTGGGGCGTATTCGAGTGCACAAGGATGGACTGAGCGTGTCCGTCGTTTCCGTAGTGTAGCGGTTATCACGTCTGCTTCACACGCAGAAGGTCCCCGGTTCGATCCCGGTCGGGAACAGTATTTTCCTGCCTATGTCGTATTGTACTCCAGTGAGCCTCGTCGTGTGTGCATCTGCTGCATGTCCCTTCGTTTTGCAAGTACCACATTTATTGAATTTTTTAGTTACGATGGCAACATCACTACAAGTTGTCTATGAAGTAAGGTGCACATAAGCAGTTTCCGTGGTGTAGCGGTTATCACGTCTGCCTAACACGCAGAAGTTCCCCGGTTCGATCCCGGGCGGAAACACTTTTTCATCACTTTAAGCGAGACTTACTAACATGCATCTGCTACCATCTGTACCCGAAACCTTCGTAACTGCCTTCACGCGTCGGACCAGAGTGTCAATTGCTCACATCAAATAAGAAATTCATTTGATATTGGCGGCGAGCTTTTTGCGCTGACTCAGCCACTGACGTGCGATCAGTTTGCACAAAACGCTAGGGCTCGACCGGTATTTGAACCCGGGACCTCCTGCACCCTAAGCAGGAATCATACGCCTAGACCAACGAGCCCTGTGACACGTCGCATGCCAGTTACTCCAGTCCCTCGATGTCTTCCAGGGTGCTCTGGAAGTCTCGTGTAGGCTGGCGGGATGGAGGCGGCGCGAATTCCCGCGGTCGGCGGCCTTCCTGGGCTATTGGTACCTTCATGTAGAGCTGCCGCTAGGCGCGCACTGCCTGCTGCTAAGGAGGTGATTGTTTTTGCTGATGTGACTTGCAATAACGACTGCGCGAAACGCCGCTATCTCGTTAGGGGTGCTACGGCAGACACCCTCTCGGGCACCCCGAAGACTTCTTGAGCCCTCGGCTGCAATGGGTTTCAGGCTGTCAAAAGAACTATGGTGTGTGCATGCGCGGACGAGAGAAAGGCTGAGGCGTATTCGAGTGCACAAGGATGGACTGAGCGTGTCCGTCGTTTCCGTAGTGTAGCGGTTATCACGTCTGCTTCACACGCAGAAGGTCCCCGGTTCGATCCCGGTCGGGAACAGTATTTTCCTGCCTATGTCGTATTGTACTCCAGTGAGCCTCGTCGTGTGTGCATCTGCTGCATGTCCCTTCGTTTTGCAAGTACCACATTTATTGAATTTTTTAGTTACGATGGCAACATCACTACAAGTTGTCTATGAAGTAAGGTGCACATAAGCAGTTTCCGTGGTGTAGCGGTTATCACGTCTGCCTAACACGCAGAAGGTCCCCGGTTCGATCCCGGGCGGAAACACTTTTTCATCACTTTAAGCGAGACTTACTAACATGCATCTGCTACCATCTGTACCCGAAACCTTCGTAACTGCCTTCACGCGTCGGACCAGAGTGTCAATTGCTCACATCAAATAAGAAATTCATTTGATATTGGCGGCGAGCTTTTTGCGCTGACTCAGCCACTGACGTGCGATCAGTTTGCACAAAACGCTAGGGCTCGACCGGTATTTGAACCCGGGACCTCCTGCACCCTAAGCAGGAATCATACCCCTAGACCAACGAGCCCTGTGACACGTCGCATGCCAGTTACTCCAGTCCCTCGATGTCTTCCAGGGTGCTCTGGAAGTCTCGTGTAGGCTGGCGGGATGGAGGCGGCGCGAATTCCCGCGGTCGGCGGCCTTCCTGGGCTATTGGTACCTTCATGTAGAGCTGCCGCTGGGCGCGCACTGCCTGCTGCTAAGGAGGTGATTGTTTTTGCTGATGTGACTTGCAATAACGACTGCGCGAAACGCCGCTATCTCGTTAGGGGTGCTACGGCAGACACCCTCTCGGGCACCCCGAAGACTTCTTGAGCCCTCGGCTGCGATGGGTTTCAGGCTGTCAAAAGAACTATGGTGTGTGCATGCGCGGACGAGAGAAAGGCTGAGGCGTATTCGAGTGCACAAGGAGGGACTGAGCGTGTCCGTCGTTTCCGTAGTGTAGCGGTTATCACGTCTGCTTCACACGCAGAAGGTCCCCGGTTCGATCCCGGGCGGGAACAGTATTTTCCTGCCTATGTCGTATTGTACTCCAGTGAGCCTCGTCGTGTGTGCATCTGCTGCATGTCCCTTCGTTTTGCAAGTACCACATTTATTGAATTTTTTAGTTACGATGGCAACATCACTACAAGTTGTCTATGAAGTAAGGTGCACATAAGCAGTTTCCGTGGTGTAGCGGTTATCACGTCTGCCTAACACGCAGAAGTTCCCCGGTTCGATCCCGGGCGGAAACACTTTTTCATCACTTTAAGCGAGACTTACTAACATGCATCTGCTACCATCTGTACCCGAAACCTTCGTAACTGCCTTCACGCGTCGGACCAGAGTGTCAATTGCTCACATCAAATAAGAAATTCATTTGATATTGGCGGCGAGCTTTTTGCGCTGACTCAGCCACTGACGTGCGATCAGTTTGCACAAAACGCTAGGGCTCGACCGGTATTTGAACCCGGGACCTCCTGCACCCTAAGCAGGAATCATACCCCTAGACCAACGAGCCCTGTGACACGTCGCATGCCAGTTACTCCAGTCCCTCGATGTCTTCCAGGGTGCTCTGGAAGTCTCGTGTAGGCTGGCGGGATGGAGGCGGCGCGAATTCCCGCGGTCGGCGGCCTTCCTGGGCTATTGGTACCTTCATGTAGAGCTGCCGCTGGGCGCGCACTGCCAGCTGCTAAGGAGGTGATTGTTTTTGCTGATGTGACTTGCAATAACGACTGCGCGAAACGCCGCTATCTCGTTAGGGGTGCTACGGCAGACACCCTCTCGGGCACCCCGAAGACTTCTTGAGCCCTCGGCTGCAATGGGTTTCAGGCTGTCAAAAGAACTATGGTGTGTGCATGCGCGGACGAGAGAAAGGCTGGGGCGTATTCGAGTGCACAAGGATGGACTGAGCGTGTCCGTCGTTTCCGTAGTGTAGCGGTTATCACGTCTGCTTCACATGCAGAAGGTCCCCGGTTCGATCCCGGTCGGGAACAGTATTTTCCTGCCTATGTCGTATTGTACTCCAGTGAGCCTCGTCGTGTGTGCATCTGCTGCATGTCCCTTCGTTTTGCAAGTACCACATTTATTGAATTTTTTAGTTACGATGGCAACATCACTACAAGTTGTCTATGAAGTAAGGTGCACATAAGCAGTTTCCGTGGTGTAGCGGTTATCACGTCTGCCTAACACGCAGAAGGTCCCCGGTTCGATCCCGGGCGGAAACACTTTTTCATCACTTTAAGCGAGACTTACTAACATGCATCTGCTACCATCTGTACCCGAAACCTTCGTAACTGCCTTCACGCGTCGGACCAGAGTGTCAATTGCTCACATCAAATAAGAAATTCATTTGATATTGGCGGCGAGCTTTTTGCGCTGACTCAGCCACTGACGTGCGATCAGTTTGCACAAAACGCTAGGGCTCGACCGGTATTTGAACCCGGGACCTCCTGCACCCTAAGCAGGAATCATACCCCTAGACCAACGAGCCCTGTGACACGTCGCATGCCAGTTACTCCAGTCCCTCGATGTCTTCCAGGGTGCTCTGGAAGTCTCGTGTAGGCTGGCGGGATGGAGGCGGCGCGAATTCCCGCGGTCGGCGGCCTTCCTGGGCTATTGGTACCTTCATGTAGAGCTGCCGCTAGGCGCGCACTGCCTGCTGCTAAGGAGGTGATTGTTTTTGCTGATGTGACTTGCAATAACGACTGCGCGAAACGCCGCTATCTCGTTAGGGGTGCTACGGCAGACACCCTCTCGGGCACCCCGAAGACTTCTTGAGCCCTCGGCTGCGATGGGTTTCAGGCTGTCAAAAGAACTATGGTGTGTGCATGCGCGGACGAGAGAAAGGCTGAGGCGTATTCGAGTGCACAAGGAGGGACTGAGCGTGTCCGTCGTTTCCGTAGTGTAGCGGTTATCACGTCTGCTTCACACGCAGAAGGTCCCCGGTTCGATCCCGGGCGGGAACAGTATTTTCCTGCCTATGTCGTATTGTACTCCAGTGAGCCTCGTCGTGTGTGCATCTGCTGCATGTCCCTTCGTTTTGCAAGTACCACATTTATTGAATTTTTTAGTTACGATGGCAACATCACTACAAGTTGTCTATGAAGTAAGGTGCACATAAGCAGTTTCCGTGGTGTAGCGGTTATCACGTCTGCCTAACACGCAGAAGTTCCCCGGTTCGATCCCGGGCGGAAACACTTTTTCATCACTTTAAGCGAGACTTACTAACATGCATCTGCTACCATCTGTACCCGAAACCTTCGTAACTGCCTTCACGCGTCGGACCAGAGTGTCAATTGCTCACATCAAATAAGAAATTCATTTGATATTGGCGGCGAGCTTTTTGCGCTGACTCAGCCACTGACGTGCGATCAGTTTGCACAAAACGCTAGGGCTCGACCGGTATTTGAACCCGGGACCTCCTGCACCCTAAGCAGGAATCATACCCCTAGACCAACGAGCCCTGTGACACGTCGCATGCCAGTTACTCCAGTCCCTCGATGTCTTCCAGGGTGCTCTGGAAGTCTCGTGTAGGCTGGCGGGATGGAGGCGGCGCGAATTCCCGCGGTCGGCGGCCTTCCTGGGCTATTGGTACCTTCATGTAGAGCTGCCGCTGGGCGCGCACTGCCAGCTGCTAAGGAGGTGATTGTTTTTGCTGATGTGACTTGCAATAACGACTGCGCGAAACGCCGCTATCTCGTTAGGGGTGCTACGGCAGACACCCTCTCGGGCACCCCGAAGACTTCTTGAGCCCTCGGCTGCAATGGGTTTCAGGCTGTCAAAAGAACTATGGTGTGTGCATGCGCGGACGAGAGAAAGGCTGAGGCGTATTCGAGTGCACAAGGATGGACTGAGCGTGTCCGTCGTTTCCGTAGTGTAGCGGTTATCACGTCTGCTTCACACGCAGAAAGTCCCCGGTTCGATCCCGGTCGGGAACAGTATTTTCCTGCCTATGTCGTATTGTACTCCAGTGAGCCTCGTCGTGTGTGCATCTGCTGCATGTCCCTTCGTTTTGCAAGTACCACATTTATTGAATTTTTTAGTTACGATGGCAACATCACTACAAGTTGTCTATGAAGTAAGGTGCACATAAGCAGTTTCCGTGGTGTAGCGGTTATCACGTCTGCCTAACACGCAGAAGGTCCCCGGTTCGATCCCGGGCGGAAACACTTTTTCATCACTTTAAGCGAGACTTACTAACATGCATCTGCTACCATCTGTACCCGAAACCTTCGTAACTGCCTTCACGCGTCGGACCAGAGTGTCAATTGCTCACATCAAATAAGAAATTCATTTGATATTGGCGGCGAGCTTTTTGCGCTGACTCAGCCACTGACGTGCGATCAGTTTGCACAAAACGCTAGGGCTCGTCCGGGATTTGAACCCGGGACCTCCTGCACCCTAAGCAGGAATCATACCCCTAGACCAACGAGCCCTGTGACACGTCGCATGCCAGTTACTCCAGTCCCTCGATGTCTTCCAGGGTGCTCTGGAAGTCTCGTGTAGGCTGGCGGGATGGAGGCGGCGCGAATTCCCGCGGTCGGCGGCCTTCCTGGGCTATTGGTACCTTCATGTAGAGCTGCCGCTGGGCGCGCACTGCCAGCTGCTAAGGAGGTGATTGTTTTTGCTGATGTGACTTGCAATAACGACTGCGCGAAACGCCGCTATCTCGTTAGGGGTGCTACGGCAGACACCCTCTCGGGCACCCCGAAGACTTCTTGAGCCCTCGGCTGCAATGGGTTTCAGGCTGTCAAAAGAACTATGGTGTGTGCATGCGCGGACGAGAGAAAGGCTGGGGCGTATTCGAGTGCACAAGGATGGACTCAGCGTGTCCGTCGTTTCCGTAGTGTAGCGGTTATCACGTCTGCTTCACACGCAGAAGGTCCCCGGTTCGATCCCGGTCGGGAACAGTATTTTCCTGCCTATGTCGTATTGTACTCCAGTGAGCCTCGTCGTGTGTGCATCTGCTGCATGTCCCTTCGTTTTGCAAGTACCACATTTATTGAATTTTTTAGTTACGATGGCAACATCACTACAAGTTGTCTATGAAGTAAGGTGCACATAAGCAGTTTCCGTGGTGTAGCGGTTATCACGTCTGCCTAACACGCAGAAGTTCCCCGGTTCGATCCCGGGCGGAAACACTTTTTCATCACTTTAAGCGAGACTTACTAACATGCATCTGCTACCATCTGTACCCGAAACCTTCGTAACTGCCTTCACGCGTCGGACCAGAGTGTCAATTGCTCACATCAAATAAGAAATTCATTTGATATTGGCGGCGAGCTTTTTGCGCTGACTCAGCCACTGACGTGCGATCAGTTTGCACAAAACGCTAGGGCTCGACCGGTATTTGAACCCGGGACCTCCTGCACCCTAAGCAGGAATCATACGCCTAGACCAACGAGCCCTGTGACACGTCGCATGCCAGTTACTCCAGTCCCTCGATGTCTTCCAGGGTGCTCTGGAAGTCTCGTGTAGGCTGGCGGGATGGAGGCGGCGCGAATTCCCGCGGTCGGCGGCCTTCCTGGGCTATTGGTACCTTCATGTAGAGCTGCCGCTAGGCGCGCACTGCCTGCTGCTAAGGAGGTGATTGTTTTTGCTGATGTGACTTGCAATAACGACTGCGCGAAACGCCGCTATCTCGTTAGGGGTGCTACGGCAGACACCCTCTCGGGCACCCCGAAGACTTCTTGAGCCCTCGGCTGCAATGGGTTTCAGGCTGTCAAAAGAACTATGGTGTGTGCATGCGCGGACGAGAGAAAGGCTGAGGCGTATTCGAGTGCACAAGGATGGACTGAGCGTGTCCGTCGTTTCCGTAGTGTAGCGGTTATCACGTCTGCTTCACACGCAGAAGGTCCCCGGTTCGATCCCGGTCGGGAACAGTATTTTCCTGCCTATGTCGTATTGTACTCCAGTGAGCCTCGTCGTGTGTGCATCTGCTGCATGTCCCTTCGTTTTGCAAGTACCACATTTATTGAATTTTTTAGTTACGATGGCAACATCACTACAAGTTGTCTATGAAGTAAGGTGCACATAAGCAGTTTCCGTGGTGTAGCGGTTATCACGTCTGCCTAACACGCAGAAGGTCCCCGGTTCGATCCCGGGCGGAAACACTTTTTCATCACTTTAAGCGAGACTTACTAACATGCATCTGCTACCATCTGTACCCGAAACCTTCGTAACTGCCTTCACGCGTCGGACCAGAGTGTCAATTGCTCACATCAAATAAGAAATTCATTTGATATTGGCGGCGAGCTTTTTGCGCTGACTCAGCCACTGACGTGCGATCAGTTTGCACAAAACGCTAGGGCTCGACCGGTATTTGAACCCGGGACCTCCTGCACCCTAAGCAGGAATCATACCCCTAGACCAACGAGCCCTGTGACACGTCGCATGCCAGTTACTCCAGTCCCTCGATGTCTTCCAGGGTGCTCTGGAAGTCTCGTGTAGGCTGGCGGGATGGAGGCGGCGCGAATTCCCGCGGTCGGCGGCCTTCCTGGGCTATTGGTACCTTCATGTAGAGCTGCCGCTGGGCGCGCACTGCCTGCTGCTAAGGAGGTGATTGTTTTTGCTGATGTGACTTGCAATAACGACTGCGCGAAACGCCGCTATCTCGTTAGGGGTGCTACGGCAGACACCCTCTCGGGCACCCCGAAGACTTCTTGAGCCCTCGGCTGCGATGGGTTTCAGGCTGTCAAAAGAACTATGGTGTGTGCATGCGCGGACGAGAGAAAGGCTGAGGCGTATTCGAGTGCACAAGGAGGGACTGAGCGTGTCCGTCGTTTCCGTAGTGTAGCGGTTATCACGTCTGCTTCACACGCAGAAGGTCCCCGGTTCGATCCCGGGCGGGAACAGTATTTTCCTGCCTATGTCGTATTGTACTCCAGTGAGCCTCGTCGTGTGTGCATCTGCTGCATGTCCCTTCGTTTTGCAAGTACCACATTTATTGAATTTTTTAGTTACGATGGCAACATCACTACAAGTTGTCTATGAAGTAAGGTGCACATAAGCAGTTTCCGTGGTGTAGCGGTTATCACGTCTGCCTAACACGCAGAAGTTCCCCGGTTCGATCCCGGGCGGAAACACTTTTTCATCACTTTAAGCGAGACTTACTAACATGCATCTGCTACCATCTGTACCCGAAACCTTCGTAACTGCCTTCACGCGTCGGACCAGAGTGTCAATTGCTCACATCAAATAAGAAATTCATTTGATATTGGCGGCGAGCTTTTTGCGCTGACTCAGCCACTGACGTGCGATCAGTTTGCACAAAACGCTAGGGCTCGACCGGTATTTGAACCCGGGACCTCCTGCACCCTAAGCAGGAATCATACCCCTAGACCAACGAGCCCTGTGACACGTCGCATGCCAGTTACTCCAGTCCCTCGATGTCTTCCAGGGTGCTCTGGAAGTCTCGTGTAGGCTGGCGGGATGGAGGCGGCGCGAATTCCCGCGGTCGGCGGCCTTCCTGGGCTATTGGTACCTTCATGTAGAGCTGCCGCTGGGCGCGCACTGCCAGCTGCTAAGGAGGTGATTGTTTTTGCTGATGTGACTTGCAATAACGACTGCGCGAAACGCCGCTATCTCGTTAGGGGTGCTACGGCAGACACCCTCTCGGGCACCCCGAAGACTTCTTGAGCCCTCGGCTGCAATGGGTTTCAGGCTGTCAAAAGAACTATGGTGTGTGCATGCGCGGACGAGAGAAAGGCTGGGGCGTATTCGAGTGCACAAGGATGGACTGAGCGTGTCCGTCGTTTCCGTAGTGTAGCGGTTATCACGTCTGCTTCACATGCAGAAGGTCCCCGGTTCGATCCCGGTCGGGAACAGTATTTTCCTGCCTATGTCGTATTGTACTCCAGTGAGCCTCGTCGTGTGTGCATCTGCTGCATGTCCCTTCGTTTTGCAAGTACCACATTTATTGAATTTTTTAGTTACGATGGCAACATCACTACAAGTTGTCTATGAAGTAAGGTGCACATAAGCAGTTTCCGTGGTGTAGCGGTTATCACGTCTGCCTAACACGCAGAAGGTCCCCGGTTCGATCCCGGGCGGAAACACTTTTTCATCACTTTAAGCGAGACTTACTAACATGCATCTGCTACCATCTGTACCCGAAACCTTCGTAACTGCCTTCACGCGTCGGACCAGAGTGTCAATTGCTCACATCAAATAAGAAATTCATTTGATATTGGCGGCGAGCTTTTTGCGCTGACTCAGCCACTGACGTGCGATCAGTTTGCACAAAACGCTAGGGCTCGACCGGTATTTGAACCCGGGACCTCCTGCACCCTAAGCAGGAATCATACCCCTAGACCAACGAGCCCTGTGACACGTCGCATGCCAGTTACTCCAGTCCCTCGATGTCTTCCAGGGTGCTCTGGAAGTCTCGTGTAGGCTGGCGGGATGGAGGCGGCGCGAATTCCCGCGGTCGGCGGCCTTCCTGGGCTATTGGTACCTTCATGTAGAGCTGCCGCTAGGCGCGCACTGCCTGCTGCTAAGGAGGTGATTGTTTTTGCTGATGTGACTTGCAATAACGACTGCGCGAAACGCCGCTATCTCGTTAGGGGTGCTACGGCAGACACCCTCTCGGGCACCCCGAAGACTTCTTGAGCCCTCGGCTGCAATGGGTTTCAGGCTGTCAAAAGAACTATGGTGTGTGCATGCGCGGACGAGAGAAAGGCTGAGGCGTATTCGAGTGCACAAGGATGGACTGAGCGTGTCCGTCGTTTCCGTAGTGTAGCGGTTATCACGTCTGCTTCACACGCAGAAAGTCCCCGGTTCGATCCCGGTCGGGAACAGTATTTTCCTGCCTATGTCGTATTGTACTCCAGTGAGCCTCGTCGTGTGTGCATCTGCTGCATGTCCCTTCGTTTTGCAAGTACCACATTTATTGAATTTTTTAGTTACGATGGCAACATCACTACAAGTTGTCTATGAAGTAAGGTGCACATAAGCAGTTTCCGTGGTGTAGCGGTTATCACGTCTGCCTAACACGCAGAAGGTCCCCGGTTCGATCCCGGGCGGAAACACTTTTTCATCACTTTAAGCGAGACTTACTAACATGCATCTGCTACCATCTGTACCCGAAACCTTCGTAACTGCCTTCACGCGTCGGACCAGAGTGTCAATTGCTCACATCAAATAAGAAATTCATTTGATATTGGCGGCGAGCTTTTTGCGCTGACTCAGCCACTGACGTGCGATCAGTTTGCACAAAACGCTAGGGCTCGTCCGGGATTTGAACCCGGGACCTCCTGCACCCTAAGCAGGAATCATACCCCTAGACCAACGAGCCCTGTGACACGTCGCATGCCAGTTACTCCAGTCCCTCGATGTCTTCCAGGGTGCTCTGGAAGTCTCGTGTAGGCTGGCGGGATGGAGGCGGCGCGAATTCCCGCGGTCGGCGGCCTTCCTGGGCTATTGGTACCTTCATGTAGAGCTGCCGCTAGGCGCGCACTGCCTGCTGCTAAGGAGGTGATTGTTTTTGCTGATGTGACTTGCAATAACGACTGCGCGAAACGCCGCTATCTCGTTAGGGGTGCTACGGCAGACACCCTCTCGGGCACCCCGAAGACTTCTTGAGCCCTCGGCTGCAATGGGTTTCAGGCTGTCAAAAGAACTATGGTGTGTGCATGCGCGGACGAGAGAAAGGCTGGGGCGTATTCGAGTGCACAAGGATGGACTGAGCGTGTCCGTCGTTTCCGTAGTGTAGCGGTTATCACGTCTGCTTCACACGCAGAAGGTCCCCGGTTCGATCCCGGTCGGGAACAGTATTTTCCTGCCTATGTCGTATTGTACTCCAGTGAGCCTCGTCGTGTGTGCATCTGCTGCATGTCCCTTCGTTTTGCAAGTACCACATTTATTGAATTTTTTAGTTACGATGGCAACATCACTACAAGTTGTCTATGAAGTAAGGTGCACATAAGCAGTTTCCGTGGTGTAGCGGTTATCACGTCTGCCTAACACGCAGAAGGTCCCCGGTTCGATCCCGGGCGGAAACACTTTTTCATCACTTTAAGCGAGACTTACTAACACGCATCTGCTACCATCTGTACCCGAAACCTTCGTAACTGCCTTCACGCGTCGGACCAGAGTGTCAATTGCTCACATCAAATAAGAAATTCATTTGATATTGGCGGCGAGCTTTTTGCGCTGACTCAGCCACTGACGTGCGATCAGTTTGCACAAAACGCTAGGGCTCGACCGGTATTTGAACCCGGGACCTCCTGCACCCTAAGCAGGAATCATACCCCTAGACCAACGAGCCCTGTGACACGTCGCATGCCAGTTACTCCAGTCCCTCGATGTCTTCCAGGGTGCTCTGGAAGTCTCGTGTAGGCTTGCGGGATGGAGGCGGCGCGAATTCCCGCGGTCGGCGGCCTTCCTGGGCTATTGGTACCTTCATGTAGAGCTGCCGCTGGGCGCGCACTGCCTGCTGCTAAGGAGGTGATTGTTTTTGCTGATGTGACTTGCAATAACGACTGCGCGAAACGCCGCTATCTCGTTAGGGGTGCTACGGCAGACACCCTCTCGGGCACCCCGAAGACTTCTTGAGCCCTCGGCTGCGATGGGTTTCAGGCTGTCAAAAGAACTATGGTGTGTGCATGCGCGGACGAGAGAAAGGCTGAGGCGTATTCGAGTGCACAAGGAGGGACTGAGCGTGTCCGTCGTTTCCGTAGTGTAGCGGTTATCACGTCTGCTTCACACGCAGAAGGTCCCCGGTTCGATCCCGGGCGGGAACAGTATTTTCCTGCCTATGTCGTATTGTACTCCAGTGAGCCTCGTCGTGTGTGCATCTGCTGCATGTCCCTTCGTTTTGCAAGTACCACATTTATTGAATTTTTTAGTTACGATGGCAACATCACTACAAGTTGTCTATGAAGTAAGGTGCACATAAGCAGTTTCCGTGGTGTAGCGGTTATCACGTCTGCCTAACACGCAGAAGGTCCCCGGTTCGATCCCGGGCGGAAACACTTTTTCATCACTTTAAGCGAGACTTACTAACATGCATCTGCTACCATCTGTACCCGAAACCTTCGTAACTGCCTTCACGCGTCGGACCAGAGTGTCAATTGCTCACATCAAATAAGAAATTCATTTGATATTGGCGGCGAGCTTTTTGCGCTGACTCAGCCACTGACGTGCGATCAGTTTGCACAAAACGCTAGGGCTCGACCGGTATTTGAACCCGGGACCTCCTGCACCCTAAGCAGGAATCATACCCCTAGACCAACGAGCCCTGTGACACGTCGCATGCCAGTTACTCCAGTCCCTCGATGTCTTCCAGGGTGCTCTGGAAGTCTCGTGTAGGCTGGCGGGATGGAGGCGGCGCGAATTCCCGCGGTCGGCGGCCTTCCTGGGCTATTGGTACCTTCATGTAGAGCTGCCGCTAGGCGCGCACTGCCTGCTGCTAAGGAGGTGATTGTTTTTGCTGATGTGACTTGCAATAACGACTGCGCGAAACGCCGCTATCTCGTTAGGGGTGCTACGGCAGACACCCTCTCGGGCACCCCGAAGACTTCTTGAGCCCTCGGCTGCAATGGGTTTCAGGCTGTCAAAAGAACTATGGTGTGTGCATGCGCGGACGAGAGAAAGGCTGAGGCGTATTCGAGTGCACAAGGATGGACTGAGCGTGTCCGTCGTTTCCGTAGTGTAGCGGTTATCACGTCTGCTTCACACGCAGAAAGTCCCCGGTTCGATCCCGGTCGGGAACAGTATTTTCCTGCCTATGTCGTATTGTACTCCAGTGAGCCTCGTCGTGTGTGCATCTGCTGCATGTCCCTTCGTTTTGCAAGTACCACATTTATTGAATTTTTTAGTTACGATGGCAACATCACTACAAGTTGTCTATGAAGTAAGGTGCACATAAGCAGTTTCCGTGGTGTAGCGGTTATCACGTCTGCCTAACACGCAGAACGTCCCCGGTTCGATCCCGGGCGGAAACACTTTTTCATCACTTTAAGCGAGACTTACTAACATGCATCTGCTACCATCTGTACCCGAAACCTTCGTAACTGCCTTCACGCGTCGGACCAGAGTGTCAATTGCTCACATCAAATAAGAAATTCATTTGATATTGGCGGCGAGCTTTTTGCGCTGACTCAGCCACTGACGTGCGATCAGTTTGCACAAAACGCTAGGGCTCGTCCGGGATTTGAACCCGGGACCTCCTGCACCCTAAGCAGGAATCATACCCCTAGACCAACGAGCCCTGTGACACGTCGCATGCCAGTTACTCCAGTCCCTCGATGTCTTCCAGGGTGCTCTGGAAGTCTCGTGTAGGCTGGCGGGATGGAGGCGGCGCGAATTCCCGCGGTCGGCGGCCTTCCTGGGCTATTGGTACCTTCATGTAGAGCTGCCGCTAGGCGCGCACTGCCTGCTGCTAAGGAGGTGATTGTTTTTGCTGATGTGACTTGCAATAACGACTGCGCGAAACGCCGCTATCTCGTTAGGGGTGCTACGGCAGACACCCTCTCGGGCACCCCGAAGACTTCTTGAGCCCTCGGCTGCAATGGGTTTCAGGCTGTCAAAAGAACTATGGTGTGTGCATGCGCGGACGAGAGAAAGGCTGGGGCGTATTCGAGTGCACAAGGATGGACTGAGCGTGTCCGTCGTTTCCGTAGTGTAGCGGTTATCACGTCTGCTTCACACGCAGAAGGTCCCCGGTTCGATCCCGGTCGGGAACAGTATTTTCCTGCCTATGTCGTATTGTACTCCAGTGAGCCTCGTCGTGTGTGCATCTGCTGCATGTCCCTTCGTTTTGCAAGTACCACATTTATTGAATTTTTTAGTTACGATGGCAACATCACTACAAGTTGTCTATGAAGTAAGGTGCACATAAGCAGTTTCCGTGGTGTAGCGGTTATCACGTCTGCCTAACACGCAGAAGGTCCCCGGTTCGATCCCGGGCGGAAACACTTTTTCATCACTTTAAGCGAGACTTACTAACACGCATCTGCTACCATCTGTACCCGAAACCTTCGTAACTGCCTTCACGCGTCGGACCAGAGTGTCAATTGCTCACATCAAATAAGAAATTCATTTGATATTGGCGGCGAGCTTTTTGCGCTGACTCAGCCACTGACGTGCGATCAGTTTGCACAAAACGCTAGGGCTCGACCGGTATTTGAACCCGGGACCTCCTGCACCCTAAGCAGGAATCATACCCCTAGACCAACGAGCCCTGTGACACGTCGCATGCCAGTTACTCCAGTCCCTCGATGTCTTCCAGGGTGCTCTGGAAGTCTCGTGTAGGCTTGCGGGATGGAGGCGGCGCGAATTCCCGCGGTCGGCGGCCTTCCTGGGCTATTGGTACCTTCATGTAGAGCTGCCGCTGGGCGCGCACTGCCTGCTGCTAAGGAGGTGATTGTTTTTGCTGATGTGACTTGCAATAACGACTGCGCGAAACGCCGCTATCTCGTTAGGGGTGCTACGGCAGACACCCTCTCGGGCACCCCGAAGACTTCTTGAGCCCTCGGCTGCGATGGGTTTCAGGCTGTCAAAAGAACTATGGTGTGTGCATGCGCGGACGAGAGAAAGGCTGAGGCGTATTCGAGTGCACAAGGAGGGACTGAGCGTGTCCGTCGTTTCCGTAGTGTAGCGGTTATCACGTCTGCTTCACACGCAGAAGGTCCCCGGTTCGATCCCGGGCGGGAACAGTATTTTCCTGCCTATGTCGTATTGTACTCCAGTGAGCCTCGTCGTGTGTGCATCTGCTGCATGTCCCTTCGTTTTGCAAGTACCACATTTATTGAATTTTTTAGTTACGATGGCAACATCACTACAAGTTGTCTATGAAGTAAGGTGCACATAAGCAGTTTCCGTGGTGTAGCGGTTATCACGTCTGCCTAACACGCAGAAGTTCCCCGGTTCGATCCCGGGCGGAAACACTTTTTCATCACTTTAAGCGAGACTTACTAACATGCATCTGCTACCATCTGTACCCGAAACCTTCGTAACTGCCTTCACGCGTCGGACCAGAGTGTCAATTGCTCACATCAAATAAGAAATTCATTTGATATTGGCGGCGAGCTTTTTGCGCTGACTCAGCCACTGACGTGCGATCAGTTTGCACAAAACGCTAGGGCTCGACCGGTATTTGAACCCGGGACCTCCTGCACCCTAAGCAGGAATCATACCCCTAGACCAACGAGCCCTGTGACACGTCGCATGCCAGTTACTCCAGTCCCTCGATGTCTTCCAGGGTGCTCTGGAAGTCTCGTGTAGGCTGGCGGGATGGAGGCGGCGCGAATTCCCGCGGTCGGCGGCCTTCCTGGGCTATTGGTACCTTCATGTAGAGCTGCCGCTGGGCGCGCACTGCCAGCTGCTAAGGAGGTGATTGTTTTTGCTGATGTGACTTGCAATAACGACTGCGCGAAACGCCGCTATCTCGTTAGGGGTGCTACGGCAGACACCCTCTCGGGCACCCCGAAGACTTCTTGAGCCCTCGGCTGCAATGGGTTTCAGGCTGTCAAAAGAACTATGGTGTGTGCATGCGCGGACGAGAGAAAGGCTGGGGCGTATTCGAGTGCACAAGGATGGACTGAGCGTGTCCGTCGTTTCCGTAGTGTAGCGGTTATCACGTCTGCTTCACACGCAGAAGGTCCCCGGTTCGATCCCGGTCGGGAACAGTATTTTCCTGCCTATGTCGTATTGTACTCCAGTGAGCCTCGTCGTGTGTGCATCTGCTGCATGTCCCTTCGTTTTGCAAGTACCACATTTATTGAATTTTTTAGTTACGATGGCAACATCACTACAAGTTGTCTATGAAGTAAGGTGCACATAAGCAGTTTCCGTGGTGTAGCGGTTATCACGTCTGCCTAACACGCAGAAGGTCCCCGGTTCGATCCCGGGCGGAAACACTTTTTCATCACTTTAAGCGAGACTTACTAACATGCATCTGCTACCATCTGTACCCGAAACCTTCGTAACTGCCTTCACGCGTCGGACCAGAGTGTCAATTGCTCACATCAAATAAGAAATTCATTTGATATTGGCGGCGAGCTTTTTGCGCTGACTCAGCCACTGACGTGCGATCAGTTTGCACAAAACGCTAGGGCTCGACCGGTATTTGAACCCGGGACCTCCTGCACCCTAAGCAGGAATCATACCCCTAGACCAACGAGCCCTGTGACACGTCGCATGCCAGTTACTCCAGTCCCTCGATGTCTTCCAGGGTGCTCTGGAAGTCTCGTGTAGGCTGGCGGGATGGAGGCGGCGCGAATTCCCGCGGTCGGCGGCCTTCCTGGGCTATTGGTACCTTCATGTAGAGCTGCCGCTGGGCGCGCACTGCCAGCTGCTAAGGAGGTGATTGTTTTTGCTGATGTGACTTGCAATAACGACTGCGCGAAACGCCGCTATCTCGTTAGGGGTGCTACGGCAGACACCCTCTCGGGCACCCCGAAGACTTCTTGAGCCCTCGGCTGCAATGGGTTTCAGGCTGTCAAAAGAACTATGGTGTGTGCATGCGCGGACGAGAGAAAGGCTGGGGCGTATTCGAGTGCACAAGGATGGACTGAGCGTGTCCGTCGTTTCCGTAGTGTAGCGGTTATCACGTCTGCTTCACATGCAGAAGGTCCCCGGTTCGATCCCGGTCGGGAACAGTATTTTCCTGCCTATGTCGTATTGTACTCCAGTGAGCCTCGTCGTGTGTGCATCTGCTGCATGTCCCTTCGTTTTGCAAGTACCACATTTATTGAATTTTTTAGTTACGATGGCAACATCACTACAAGTTGTCTATGAAGTAAGGTGCACATAAGCAGTTTCCGTGGTGTAGCGGTTATCACGTCTGCCTAACACGCAGAAGGTCCCCGGTTCGATCCCGGGCGGAAACACTTTTTCATCACTTTAAGCGAGACTTACTAACATGCATCTGCTACCATCTGTACCCGAAACCTTCGTAACTGCCTTCACGCGTCGGACCAGAGTGTCAATTGCTCACATCAAATAAGAAATTCATTTGATATTGGCGGCGAGCTTTTTGCGCTGACTCAGCCACTGACGTGCGATCAGTTTGCACAAAACGCTAGGGCTCGACCGGTATTTGAACCCGGGACCTCCTGCACCCTAAGCAGGAATCATACCCCTAGACCAACGAGCCCTGTGACACGTCGCATGCCAGTTACTCCAGTCCCTCGATGTCTTCCAGGGTGCTCTGGAAGTCTCGTGTAGGCTGGCGGGATGGAGGCGGCGCGAATTCCCGCGGTCGGCGGCCTTCCTGGGCTATTGGTACCTTCATGTAGAGCTGCCGCTAGGCGCGCACTGCCTGCTGCTAAGGAGGTGATTGTTTTTGCTGATGTGACTTGCAATAACGACTGCGCGAAACGCCGCTATCTCGTTAGGGGTGCTACGGCAGACACCCTCTCGGGCACCCCGAAGACTTCTTGTGCCCTCGGCTGCAATGGGTTTCAGGCTGTCAAAAGAACTATGGTGTGTGCATGCGCGGACGAGAGAAAGGCTGAGGCGTATTCGAGTGCACAAGGATGGACTGAGCGTGTCCGTCGTTTCCGTAGTGTAGCGGTTATCACGTCTGCTTCACACGCAGAAAGTCCCCGGTTCGATCCCGGTCGGGAACAGTATTTTCCTGCCTATGTCGTATTGTACTCCAGTGAGCCTCGTCGTGTGTGCATCTGCTGCATGTCCCTTCGTTTTGCAAGTACCACATTTATTGAATTTTTTAGTTACGATGGCAACATCACTACAAGTTGTCTATGAAGTAAGGTGCACATAAGCAGTTTCCGTGGTGTAGCGGTTATCACGTCTGCCTAACACGCAGAAGGTCCCCGGTTCGATCCCGGGCGGAAACACTTTTTCATCACTTTAAGCGAGACTTACTAACATGCATCTGCTACCATCTGTACCCGAAACCTTCGTAACTGCCTTCACGCGTCGGACCAGAGTGTCAATTGCTCACATCAAATAAGAAATTCATTTGATATTGGCGGCGAGCTTTTTGCGCTGACTCAGCCACTGACGTGCGATCAGTTTGCACAAAACGCTAGGGCTCGTCCGGGATTTGAACCCGGGACCTCCTGCACCCTAAGCAGGAATCATACCCCTAGACCAACGAGCCCTGTGACACGTCGCATGCCAGTTACTCCAGTCCCTCGATGTCTTCCAGGGTGCTCTGGAAGTCTCGTGTAGGCTGGCGGGATGGAGGCGGCGCGAATTCCCGCGGTCGGCGGCCTTCCTGGGCTATTGGTACCTTCATGTAGAGCTGCCGCTAGGCGCGCACTGCCTGCTGCTAAGGAGGTGATTGTTTTTGCTGATGTGACTTGCAATAACGACTGCGCGAAACGCCGCTATCTCGTTAGGGGTGCTACGGCAGACACCCTCTCGGGCACCCCGAAGACTTCTTGAGCCCTCGGCTGCAATGGGTTTCAGGCTGTCAAAAGAACTATGGTGTGTGCATGCGCGGACGAGAGAAAGGCTGGGGCGTATTCGAGTGCACAAGGATGGACTGAGCGTGTCCGTCGTTTCCGTAGTGTAGCGGTTATCACGTCTGCTTCACACGCAGAAGGTCCCCGGTTCGATCCCGGTCGGGAACAGTATTTTCCTGCCTATGTCGTATTGTACTCCAGTGAGCCTCGTCGTGTGTGCATCTGCTGCATGTCCCTTCGTTTTGCAAGTACCACATGTATTGAATTTTTTAGTTACGATGGCAACATCACTACAAGTTGTCTATGAAGTAAGGTGCACATAAGCAGTTTCCGTGGTGTAGCGGTTATCACGTCTGCCTAACACGCAGAAGGTCCCCGGTTCGATCCCGGGCGGAAACACTTTTTCATCACTTTAAGCGAGACTTACTAACACGCATCTGCTACCATCTGTACCCGAAACCTTCGTAACTGCCTTCACGCGTCGGACCAGAGTGTCAATTGCTCACATCAAATAAGAAATTCATTTGATATTGGCGGCGAGCTTTTTGCGCTGACTCAGCCACTGACGTGCGATCAGTTTGCACAAAACGCTAGGGCTCGACCGGTATTTGAACCCGGGACCTCCTGCACCCTAAGCAGGAATCATACCCCTAGACCAACGAGCCCTGTGACACGTCGCATGCCAGTTACTCCAGTCCCTCGATGTCTTCCAGGGTGCTCTGGAAGTCTCGTGTAGGCTTGCGGGATGGAGGCGGCGCGAATTCCCGCGGTCGGCGGCCTTCCTGGGCTATTGGTACCTTCATGTAGAGCTGCCGCTGGGCGCGCACTGCCTGCTGCTAAGGAGGTGATTGTTTTTGCTGATGTGACTTGCAATAACGACTGCGCGAAACGCCGCTATCTCGTTAGGGGTGCTACGGCAGACACCCTCTCGGGCACCCCGAAGACTTCTTGAGCCCTCGGCTGCGATGGGTTTCAGGCTGTCAAAAGAACTATGGTGTGTGCATGCGCGGACGAGAGAAAGGCTGAGGCGTATTCGAGTGCACAAGGAGGGACTGAGCGTGTCCGTCGTTTCCGTAGTGTAGCGGTTATCACGTCTGCTTCACACGCAGAAGGTCCCCGGTTCGATCCCGGGCGGGAACAGTATTTTCCTGCCTATGTCGTATTGTACTCCAGTGAGCCTCGTCGTGTGTGCATCTGCTGCATGTCCCTTCGTTTTGCAAGTACCACATTTATTGAATTTTTTAGTTACGATGGCAACATCACTACAAGTTGTCTATGAAGTAAGGTGCACATAAGCAGTTTCCGTGGTGTAGCGGTTATCACGTCTGCCTAACACGCAGAAGTTCCCCGGTTCGATCCCGGGCGGAAACACTTTTTCATCACTTTAAGCGAGACTTACTAACATGCATCTGCTACCATCTGTACCCGAAACCTTCGTAACTGCCTTCACGCGTCGGACCAGAGTGTCAATTGCTCACATCAAATAAGAAATTCATTTGATATTGGCGGCGAGCTTTTTGCGCTGACTCAGCCACTGACGTGCGATCAGTTTGCACAAAACGCTAGGGCTCGACCGGTATTTGAACCCGGGACCTCCTGCACCCTAAGCAGGAATCATACCCCTAGACCAACGAGCCCTGTGACACGTCGCATGCCAGTTACTCCAGTCCCTCGATGTCTTCCAGGGTGCTCTGGAAGTCTCGTGTAGGCTGGCGGGATGGAGGCGGCGCGAATTCCCGCGGACGGCGGCCTTCCTGGGCTATTGGTACCTTCATGTAGAGCTGCCGCTGGGCGCGCACTGCCAGCTGCTAAGGAGGTGATTGTTTTTGCTGATGTGACTTGCAATAACGACTGCGCGAAACGCCGCTATCTCGTTAGGGGTGCTACGGCAGACACCCTCTCGGGCACCCCGAAGACTTCTTGAGCCCTCGGCTGCAATGGGTTTCAGGCTGTCAAAAGAACTATGGTGTGTGCATGCGCGGACGAGAGAAAGGCTGGGGCGTATTCGAGTGCACAAGGATGGACTGAGCGTGTCCGTCGTTTCCGTAGTGTAGCGGTTATCACGTCTGCTTCACACGCAGAAGGTCCCCGGTTCGATCCCGGGCGGGAACAGTATTTTCCTGCCTATGTCGTATTGTACTCCAGTGAGCCTCGTCGTGTGTGCATCTGCTGCATGTCCCTTCGTTTTGCAAGTACCACATTTATTGAATTTTTTAGTTACGATGGCAACATCACTACAAGTTGTCTATGAAGTAAGGTGCACATAAGCAGTTTCCGTGGTGTAGCGGTTATCACGTCTGCCTAACACGCAGAAGGTCCCCGGTTCGATCCCGGGCGGAAACACTTTTTCATCACTTTAAGCGAGACTTACTAACATGCATCTGCTACCATCTGTACCCGAAACCTTCGTAACTGCCTTCACGCGTCGGACCAGAGTGTCAATTGCTCACATCAAATAAGAAATTCATTTGATATTGGCGGCGAGCTTTTTGCGCTGACTCAGCCACTGACGTGCGATCAGTTTGCACAAAACGCTAGGGCTCGACCGGTATTTGAACCCGGGACCTCCTGCACCCTAAGCAGGAATCATACCCCTAGACCAACGAGCCCTGTGACACGTCGCATGCCAGTTACTCCAGTCCCTCGATGTCTTCCAGGGTGCTCTGGAAGTCTCGTGTAGGCTGGCGGGATGGAGGCGGCGCGAATTCCCGCGGTCGGCGGCCTTCCTGGGCTATTGGTACCTTCATGTAGAGCTGCCGCTAGGCGCGCACTGCCTGCTGCTAAGGAGGTGATTGTTTTTGCTGATGTGACTTGCAATAACGACTGCGCGAAACGCCGCTATCTCGTTAGGGGTGCTACGGCAGACACCCTCTCGGGCACCCCGAAGACTTCTTGAGCCCTCGGCTGCAATGGGTTTCAGGCTGTCAAAAGAACTATGGTGTGTGCATGCGCGGACGAGAGAAAGGCTGAGGCGTATTCGAGTGCACAAGGATGGACTGAGCGTGTCCGTCGTTTCCGTAGTGTAGCGGTTATCACGTCTGCTTCACACGCAGAAAGTCCCCGGTTCGATCCCGGTCGGGAACAGTATTTTCCTGCCTATGTCGTATTGTACTCCAGTGAGCCTCGTCGTGTGTGCATCTGCTGCATGTCCCTTCGTTTTGCAAGTACCACATTTATTGAATTTTTTAGTTACGATGGCAACATCACTACAAGTTGTCTATGAAGTAAGGTGCACATAAGCAGTTTCCGTGGTGTAGCGGTTATCACGTCTGCCTAACACGCAGAAGGTCCCCGGTTCGATCCCGGGCGGAAACACTTTTTCATCACTTTAAGCGAGACTTACTAACATGCATCTGCTACCATCTGTACCCGAAACCTTCGTAACTGCCTTCACGCGTCGGACCAGAGTGTCAATTGCTCACATCAAATAAGAAATTCATTTGATATTGGCGGCGAGCTTTTTGCGCTGACTCAGCCACTGACGTGCGATCAGTTTGCACAAAACGCTAGGGCTCGTCCGGGATTTGAACCCGGGACCTCCTGCACCCTAAGCAGGAATCATACCCCTAGACCAACGAGCCCTGTGACACGTCGCATGCCAGTTACTCCAGTCCCTCGATGTCTTCCAGGGTGCTCTGGAAGTCTCGTGTAGGCTGGCGGGATGGAGGCGGCGCGAATTCCCGCGGTCGGCGGCCTTCCTGGGCTATTGGTACCTTCATGTAGAGCTGCCGCTAGGCGCGCACTGCCTGCTGCTAAGGAGGTGATTGTTTTTGCTGATGTGACTTGCAATAACGACTGCGCGAAACGCCGCTATCTCGTTAGGGGTGCTACGGCAGACACCCTCTCGGGCACCCCGAAGACTTCTTGAGCCCTCGGCTGCAATGGGTTTCAGGCTGTCAAAAGAACTATGGTGTGTGCATGCGCGGACGAGAGAAAGGCTGAGGCGTATTCGAGTGCACAAGGATGGACTGAGCGTGTCCGTCGTTTCCGTAGTGTAGCGGTTATCACGTCTGCTTCACACGCAGAAGGTCCCCGGTTCGATCCCGGTCGGGAACAGTATTTTCCTGCCTATGTCGTATTGTACTCCAGTGAGCCTCGTCGTGTGTGCATCTGCTGCATGTCCCTTCGTTTTGCAAGTACCACATTTATTGAATTTTTTAGTTACGATGGCAACATCACTACAAGTTGTCTATGAAGTAAGGTGCACATAAGCAGTTTCCGTGGTGTAGCGGTTATCACGTCTGCCTAACACGCAGAAGGTCCCCGGTTCGATCCCGGGCGGAAACACTTTTTCATCACTTTAAGCGAGACTTACTAACATGCATCTGCTACCATCTGTACCCGAAACCTTCGTAACTGCCTTCACGCGTCGGACCAGAGTGTCAATTGCTCACATCAAATAAGAAATTCATTTGATATTGGCGGCGAGCTTTTTGCGCTGACTCAGCCACTGACGTGCGATCAGTTTGCACAAAACGCTAGGGCTCGACCGGTATTTGAACCCGGGACCTCCTGCACCCTAAGCAGGAATCATACCCCTAGACCAACGAGCCCTGTGACACGTCGCATGCCAGTTACTCCAGTCCCTCGATGTCTTCCAGGGTGCTCTGGAAGTCTCGTGTAGGCTGGCGGGATGGAGGCGGCGCGAATTCCCGCGGTCGGCGGCCTTCCTGGGCTATTGGTACCTTCATGTAGAGCTGCCGCTGGGCGCGCACTGCCAGCTGCTAAGGAGGTGATTGTTTTTGCTGATGTGACTTGCAATAACGACTGCGCGAAACGCCGCTATCTCGTTAGGGGTGCTACGGCAGACACCCTCTCGGGCACCCCGAAGACTTCTTGAGCCCTCGGCTGCGATGGGTTTCAGGCTGTCAAAAGAACTATGGTGTGTGCATGCGCGGACGAGAGAAAGGCTGAGGCGTATTCGAGTGCACAAGGAGGGACTGAGCGTGTCCGTCGTTTCCGTAGTGTAGCGGTTATCACGTCTGCTTCACACGCAGAAGGTCCCCGGTTCGATCCCGGGCGGGAACAGTATTTTCCTGCCTATGTCGTATTGTACTCCAGTGAGCCTCGTCGTGTGTGCATCTGCTGCATGTCCCTTCGTTTTGCAAGTACCACATTTATTGAATTTTTTAGTTACGATGGCAACATCACTACAAGTTGTCTATGAAGTAAGGTGCACATAAGCAGTTTCCGTGGTGTAGCGGTTATCACGTCTGCCTAACACGCAGAAGTTCCCCGGTTCGATCCCGGGCGGAAACACTTTTTCATCACTTTAAGCGAGACTTACTAACATGCATCTGCTACCATCTGTACCCGAAACCTTCGTAACTGCCTTCACGCGTCGGACCAGAGTGTCAATTGCTCACATCAAATAAGAAATTCATTTGATATTGGCGGCGAGCTTTTTGCGCTGACTCAGCCACTGACGTGCGATCAGTTTGCACAAAACGCTAGGGCTCGACCGGTATTTGAACCCGGGACCTCCTGCACCCTAAGCAGGAATCATACCCCTAGACCAACGAGCCCTGTGACACGTCGCATGCCAGTTACTCCAGTCCCTCGATGTCTTCCAGGGTGCTCTGGAAGTCTCGTGTAGGCTGGCGGGATGGAGGCGGCGCGAATTCCCGCGGTCGGCGGCCTTCCTGGGCTATTGGTACCTTCATGTAGAGCTGCCGCTGGGCGCGCACTGCCAGCTGCTAAGGAGGTGATTGTTTTTGCTGATGTGACTTGCAATAACGACTGCGCGAAACGCCGCTATCTCGTTAGGGGTGCTACGGCAGACACCCTCTCGGGCACCCCGAAGACTTCTTGAGCCCTCGGCTGCAATGGGTTTCAGGCTGTCAAAAGAACTATGGTGTGTGCATGCGCGGACGAGAGAAAGGCTGGGGCGTATTCGAGTGCACAAGGATGGACTGAGCGTGTCCGTCGTTTCCGTAGTGTAGCGGTTATCACGTCTGCTTCACACGCAGAAGGTCCCCGGTTCGATCCCGGTCGGGAACAGTATTTTCCTGCCTATGTCGTATTGTACTCCAGTGAGCCTCGTCGTGTGTGCATCTGCTGCATGTCCCTTCGTTTTGCAAGTACCACATTTATTGAATTTTTTAGTTACGATGGCAACATCACTACAAGTTGTCTATGAAGTAAGGTGCACATAAGCAGTTTCCGTGGTGTAGCGGTTATCACGTCTGCCTAACACGCAGAAGGTCCCCGGTTCGATCCCGGGCGGAAACACTTTTTCATCACTTTAAGCGAGACTTACTAACATGCATCTGCTACCATCTGTACCCGAAACCTTCGTAACTGCCTTCACGCGTCGGACCAGAGTGTCAATTGCTCACATCAAATAAGAAATTCATTTGATATTGGCGGCGAGCTTTTTGCGCTGACTCAGCCACTGACGTGCGATCAGTTTGCACAAAACGCTAGGGCTCGACCGGTATTTGAACCCGGGACCTCCTGCACCCTAAGCAGGAATCATACCCCTAGACCAACGAGCCCTGTGACACGTCGCATGCCAGTTACTCCAGTCCCTCGATGTCTTCCAGGGTGCTCTGGAAGTCTCGTGTAGGCTTGCGGGATGGAGGCGGCGCGAATTCCCGCGGTCGGCGGCCTTCCTGGGCTATTGGTACCTTCATGTAGAGCTGCCGCTGGGCGCGCACTGCCTGCTGCTAAGGAGGTGATTGTTTTTGCTGATGTGACTTGCAATAACGACTGCGCGAAACGCCGCTATCTCGTTAGGGGTGCTACGGCAGACACCCTCTCGGGCACCCCGAAGACTTCTTGAGCCCTCGGCTGCGATGGGTTTCAGGCTGTCAAAAGAACTATGGTGTGTGCATGCGCGGACGAGAGAAAGGCTGAGGCGTATTCGAGTGCACAAGGAGGGACTGAGCGTGTCCGTCGTTTCCGTAGTGTAGCGGTTATCACGTCTGCTTCACACGCAGAAGGTCCCCGGTTCGATCCCGGGCGGGAACAGTATTTTCCTGCCTATGTCGTATTGTACTCCAGTGAGCCTCGTCGTGTGTGCATCTGCTGCATGTCCCTTCGTTTTGCAAGTACCACATTTATTGAATTTTTTAGTTACGATGGCAACATCACTACAAGTTGTCTATGAAGTAAGGTGCACATAAGCAGTTTCCGTGGTGTAGCGGTTATCACGTCTGCCTAACACGCAGAAGTTCCCCGGTTCGATCCCGGGCGGAAACACTTTTTCATCACTTTAAGCGAGACTTACTAACATGCATCTGCTACCATCTGTACCCGAAACCTTCGTAACTGCCTTCACGCGTCGGACCAGAGTGTCAATTGCTCACATCAAATAAGAAATTCATTTGATATTGGCGGCGAGCTTTTTGCGCTGACTCAGCCACTGACGTGCGATCAGTTTGCACTAAACGCTAGGGCTCGACCGGTATTTGAACCCGGGACCTCCTGCACCCTAAGCAGGAATCATACCCCTAGACCAACGAGCCCTGTGACACGTCGCATGCCAGTTACTCCAGTCCCTCGATGTCTTCCAGGGTGCTCTGGAAGTCTCGTGTAGGCTGGCGGGATGGAGGCGGCGCGAATTCCCGCGGTCGGCGGCCTTCCTGGGCTATTGGTACCTTCATGTAGAGCTGCCGCTGGGCGCGCACTGCCTGCTGCTAAGGAGGTGATTGTTTTTGCTGATGTGACTTGCAATAACGACTGCGCGAAACGCCGCTATCTCGTTAGGGGTGCTACGGCAGACACCCTCTCGGGCACCCCGAAGACTTCTTGAGCCCTCGGCTGCAATGGGTTTCAGGCTGTCAAAAGAACTATGGTGTGTGCATGCGCGGACGAGAGAAAGGCTGGGGCGTATTCGAGTGCACAAGGATGGACTGAGCGTGTCCGTCGTTTCCGTAGTGTAGCGGTTATCACGTCTGCTTCACACGCAGAAGGTCCCCGGTTCGATCCCGGTCGGGAACAGTATTTTCCTGCCTATGTCGTATTGTACTCCAGTGAGCCTCGTCGTGTGTGCATCTGCTGCATGTCCCTTCGTTTTGCAAGTACCACATTTATTGAATTTTTTAGTTACGATGGCAACATCACTACAAGTTGTCTATGAAGTAAGGTGCACATAAGCAGTTTCCGTGGTGTAGCGGTTATCACGTCTGCCTAACACGCAGAAGGTCCCCGGTTCGATCCCGGGCGGAAACACTTTTTCATCACTTTAAGCGAGACTTACTAACATGCATCTGCTACCATCTGTACCCGAAACCTTCGTAACTGCCTTCACGCGTCGGACCAGAGTGTCAATTGCTCACATCAAATAAGAAATTCATTTGATATTGGCGGCGAGCTTTTTGCGCTGACTCAGCCACTGACGTGCGATCAGTTTGCACAAAACGCTAGGGCTCGACCGGTATTTGAACCCGGGACCTCCTGCACCCTAAGCAGGAATCATACCCCTAGACCAACGAGCCCTGTGACACGTCGCATGCCAGTTACTCCAGTCCCTCGATGTCTTCCAGGGTGCTCTGGAAGTCTCGTGTAGGCTGGCGGGATGGAGGCGGCGCGAATTCCCGCGGTCGGCGGCCTTCCTGGGCTATTGGTACCTTCATGTAGAGCTGCCGCTAGGCGCGCACTGCCTGCTGCTAAGGAGGTGATTGTTTTTGCTGATGTGACTTGCAATAACGACTGCGCGAAACGCCGCTATCTCGTTAGGGGTGCTACGGCAGACACCCTCTCGGGCACCCCGAAGACTTCTTGAGCCCTCGGCTGCAATGGGTTTCAGGCTGTCAAAAGAACTATGGTGTGTGCATGCGCGGACGAGAGAAAGGCTGGGGCGTATTCGAGTGCACAAGGATGGACTGAGCGTGTCCGTCGTTTCCGTAGTGTAGCGGTTATCACGTCTGCTTCACACGCAGAAGGTCCCCGGTTCGATCCCGGTCGGGAACAGTATTTTCCTGCCTATGTCGTATTGTACTCCAGTGAGCCTCGTCGTGTGTGCATCTGCTGCATGTCCCTTCGTTTTGCAAGTACCACATTTATTGAATTTTTTAGTTACGATGGCAACATCACTACAAGTTGTCTATGAAGTAAGGTGCACATAAGCAGTTTCCGTGGTGTAGCGGTTATCACGTCTGCCTAACACGCAGAAGGTCCCCGGTTCGATCCCGGGCGGAAACACTTTTTCATCACTTTAAGCGAGACTTACTAACATGCATCTGCTACCATCTGTACCCGAAACCTTCGTAACTGCCTTCACGCGTCGGACCAGAGTGTCAATTGCTCACATCAAATAAGAAATTCATTTGATATTGGCGGCGAGCTTTTTGCGCTGACTCAGCCACTGACGTGCGATCAGTTTGCACAAAACGCTAGGGCTCGACCGGTATTTGAACCCGGGACCTCCTGCACCCTAAGCAGGAATCATACCCCTAGACCAACGAGCCCTGTGACACGTCGCATGCCAGTTACTCCAGTCCCTCGATGTCTTCCAGGGTGCTCTGGAAGTCTCGTGTAGGCTGGCGGGATGGAGGCGGCGCGAATTCCCGCGGTCGGCGGCCTTCCTGGGCTATTGGTACCTTCATGTAGAGCTGCCGCTAGGCGCGCACTGCCTGCTGCTAAGGAGGTGATTGTTTTTGCTGATGTGACTTGCAATAACGACTGCGCGAAACGCCGCTATCTCGTTAGGGGTGCTACGGCAGACACCCTCTCGGGCACCCCGAAGACTTCTTGAGCCCTCGGCTGCAATGGGTTTCAGGCTGTCAAAAGAACTATGGTGTGTGCATGCGTGGACGAGAGAAAGGCTGAGGCGTATTCGAGTGCACAAGGATGGACTGAGCGTGTCCGTCGTTTCCGTAGTGTAGCGGTTATCACGTCTGCTTCACACGCAGAAAGTCCCCGGTTCGATCCCGGTCGGGAACAGTATTTTCCTGCCTATGTCGTATTGTACTCCAGTGAGCCTCGTCGTGTGTGCATCTGCTGCATGTCCCTTCGTTTTGCAAGTACCACATTTATTGAATTTTTTAGTTACGATGGCAACATCACTACAAGTTGTCTATGAAGTAAGGTGCACATAAGCAGTTTCCGTGGTGTAGCGGTTATCACGTCTGCCTAACACGCAGAAGGTCCCCGGTTCGATCCCGGGCGGAAACACTTTTTCATCACTTTAAGCGAGACTTACTAACATGCATCTGCTACCATCTGTACCCGAAACCTTCGTAACTGCCTTCACGCGTCGGACCAGAGTGTCAATTGCTCACATCAAATAAGAAATTCATTTGATATTGGCGGCGAGCTTTTTGCGCTGACTCAGCCACTGACGTGCGATCAGTTTGCACAAAACGCTAGGGCTCGTCCGGGATTTGAACCCGGGACCTCCTGCACCCTAAGCAGGAATCATACCCCTAGACCAACGAGCCCTGTGACACGTCGCATGCCAGTTACTCCAGTCCCTCGATGTCTTCCAGGGTGCTCTGGAAGTCTCGTGTAGGCTGGCGGGATGGAGGCGGCGCGAATTCCCGCGGTCGGCGGCCTTCCTGGGCTATTGGTACCTTCATGTAGAGCTGCCGTAGGCGCGCACTGCCTGCTGCTAAGGAGGTGATTGTTTTTGCTGATGTGACTTGCAATAACGACTGCGCGAAACGCCGCTATCTCGTTAGGGGTGCTACGGCAGACACCCTCTCGGGCACCCCGAAGACTTCTTGAGCCCTCGGCTGCGATGGGTTTCAGGCTGTCAAAAGAACTATGGTGTGTGCATGCGCGGACGAGAGAAAGGCTGAGGCGTATTCGAGTGCACAAGGAGGGACTGAGCGTGTCAGTCGTTTCCGTAGTGTAGCGGTTATCACGTCTGCTTCACACGCAGAAGGTCCCCGGTTCGATCCCGGGCGGGAACAGTATTTTCCTGCCTATGTCGTATTGTACTCCAGTGAGCCTCGTCGTGTGTGCATCTGCTGCATGTCCCTTCGTTTTGCAAGTACCACATTTATTGAATTTTTTAGTTACGATGGCAACATCACTACAAGTTGTCTATGAAGTAAGGTGCACATAAGCAGTTTCCGTGGTGTAGCGGTTATCACGTCTGCCTAACACGCAGAAGGTCCCCGGTTCGATCCCGGGCGGAAACACTTTTTCATCACTTTAAGCGAGACTTACTAACATGCATCTGCTACCATCTGTACCCGAAACCTTCGTAACTGCCTTCACGCGTCGGACCAGAGTGTCAATTGCTCACATCAAATAAGAAATTCATTTGATATTGGCGGCGAGCTTTTTGCGCTGACTCAGCCACTGACGTGCGATCAGTTTGCACAAAACGCTAGGGCTCGACCGGTATTTGAACCCGGGACCTCCTGCACCCTAAGCAGGAATCATACCCCTAGACCAACGAGCCCTGTGACACGTCGCATGCCAGTTACTCCAGTCCCTCGATGTCTTCCAGGGTGCTCTGGAAGTCTCGTGTAGGCTGGCGGGATGGAGGCGGCGCGAATTCCCGCGGTCGGCGGCCTTCCTGGGCTATTGGTACCTTCATGTAGAGCTGCCGCTGGGCGCGCACTGCCAGCTGCTAAGGAGGTGATTGTTTTTGCTGATGTGACTTGCAATAACGACTGCGCGAAACGCCGCTATCTCGTTAGGGGTGCTACGGCAGACACCCTCTCGGGCACCCCGAAGACTTCTTGAGCCCTCGGCTGCAATGGGTTTCAGGCTGTCAAAAGAACTATGGTGTGTGCATGCGCGGACGAGAGAAAGGCTGAGGCGTATTCGAGTGCACAAGGATGGACTGAGCGTGTCCGTCGTTTCCGTAGTGTAGCGGTTATCACGTCTGCTTCACACGCAGAAGGTCCCCGGTTCGATCCCGGTCGGGAACAGTATTTTCCTGCCTATGTCGTATTGTACTCCAGTGAGCCTCGTCGTGTGTGCATCTGCTGCATGTCCCTTCGTTTTGCAAGTACCACATTTATTGAATTTTTTAGTTACGATGGCAACATCACTACAAGTTGTCTATGAAGTAAGGTGCACATAAGCAGTTTCCGTGGTGTAGCGGTTATCACGTCTGCCTAACACGCAGAAGGTCCCCGGTTCGATCCCGGGCGGAAACACTTTTTCATCACTTTAAGCGAGACTTACTAACATGCATCTGCTACCATCTGTACCCGAAACCTTCGTAACTGCCTTCACGCGTCGGACCAGAGTGTCAATTGCTCACATCAAATAAGAAATTCATTTGATATTGGCGGCGAGCTTTTTGCGCTGACTCAGCCACTGACGTGCGATCAGTTTGCACAAAACGCTAGGGCTCGACCGGTATTTGAACCCGGGACCTCCTGCACCCTAAGCAGGAATCATACCCCTAGACCAACGAGCCCTGTGACACGTCGCATGCCAGTTACTCCAGTCCCTCGATGTCTTCCAGGGTGCTCTGGAAGTCTCGTGTAGGCTGGCGGGATGGAGGCGGCGCGAATTCCCGCGGTCGGCGGCCTTCCTGGGCTATTGGTACCTTCATGTAGAGCTGCCGCTAGGCGCGCACTGCCTGCTGCTAAGGAGGTGATTGTTTTTGCTGATGTGACTTGCAATAACGACTGCGCGAAACGCCGCTATCTCGTTAGGGGTGCTACGGCAGACACCCTCTCGGGCACCCCGAAGACTTCTTGAGCCCTCGGCTGCAATGGGTTTCAGGCTGTCAAAAGAACTATGGTGCGTGCATGCGCGGACGAGAGAAAGGCTGAGGCGTATTCGAGTGCACAAGGATGGACTGAGCGTGTCCGTCGTTTCCGTAGTGTAGCGGTTATCACGTCTGCTTCACACGCAGAAGGTCCCCGGTTCGATCCCGGTCGGGAACAGTATTTTCCTGCCTATGTCGTATTGTACTCCAGTGAGCCTCGTCGTGTGTGCATCTGCTGCATGTCCCTTCGTTTTGCAAGTACCACATTTATTGAATTTTTTAGTTACGATGGCAACATCACTACAAGTTGTCTATGAAGTAAGGTGCACATAAGCAGTTTCCGTGGTGTAGCGGTTATCACGTCTGCCTAACACGCAGAAGGTCCCCGGTTCGATCCCGGGCGGAAACACTTTTTCATCACTTTAAGCGAGACTTACTAACATGCATCTGCTACCATCTGTACCCGAAACCTTCGTAACTGCCTTCACGCGTCGGACCAGAGTGTCAATTGCTCACATCAAATAAGAAATTCATTTGATATTGGCGGCGAGCTTTTTGCGCTGACTCAGCCACTGACGTGCGATCAGTTTGCACAAAACGCTAGGGCTCGTCCGGGATTTGAACCCGGGACCTCCTGCACCCTAAGCAGGAATCATACCCCTAGACCAACGAGCCCTGTGACACGTCGCATGCCAGTTACTCCAGTCCCTCGATGTCTTCCAGGGTGCTCTGGAAGTCTCGTGTAGGCTGGCGGGATGGAGGCGGCGCGAATTCCCGCGGTCGGCGGCCTTCCTGGGCTATTGGTACCTTCATGTAGAGCTGCCGCTAGGCGCGCACTGCCTGCTGCTAAGGAGGTGATTGTTTTTGCTGATGTGACTTGCAATAACGACTGCGCGAAACGCCGCTATCTCGTTAGGGGTGCTACGGCAGACACCCTCTCGGGCACCCCGAAGACTTCTTGAGCCCTCGGCTGCGATGGGTTTCAGGCTGTCAAAAGAACTATGGTGTGTGCATGCGCGGACGAGAGAAAGGCTGAGGCGTATTCGAGTGCACAAGGAGGGACTGAGCGTGTCCGTCGTTTCCGTAGTGTAGCGGTTATCACGTCTGCTTCACACGCAGAAGGTCCCCGGTTCGATCCCGGGCGGGAACAGTATTTTCCTGCCTATGTCGTATTGTACTCCAGTGAGCCTCGTCGTGTGTGGATCTGCTGCATGTCCCTTCGTTTTGCAAGTACCACATTTATTGAATTTTTTAGTTACGATGGCAACATCACTACAAGTTGTCTATGAAGTAAGGTGCACATAAGCAGTTTCCGTGGTGTAGCGGTTATCACGTCTGCCTAACACGCAGAAGTTCCCCGGTTCGATCCCGGGCGGAAACACTTTTTCATCACTTTAAGCGAGACTTACTAACATGCATCTGCTACCATCTGTACCCGAAACCTTCGTAACTGCCTTCACGCGTCGGACCAGAGTGTCAATTGCTCACATCAAATAAGAAATTCATTTGATATTGGCGGCGAGCTTTTTGCGCTGACTCAGCCACTGACGTGCGATCAGTTTGCACAAAACGCTAGGGCTCGACCGGTATTTGAACCCGGGACCTCCTGCACCCTAAGCAGGAATCATACCCCTAGACCAACGAGCCCTGTGACACGTCGCATGCCAGTTACTCCAGTCCCTCGATGTCTTCCAGGGTGCTCTGGAAGTCTCGTGTAGGCTGGCGGGATGGAGGCGGCGCGAATTCCCGCGGTCGGCGGCCTTCCTGGGCTATTGGTACCTTCATGTAGAGCTGCCGCTGGGCGCGCACTGCCAGCTGCTAAGGAGGTGATTGTTTTTGCTGATGTGACTTGCAATAACGACTGCGCGAAACGCCGCTATCTCGTTAGGGGTGCTACGGCAGACACCCTCTCGGGCACCCCGAAGACTTCTTGAGCCCTCGGCTGCAATGGGTTTCAGGCTGTCAAAAGAACTATGGTGTGTGCATGCGCGGACGAGAGAAAGGCTGAGGCGTATTCGAGTGCACAAGGATGGACTGAGCGTGTCCGTCGTTTCCGTAGTGTAGCGGTTATCACGTCTGCTTCACACGCAGAAGGTCCCCGGTTCGATCCCGGTCGGGAACAGTATTTTCCTGCCTATGTCGTATTGTACTCCAGTGAGCCTCGTCGTGTGTGCATCTGCTGCATGTCCCTTCGTTTTGCAAGTACCACATTTATTGAATTTTTTAGTTACGATGGCAACATCACTACAAGTTGTCTATGAAGTAAGGTGCACATAAGCAGTTTCCGTGGTGTAGCGGTTATCACGTCTGCCTAACACGCAGAAGGTCCCCGGTTCGATCCCGGGCGGAAACACTTTTTCATCACTTTAAGCGAGACTTACTAACATGCATCTGCTACCATCTGTACCCGAAACCTTCGTAACTGCCTTCACGCGTCGGACCAGAGTGTCAATTGCTCACATCAAATAAGAAATTCATTTGATATTGGCGGCGAGCTTTTTGCGCTGACTCAGCCACTGACGTGCGATCAGTTTGCACAAAACGCTAGGGCTCGACCGGTATTTGAACCCGGACCTCCTGCACCCTAAGCAGGAATCATACCCCTAGACCAACGAGCCCTGTGACACGTCGCATGCCAGTTACTCCAGTCCCTCGATGTCTTCCAGGGTGCTCTGGAAGTCTCGTGTAGGCTGGCGGGATGGAGGCGGCGCGAATTCCCGCGGTCGGCGGCCTTCCTGGGCTATTGGTACCTTCATGTAGAGCTGCCGCTAGGCGCGCACTGCCTGCTGCTAAGGAGGTGATTGTTTTTGCTGATGTGACTTGCAATAACGACTGCGCGAAACGCCGCTATCTCGTTAGGGGTGCTACGGCAGACACCCTCTCGGGCACCCCGAAGACTTCTTGAGCCCTCGGCTGCAATGGGTTTCAGGCTGTCAAAAGAACTATGGTGTGTGCATGCGCGGACGAGAGAAAGGCTGAGGCGTATTCGAGTGCACAAGGATGGACTGAGCGTGTCCGTCGTTTCCGTAGTGTAGCGGTTATCACGTCTGCTTCACACGCAGAAGGTCCCCGGTTCGATCCCGGTCGGGAACAGTATTTTCCTGCCTATGTCGTATTGTACTCCAGTGAGCCTCGTCGTGTGTGCATCTGCTGCATGTCCCTTCGTTTTGCAAGTACCACATTTATTGAATTTTTTAGTTACGATGGCAACATCACTACAAGTTGTCTATGAAGTAAGGTGCACATAAGCAGTTTCCGTGGTGTAGCGGTTATCACGTCTGCCTAACACGCAGAAGGTCCCCGGTTCGATCCCGGGCGGAAACACTTTTTCATCACTTTAAGCGAGACTTACTAACATGCATCTGCTACCATCTGTACCCGAAACCTTCGTAACTGCCTTCACGCGTCGGACCAGAGTGTCAATTGCTCACATCAAATAAGAAATTCATTTGATATTGGCGGCGAGCTTTTTGCGCTGACTCAGCCACTGACGTGCGATCAGTTTGCACAAAACGCTAGGGCTCGTCCGGGATTTGAACCCGGGACCTCCTGCACCCTAAGCAGGAATCATACCCCTAGACCAACGAGCCCTGTGACACGTCGCATGCCAGTTACTCCAGTCCCTCGATGTCTTCCAGGGTGCTCTGGAAGTCTCGTGTAGGCTGGCGGGATGGAGGCGGCGCGAATTCCCGCGGTCGGCGGCCTTCCTGGGCTATTGGTACCTTCATGTAGAGCTGCCGCTAGGCGCGCACTGCCTGCTGCTAAGGAGGTGATTGTTTTTGCTGATGTGACTTGCAATAACGACTGCGCGAAACGCCGCTATCTCGTTAGGGGTGCTACGGCAGACACCCTCTCGGGCACCCCGAAGACTTCTTGAGCCCTCGGCTGCGATGGGTTTCAGGCTGTCAAAAGAACTATGGTGTGTGCATGCGCGGACGAGAGAAAGGCTGAGGCGTATTCGAGTGCACAAGGAGGGACTGAGCGTGTCCGTCGTTTCCGTAGTGTAGCGGTTATCACGTCTGCTTCACACGCAGAAGGTCCCCGGTTCGATCCCGGGCGGGAACAGTATTTTCCTGCCTATGTCGTATTGTACTCCAGTGAGCCTCGTCGTGTGTGCATCTGCTGCATGTCCCTTCGTTTTGCAAGTACCACATTTATTGAATTTTTTAGTTACGATGGCAACATCACTACAAGTTGTCTATGAAGTAAGGTGCACATAAGCAGTTTCCGTGGTGTAGCGGTTATCACGTCTGCCTAACACGCAGAAGGTCCCCGGTTCGATCCCGGGCGGAAACACTTTTTCATCACTTTAAGCGAGACTTACTAACATGCATCTGCTACCATCTGTACCCGAAACCTTCGTAACTGCCTTCACGCGTCGGACCAGAGTGTCAATTGCTCACATCAAATAAGAAATTCATTTGATATTGGCGGCGAGCTTTTTGCGCTGACTCAGCCACTGACGTGCGATCAGTTTGCACAAAACGCTAGGGCTCGTCCGGGATTTGAACCCGGGACCTCCTGCACCCTAAGCAGGAATCATACCCCTAGACCAACGAGCCCTGTGACACGTCGCATGCCAGTTACTCCAGTCCCTCGATGTCTTCCAGGGTGCTCTGGAAGTCTCGTGTAGGCTGGCGGGATGGAGGCGGCGCGAATTCCCGCGGTCGGCGGCCTTCCTGGGCTATTGGTACCTTCATGTAGAGCTGCCGCTAGGCGCGCACTGCCTGCTGCTAAGGAGGTGATTGTTTTTGCTGATGTGACTTGCAATAACGACTGCGCGAAACGCCGCTATCTCGTTAGGGGTGCTACGGCAGACACCCTCTCGGGCACCCCGAAGACTTCTTGAGCCCTCGGCTGCGATGGGTTTCAGGCTGTCAAAAGAACTATGGTGTGTGCATGCGCGGACGAGAGAAAGGCTGAGGCGTATTCGAGTGCACAAGGAGGGACTGAGCGTGTCCGTCGTTTCCGTAGTGTAGCGGTTATCACGTCTGCTTCACACGCAGAAGGTCCCCGGTTCGATCCCGGGCGGGAACAGTATTTTCCTGCCTATGTCGTATTGTACTCCAGTGAGCCTCGTCGTGTGTGCATCTGCTGCATGTCCCTTCGTTTTGCAAGTACCACATTTATTGAATTTTTTAGTTACGATGGCAACATCACTACAAGTTGTCTATGAAGTAAGGTGCACATAAGCAGTTTCCGTGGTGTAGCGGTTATCACGTCTGCCTAACACGCAGAAGGTCCCCGGTTCGATCCCGGGCGGAAACACTTTTTCATCACTTTAAGCGAGACTTACTAACATGCATCTGCTACCATCTGTACCCGAAACCTTCGTAACTGCCTTCACGCGTCGGACCAGAGTGTCAATTGCTCACATCAAATAAGAAATTCATTTGATATTGGCGGCGAGCTTTTTGCGCTGACTCAGCCACTGACGTGCGATCAGTTTGCACAAAACGCTAGGGCTCGACCGGTATTTGAACCCGGGACCTCCTGCACCCTAAGCAGGAATCATACCCCTAGACCAACGAGCCCTGTGACACGTCGCATGCCAGTTACTCCAGTCCCTCGATGTCTTCCAGGGTGCTCTGGAAGTCTCGTGTAGGCTGGCGGGATGGAGGCGGCGCGAATTCCCGCGGTCGGCGGCCTTCCTGGGCTATTGGTACCTTCATGTAGAGCTGCCGCTAGGCGCGCACTGCCTGCTGCTAAGGAGGTGATTGTTTTTGCTGATGTGACTTGCAATAACGACTGCGCGAAACGCCGCTATCTCGTTAGGGGTGCTACGGCAGACACCCTCTCGGGCACCCCGAAGACTTCTTGAGCCCTCGGCTGCAATGGGTTTCAGGCTGTCAAAAGAAATATGGTGTGTGCATGCGCGGACGAGAGAAAGGCTGAGGCGTATTCGAGTGCACAAGGATGGACTGAGCGTGTCCGTCGTTTCCGTAGTGTAGCGGTTATCACGTCTGCTTCACACGCAGAAGGTCCCCGGTTCGATCCCGGTCGGGAACAGTATTTTCCTGCCTATGTCGTATTGTACTCCAGTGAGCCTCGTCGTGTGTGCATCTGCTGCATGTCCCTTCGTTTTGCAAGTACCACATTTATTGAATTTTTTAGTTACGATGGCAACATCACTACAAGTTGTCTATGAAGTAAGGTGCACATAAGCAGTTTCCGTGGTGTAGCGGTTATCACGTCTGCCTAACACGCAGAAGGTCCCCGGTTCGATCCCGGGCTGAAACACTTTTTCATCACTTTAAGCGAGACTTACTAACATGCATCTGCTACCATCTGTACCCGAAACCTTCGTAACTGCCTTCACGCGTCGGACCAGAGTGTCAATTGCTCACATCAAATAAGAAATTCATTTGATATTGGCGGCGAGCTTTTTGCGCTGACTCAGCCACTGACGTGCGATCAGTTTGCACAAAACGCTAGGGCTCGTCCGGGATTTGAACCCGGGACCTCCTGCACCCTAAGCAGGAATCATACCCCTAGACCAACGAGCCCTGTGACACGTCGCATGCCAGTTACTCCAGTCCCTCGATGTCTTCCAGGGTGCTCTGGAAGTCTCGTGTAGGCTGGCGGGATGGAGGCGGCGCGAATTCCCGCGGTCGGCGGCCTTCCTGGGCTATTGGTACCTTCATGTAGAGCTGCCGCTAGGCGCGCACTGCCTGCTGCTAAGGAGGTGATTGTTTTTGCTGATGTGACTTGCAATAACGACTGCGCGAAACGCCGCTATCTCGTTAGGGGTGCTACGGCAGACACCCTCTCGGGCACCCCGAAGACTTCTTGAGCCTTCGGCTGCGATGGGTTTCAGGCTGTCAAAAGAACTATGGTGTGTGCATGCGCGGACGAGAGAAAGGCTGAGGCGTATTCGAGTGCACAAGGAGGGACTGAGCGTGTCCGTCGTTTCCGTAGTGTAGCGGTTATCACGTCTGCTTCACACGCAGAAGGTCCCCGGTTCGATCCCGGGCGGGAACAGTATTTTCCTGCCTATGTCGTATTGTACTCCAGTGAGCCTCGTCGTGTGTGCATCTGCTGCATGTCCCTTCGTTTTGCAAGTACCACATTTATTGAATTTTTTAGTTACGATGGCAACATCACTACAAGTTGTCTATGAAGTAAGGTGCACATAAGCAGTTTCCGTGGTGTAGCGGTTATCACGTCTGCCTAACACGCAGAAGTTCCCCGGTTCGATCCCGGGCGGAAACACTTTTTCATCACTTTAAGCGAGACTTACTAACATGCATCTGCTACCATCTGTACCCGAAACCTTCGTAACTGCCTTCACGCGTCGGACCAGAGTGTCAATTGCTCACATCAAATAAGAAATTCATTTGATATTGGCGGCGAGCTTTTTGCGCTGACTCAGCCACTGACGTGCGATCAGTTTGCACAAAACGCTAGGGCTCGACCGGTATTTGAACCCGGGACCTCCTGCACCCTAAGCAGGAATCATACCCCTAGACCAACGAGCCCTGTGACACGTCGCATGCCAGTTACTCCAGTCCCTCGATGTCTTCCAGGGTGCTCTGGAAGTCTCGTGTAGGCTGGCGGGATGGAGGCGGCGCGAATTCCCGCGGTCGGCGGCCTTCCTGGGCTATTGGTACCTTCATGTAGAGCTGCCGCTGGGCGCGCACTGCCTGCTGCTAAGGAGGTGATTGTTTTTGCTGATGTGACTTGCAATAACGACTGCGCGAAACGCCGCTATCTCGTTAGGGGTGCTACGGCAGACACCCTCTCGGGCACCCCGAAGACTTCTTGAGCCCTCGGCTGCGATGGGTTTCAGGCTGTCAAAAGAACTATGGTGTGTGCATGCGCGGACGAGAGAAAGGCTGAGGCGTATTCGAGTGCACAAGGAGGGACTGAGCGTGTCCGTCGTTTCCGTAGTGTAGCGGTTATCACGTCTGCTTCACACGCAGAAGGTCCCCGGTTCGATCCCGGGCGGGAACAGTATTTTCCTGCCCATGTCGTATTGTACTCCAGTGAGCCTCGTCGTGTGTGGATCTGCTGCATGTCCCTTCGTTTTGCAAGTACCACATTTATTGAATTTTTTAGTTACGATGGCAACATCACTACAAGTTGTCTATGAAGTAAGGTGCACATAAGCAGTTTCCGTGGTGTAGCGGTTATCACGTCTGCCTAACACGCAGAAGGTCCCCGGTTCGATCCAGGGCGGAAACACTTTTTCATCACTTTAAGCGAGACTTACTAACATGCATCTGCTACCATCTGTACCCGAAACCTTCGTAACTGCCTTCACGCGTCGGACCAGAGTGTCAATTGCTCACATCAAATAAGAAATTCATTTGATATTGGCGGCGAGCTTTTTGCGATGACTCAGCCACTGACGTGCGATCAGTTTGCACAAAACGCTAGGGTTCGACCGGTATTTGAACCCGGGCCCTCCTGCACCCTAAGCAGGAATCATACCCCTAGACCAACGAGCCCTGTGACACGTCGCATGCCAGTTACTCCAGTCCCTCGATGTCTTCCAGGGTGCTCTGGAAGTCTCGTGTAGGCTGGCGGGATGGAGGCGGCGCGAATTCCCGCGGTCGGCGGCCTTCCTGGGCTATTGGTACCTTCATGTAGAGCTGCCGCTGGGCGCGCACTGCCTGCTGCTAAGGAGGTGATTGTTTTTGCTGCTGTGACTTGCAATAACGACTGCGCGAAACGCCGCTATCTCGTTAGGGGTGCTACGGCAGACACCCTCTCGGGCACCCCGAAGACTTCTTGAGCCCTCGGCTGCGATGGGTTTCAGGCTGTCAAAAGAACTATGGTGTGTGCATGCGCGGACGAGAGAAAGGCTGAGGCGTATTCGAGTGCACAAGGAGGGACTGAGCGTGTCCGTCGTTTCCGTAGTGTAGCGGTTATCACGTCTGCTTCACACGCAGAAGGTCCCCGGTTCGATCCCGGGCGGGAACAGTATTTTCCTGCCTATGTCGTATTGTACTCCAGTGAGCCTCGTCGTGTGTGGATCTGCTGCATGTCCCTTCGTTTTGCAAGTACCACATTTATTGAATTTTTTAGTTACGATGGCAACATCACTACAAGTTGTCTATGAAGTAAGGTGCACATAAGCAGTTTCCGTGGTGTAGCGGTTATCACGTCTGCCTAACACGCAGAAGTTCCCCGGTTCGATCCCGGGCGGAAACACTTTTTCATCACTTTAAGCGAGACTTACTAACATGCATCTGCTACCATCTGTACCCGAAACCTTCGTAACTGCCTTCACGCGTCGGACCAGAGTGTCAATTGCTCACATCAAATAAGAAATTCATTTGATATTGGCGGCGAGCTTTTTGCGCTGACTCAGCCACTGACGTGCGATCAGTTTGCACAAAACGCTAGGGCTCGACCGGTATTTGAACCCGGGACCTCCTGCACCCTAAGCAGGAATCATACCCCTAGACCAACGAGCCCTGTGACACGTCGCATGCCAGTTACTCCAGTCCCTCGATGTCTTCCAGGGTGCTCTGGAAGTCTCGTGTAGGCTGGCGGGATGGAGGCGGCGCGAATTCCCGCGGTCGGCGGCCTTCCTGGGCTATTGGTACCTTCATGTAGAGCTGCCGCTGGGCGCGCACTGCCTGCTGCTAAGGAGGTGATTGTTTTTGCTGATGTGACTTGCAATAACGACTGCGCGAAACGCCGCTATCTCGTTAGGGGTGCTACGGCAGACACCCTCTCGGGCACCCCGAAGACTTCTTGAGCCCTCGGCTGCGATGGGTTTCAGGCTGTCAAAAGAACTATGGTGTGTGCATGCGCGGACGAGAGAAAGGCTGAGGCGTATTCGAGTGCACAAGGAGGGACTGAGCGTGTCCGTCGTTTCCGTAGTGTAGCGGTTATCACGTCTGCTTCACACGCAGAAGGTCCCCGGTTCGATCCCGGGCGGGAACAGTATTTTCCTGCCTATGTCGTATTGTACTCCAGTGAGCCTCGTCGTGTGTGGATCTGCTGCATGTCCCTTCGTTTTGCAAGTACCACATTTATTGAATTTTTTAGTTACGATGGCAACATCACTACAAGTTGTCTATGAAGTAAGGTGCACATAAGCAGTTTCCGTGGTGTAGCGGTTATCACGTCTGCCTAACACGCAGAAGGTCCCCGGTTCGATCCAGGGCGGAAACACTTTTTCATCACTTTAAGCGAGACTTACTAACATGCATCTGCTACCATCTGTACCCGAAACCTTCGTAACTGCCTTCACGCGTCGGACCAGAGTGTCAATTGCTCACATCAAATAAGAAATTCATTTGATATTGGCGGCGAGCTTTTTGCGATGACTCAGCCACTGACGTGCGATCAGTTTGCACAAAACGCTAGGGTTCAACCGGTATTTGAACCCGGGACCTCCTGCACCCTAAGCAGGAATCATACCCCTAGACCAACGAGCCCTGTGACACGTCGCATGCCAGTTACTCCAGTCCCTCGATGTCTTCCAGGGTGCTCTGGAAGTCTCGTGTAGGCTGGCGGGATGGAGGCGGCGCGAATTCCCGCGGTCGGCGGCCTTCCTGGGCTATTGGTACCTTCATGTAGAGCTGCCGCTGGGCGCGCACTGCCTGCTGCTAAGGAGGTGATTGTTTTTGCTGCTGTGACTTGCAATAACGACTGCGCGAAACGCCGCTATCTCGTTAGGGGTGCTACGGCAGACACCCTCTCGGGCACCCCGAAGACTTCTTGAGCCCTCGGCTGCGATGGGTTTCAGGCTGTCAAAAGAACTATGGTGTGTGCATGCGCGGACGAGAGAAAGGCTGAGGCGTATTCGAGTGCACAAGGAGGGACTGAGCGTGTCCGTCGTTTCCGTAGTGTAGCGGTTATCACGTCTGCTTCACACGCAGAAGGTCCCCGGTTCGATCCCGGGCGGGAACAGTATTTTCCTGCCTATGTCGTATTGTACTCCAGTGAGCCTCGTCGTGTGTGGATCTGCTGCATGTCCCTTCGTTTTGCAAGTACCACATTTATTGAATTTTTTAGTTACGATGGCAACATCACTACAAGTTGTCTATGAAGTAAGGTGCACATAAGCAGTTTCCGTGGTGTAGCGGTTATCACGTCTGCCTAACACGCAGAAGTTCCCCGGTTCGATCCCGGGCGGAAACACTTTTTCATCACTTTAAGCGAGACTTACTAACATGCATCTGCTACCATCTGTACCCGAAACCTTCGTAACTGCCTTCACGCGTCGGACCAGAGTGTCAATTGCTCACATCAAATAAGAAATTCATTTGATATTGGCGGCGAGCTTTTTGCGCTGACTCAGCCACTGACGTGCGATCAGTTTGCACAAAACGCTAGGGCTCGACCGGTATTTGAACCCGGGACCTCCTGCACCCTAAGCAGGAATCATACCCCTAGACCAACGAGCCCTGTGACACGTCGCATGCCAGTTACTCGAGTCCCTCGATGTCTTCCAGGGTGCTCTGGAAGTCTCGTGTAGGCTGGCGGGATGGAGGCGGCGCGAATTCCCGCGGTCGGCGGCCTTCCTGGGCTATTGGTACCTTCATGTAGAGCTGCCGCTGGGCGCGCACTGCCAGCTGCTAAGGAGGTGATTGTTTTTGCAGATGTGACTTGCAATAACGACTGCGCGAAACGCCGCTATCTCGTTAGGGGTGCTACGGCAGACACCCTCTCGGGCACCCCGAAGACTTCTTGAGCCCTCGGCTGCAATGGGTTTCAGGCTGTCAAAAGAACTATGGTGTGTGCATGCGCGGACGAGAGAAAGGCTGAGGCGTATTCGAGTGCACAAGGATGGACTGAGCGTGTCCGTCGTTTCCGTAGTGTAGCGGTTATCACGTCTGCTTCACACGCAGAAGGTCCCCGGTTCGATCCCGGTCGGGAACAGTATTTTCCTGCCTATGTCGTATTGTACTCCAGTGAGCCTCGTCGTGTGTGCATCTGCTGCATGTCCCTTCGTTTTGCAAGTACCACATTTATTGAATTTTTTAGTTACGATGGCAACATCACTACAAGTTGTCTATGAAGTAAGGTGCACATAAGCAGTTTCCGTGGTGTAGCGGTTATCACGTCTGCCTAACACGCAGAAGGTCCCCGGTTCGATCCCGGGCGGAAACACTTTTTCATCACTTTAAGCGAGACTTACTAACATGCATCTGCTACCATCTGTACCCGAAACCTTCGTGACTGCCTTCACGCGTCGGACCAGAGTGTCAATTGCTCACATCAAATAAGAAATTCATTTGATATTGGCGGCGAGCTTTTTGCGCTGACTCAGCCACTGACGTGCGATCAGTTTGCACAAAACGCTAGGGCTCGTCCGGGATTTGAACCCGGGACCTCCTGCACCCTAAGCAGGAATCATACCCCTAGACCAACGAGCCCTGTGACACGTCGCATGCCAGTTACTCCAGTCCCTCGATGTCTTCCAGGGTGCTCTGGAAGTCTCGTGTAGGCTGGCGGGATGGAGGCGGCGCGAATTCCCGCGGTCGGCGGCCTTCCTGGGCTATTGGTACCTTCATGTAGAGCTGCCGCTAGGCGCGCACTGCCTGCTGCTAAGGAGGTGATTGTTTTTGCTGATGTGACTTGCAATAACGACTACGCGAAACGCCGCTATCTCGTTAGGGGTGCTACGGCAGACACCCTCTCGGGCATCCTGAAGACTTCTTGAGCCCTCGGCTGCGATGGGTTTCAGGCTGTCAAAAGAACTATGGTGTGTGCATGCGCGGACGAGAGAAAGGCTGAGGCGTATTCGAGTGCACAAGGATGGACTGAGCGTGTCCGTCGTTTCCGTAGTGTAGCGGTTATCACGTCTGCTTCACACGCAGAAGGTCCCCGGTTCGATCCCGGTCGGGAACAGTATTTTCCTGCCTATGTCGTATTGTACTCCAGTGAGCCTCGTCGTGTGTGCATCTGCTGCATGTCCCTTCGTTTTGCAAGTACCACATTTATTGAATTTTTTAGTTACGATGGCAACATCACTACAAGTTGTCTATGAAGTAAGGTGCACATAAGCAGTTTCCGTGGTGTAGCGGTTATCACGTCTGCCTAACACGCAGAAGGTCCCCGGTTCGATCCCGGGCGGAAACACTTTTTCATCACTTTAAGCGAGACTTACTAACATGCATCTGCTACCATCTGTACCCGAAACCTTCGTAACTGCCTTCACGCGTCGGACCAGAGTGTCAATTGCTCACATCAAATAAGAAATTCATTTGATATTGGCGGCGAGCTTTTTGCGATGACTCAGCCACTGACGTGCGATCAGTTTGCACAAAACGCTAGGGCTCGACCGGTATTTGAACCCGGGACCTCCTGCACCCTAAGCAGGAATCATACCCCTAGACCAACGAGCCGTGTGACACGTCGCATGCCAGTTACTCCAGTCCCTCGATGTCTTCCAGGGTGCTCTGGAAGTCTCGTGTAGGCTGGCGGGATGGAGGCGGCGCGAATTCCCGCGGTCGGCGGCCTTCCTGGGCTATTGGTACCTTCATGTAGAGCTGCCGCTGGGCGCGCACTGCCTGCTGCTAAGGAGGTGATTGTTTTTGCTGATGTGACTTGCAATAACGACTGCGCGAAACGCCGCTATCTCGTTAGGGGTGCTACGGCAGACACCCTCTCGGGCACCCCGAAGACTTCTTGAGCCCTCGGCTGCGATGGGTTTCAGGCTGTCAAAAGAACTATGGTGTGTGCATGCGCGGACGAGAGAAAGGCTGAGGCGTATTCGAGTGCACAAGGAGGGACTGAGCGTGTCCGTCGTTTCCGTAGTGTAGCGGTTATCACGTCTGCTTCACACGCAGAAGGTCCCCGGTTCGATCCCGGGCGGGAACAGTATTTTCCTGCCTATGTCGTATTGTACTCCAGTGAGCCTCGTCGTGTGTGGATCTGCTGCATGTCCCTTCGTTTTGCAAGTACCACATTTATTGAATTTTTTAGTTACGATGGCAACATCACTACAAGTTGTCTATGAAGTAAGGTGCACATAAGCAGTTTCCGTGGTGTAGCGGTTATCACGTCTGCCTAACACGCAGAAGTTCCCCGGTTCGATCCCGGGCGGAAACACTTTTTCATCACTTTAAGCGAGACTTACTAACATGCATCTGCTACCATCTGTACCCGAAACCTTCGTAACTGCCTTCACGCGTCGGACCAGAGTGTCAATTGCTCACATCAAATAAGAAATTCATTTGATATTGGCGGCGAGCTTTTTGCGCTGACTCAGCCACTGACGTGCGATCAGTTTGCACAAAACGCTAGGGCTCGACCGGTATTTGAACCCGGGACCTCCTGCACCCTAAGCAGGAATCATACCCCTAGACCAACGAGCCCTGTGACACGTCGCATGCCAGTTACTCCAGTCCCTCGATGTCTTCCAGGGTGCTCTGGAAGTCTCGTGTAGGCTGGCGGGATGGAGGCGGCGCGAATTCCCGCGGTCGGCGGCCTTCCTGGGCTATTGGTACCTTCATGTAGAGCTGCCGCTGGGCGCGCACTGCCTGCTGCTAAGGAGGTGATTGTTTTTGCTGATGTGACTTGCAATAACGACTGCGCGAAACGCCGCTATCTCGTTAGGGGTGCTACGGCAGACACCCTCTCGGGCACCCCGAAGACTTCTTGAGCCCTCGGCTGCGATGGGTTTCAGGCTGTCAAAAGAACTATGGTGTGTGCATGCGCGGACGAGAGAAAGGCTGAGGCGTATTCGAGTGCACAAGGAGGGACTGAGCGTGTCCGTCGTTTCCGTAGTGTAGCGGTTATCACGTCTGCTTCACACGCAGAAGGTCCCCGGTTCGATCCCGGGCGGGAACAGTATTTTCCTGCCTATGTCGTATTGTACTCCAGTGAGCCTCGTCGTGTGTGGATCTGCTGCATGTCCCTTCGTTTTGCAAGTACCACATTTATTGAATTTTTTAGTTACGATGGCAACATCACTACAAGTTGTCTATGAAGTAAGGTGCACATAAGCAGTTTCCGTGGTGTAGCGGTTATCACGTCTGCCTAACACGCAGAAGGTCCCCGGTTCGATCCAGGGCGGAAACACTTTTTCATCACTTTAAGCGAGACTTACTAACATGCATCTGCTACCATCTGTACCCGAAACCTTCGTAACTGCCTTCACGCGTCGGACCAGAGTGTCAATTGCTCACATCAAATAAGAAATTCATTTGATATTGGCGGCGAGCTTTTTGCGATGACTCAGCCACTGACGTGCGATCAGTTTGCACAAAACGCTAGGGTTCAACCGGTATTTGAACCCGGGACCTCCTGCACCCTAAGCAGGAATCATACCCCTAGACCAACGAGCCCTGTGACACGTCGCATGCCAGTTACTCCAGTCCCTCGATGTCTTCCAGGGTGCTCTGGAAGTCTCGTGTAGGCTGGCGGGATGGAGGCGGCGCGAATTCCCGCGGTCGGCGGCCTTCCTGGGCTATTGGTACCTTCATGTAGAGCTGCCGCTGGGCGCGCACTGCCTGCTGCTAAGGAGGTGATTGTTTTTGCTGCTGTGACTTGCAATAACGACTGCGCGAAACGCCGCTATCTCGTTAGGGGTGCTACGGCAGACACCCTCTCGGGCACCCCGAAGACTTCTTGAGCCCTCGGCTGCGATGGGTTTCAGGCTGTCAAAAGAACTATGGTGTGTGCATGCGCGGACGAGAGAAAGGCTGAGGCGTATTCGAGTGCACAAGGAGGGACTGAGCGTGTCCGTCGTTTCCGTAGTGTAGCGGTTATCACGTCTGCTTCACACGCAGAAGGTCCCCGGTTCGATCCCGGGCGGGAACAGTATTTTCCTGCCTATGTCGTATTGTACTCCAGTGAGCCTCGTCGTGTGTGGATCTGCTGCATGTCCCTTCGTTTTGCAAGTACCACATTTATTGAATTTTTTAGTTACGATGGCAACATCACTACAAGTTGTCTATGAAGTAAGGTGCACATAAGCAGTTTCCGTGGTGTAGCGGTTATCACGTCTGCCTAACACGCAGAAGTTCCCCGGTTCGATCCCGGGCGGAAACACTTTTTCATCACTTTAAGCGAGACTTACTAACATGCATCTGCTACCATCTGTACCCGAAACCTTCGTAACTGCCTTCACGCGTCGGACCAGAGTGTCAATTGCTCACATCAAATAAGAAATTCATTTGATATTGGCGGCGAGCTTTTTGCGCTGACTCAGCCACTGACGTGCGATCAGTTTGCACAAAACGCTAGGGCTCGACCGGTATTTGAACCCGGGACCTCCTGCACCCTAAGCAGGAATCATACCCCTAGACCAACGAGCCCTGTGACACGTCGCATGCCAGTTACTCGAGTCCCTCGATGTCTTCCAGGGTGCTCTGGAAGTCTCGTGTAGGCTGGCGGGATGGAGGCGGCGCGAATTCCCGCGGTCGGCGGCCTTCCTGGGCTATTGGTACCTTCATGTAGAGCTGCCGCTGGGCGCGCACTGCCAGCTGCTAAGGAGGTGATTGTTTTTGCAGATGTGACTTGCAATAACGACTGCGCGAAACGCCGCTATCTCGTTAGGGGTGCTACGGCAGACACCCTCTCGGGCACCCCGAAGACTTCTTGAGCCCTCGGCTGCAATGGGTTTCAGGCTGTCAAAAGAACTATGGTGTGTGCATGCGCGGACGAGAGAAAGGCTGAGGCGTATTCGAGTGCACAAGGATGGACTGAGCGTGTCCGTCGTTTCCGTAGTGTAGCGGTTATCACGTCTGCTTCACACGCAGAAGGTCCCCGGTTCGATCCCGGTCGGGAACAGTATTTTCCTGCCTATGTCGTATTGTACTCCAGTGAGCCTCGTCGTGTGTGCATCTGCTGCATGTCCCTTCGTTTTGCAAGTACCACATTTATTGAATTTTTTAGTTACGATGGCAACATCACTACAAGTTGTCTATGAAGTAAGGTGCACATAAGCAGTTTCCGTGGTGTAGCGGTTATCACGTCTGCCTAACACGCAGAAGGTCCCCGGTTCGATCCCGGGCGGAAACACTTTTTCATCACTTTAAGCGAGACTTACTAACATGCATCTGCTACCATCTGTACCCGAAACCTTCGTAACTGCCTTCACGCGTCGGACCAGAGTGTCAATTGCTCACATCAAATAAGAAATTCATTTGATATTGGCGGCGAGCTTTTTGCGCTGACTCAGCCACTGACGTGCGATCAGTTTGCACAAAACGCTAGGGCTCGTCCGGGATTTGAACCCGGGACCTCCTGCACCCTAAGCAGGAATCATACCCCTAGACCAACGAGCCCTGTGACACGTCGCATGCCAGTTACTCCAGTCCCTCGATGTCTTCCAGGGTGCTCTGGAAGTCTCGTGTAGGCTGGCGGGATGGAGGCGGCGCGAATTCCCGCGGTCGGCGGCCTTCCTGGGCTATTGGTACCTTCATGTAGAGCTGCCGCTAGGCGCGCACTGCCTGCTGCTAAGGAGGTGATTGTTTTTGCTGATGTGACTTGCAATAACGACTACGCGAAACGCCGCTATCTCGTTAGGGGTGCTACGGCAGACACCCTCTCGGGCATCCTGAAGACTTCTTGAGCCCTCGGCTGCGATGGGTTTCAGGCTGTCAAAAGAACTATGGTGTGTGCATGCGCGGACGAGAGAAAGGCTGAGGCGTATTCGAGTGCACAAGGATGGACTGAGCGTGTCCGTCGTTTCCGTAGTGTAGCGGTTATCACGTCTGCTTCACACGCAGAAGGTCCCCGGTTCGATCCCGGTCGGGAACAGTATTTTCCTGCCTATGTCGTATTGTACTCCAGTGAGCCTCGTCGTGTGTGCATCTGCTGCATGTCCCTTCGTTTTGCAAGTACCACATTTATTGAATTTTTTAGTTACGATGGCAACATCACTACAAGTTGTCTATGAAGTAAGGTGCACATAAGCAGTTTCCGTGGTGTAGCGGTTATCACGTCTGCCTAACACGCAGAAGGTCCCCGGTTCGATCCAGGGCGGAAACACTTTTTCATCACTTTAAGCGAGACTTACTAACATGCATCTGCTACCATCTGTACCCGAAACCTTCGTAACTGCCTTCACGCGTCGGACCAGAGTGTCAATTGCTCACATCAAATAAGAAATTCATTTGATATTGGCGGCGAGCTTTTTGCGATGACTCAGCCACTGACGTGCGATCAGTTTGCACAAAACGCTAGGGTTCAACCGGTATTTGAACCCGGGACCTCCTGCACCCTAAGCAGGAATCATACCCCTAGACCAACGAGCCCTGTGACACGTCGCATGCCAGTTACTCCAGTCCCTCGATGTCTTCCAGGGTGCTCTGGAAGTCTCGTGTAGGCTGGCGGGATGGAGGCGGCGCGAATTCCCGCGGTCGGCGGCCTTCCTGGGCTATTGGTACCTTCATGTAGAGCTGCCGCTGGGCGCGCACTGCCTGCTGCTAAGGAGGTGATTGTTTTTGCTGCTGTGACTTGCAATAACGACTGCGCGAAACGCCGCTATCTCGTTAGGGGTGCTACGGCAGACACCCTCTCGGGCACCCCGAAGACTTCTTGAGCCCTCGGCTGCGATGGGTTTCAGGCTGTCAAAAGAACTATGGTGTGTGCATGCGCGGACGAGAGAAAGGCTGAGGCGTATTCGAGTGCACAAGGAGGGACTGAGCGTGTCCGTCGTTTCCGTAGTGTAGCGGTTATCACGTCTGCTTCACACGCAGAAGGTCCCCGGTTCGATCCCGGGCGGGAACAGTATTTTCCTGCCTATGTCGTATTGTACTCCAGTGAGCCTCGTCGTGTGTGGATCTGCTGCATGTCCCTTCGTTTTGCAAGTACCACATTTATTGAATTTTTTAGTTACGATGGCAACATCACTACAAGTTGTCTATGAAGTAAGGTGCACATAAGCAGTTTCCGTGGTGTAGCGGTTATCACGTCTGCCTAACACGCAGAAGTTCCCCGGTTCGATCCCGGGCGGAAACACTTTTTCATCACTTTAAGCGAGACTTACTAACATGCATCTGCTACCATCTGTACCCGAAACCTTCGTAACTGCCTTCACGCGTCGGACCAGAGTGTCAATTGCTCACATCAAATAAGAAATTCATTTGATATTGGCGGCGAGCTTTTTGCGCTGACTCAGCCACTGACGTGCGATCAGTTTGCACAAAACGCTAGGGCTCGACCGGTATTTGAACCCGGGACCTCCTGCACCCTAAGCAGGAATCATACCCCTAGACCAACGAGCCCTGTGACACGTCGCATGCCAGTTACTCGAGTCCCTCGATGTCTTCCAGGGTGCTCTGGAAGTCTCGTGTAGGCTGGCGGGATGGAGGCGGCGCGAATTCCCGCGGTCGGCGGCCTTCCTGGGCTATTGGTACCTTCATGTAGAGCTGCCGCTGGGCGCGCACTGCCAGCTGCTAAGGAGGTGATTGTTTTTGCAGATGTGACTTGCAATAACGACTGCGCGAAACGCCGCTATCTCGTTAGGGGTGCTACGGCAGACACCCTCTCGGGCACCCCGAAGACTTCTTGAGCCCTCGGCTGCAATGGGTTTCAGGCTGTCAAAAGAACTATGGTGTGTGCATGCGCGGACGAGAGAAAGGCTGAGGCGTATTCGAGTGCACAAGGATGGACTGAGCGTGTCCGTCGTTTCCGTAGTGTAGCGGTTATCACGTCTGCTTCACACGCAGAAGGTCCCCGGTTCGATCCCGGTCGGGAACAGTATTTTCCTGCCTATGTCGTATTGTACTCCAGTGAGCCTCGTCGTGTGTGCATCTGCTGCATGTCCCTTCGTTTTGCAAGTACCACATTTATTGAATTTTTTAGTTACGATGGCAACATCACTACAAGTTGTCTATGAAGTAAGGTGCACATAAGCAGTTTCCGTGGTGTAGCGGTTATCACGTCTGCCTAACACGCAGAAAGTCCCCGGTTCGATCCCGGGCGGAAACACTTTTTCATCACTTTAAGCGAGACTTACTAACATGCATCTGCTACCATCTGTACCCGAAACCTTCGTAACTGCCTTCACGCGTCGGACCAGAGTGTCAATTGCTCACATCAAATAAGAAATTCATTTGATATTGGCGGCGAGCTTTTTGCGCTGACTCAGCCACTGACGTGCGATCAGTTTGCACAAAACGCTAGGGCTCGTCCGGGATTTGAACCCGGGACCTCCTGCACCCTAAGCAGGAATCATACCCCTAGACCAACGAGCCCTGTGACACGTCGCATGCCAGTTACTCCAGTCCCTCGATGTCTTCCAGGGTGCTCTGGAAGTCTCGTGTAGGCTGGCGGGATGGAGGCGGCGCGAATTCCCGCGGTCGGCGGCCTTCCTGGGCTATTGGTACCTTCATGTAGAGCTGCCGCTAGGCGCGCACTGCCTGCTGCTAAGGAGGTGATTGTTTTTGCTGATGTGACTTGCAATAACGACTACGCGAAACGCCGCTATCTCGTTAGGGGTGCTACGGCAGACACCCTCTCGGGCATCCTGAAGACTTCTTGAGCCCTCGGCTGCGATGGGTTTCAGGCTGTCAAAAGAACTATGGTGTGTGCATGCGCGGACGAGAGAAAGGCTGAGGCGTATTCGAGTGCACAAGGATGGACTGAGCGTGTCCGTCGTTTCCGTAGTGTAGCGGTTATCACGTCTGCTTCACACGCAGAAGGTCCCCGGTTCGATCCCGGTCGGGAACAGTATTTTCCTGCCTATGTCGTATTGTACTCCAGTGAGCCTCGTCGTGTGTGCATCTGCTGCATGTCCCTTCGTTTTGCAAGTACCACATTTATTGAATTTTTTAGTTACGATGGCAACATCACTACAAGTTGTCTATGAAGTAAGGTGCACATAAGCAGTTTCCGTGGTGTAGCGGTTATCACGTCTGCCTAACACGCAGAAGGTCCCCGGTTCGATCCCGGGCGGAAACACTTTTTCATCACTTTAAGCGAGACTTACTAACATGCATCTGCTACCATCTGTACCCGAAACCTTCGTAACTGCCTTCACGCGTCGGACCAGAGTGTCAATTGCTCACATCAAATAAGAAATTCATTTGATATTGGCGGCGAGCTTTTTGCGATGACTCAGCCACTGACGTGCGATCAGTTTGCACAAAACGCTAGGGCTCGACCGGTATTTGAACCCGGGACCTCCTGCACCCTAAGCAGGAATCATACCCCTAGACCAACGAGCCGTGTGACACGTCGCATGCCAGTTACTCCAGTCCCTCGATGTCTTCCAGGGTGCTCTGGAAGTCTCGTGTAGGCTGGCGGGATGGAGGCGGCGCGAATTCCCGCGGTCGGCGGCCTTCCTGGGCTATTGGTACCTTCATGTAGAGCTGCCGCTGGGCGCGCACTGCCTGCTGCTAAGGAGGTGATTGTTTTTGCTGATGTGACTTGCAATAACGACTGCGCGAAACGCCGCTATCTCGTTAGGGGTGCTACGGCAGACACCCTCTCGGGCACCCCGAAGACTTCTTGAGCCCTCGGCTGCGATGGGTTTCAGGCTGTCAAAAGAACTATGGTGTGTGCATGCGCGGACGAGAGAAAGGCTGAGGCGTATTCGAGTGCACAAGGAGGGACTGAGCGTGTCCGTCGTTTCCGTAGTGTAGCGGTTATCACGTCTGCTTCACACGCAGAAGGTCCCCGGTTCGATCCCGGGCGGGAACAGTATTTTCCTGCCTATGTCGTATTGTACTCCAGTGAGCCTCGTCGTGTGTGGATCTGCTGCATGTCCCTTCGTTTTGCAAGTACCACATTTATTGAATTTTTTAGTTACGATGGCAACATCACTACAAGTTGTCTATGAAGTAAGGTGCACATAAGCAGTTTCCGTGGTGTAGCGGTTATCACGTCTGCCTAACACGCAGAAGTTCCCCGGTTCGATCCCGGGCGGAAACACTTTTTCATCACTTTAAGCGAGACTTACTAACATGCATCTGCTACCATCTGTACCCGAAACCTTCGTAACTGCCTTCACGCGTCGGACCAGAGTGTCAATTGCTCACATCAAATAAGAAATTCATTTGATATTGGCGGCGAGCTTTTTGCGCTGACTCAGCCACTGACGTGCGATCAGTTTGCACAAAACGCTAGGGCTCGACCGGTATTTGAACCCGGGACCTCCTGCACCCTAAGCAGGAATCATACCCCTAGACCAACGAGCCCTGTGACACGTCGCATGCCAGTTACTCGAGTCCCTCGATGTCTTCCAGGGTGCTCTGGAAGTCTCGTGTAGGCTGGCAGGATGGAGGCGGCGCGAATTCCCGCGGTCGGCGGCCTTCCTGGGCTATTGGTACCTTCATGTAGAGCTGCCGCTGGGCGCGCACTGCCAGCTGCTAAGGAGGTGATTGTTTTTGCTGATGTGACTTGCAATAACGACTGCGCGAAACGCCGCTATCTCGTTAGGGGTGCTACGGCAGACACCCTCTCGGGCACCCCGAAGACTTCTTGAGCCCTCGGCTGCAATGGGTTTCAGGCTGTCAAAAGAACTATGGTGTGTGCATGCGCGGACGAGAGAAAGGCTGAGGCGTATTCGAGTGCACAAGGATGGACTGAGCGTGTCCGTCGTTTCCGTAGTGTAGCGGTTATCACGTCTGCTTCACACGCAGAAGGTCCCCGGTTCGATCCCGGTCGGGAACAGTATTTTCCTGCCTATGTCGTATTGTACTCCAGTGAGCCTCGTCGTGTGTGCATCTGCTGCATGTCCCTTCGTTTTGCAAGTACCACATTTATTGAATTTTTTAGTTACGATGGCAACATCACTACAAGTTGTCTATGAAGTAAGGTGCACATAAGCAGTTTCCGTGGTGTAGCGGTTATCACGTCTGCCTAACACGCAGAAGTTCCGCGGTTCGATCCCGGGCGGAAACACTTTTTCATCACTTTAAGCGAGACTTACTAACATGCATCTGCTACCATCTGTACCCGAAACCTTCGTAACTGCCTTCACGCGTCGGACCAGAGTGACAATTGCTCACATCAAATAAGAAATTCATTTGATATTGGCGGCGAGCTTTTTGCGCTGACTCAGCCACTGACGTGCGATCAGTTTGCACAAAACGCTAGGGCTCGACCGGTATTTGAACCCGGGACCTCCTGCACCCTAAGCAGGAATCATACCCCTAGACCAACGAGCCCTGTGACACGTCGCATGCCAGTTACTCCAGTCCCTCGATGTCTTCCAGGGTGCTCTGGAAGTCTCGTGTAGGCTGGCGGGATGGAGGCGGCGCGAATTCCCGCGGTCGGCGGCCTTCCTGGGCTATTGGTACCTTCATGTAGAGCTGCCGCTGGGCGCGCACTGCCAGCTGCTAAGGAGGTGATTGTTTTTGCTGATGTGACTTGCAATAACGACTGCGCGAAACGCCGCTATCTCGTTAGGGGTGCTACGGCAGACACCCTCTCGGGCACCCCGAAGACTTCTTGAGCCCTCGGCTGCAATGGGTTTCAGGCTGTCAAAAGAACTATGGTGTGTGCATGCGCGGACGAGAGAAAGGCTGAGGCGTATTCGAGTGCACAAGGATGGACTGAGCGTGTCCGTCGTTTCCGTAGTGTAGCGGTTATCACGTCTGCTTCACACGCAGAAGGTCCCCGGTTCGATCCCGGTCGGGAACAGTATTTTCCTGCCTATGTCGTATTGTACTCCAGTGAGCCTCGTCGTGTGTGCATCTGCTGCATGTCCCTTCGTTTTGCAAGTACCACATTTATTGAATTTTTTAGTTACGATGGCAACATCACTACAAGTTGTCTATGAAGTAAGGTGCACATAAGCAGTTTCCGTGGTGTAGCGGTTATCACGTCTGCCTAACACGCAGAAGGTCCCCGGTTCGATCCCGGGCGGAAACACTTTTTCATCACTTTAAGCGAGACTTACTAACATGCATCTGCTACCATCTGTACCCGAAACCTTCGTAACTGCCTTCACGCGTCGGACCAGAGTGTCAATTGCTCACATCAAATAAGAAATTCATTTGATATTGGCGGCGAGCTTTTTGCGCTGACTCAGCCACTGACGTGCGATCAGTTTGCACAAAACGCTAGGGCTCGTCCGGGATTTGAACCCGGGACCTCCTGCACCCTAAACAGGAATCATACCCCTAGACCAACGAGCCCTGTGACACGTCGCATGCCAGTTACTCCAGTCCCTCGATGTCTTCCAGGGTGCTCTGGAAGTCTCGTGTAGGCTGGCGGGATGGAGGCGGCGCGAATTCCCGCGGTCGGCGGCCTTCCTGGGCTATTGGTACCTTCATGTAGAGCTGCCGCTAGGCGCGCACTGCCTGCTGCTAAGGAGGTGATTGTTTTTGCTGATGTGACTTGCAATAACGACTACGCGAAACGCCGCTATCTCGTTAGGAGTGCTACGGCAGACACCCTCTCGGGCACCCTGAAGACTTCTTGAGCCCTCGGCTGCGATGGGTTTCAGGCTGTCAAAAGAACTATGGTGTGTGCATGCGCGGACGAGAGAAAGGCTGAGGCGTATTCGAGTGCACAAGGATGGACTGAGCGTGTCCGTCGTTTCCGTAGTGTAGCGGTTATCACGTCTGCTTCACATGCAGAAGGTCCCGGGTTCGATCCCGGGCGGGAACAGTATTTTCCTGCCTATGTCGTATTGTACTCCAGTGAGCCTCGTCGTGTGTGGATCTGCTGCATGTCCCTTCGTTTTGCAAGTACCACATTTATTGAATTTTTTAGTTACGATGGCAACATCACTACAAGTTGTCTATGAAGTAAGGTGCACATAAGCAGTTTCCGTGGTGTAGCGGTTATCACGTCTGCCTAACACGCAGAAGGTCCCCGGTTCGATCCCGGGCGGAAACACTTTTTCATCACTTTAAGCGAGACTTACTAACATGCATCTGCTACCACCTGTACCCGAAACCTTCGTAACTGCCTTCACGCGTCGGACCAGAGTGTCAATTGCTCACATCAAATAAGAAATTCATTTGATATTGGCGGCGAGCTTTTTGCGCTGACTCAGCCACTGACGTGCGATCAGTTTGCACAAAACGCTAGGGCTCGTCCGGGATTTGAACCCGGGACCTCCTGCACCCTAAGCAGGAATCATACCCCTAGACCAACGAGCCCTGTGACACGTTGCATGCCAGTTACTCCAGTCCCTCGATGTCTTCCAGGGTGCTCTGGAAGTCTCGTGTTGGCTGGCGGGATGGAGGCGGCGCTAATTCCCGCGGTCGGCGGCCTTCCTGGGCTATTGGTACCTTCATGTAGAGCTGCCGCTGGGCGCGCACTGCCTGCTGCTAAGGAGGTGATTGTTTTTGCTGATGTGACTTGCAATAACGACTGCGCGAAACGCCGCTATCTCGTTAGGGGTGCTACGGCAGACACCCTCTCGGGCACCCCGAAGACTTCTTGAGCCCTCGGCTGCGATGGGTTTCAGGCTGTCAAAAGAACTATGGTGTGTGCATGCGCGGACGAGAGAAAGGCTGAGGCGTATTCGAGTGCACAAGGAGGGACTGAGCGTGTCCGTCGTTTCCGTAGTGTAGCGGTTATCACGTCTGCTTCACACGCAGAAGGTCCCCGGTTCGATCCCGGTCGGGAACAGTATTTTCCTGCCTATGTCGTATTGTACTCCAGTGAGCCTCGTCGTGTGTGCATCTGCTGCATGTCCCTTCGTTTTGCAAGTACCACATTTATTGAATTTTTTAGTTACGATGGCAACATCACTACAAGTTGTCTATGAAGTAAGGTGCACATAAGCAGTTTCCGTGGTGTAGCGGTTATCACGTCTGCCTAACACGCAGAAGTTCCCCGGTTCGATCCCGGGCGGAAACACTTTTTCATCACTTTAAGCGAGACTTACTAACATGCATCTGCTACCATCTGTACCCGAAACCTTCGTAACTGCCTTCACGCGTCGGACCAGAGTGTCAATTGCTCACATCAAATAAGAAATTCATTTGATATTGGCGGCGAGCTTTTTGCGCTGACTCAGCCACTGACGTGCGATCAGTTTGCACAAAACGCTAGGGCTCGACCGGTATTTGAACCCGGGACCTCCTGCACCCTAAGCAGGAATCATACCCCTAGACCAACGAGCCCTGTGACACGTCGCATGCCAGTTACTCCAGTCCCTCGATGTCTTCCAGGGTGCTCTGGAAGTCTCGTGTAGGCTGGCGGGATGGAGGCGGCGCGAATTCCCGCGGTCGGCGGCCTTCCTGGGCTATTGGTACCTTCATGTAGAGCTGCCGCTGGGCGCGCACTGCCAGCTGCTAAGGAGGTGATTGTTTTTGCTGATGTGACTTGCAATAACGACTGCGCGAAACGCCGCTATCTCGTTAGGGGTGCTACGGCAGACACCCTCTCGGGCACCCCGAAGACTTCTTGAGCCCTCGGCTGCAATGGGTTTCAGGCTGTCAAAAGAACTATGGTGTGTGCATGCGCGGACGAGAGAAAGGCTGAGGCGTATTCGAGTGCACAAGGATGGACTGAGCGTGTCCGTCGTTTCCGTAGTGTAGCGGTTATCACGTCTGCTTCACACGCAGAAGGTCCCCGGTTCGATCCCGGTCGGGAACAGTATTTTCCTGCCTATGTCGTATTGTACTCCAGTGAGCCTCGTCGTGTGTGCATCTGCTGCATGTCCCTTCGTTTTGCAAGTACCACATTTATTGAATTTTTTAGTTACGATGGCAACATCACTACAAGTTGTCTATGAAGTAAGGTGCACATAAGCAGTTTCCGTGGTGTAGCGGTTATCACGTCTGCCTAACACGCAGAAGGTCCCCGGTTCGATCCCGGGCGGAAACACTTTTTCATCACTTTAAGCGAGACTTACTAACATGCATCTGCTACCATCTGTACCCGAAACCTTCGTAACTGCCTTCACGCGTCGGACCAGAGTGTCAATTGCTCACATCAAATAAGAAATTCATTTGATATTGGCGGCGAGCTTTTTGCGCTGACTCAGCCACTGACGTGCGATCAGTTTGCACAAAACGCTAGGGCTCGTCCGGGATTTGAACCCGGGACCTCCTGCACCCTAAACAGGAATCATACCCCTAGACCAACGAGCCCTGTGACACGTCGCATGCCAGTTACTCCAGTCCCTCGATGTCTTCCAGGGTGCTCTGGAAGTCTCGTGTAGGCTGGCGGGATGGAGGCGGCGCGAATTCCCGCGGTCGGCGGCCTTCCTGGGCTATTGGTACCTTCATGTAGAGCTGCCGCTAGGCGCGCACTGCCTGCTGCTAAGGAGGTGATTGTTTTTGCTGATGTGACTTGCAATAACGACTACGCGAAACGCCGCTATCTCGTTAGGAGTGCTACGGCAGACACCCTCTCGGGCACCCTGAAGACTTCTTGAGCCCTCGGCTGCGATGGGTTTCAGGCTGTCAAAAGAACTATGGTGTGTGCATGCGCGGACGAGAGAAAGGCTGAGGCGTATTCGAGTGCACAAGGATGGACTGAGCGTGTCCGTCGTTTCCGTAGTGTAGCGGTTATCACGTCTGCTTCACACGCAGAAGGTCCCGGGTTCGATCCCCGGCGGGAACAGTATTTTCCTGCCTATGTCGTATTGTACTCCAGTGAGCCTCGTCGTGTGTGGATCTGCTGCATGTCCCTTCGTTTTGCAAGTACCACATTTATTGAATTTTTTAGTTACGATGGCAACATCACTACAAGTTGTCTATGAAGTAAGGTGCACATAAGCAGTTTCCGTGGTGTAGCGGTTATCACGTCTGCCTAACACGCAGAAGGTCCCCGGTTCGATCCCGGGCGGAAACACTTTTTCATCACTTTAAGCGAGACTTACTAACATGCATCTGCTACCACCTGTACCCGAAACCTTCGTAACTGCCTTCACGCGTCGGACCAGAGTGTCAATTGCTCACATCAAATAAGAAATTCATTTGATATTGGCGGCGAGCTTTTTGCGCTGACTCAGCCACTGACGTGCGATCAGTTTGCACAAAACGCTAGGGCTCGTCCGGGATTTGAACCCGGGACCTCCTGCACCCTAAGCAGGAATCATACCCCTAGACCAACGAGCCCTGTGACACGTTGCATGCCAGTTACTCCAGTCCCTCGATGTCTTCCAGGGTGCTCTGGAAGTCTCGTGTTGGCTGGCGGGATGGAGGCGGCGCTAATTCCCGCGGTCGGCGGCCTTCCTGGGCTATTGGTACCTTCATGTAGAGCTGCCGCTGGGCGCGCACTGCCTGCTGCTAAGGAGGTGATTGTTTTTGCTGATGTGACTTGCAATAACGACTACGCGAAACGCCGCTATCTCGTTAGGGGTGCTACGGCAGACACCCTCTCGGGCACCCTGAAGACTTCTTGAGCCCTCGGCTGCGATGGGTTTCAGGCTGTCAAAAGAACTATGGTGTGTGCATGCGCGGACGAGAGAAAGGCTGAGGCGTATTCGAGTGCACAAGGAGGGACTGAGCGTGTCCGTCGTTTCCGTAGTGTAGCGGTTATCACGTCTGCTTCACACGCAGAAGGTCCCCGGTTCGATCCCGGGCGGGAACAGTATTTTCCTGCCTATGTCGTATTGTACTCCAGTGAGCCTCGTCGTGTGTGGATCTGCTGCATGTCCCTTCGTTTTGCAAGTACCACATTTATTGAATTTTTTAGTTACGATGGCAACATCACTACAAGTTGTCTATGAAGTAAGGTGCACATAAGCAGTTTCCGTGGTGTAGCGGTTATCACGTCTGCCTAACACGCAGAAGGTCCCCGGTTCGATCCCGGGCGGAAACACTTTTTCATCACTTTAAGCGAGACTTACTAACATGCATCTGCTACCATCTGTACCCGAAACCTTCGTAACTGCCTTCACGCGTCGGACCAGAGTGTCAATTGCTCACATCAAATAAGAAATTCATTTGATATTGGCGGCGAGCTTTTTGCGCTGACTCAGCCACTGACGTGCGATCAGTTTGCACAAAACGCTAGGGCTCGTCCGGGATTTGAACCCGGGACCTCCTGCACCCTAAGCAGGAATCATACCCCTAGACCAACGAGCCCTGTGACACGTCGCATGCCAGTTACTCCAGTCCCTCGATGTCTTCCAGGGTGCTCTGGAAGTCTCGTGTAGGCTGGCGGGATGGAGGCGGCGCGAATTCCCGCGGTCGGCGGCCTTCCTGGGCTATTGGTACCTTCATGTAGAGCTGCCGCTAGGCGCGCACTGCCTGCTGCTAAGGAGGTGATTGTTTTTGCTGATGTGACTTGCGATAACGACTGCGCGAAACGCCGCTATCTCGTTAGGGGTGCTACGGCAGACACCCTCTCGGGCACCCCGAAGACTTCTTGAGCCCTCGGCTGCGATGGGTTTCAGGCTGTCAAAAGAACTATGGTGTGTGCATGCGCGGACGAGAGAAAGGCTGTGGCGTATTCGAGTGCACAAGGAGGGACTGAGCGTGTCCGTCGTTTCCGTAGTGTAGCGGTTATCACGTCTGCTTCACACGCAGAAGGTCCCCGGTTCGATCCCGGGCGGGAACAGTATTTTCCTGCCTATGTCGTATTGTACTCCAGTGAGCCTCGTCGTGTGTGGATCTGCTGCATGTCCCTTCGTTTTGCAAGTACCACATTTATTGAATTTTTTAGTTACGATGGCAACATCACTACAAGTTGTCTATGAAGTAAGGTGCACATAAGCAGTTTCCGTGGTGTAGCGGTTATCACGTCTGCCTAACACGCAGAAGGTCCCCGGTTCGATCCCGGGCGGAAACACTTTTTCATCACTTTAAGCGAGACTTACTAACATGCATCTGCTACCATCTGTACCCGAAACCTTCGTAACTGCCTTCACGCGTCGGACCAGAGTGTCAATTGCTCACATCAAATAAGAAATTCATTTGATATTGGCGGCGAGCTTTTTGCGCTGACTCAGCCACTGACGTGCGATCAGTTTGCACAAAACGCTAGGGCTCGTCCGGGATTTGAACCCGGGACCTCCTGCACCCTAAGCAGGAATCATAAACCTAGACCAACGAGCCCTGTGACACGTCGCATGCCAGTTACTCCAGTCCCTCGATGTCTTCCAGGGTGCTCTGGAAGTCTCGTGTAGGCTGGCGGGATGGAGGCGGCGCGAATTCCCGCGGTCGGCGGCCTTCCTGGGCTATTGGTACCTTCATGTAGAGCTGCCGCTAGGCGCGCACTGCCTGCTGCTAAGGAGGTGATTGTTTTTGCTGATGTGACTTGCAATAACGACTACGCGAAACGCCGCTATCTCGTTAGGGGTGCTACGGCAGACACCCTCTCGGGCACCCTGAAGACTTCTTGAGCCCTCGGCTGCGATGGGTTTCAGGCTGTCAAAAGAACTATGGTGTGTGCATGCGCGGACGAGAGAAAGGCTGAGGCGTATTCGAGTGCACAAGGAGGGACTGAGCGTGTCCGTCGTTTCCGTAGTGTAGCGGTTATCACGTCTGCTTCACACGCAGAAGGTCCCCGGTTCGATCCCGGGCGGGAACAGTATTTTCCTGCCTATGTCGTATTGTACTCCAGTGAGCCTCGTCGTGTGTGGATCTGCTGCATGTCCCTTCGTTTTGCAAGTACCACATTTATTAAATTTTTTAGTTACGATGGCAACATCACTACAAGTTGTCTATGAAGTAAGGTGCACATAAGCAGTTTCCGTGGTGTAGCGGTTATCACGTCTGCCTAACACGCAGAAGGTCCCCGGTTCGATCCCGGGCGGAAACACTTTTTCATCACTTTAAGCGAGACTTACTAACATGCATCTGCTACCATCTGTACCCGAAACCTTCGTAACTGCCTTCACGCGTCGGACCAGAGTGTCAATTGCTCACATCAAATAAGAAATTCATTTGATATTGGCGGCGAGCTTTTTGCGCTGACTCAGCCACTGACGTGCGATCAGTTTGCACAAAACGCTAGGGCTCGTCCGGGATTTGAACCCGGGACCTCCTGCACCCTAAGCAGGAATCATACCCCTAGACCAACGAGCCCTGTGACACGTCGCATGCCAGTTACTCCAGTCCCTCGATGTCTTCCAGGGTGCTCTGGAAGTCTCGTGTAGGCTGGCGGGATGGAGGCGGCGCGAATTCCCGCGGTCGGCGGCCTTCCTGGGCTATTGGTACCTTCATGTAGAGCTGCCGCTAGGCGCGCACTGCCTGCTGCTAAGGAGGTGATTGTTTTTGCTGATGTGACTTGCAATAACGACTGCGCGAAACGCCGCTATCTCGTTAGGGGTGCTACGGCAGACACCCTCTCGGGCACCCCGAAGACTTCTTGAGCCCTCGGCTGCGATGGGTTTCAGGCTGTCAAAAGAACTATGGTGTGTGCATGCGCGGACGAGAGAAAGGCTGAGGCGTATTCGAGTGCACAAGGAGGGACTGAGCGTGTCCGTCGTTTCCGTAGTGTAGCGGTTATCACGTCTGCTTCACACGCAGAAGGTCCCCGGTTCGATCCCGGGCGGGAACAGTATTTTCCTGCCTATGTCGTATTGTACTCCAGTGAGCCTCGTCGTGTGTGGATCTGCTGCATGTCCCTTCGTTTTGCAAGTACCACATTTATTGAATTTTTTAGTTACGATGGCAACATCACTACAAGTTGTCTATGAAGTAAGGTGCACATAAGCAGTTTCCGTGGTGTAGCGGTTATCACGTCTGCCTAACACGCAGAAGGTCCCCGGTTCGATCCCGGGCGGAAACACTTTTTCATCACTTTAAGCGAGACTTACTAACATGCATCTGCTACCATCTGTACCCGAAACCTTCGTAACTGCCTTCACGCGTCGGACCAGAGTGTCAATTGCTCACATCAAATAAGAAATTCATTTGATATTGGCGGCGAGCTTTTTGCGCTGACTCAGCCACTGACGTGCGATCAGTTTGCACAAAACGCTAGGGCTCGTCCGGGATTTGAACCCGGGACCTCCTGCACCCTAAGCAGGAATCATAAACCTAGACCAACGAGCCCTGTGACACGTCGCATGCCAGTTACTCCAGTCCCTCGATGTCTTCCAGGGTGCTCTGGAAGTCTCGTGTAGGCTGGCGGGATGGAGGCGGCGCGAATTCCCGCGGTCGGCGGCCTTCCTGGGCTATTGGTACCTTCATGTAGAGCTGCCGCTAGGCGCGCACTGCCTGCTGCTAAGGAGGTGATTGTTTTTGCTGATGTGACTTGCAATAACGACTACGCGAAACGCCGCTATCTCGTTAGGGGTGCTACGGCAGACACCCTCTCGGGCACCCTGAAGACTTCTTGAGCCCTCGGCTGCGATGGGTTTCAGGCTGTCAAAAGAACTATGGTGTGTGCATGCGCGGACGAGAGAAAGGCTGAGGCGTATTCGAGTGCACAAGGAGGGACTGAGCGTGTCCGTCGTTTCCGTAGTGTAGCGGTTATCACGTCTGCTTCACACGCAGAAGGTCCCCGGTTCGATCCCGGGCGGGAACAGTATTTTCCTGCCTATGTCGTATTGTACTCCAGTGAGCCTCGTCGTGTGTGGATCTGCTGCATGTCCCTTCGTTTTGCAAGTACCACATTTATTGAATTTTTTAGTTACGATGGCAACATCACTACAAGTTGTCTATGAAGTAAGGTGCACATAAGCAGTTTCCGTGGTGTAGCGGTTATCACGTCTGCCTAACACGCAGAAGGTCCCCGGTTCGATCCCGGGCGGAAACACTTTTTCATCACTTTAAGCGAGACTTACTAACATGCATCTGCTACCATCTGTACCCGAAACCTTCGTAACTGCCTTCACGCGTCGGACCAGAGTGTCAATTGCTCACATCAAATAAGAAATTCATTTGATATTGGCGGCGAGCTTTTTGCGCTGACTCAGCCACTGACGTGCGATCAGTTTGCACAAAACGCTAGGGCTCGTCCGGGATTTGAACCCGGGACCTCCTGCACCCTAAGCAGGAATCATACCCCTAGACCAACGAGCCCTGTGACACGTCGCATGCCAGTTACTCCAGTCCCTCGATGTCTTCCAGGGTGCTCTGGAAGTCTCGTGTAGGCTGGCGGGATGGAGGCGGCGCGAATTCCCGCGGTCGGCGGCCTTCCTGGGCTATTGGTACCTTCATGTAGAGCTGCCGCTAGGCGCGCACTGCCTGCTGCTAAGGAGGTGATTGTTTTTGCTGATGTGACTTGCAATAACGACTACGCGAAACGCCGCTATCTCGTTAGGGGTGCTACGGCAGACACACTCTCGGGCACCCCGAAGACTTCTTGAGCCCTCGGCTGCGATGGGTTTCAGGCTGTCAAAAGAACTATGGTGTGTGCATGCGCGGACGAGAGAAAGGCTGAGGCGTATTCGAGTGCACAAGGATGGACTGAGCGTGTCCGTCGTTTCCGTAGTGTAGCGGTTATCACGTCTGCTTCACACGCAGAAGGTCCCCGGTTCGATCCCGGTCGGGAACAGTATTTTCCTGCCTATGTCGTATTGTACTCCAGTGAGCCTCGTCGTGTGTGCATCTGCTGCATGTCCCTTCGTTTTGCAAGTACCACATTTATTGAATTTTTTAGTTACGATGGCAACATCACTACAAGTTGTCTATGAAGTAAGGTGCACATAAGCAGTTTCCGTGGTGTAGCGGTTATCACGTCTGCCTAACACGCAGAAGGTCCCCGGTTCGATCCCGGGCGGAAACACTTTTTCATCACTTTAAGCGAGACTTACTAACATGCATCTGCTACCATCTGTACCCGAAACCTTCGTAACTGCCTTCACGCGTCGGACCAGAGTGTCAATTGCTCACATCAAATAAGAAATTCATTTGATATTGGCGGCGAGCTTTTTGCGCTGACTCAGCCACTGACGTGCGATCAGTTTGCACAAAACGCTAGGGCTCGTCCGGTATTTGAACCCGGGACCTCCTGCACCCTAAGCAGGAATCATACCCCTAGACCAACGAGCCCTGTGACACGTCGCATGCCAGTTACTCCAGTCCCTCGATGTCTTCCAGGGTGCTCTGTAAGTCTCGTGTAGGCTGGCGGGATGGAGGCGGCGCGAATTCCCGCGGTCGGCGGCCTTCCTGGGCTATTGGTACCTTCATGTAGAGCTGCCGCTAGGCGCGCACTGCCTGCTGCTAAGGAGGTGATTGTTTTTGCTGATGTGACTTGCAATAACGACTACGCGAAACGCCGCTATCTCGTTAGGGGTGCTACGGCAGACACCCTCTCGGGCATCCCGAAGACTTCTTGAGCCCTCGGCTGCGATGGGTTTCAGGCTGTCAAAAGAACTATGGTGTGTGCATGCGCGGACGAGAGAAAGGCTGAGGCGTATTCGAGTGCACAAGGATGGACTGAGCGTGTCCGTCGTTTCCGTAGTGTAGCGGTTATCACGTCTGCTTCACACGCAGAAGGTCCCCGGTTCGATCCCGGGCGGGAACAGTATTTTCCTGCCTATGTCGTATTGTACTCCAGTGAGCCTCGTCGTGTGTGGATCTGCTGCATGTCCCTTCGTTTTGCAAGTACCACATTTATTGAATTTTTTAGTTACGATGGCAACATCACTACAAGTTGTCTATGAAGTAAGGTGCAAATAAGCAGTTTCCGTGGTGTAGCGGTTATCACGTCTGCCTAACATGCAGAAGGTCCCCGGTTCGATCCCGGGCGGAAACACTTTTTCATCACTTTAAGCGAGACTTACTAACATGCATCTGCTACCATCTGTACCCGAAACCTTCGTAACTGCCTTCACGCGTCGGACCAGAGTGTCAATTGCTCACATCAAATAAGAAATTCATTTGATATTGGCGGCGAGCTTTTTGCGCTGACTCAGCCACTGACGTGCGATCAGTTTGCACAAAACGCTAGGGCTCGTCCGGTATTTGAACCCGGGACCTCCTGCACCCTAAGCAGGAATCATACCCCTAGACCAACGAGCCCTGTGACACGTCGCATGCCAGTTACTCCAGTCCCTCGATGTCTTCCAGGGTGCTCTGTAAGTCTCGTGTAGGCTGGCGGGATGGAGGCGGCGCGAATTCCCGCGGTCGGCGGCCTTCCTGGGCTATTGGTACCTTCATGTAGAGCTGCCGCTAGGCGCGCACTGCCTGCTGCTAAGGAGGTGATTGTTTTTGCTGATGTGACTTGCAATAACGACTACGCGAAACGCCGCTATCTCGTTAGGGGTGCTACGGCAGACACCCTCTCGGGCATCCCGAAGACTTCTTGAGCCCTCGGCTGCGATGGGTTTCAGGCTGTCAAAAGAACTATGGTGTGTGCATGCGCGGACGAGAGAAAGGCTGAGGCGTATTCGAGTGCACAAGGATGGACTGAGCGTGTCCGTCGTTTCCGTAGTGTAGCGGTTATCACGTCTGCTTCACACGCAGAAGGTCCCCGGTTCGATCCCGGGCGGGAACAGTATTTTCCTGCCTATGTCGTATTGTACTCCAGTGAGCCTCGTCGTGTGTGGATCTGCTGCATGTCCCTTCGTTTTGCAAGTACCACATTTATTGAATTTTTTAGTTACGATGGCAACATCACTACAAGTTGTCTATGAAGTAAGGTGCAAATAAGCAGTTTCCGTGGTGTAGCGGTTATCACGTCTGCCTAACATGCAGAAGGTCCCCGGTTCGATCCCGGGCGGAAACACTTTTTCATCACTTTAAGCGAGACTTACTAACATGCATCTGCTACCATCTGTACCCGAAACCTTCGTAACTGCCTTCACGCGTCGGACCAGAGTGTCAATTGCTCACATCAAATAAGAAATTCATTTGATATTGGCGGCGAGCTTTTTGCGCTAACTCAGCCACTGACGTGCGATCAGTTTGCACAAAACGCTAGGGCTCGACCGGTATTTGAACCCGGGACCTCCTGCACCCTAAGCAGGAATCATACCCCTAGACCAACGAACCCTGTGACACGTCGCATGCCAGTTACTCCAGTCCCTCGATGTCTTCCAGGGTGCTCTGGAAGTCTCGTGTAGGCTGGCGGGACGGAGGCGGCGCGAATTCCCGCGGTCGGCGGCCTTCCTGGGCTATTGGTACCTTCATGTAGAGCTGCCGCTGGGCGCGCACTGCCTGCTGCTAAGGAGGTGATTGTTTTTGCTGATGTGACTTGCAATAACGACTGCGCGAAACGCCGCTATCTCGTTAGGGGTGCTACGGCAGACACCCTCTCGGGCACCCCGAAGACTTCTTGAGCCCTCGGCTGCGATGGGTTTCAGGCTGTCAAAAGAACTATGGTGTGTGCATGCGCGGACGAGAGAAAGGCTGAGGCGTATTCGAGTGCACAAGGATGGACTGAGCGTGTCCGTCGTTTCCGTAGTGTAGCGGTTATCACGTCTGCTTCACACGCAGAAGGTCCCCGGTTCGATCCCGGTCGGGAACAGTATTTTCCTGCCTATGTCGTATTGTACTCCAGTGAGCCTCGTCGTGTGTGGATCTGCTGCATGTCCCTTCGTTTTGCAAGTACCACATTTATTGAATTTTTTAGTTACGATGGCAACATCACTACAAGTTGTCTATGAAGTAAGGTGCACATAAGCAGTTTCCGTGGTGTAGCGGTTATCACGTCTGCCTAACATGCAGAAGGTCCCCGGTTCGATCCCGGGCGGAAACACTTTTTCATCACTTTAAGCGAGACTTACTAACATGCATCTGCTACCATCTGTACCCGAAACCTTCGTAACTGCCTTCACGCGTCGGACCAGAGTGTCAATTGCTCACATCAAATAAGAAATTCATTTGATATTGGCGGCGAGCTTTTTGCGCTGACTCAGCCACTGACGTGCGATCAGTTTGCACAAAACGCTAGGGCTCGACCGGTATTCGAACCCGGGACCTCCTGCACCCTAAGCAGGAATCATACCCCTAGACCAACGAGCCCTGTGACACGTCGCATGCCAGTTACTCCAGTCCCTAGATGTCTTCCAGGGTGCTCTGGAAGTCTCGTGTAGGCTGGCGGGATGGAGGCGGCGCGAATTCCCGCGGTCGGCGGCCTTCCTGGGCTATTGGTACCTTCATGTAGAGCTGCCGCTGGGCGCGCACTGCCTGCTGCTAAGGAGGTGATTGTTTTTGCTGATGTGACTTGCAATAACGACTACGCGAAACGCCGCTATCTCGTTAGGGGTGCTACGGCAGACACCCTCTCGGGCACCCCGAAGACTTCTTGAGCCCTCGGCTGCGATGGGTTTCAGGCTGTCAAAAGAACTATGGTGTGTGCATGCGCGGACGAGAGAAAGGCTGAGGCGTATTCGAGTGCACAAGGAGGGATTGAGCGTGTCCGTCGTTTCCGTAGTGTAGCGGTTATCACGTCTGCTTCACACGCAGAAGGTCCCCGGTTCGATCCCGGGCGGGAACAGTATTTTCCTGCCTATGTCGTATTGTACTCCAGTGAGCCTCGTCGTGTGTGGATCTGCTGCATGTCCCTTCGTTTTGCAAGTACCACATTTATTGAATTTTTTAGTTACGATGGCAACATCACTACAAGTTGTCTATGAAGTAAGGTGCAAATAAGCAGTTTCCGTGGTGTAGCGGTTATCACGTCTGCCTAACATGCAGAAGGTCCCCGGTTCGATCCCGGGCGGAAACACTTTTTCATCACTTTAAGCGAGACTTACTAACATGCATCTGCTACCATCTGTACCCGAAACCTTCGTAACTGCCTTCACGCGTCGGACCAGAGTGTCAATTGCTCACATCAAATAAGAAATTCATTTGATATTGGAGGCGAGCTTTTTGCGCTGACTCAGCCACTGACGTGCGAACAGTTTGCACAAAACGCTAGGGCTCGACCGGTATTTGAACCCGGGACCTCCTGCACCCTAAGCAGGAATCATACCCCTAGACCAACGAGCCCTGTGACACGTCGCATGCCAGTTACTCCAGTCCCTCGATGTCTTCCAGGGTGCTCTGGAAGTCTCGTGTAGGCTGGCGGGATGGAGGCGGCGCGAATTCCCGCGGTCGGCGGCCTTCCTGGGCTATTGGTACCTTCATGTAGAGCTGCCGCTGGGCGCGCACTGCCTGCTGCTAAGGTGGTGATTGTTTTTGCTGATGTGACTTGCAATAACGACTACGCGAAACGCCGCTATCTCGTTAGGGGTGCTACGGCAGACACCCTCTCGGGCACCCCGAAGACTTCTTGAGCCCTCGGCTGCGATGGGTTTCAGGCTGTCAAAAGAACTATGGTGTGTTCATGCGCGGACGAGACAAAGGCTGAGGCGTATTCGAGTGCACAAGGAGGGACTGAGCGTGTCCGTCGTTTCCGTAGTGTAGCGGTTATCACGTCTGCTTCACACGCAGAAGGTCCCCGGTTCGATCCCGGGCGGGAACAGTATTTTCCTGCCTATGTCGTATTGTACTCCAGTGAGCCTCGTCGTGTGTGGATCTGCTGCATGTCCCTTCGTTTTGCAAGTACCACATTTATTGAATTTTTTAGTTACGATGGCAACATCACTACAAGTTGTCTATGAAGTAAGGTGCACATAAGCAGTTTCCGTGGTGTAGCGGTTATCACGTCTGCCTAACACGCAGAAGGTCCCCGGTTCGATCCCGGGCGGAAACACTTTTTCATCACTTTAAGCGAGACTTACTAACATGCATCTGCTACCATCTGTACCCGAAACCTTCGTAACTGCCTTCACGCGTCGGACCAGAGTGTCAATTGCTCACATCAAATAAGAAATTCATTTGATATTGGCGGCGAGCTTTTTGCGCTGACTCAGCCACTGACGTGCGATCAGTTTGCACAAAACGCTAGGGCTCGACCGGTATTTGAACCCGGGACCTCCTGCACCCTAAGCAGGTATCATACCCCTAGACCAACGAGCCCTGTGACACGTCGCATGCCAGTTACTCCAGTCCCTCGATGTCTTCCAGGGTGCTCTGGAAGTCTCGTGTAGGCTGGCGGGATGGAGGCGGCGCGAATTCCCGCGGTCGGCGGCCTTCCTGGGCTATTGGTACCTTCATGTAGAGCTGCCGCTGGGCGCGCACTGCCTGCTGCTAAGGAGGTGATTGTTTTTGCTGATGTGACTTGCAATAACGACTGCGCGAAACGCCGCTATCTCGTTAGGGGTGCTACGGCAGACACCCTCTCGGGCACCCCGAAGACTTCTTGAGCCCTCGGCTGCGATGGGTTTCAGGCTGTCAAAAGAACTATGGTGTGTGCATGCGCGGACGAGAGAAAGGCTGAGGCGTATTCGAGTGCACAAAGATGGACTGAGCGTGTCCGTCGTTTCCGTAGTGTAGCGGTTATCACGTCTGCTTCACACGCAGAAGGTCCCCGGTTCGATCCCGGTCGGGAACAGTATTTTCCTGCCTATGTCGTATTGTACTCCAGTGAGCCTCGTCGTGTGTGCATCTGCTGCATGTCCCTTCGTTTTGCAAGTACCACATTTATTGAATTTTTTAGTTACGATGGCAACATCACTACAAGTTGTCTATGAAGTAAGGTGCACATAAGCAGTTTCCGTGGTGTAGCGGTTATAACGTCTGCCTAACACGCAGAAGGTCCCCGGTTCGATCCCGGGCGGAAACACTTTTTCATCACTTTAAGCGAGACTTACTAACATGCATCTGCTACCATCTGTACCCGAAACCTTCGTAACTGCCTTCACGCGTCGGACCAGAGTGTCAATTGCTCACATCAAATAAGAAATTCATTTGATATTGGCGGCGAGCTTTTTGCGCTGACTCAGCCACTGACGTGCGAACAGTTTGCACAAGACGCTAGGGCTCGACCGGTATTTGAACCCGGGACCTCCTGCACCCTAAGCAGGAATCATACCCCTAGACCAACGAGCCCTGTGACACGTCGCATGCCAGTTACTCCAGTCCCTCGATGTCTTCCAGGGTGCTCTGGAAGTCTCGTGTAGGCTGGCGGGATGGAGGCGGCGCGAATTCCCGCGGTCGGCGGCCTTCCTGGGCTATTGGTACCTTCATGTAGAGCTGCCGCTGGGCGCGCACTGCCTGCTGCTAAGGAGGTGATTGTTTTTGCTGATGTGACTTGCAATAACGACTACGCGAAACGCCGCTATCTCGTTAGGGGTGCTACGGCAGACACCCTCTCGGGCACCCCGAAGACTTCTTGAGCCCTCGGCTGCGATGGGTTTCAGGCTGTCAAAAGAACTATGGTGTGTGCATGCGCGGACGAGAGAAAGGCTGAGGCGTATTCGAGTGCACAAGGAGGGACTGAGCGTGTCCGTCGTTTCCGTAGTGTAGCGGTTATCACGTCTGCTTCACACGCAGAAGGTCCCCGGTTCGATCCCGGTCGGGAACAGTATTTTCCTGCCTATGTCGTATTGTACTCCAGTGAGCCTCGTCGTGTGTGCATCTGCTGCATGTCCCTTCGTTTTGCAAGTACCACATTTATTGAATTTTTTAGTTACGATGGCAACATCACTACAAGTTGTCTATGAAGTAAGGTGCACATAAGCAGTTTCCGTGGTGTAGCGGTTATAACGTCTGCCTAACACGCAGAAGGTCCCCGGTTCGATCCCGGGCGGAAACACTTTTTCATCACTTTAAGCGAGACTTACTAACATGCATCTGCTACCATCTGTACCCGAAACCTTCGTAACTGCCTTCACGCGTCGGACCAGAGTGTCAATTGCTCACATCAAATAAGAAATTCATTTGATATTGGCGGCGAGCTTTTTGCGCTGACTCAGCCACTGACGTGCGAACAGTTTGCACAAGACGCTAGGGCTCGACCGGTATTTGAACCCGGGACCTCCTGCACCCTAAGCAGGAATCATACCCCTAGACCAACGAGCCCTGTGACACGTCGCATGCCAGTTACTCCAGTCCCTCGATGTCTTCCAGGGTGCTCTGGAAGTCTCGTGTAGGCTGGCGGGATGGAGGCGGCGCGAATTCCCGCGGTCGGCGGCCTTCCTGGGCTATTGGTACCTTCATGTAGAGCTGCCGCTGGGCGCGCACTGCCTGCTGCTAAGGAGGTGATTGTTTTTGCTGATGTGACTTGCAATAACGACTACGCGAAACGCCGCTATCTCGTTAGGGGTGCTACGGCAGACACCCTCTCGGGCACCCCGAAGACTTCTTGAGCCCTCGGCTGCGATGGGTTTCAGGCTGTCAAAAGAACTATGGTGTGTGCATGCGCGGACGAGAGAAAGGCTGAGGCGTATTCGAGTGCACAAGGAGGGACTGGGCGTGTCCGTCGTTTCCGTAGTGTAGCGGTTATCACGTCTGCTTCACACGCAGAAGGTCCCCGGTTCGATCCCGGGCGGGAACAGTATTTTCCTGCCTATGTCGTATTGTACTCCAGTGAGCCTCGTCGTGTGTGGATCTGCTGCATGTCCCTTCGTTTTGCAAGTACCACATTTATTGAATTTTTTAGTTACGATGGCAACATCACTACAAGTTGTCTATGAAGTAAGGTGCACATAAGCAGTTTCCGAGGTGTAGCGGTTATCACGTCTGCCTAACACGCAGAAGGTCCCCGGTTCGATCCCGGGCGGAAACACTTTTTCATCACTTTAAGCGAGACTTACTAACATGCATCTGCTACCATCTGTACCCGAAACCTTCGTAACTGCCTTCACGCGTCGGACCAGAGTGTCAATTGCTCACATCAAATAAGAAATTCATTTGATATTGGCGGCGAGCTTTTTGCGCTGACTCAGCCACTGACGTGCGATCAGTTTGCACAAAACGCTAGGGCTCGACCGGTATTTGAACCCGGGACCTCCTGCACCCTAAGCAGGTATCATACCCCTAGACCAACGAGCCCTGTGACACGTCGCATGCCAGTTACTCCAGTCCCTCGATGTCTTCCAGGGTGCTCTGGAAGTCTCGTGTAGGCTGGCGGGATGGAGGCGGCGCGAATTCCCGCGGTCGGCGGCCTTCCTGGGCTATTGGTACCTTCATGTAGAGCTGCCGCTGGGCGCGCACTGCCTGCTGCTAAGGAGGTGATTGTTTTTGCTGATGTGACTTGCAATAACGACTGCGCGAAACGCCGCTATCTCGTTAGGGGTGCTACGGCAGACACCCTCTCGGGCACCCCGAAGACTTCTTGAGCCCTCGGCTGCGATGGGTTTCAGGCTGTCAAAAGAACTATGGTGTGTGCATGCGCGGACGAGAGAAAGGCTGAGGCGTATTCGAGTGCACAAGGATGGACTGAGCGTGTCCGTCGTTTCCGTAGTGTAGCGGTTATCACGTCTGCTTCACACGCAGAAGGTCCCCGGTTCGATCCCGGGCGGGAACAGTATTTTCCTGCCTATGTCGTATTGTACTCCAGTGAGCCTCGTCGTGTGTGCATCTGCTGCATGTCCCTTCGTTTTGCAAGTACCACATTTATTGAATTTTTTAGTTACGATGGCAACATCACTACAAGTTGTCTATGAAGTAAGGTGCACATAAGCAGTTTCCGTGGTGTAGCGGTTATCACGTCTGCCTAACACGCAGAAGGTCCCCGGTTCGATCCCGGGCGGAAACACTTTTTCATCACTTTAAGCGAGACTTACTAACATGCATCTGCTACCATCTGTACCCGAAACCTTCGTAACTGCCTTCACGAGTCGGACCAGAGTGTCAATTGCTCACATCAAATAAGAAATTCATTTGATATTGGCGGCGAGCTTTTTGCGCTGACTCAGCCACTGACGTGCGATCAGTTTGCACAAAACGCTAGGGCTCGTCCGGGATTTGAACCCGGGACCTCCTGCACCCTAAGCAGGAATCATACCCCTAGACCAACGAGCCCTGTGACACGTCGCATGCCAGTTACTCCAGTCCCTCGATGTCTTCCAGGGTGCTCTGGAAGTCTCGTGTAGGCTGGCAGGATGGAGGCGGCGCGAATTCCCGCGGTCGTCGGCCTTCCTGGGCTATTGGTACCTTCATGTAGAGCTGCCGCTGGGCGCGCACTGCCTGCTGCTAAGGAGGTGATTGTTTTTGCTGATGTGACTTGCAATAACGACTGCGCGAAACGCCGCTATCTCGTTAGGGGTGCTACGGCAGACACCCTCTCGGGCACCCCGAAGACTTCTTGAGCCCTCGGCTGCGATGGGTTTCAGGCTGTCAAAAGAACTATGGTGTGTGCATGCGCGGACGAGAGAAAGGCTGAGGCGTATTCGAGTGCACAAGGAGGGACTGAGCGTGTCCGTCGTTTCCGTAGTGTAGCGGTTATCACGTCTGCTTCACACGCAGAAGGTCCCCGGTTCGATCCCGGGCGGGAACAGTATTTTCCTGCCTATGTCGTATTGTACTCCAGTGAGCCTCGTCGTGTGTGGATCTGCTGCATGTCCCTTCGTTTTGCAAGTACCACATTTATTGAATTTTTTAGTTACGATGGCAACATCACTACAAGTTGTCTATGAAGTAAGGTGCACATAAGCAGTTTCCGTGGTGTAGCGGTTATCACGTCTGCCTAACACGCAGAAGGTCCCCGGTTCGATCCCGGGCGGAAACACTTTTTCATCACTTTAAGCGAGACTTACTAACATGCATCTGCTACCATCTGTACCCGAAACCTTCGTAACTGCCTTCACGAGTCGGACCAGAGTGTCAATTGCTCACATCAAATAAGAAATTCATTTGATATTGGCGGCGAGCTTTTTGCGCTGACTCAGCCACTGACGTGCGATCAGTTTGCACAAAACGCTAGGGCTCGTCCGGGATTTGAACCCGGGACCTCCTGCACCCTAAGCAGGAATCATACCCCTAGACCAACGAGCCCTGGGACACGTCGCATGCCAGTTACTCCAGTCCCTCGATGTCTTCCAGGGTGCTCTGGAAGTCTCGTGTAGGCTGGCAGGATGGAGGCGGCGCGAATTCCCGCGGTCGGCGGCCTTCCTGGGCTATTGGTACCTTCATGTAGAGCTGCCGCTGGGCGCGCACTGCCTGCTGCTAAGGAGGTGATTGTTTTTGCTGATGTGACTTGCAATAACGACTGCGCGAAACGCCGCTATCTCGTTAGGGGTGCTACGGCAGACACCCTCTCGGGCACCCCGAAGACTTCTTGAGCCCTCGGCTGCGATGGGTTTCAGGCTGTCAAAAGAACTATGGTGTGTGCATGCGCGGACGAGAGAAAGGCTGAGGCGTATTCGAGTGCACAAGGAGGGACTGAGCGTGTCCGTCGTTTCCGTAGTGTAGCGGTTATCACGTCTGCTTCACACGCAGAAGGTCCCCGGTTCGATCCCGGGCGGGAACAGTATTTTCCTGCCTATGTCGTATTGTACTCCAGTGAGCCTCGTCGTGTGTGGATCTGCTGCATGTCCCTTCGTTTTGCAAGTACCACATTTATTGAATTTTTTAGTTACGATGGCAACATCACTACAAGTTGTCTATGAAGTAAGGTGCACATAAGCAGTTTCCGTGGTGTAGCGGTTATCACGTCTGCCTAACATGCAGAAGGTCCCCGGTTCGATCCCGGGCGGAAACACTTTTTCATCACTTTAAGCGAGACTTACTAACATGCATCTGCTACCATCTGTACCCGAAACCTTCGTAACTGCCTTCACGCGTCGGACCAGAGTGTCAATTGCTCACATCAAATAAGAAATTCATTTGATATTGGCGGCGAGCTTTTTGCGCTGACTCAGCCACTGACGTGCGATCAGTTTGCACAAAACGCTAGGGCTCGACCGGTATTTGAACCCGGGACCTCCTGCACCCTAAGCAGGAATCATACCCCTAGACCAACGAGCCCTGTGACACGTCGCATGCCAGTTACTCCAGTCCCTCGATGTCTTCCAGGGTGCTCTGGAAGTCTCGTGTAGGCTGGCGGGATGGAGGCGGCGCGAATTCCCGCGGTCGGCGGCCTTCCTGGGCTATTGGTACCTTCATGTAGAGCTGCCGCTGGGCGCGCACTGCCTGCTGCTAAGGAGGTGATTGTTTTTGCTGATGTGACTTGCAATAACGACTGCGCGAAACGCCGCTATCTCGTTAGGGGTGCTACGGCAGACACCCTCTCGGGCACCCCGAAGACTTCTTGAGCCCTCGGCTGCGATGGGTTTCAGGCTGTCAAAAGAACTATGGTGTGTGCATGCGCGGACGAGAGAAAGGCTGAGGCGTATTCGAGTGCACAAGGATGGACTGAGCGTGTCCGTCGTTTCCGTAGTGTAGCGGTTATCACGTCTGCTTCACACGCAGAAGGTCCCCGGTTCGATCCCGGGCGGGAACAGTATTTTCCTGCCTATGTCGTATTGTACTCCAGTGAGCCTCGTCGTGTGTGCATCTGCTGCATGTCCCTTCGTTTTGCAAGTACCACATTTATTGAATTTTTTAGTTACGATGGCAACATCACTACAAGTTGTCTATGAAGTAAGGTGCACATAAGCAGTTTCCGTGGTGTAGCGGTTATCGCGTCTGCCTAACACGCAGAAGGTCCCCGGTTCGATCCCGGGCGGAAACACTTTTTCATCACTTTAAGCGAGACTTACTAACATGCATCTGCTACCATCTGTACCCGAAACCTTCGTAACTGCCTTCACGAGTTGGACCAGAGTGTCAATTGCTCACATCAAATAAGAAATTCATTTGATATTGGCGGCGAGCTTTTTGCGCTGACTCAGCCACTGACGTGCGATCAGTTTGCACAAAACGCTAGGGCTCGTCCGGGATTTGAACCCGGGACCTCCTGCACCCTAAGCAGGAATCATACCCCTAGACCAACGAGCCCTGTGACACGTCGCATGCCAGTTACTCCAGTCCCTCGATGTCTTCCAGGGTGCTCTGGAAGTCTCGTGTAGGCTGGCAGGATGGAGGCGGCGCGAATTCCCGCGGTCGGCGGCCTTCCTGGGCTATTGGTACCTTCATGTAGAGCTGCCGCTGGGCGCGCACTGCCTGCTGCTAAGGAGGTGATTGTTTTTGCTGATGTGACTTGCAATAACGACTGCGCGAAACGCCGCTATCTCGTTAGGGGTGCTACGGCAGACACCCTCTCGGGCACCCCGAAGACTTCTTGAGCCCTCGGCTGCGATGGGTTTCAGGCTGTCAAAAGAACTATGGTGTGTGCATGCGCGGACGAGAGAAAGGCTGAGGCGTATTCGAGTGCACAAGGAGGGACTGAGCGTGTCCGTCGTTTCCGTAGTGTAGCGGTTATCACGTCTGCTTCACACGCAGAAGGTCCCCGGTTCGATCCCGGGCGGGAACAGTATTTTCCTGCCTATGTCGTATTGTACTCCAGTGAGCCTCGTCGTGTGTGGATCTGCTGCATGTCCCTTCGTTTTGCAAGTACCACATTTATTGAATTTTTTAGTTACGATGGCAACATCACTACAAGTTGTCTATGAAGTAAGGTGCACATAAGCAGTTTCCGTGGTGTAGCGGTTATCACGTCTGCCTAACATGCAGAAGGTCCCCGGTTCGATCCCGGGCGGAAACACTTTTTCATCACTTTAAGCGAGACTTACTAACATGCATCTGCTACCATCTGTACCCGAAACCTTCGTAACTGCCTTCACGCGTCGGACCAGAGTGTCAATTGCTCACATCAAATAAGAAATTCATTTGATATTGGCGGCGAGCTTTTTGCGCTGACTCAGCCACTGACGTGCGATCAGTTTGCACAAAACGCTAGGGCTCGACCGGTATTTGAACCCGGGACCTCCTGCACCCTAAGCAGGAATCATACCCCTAGACCAACGAGCCCTGTGACACGTCGCATGCCAGTTACTCCAGTCCCTCGATGTCTTCCAGGGTGCTCTGGAAGTCTCGTGTAGGCTGGCGGGATGGAGGCGGCGCGAATTCCCGCGGTCGGCGGCCTTCCTGGGCTATTGGTACCTTCATGTAGAGCTGCCGCTGGGCGCGCACTGCCTGCTGCTAAGGAGGTGATTGTTTTTGCTGATGTGACTTGCAATAACGACTGCGCGAAACGCCGCTATCTCGTTAGGGGTGCTACGGCAGACACCCTCTCGGGCACCCCGAAGACTTCTTGAGCCCTCGGCTGCGATGGGTTTCAGGCTGTCAAAAGAACTATGGTGTGTGCATGCGCGGACGAGAGAAAGGCTGAGGCGTATTCGAGTGCACAAGGATGGACTGAGCGTGTCCGTCGTTTCCGTAGTGTAGCGGTTATCACGTCTGCTTCACACGCAGAAGGTCCCCGGTTCGATCCCGGGCGGGAACAGTATTTTCCTGCCTATGTCGTATTGTACTCCAGTGAGCCTCGTCGTGTGTGCATCTGCTGCATGTCCCTTCGTTTTGCAAGTACCACATTTATTGAATTTTTTAGTTACGATGGCAACATCACTACAAGTTGTCTATGAAGTAAGGTGCACATAAGCAGTTTCCGTGGTGTAGCGGTTATCACGTCTGCCTAACACGCAGAAGGTCCCCGGTTCGATCCCGGGCGGAAACACTTTTTCATCACTTTAAGCGAGACTTACTAACATGCATCTGCTACCATCTGTACCCGAAACCTTCGTAACTGCCTTCACGCGTCGGACCAGAGTGTCAATTGCTCACATCAAATAAGAAATTCATTTGATATTGGAGGCGAGCTTTTTGCGCTGACTCAGCCACTGACGTGCGAACAGTTTGCACAAAACGCTAGGGCTCGACCGGTATTTGAACCCGGGACCTCCTGCACCCTAAGCAGGAATCATACCCCTAGACCAACGAGCCCTGTGACACGACGCATGCCAGTTACTCCAGTCCCTCGATGTCTTCCAGGGTGCTCTGGAAGTCTCGTGTAGGCTGGCGGGATGGAGGCGGCGCGAATTCCCGCGGTCGGCGGCCTTCCTGGGCTATTGGTACCTTCATGTAGAGCTGCCGCTGGGCGCGCACTGCCTGCTGCTAAGGAGGTGATTGTTTTTGCTGATGTGACTTGCAATAACGACTGCGCGAAACGCCGCTATCTCGTTAGGGGTGCTACGGCAGACACCCTCTCGGGCACCCCGAAGACTTCTTGAGCCCTCGGCTGCGATGGGTTTCAGGCTGTCAAAAGAACTATGGTGTGTGCATGCGCGGACGAGAGAAAGGCTGAGGCGTATTCGAGTGCACAAGGATGGACTGAGCGTGTCCGTCGTTTCCGTAGTGTAGCGGTTATCACGTCTGCTTCACACGCAGAAGGTCCCCGGTTCGATCCCGGGCGGGAACAGTATTTTCCTGCCTATGTCGTATTGTACTCCAGTGAGCCTCGTCGTGTGTGCATCTGCTGCATGTCCCTTCGTTTTGCAAGTACCACATTTATTGAATTTTTTAGTTACGATGGCAACATCACTACAAGTTGTCTATGAAGTAAGGTGCACATAAGCAGTTTCCGTGGTGTAGCGGTTATCACGTCTGCCTAACACGCAGAAGGTCCCCGGTTCGATCCCGGGCGGAAACACTTTTTCATCACTTTAAGCGAGACTTACTAACATGCATCTGCTACCATCTGTACCCGAAACCTTCGTAACTGCCTTCACGCGTCGGACCAGAGTGTCAATTGCTCACATCAAATAAGAAATTCATTTGATATTGGAGGCGAGCTTTTTGCGCTGACTCAGCCACTGACGTGCGAACAGTTTGCACAAAACGCTAGGGCTCGACCGGTATTTGAACCCGGGACCTCCTGCACCCTAAGCAGGAATCATACCCCTAGACCAACGAGCCCTGTGACACGACGCATGCCAGTTACTCCAGTCCCTCGATGTCTTCCAGGGTGCTCTGGAAGTCTCGTGTAGGCTGGCGGGATGGAGGCGGCGCGAATTCCCGCGGTCGGCGGCCTTCCTGGGCTATTGGTACCTTCATGTAGAGCTGCCGCTGGGCGCGCACTGCCTGCTGCTAAGGAGGTGATTGTTTTTGCTGATGTGACTTGCAATAACGACTGCGCGAAACGCCGCTATCTCGTTAGGGGTGCTACGGCAGACACCCTCTCGGGCACCCCGAAGACTTCTTGAGCCCTCGGCTGCGATGGGTTTCAGGCTGTCAAAAGAACTATGGTGTGTGCATGCGCGGACGAGAGAAAGGCTGAGGCGTATTCGAGTGCACAAGGATGGACTGAGCGTGTCCGTCGTTTCCGTAGTGTAGCGGTTATCACGTCTGCTTCACACGCAGAAGGTCCCCGGTTCGATCCCGGGCGGGAACAGTATTTTCCTGCCTATGTCGTATTGTACTCCAGTGAGCCTCGTCGTGTGTGCATCTGCTGCATGTCCCTTCGTTTTGCAAGTACCACATTTATTGAATTTTTTAGTTACGATGGCAACATCACTACAAGTTGTCTATGAAGTAAGGTGCACATAAGCAGTTTCCGTGGTGTAGCGGTTATCACGTCTGCCTAACACGCAGAAGGTCCCCGGTTCGATCCCGGGCGGAAACACTTTTTCATCACTTTAAGCGAGACTTACTAACATGCATCTGCTACCATCTGTACCCGAAACCTTCGTAACTGCCTTCACGCGTCGGACCAGAGTGTCAATTGCTCACATCAAATAAGAAATTCATTTGATATTGGAGGCGAGCTTTTTGCGCTGACTCAGCCACTGACGTGCGAACAGTTTGCACAAAACGCTAGGGCTCGACCGGTATTTGAACCCGGGACCTCCTGCACCCTAAGCAGGAATCATACCCCTAGACCAACGAGCCCTGTGACACGACGCATGCCAGTTACTCCAGTCCCTCGATGTCTTCCAGGGTGCTCTGGAAGTCTCGTGTAGGCTGGCGGGATGGAGGCGGCGCGAATTCCCGCGGTCGGCGGCCTTCCTGGGCTATTGGTACCTTCATGTAGAGCTGCCGCTGGGCGCGCACTGCCTGCTGCTAAGGAGGTGATTGTTTTTGCTGATGTGACTTGCAATAACGACTGCGCGAAACGCCGCTATCTCGTTAGGGGTGCTACGGCAGACACCCTCTCGGGCACCCCGAAGACTTCTTGAGCCCTCGGCTGCGATGGGTTTCAGGCTGTCAAAAGAACTATGGTGTGTGCATGCGCGGACGAGAGAAAGGCTGAGGCGTATTCGAGTGCACAAGGATGGACTGAGCGTGTCCGTCGTTTCCGTAGTGTAGCGGTTATCACGTCTGCTTCACACGCAGAAGGTCCCCGGTTCGATCCCGGGCGGGAACAGTATTTTCCTGCCTATGTCGTATTGTACTCCAGTGAGCCTCGTCGTGTGTGCATCTGCTGCATGTCCCTTCGTTTTGCAAGTACCACATTTATTGAATTTTTTAGTTACGATGGCAACATCACTACAAGTTGTCTATGAAGTAAGGTGCACATAAGCAGTTTCCGTGGTGTAGCGGTTATCACGTCTGCCTAACACGCAGAAGGTCCCCGGTTCGATCCCGGGCGGAAACACTTTTTCATCACTTTAAGCGAGACTTACTAACATGCATCTGCTACCATCTGTACCCGAAACCTTCGTAACTGCCTTCACGCGTCGGACCAGAGTGTCAATTGCTCACATCAAATAAGAAATTCATTTGATATTGGAGGCGAGCTTTTTGCGCTGACTCAGCCACTGACGTGCGAACAGTTTGCACAAAACGCTAGGGCTCGACCGGTATTTGAACCCGGGACCTCCTGCACCCTAAGCAGGAATCATACCCCTAGACCAACGAGCCCTGTGACACGACGCATGCCAGTTACTCCAGTCCCTCGATGTCTTCCAGGGTGCTCTGGAAGTCTCGTGTAGGCTGGCGGGATGGAGGCGGCGCGAATTCCCGCGGTCGGCGGCCTTCCTGGGCTATTGGTACCTTCATGTAGAGCTGCCGCTGGGCGCGCACTGCCTGCTGCTAAGGAGGTGATTGTTTTTGCTGATGTGACTTGCAATAACGACTGCGCGAAACGCCGCTATCTCGTTAGGGGTGCTACGGCAGACACCCTCTCGGGCACCCCGAAGACTTCTTGAGCCCTCGGCTGCGATGGGTTTCAGGCTGTCAAAAGAACTATGGTGTGTGCATGCGCGGACGAGAGAAAGGCTGAGGCGTATTCGAGTGCACAAGGATGGACTGAGCGTGTCCGTCGTTTCCGTAGTGTAGCGGTTATCACGTCTGCTTCACACGCAGAAGGTCCCCGGTTCGATCCCGGGCGGGAACAGTATTTTCCTGCCTATGTCGTATTGTACTCCAGTGAGCCTCGTCGTGTGTGCATCTGCTGCATGTCCCTTCGTTTTGCAAGTACCACATTTATTGAATTTTTTAGTTACGATGGCAACATCACTACAAGTTGTCTATGAAGTAAGGTGCACATAAGCAGTTTCCGTGGTGTAGCGGTTATCACGTCTGCCTAACACGCAGAAGGTCCCCGGTTCGATCCCGGGCGGAAACACTTTTTCATCACTTTAAGCGAGACTTACTAACATGCATCTGCTACCATCTGTACCCGAAACCTTCGTAACTGCCTTCACGCGTCGGACCAGAGTGTCAATTGCTCACATCAAATAAGAAATTCATTTGATATTGGAGGCGAGCTTTTTGCGCTGACTCAGCCACTGACGTGCGAACAGTTTGCACAAAACGCTAGGGCTCGACCGGTATTTGAACCCGGGACCTCCTGCACCCTAAGCAGGAATCATACCCCTAGACCAACGAGCCCTGTGACACGACGCATGCCAGTTACTCCAGTCCCTCGATGTCTTCCAGGGTGCTCTGGAAGTCTCGTGTAGGCTGGCGGGATGGAGGCGGCGCGAATTCCCGCGGTCGGCGGCCTTCCTGGGCTATTGGTACCTTCATGTAGAGCTGCCGCTGGGCGCGCACTGCCTGCTGCTAAGGAGGTGATTGTTTTTGCTGATGTGACTTGCAATAACGACTGCGCGAAACGCCGCTATCTCGTTAGGGGTGCTACGGCAGACACCCTCTCGGGCACCCCGAAGACTTCTTGAGCCCTCGGCTGCGATGGGTTTCAGGCTGTCAAAAGAACTATGGTGTGTGCATGCGCGGACGAGAGAAAGGCTGAGGCGTATTCGAGTGCACAAGGATGGACTGAGCGTGTCCGTCGTTTCCGTAGTGTAGCGGTTATCACGTCTGCTTCACACGCAGAAGGTCCCCGGTTCGATCCCGGGCGGGAACAGTATTTTCCTGCCTATGTCGTATTGTACTCCAGTGAGCCTCGTCGTGTGTGCATCTGCTGCATGTCCCTTCGTTTTGCAAGTACCACATTTATTGAATTTTTTAGTTACGATGGCAACATCACTACAAGTTGTCTATGAAGTAAGGTGCACATAAGCAGTTTCCGTGGTGTAGCGGTTATCACGTCTGCCTAACACGCAGAAGGTCCCCGGTTCGATCCCGAGCGGAAACACTTTTTCATCACTTTAAGCGAGACTTACTAACATGCATCTGCTACCATCTGTACCCGAAACCTTCGTAACTGCCTTCACGCGTCGGACCAGAGTGTCAATTGCTCACATCAAATAAGAAATTCATTTGATATTGGCGGCGAGCTTTTTGCGCTGACTCAGCCACTGACGTGCGATCAGTTTGCACAAAACGCTAGGGCTCGTCCGGGATTTGAACCCGGGACCTCCTGCACCCTAAGCAGGAATCATACCCCTAGACCAACGAGCCCTGTGACACGTCGCATGCCAGTTACTCCAGTCCCTCGATGTCTTCCAGGGTGCTCTGGAAGTCTCGTGTAGGCTGGCGGGATGGAGGCGGCGCGAATTCCCGCGGTCGGCGGCCTTCCTGGGCTATTGGTACCTTCATGTAGAGCTGCCGCTAGGCGCGCACTGCCTGCTGCTAAGGAGGTGATTGTTTTTGCTGATGTGACTGGCAATAACGACTACGCGAAACGCCGCTATCTCGTTAGGGGTGCTACGGCAGACACCCTCTCGGGCACCCCGAAGACTTCTTGAGCCCTCGGCTGCGATGGGTTTCAGGCTGTCAAAAGAACTATGGTGTGTGCATGCGCGGACGAGAGAAAGGCTGAGGCGTATTCGAGTGCACAAGGATGGACTGAGCGTGTCCGTCGTTTCCGTAGTGTAGCGGTTATCACGTCTGCTTCACACGCAGAAGGTCCCGGGTTCGATCCCGGGCGGGAACAGTATTTTCCTGCCTATGTCGTATTGTACTCCAGTGAGCCTCGTCGTGTGTGGATCTGCTGCATGTCCCTTCGTTTTGCAAGTACCACATTTATTGAATTTTTTAGTTACGATGGCAACATCACTACAAGTTGTCTATGAAGTAAGGTGCACATAAGCAGTTTCCGTGGTGTAGCGGTTATCACGTCTGCCTAACACGCAGAAGGTCCCCGGTTCGATCCCGGGCGGAAACACTTTTTCATCACTTTAAGCGAGACTTACTAACATGCATCTGCTACCACCTGTACCCGAAACCTTCGTAACTGCCTTCACGCGTCGGACCAGAGTGTCAATTGCTCACATCAAATAAGAAATTCATTTGATATTGGCGGCGAGCTTTTTGCGCTGACTCAGCCACTGACGTGCGATCAGTTTGCACAAAACGCTAGGGCTCGTCCGGGATTTGAACCCGGGACCTCCTGCACCCTAAGCAGGAATCATACCCCTAGACCAACGAGCCCTGTGACACGTCGCATGCCAGTTACTCCAGTCCCTCGATGTCTTCCAGGGTGCTCTGGAAGTCTCGTGTAGGCTGGCAGGATGGAGGCGGCGCGAATTCCCGCGGTCGTCGGCCTTCCTGGGCTATTGGTACCTTCATGTAGAGCTGCCGCTGGGCGCGCACTGCCTGCTGCTAAGGAGGTGATTGTTTTTGCTGATGTGACTTGCAATAACGACTGCGCGAAACGCCGCTATCTCGTTAGGGGTGCTACGGCAGACACCCTCTCGGGCACCCCGAAGACTTCTTGAGCCCTCGGCTGCGATGGGTTTCAGGCTGTCAAAAGAACTATGGTGTGTGCATGCGCGGACGAGAGAAAGGCTGAGGCGTATTCGAGTGCACAAGGAGGGACTGAGCGTGTCCGTCGTTTCCGTAGTGTAGCGGTTATCACGTCTGCTTCACACGCAGAAGGTCCCCGGTTCGATCCCGGGCGGGAACAGTATTTTCCTGCCTATGTCGTATTGTACTCCAGTGAGCCTCGTCGTGTGTGGATCTGCTGCATGTCCCTTCGTTTTGCAAGTACCACATTTATTGAATTTTTTAGTTACGATGGCAACATCACTACAAGTTGTCTATGAAGTAAGGTGCACATAAGCAGTTTCCGTGGTGTAGCGGTTATCACGTCTGCCTAACATGCAGAAGGTCCCCGGTTCGATCCCGGGCGGAAACACTTTTTCATCACTTTAAGCGAGACTTACTAACATGCATCTGCTACCATCTGTACCCGAAACCTTCGTAACTGCCTTCACGCGTCGGACCAGAGTGTCAATTGCTCACATCAAATAAGAAATTCATTTGATATTGGCGGCGAGCTTTTTGCGCTGACTCAGCCACTGACGTGCGATCAGTTTGCACAAAACGCTAGGGCTCGACCGGTATTTGAACCCGGGACCTCCTGCACCCTAAGCAGGAATCATACCCCTAGACCAACGAGCCCTGTGACACGTCGCATGCCAGTTACTCCAGTCCCTCGATGTCTTCCAGGGTGCTCTGGAAGTCTCGTGTAGGCTGGCGGGATGGAGGCGGCGCGAATTCCCGCGGTCGGCGGCCTTCCTGGGCTATTGGTACCTTCATGTAGAGCTGCCGCTGGGCGCGCACTGCCTGCTGCTAAGGAGGTGATTGTTTTTGCTGATGTGACTTGCAATAACGACTGCGCGAAACGCCGCTATCTCGTTAGGGGTGCTACGGCAGACACCCTCTCGGGCACCCCGAAGACTTCTTGAGCCCTCGGCTGCGATGGGTTTCAGGCTGTCAAAAGAACTATGGTGTGTGCATGCGCGGACGAGAGAAAGGCTGAGGCGTATTCGAGTGCACAAGGATGGACTGAGCGTGTCCGTCGTTTCCGTAGTGTAGCGGTTATCACGTCTGCTTCACACGCAGAAGGTCCCCGGTTCGATCCCGGGCGGGAACAGTATTTTCCTGCCTATGTCGTATTGTACTCCAGTGAGCCTCGTCGTGTGTGCATCTGCTGCATGTCCCTTCGTTTTGCAAGTACCACATTTATTGAATTTTTTAGTTACGATGGCAACATCACTACAAGTTGTCTATGAAGTAAGGTGCACATAAGCAGTTTCCGTGGTGTAGCGGTTATCACGTCTGCCTAACACGCAGAAGGTCCCCGGTTCGATCCCGAGCGGAAACACTTTTTCATCACTTTAAGCGAGACTTACTAACATGCATCTGCTACCATCTGTACCCGAAACCTTCGTAACTGCCTTCACGCGTCGGACCAGAGTGTCAATTGCTCACATCAAATAAGAAATTCATTTGATATTGGAGGCGAGCTTTTTGCGCTGACTCAGCCACTGACGTGCGAACAGTTTGCACAAAACGCTAGGGCTCGACCGGTATTTGAACCCGGGACCTCCTGCACCCTAAGCAGGAATCATACCCCTAGACCAACGAGCCCTGTGACACGACGCATGCCAGTTACTCCAGTCCCTCGATGTCTTCCAGGGTGCTCTGGAAGTCTCGTGTAGGCTGGCGGGATGGAGGCGGCGCGAATTCCCGCGGTCGGCGGCCTTCCTGGGCTATTGGTACCTTCATGTAGAGCTGCCGCTGGGCGCGCACTGCCTGCTGCTAAGGAGGTGATTGTTTTTGCTGATGTGACTTGCAATAACGACTGCGCGAAACGCCGCTATCTCGTTAGGGGTGCTACGGCAGACACCCTCTCGGGCACCCCGAAGACTTCTTGAGCCCTCGGCTGCGATGGGTTTCAGGCTGTCAAAAGAACTATGGTGTGTGCATGCGCGGACGAGAGAAAGGCTGAGGCGTATTCGAGTGCACAAGGATGGACTGAGCGTGTCCGTCGTTTCCGTAGTGTAGCGGTTATCACGTCTGCTTCACACGCAGAAGGTCCCCGGTTCGATCCCGGGCGGGAACAGTATTTTCCTGCCTATGTCGTATTGTACTCCAGTGAGCCTCGTCGTGTGTGCATCTGCTGCATGTCCCTTCGTTTTGCAAGTACCACATTTATTGAATTTTTTAGTTACGATGGCAACATCACTACAAGTTGTCTATGAAGTAAGGTGCACATAAGCAGTTTCCGTGGTGTAGCGGTTATCACGTCTGCCTAACACGCAGAAGGTCCCCGGTTCGATCCCGGGCGGAAACACTTTTTCATCACTTTAAGCGAGACTTACTAACATGCATCTGCTACCATCTGTACCCGAAACCTTCGTAACTGCCTTCACGAGTCGGACCAGAGTGTCAATTGCTCACATCAAATAAGAAATTCATTTGATATTGGCGGCGAGCTTTTTGCGCTGACTCAGCCACTGACGTGCGATCAGTTTGCACAAAACGCTAGGGCTCGTCCGGGATTTGAACCCGGGACCTCCTGCACCCTAAGCAGGAATCATACCCCTAGACCAACGAGCCCTGTGACACGTCGCATGCCAGTTACTCCAGTCCCTCGATGTCTTCCAGGGTGCTCTGGAAGTCTCGTGTAGGCTGGCAGGATGGAGGCGGCGCTAATTCCCGCGGTCGTCGGCCTTCCTGGGCTATTGGTACCTTCATGTAGAGCTGCCGCTGGGCGCGCACTGCCTGCTGCTAAGGAGGTGATTGTTTTTGCTGATGTGACTTGCAATAACGACTGCGCGAAACGCCGCTATCTCGTTAGGGGTGCTACGGCAGACACCCTCTCGGGCACCCCGAAGACTTCTTGAGCCCTCGGCTGCGATGGGTTTCAGGCTGTCAAAAGAACTATGGTGTGTGCATGCGCGGACGAGAGAAAGGCTGAGGCGTATTCGAGTGCACAAGGAGGGACTGAGCGTGTCCGTCGTTTCCGTAGTGTAGCGGTTATCACGTCTGCTTCACACGCAGAAGGTCCCCGGTTCGATCCCGGGCGGGAACAGTATTTTCCTGCCTATGTCGTATTGTACTCCAGTGAGCCTCGTCGTGTGTGCATCTGCTGCATGTCCCTTCGTTTTGCAAGTACCACATTTATTGAATTTTTTAGTTACGATGGCAACATCACTACAAGTTGTCTATGAAGTAAGGTGCACATAAGCAGTTTCCGTGGTGTAGCGGTTATCACGTCTGCCTAACACGCAGAAGGTCCCCGGTTCGATCCCGGGCGGAAACACTTTTTCATCACTTTAAGCGAGACTTACTAACATGCATCTGCTACCATCTGTACCCGAAACCTTCGTAACTGCCTTCACGAGTCGGACCAGAGTGTCAATTGCTCACATCAAATAAGAAATTCATTTGATATTGGCGGCGAGCTTTTTGCGCTGACTCAGCCACTGACGTGCGATCAGTTTGCACAAAACGCTAGGGCTCGTCCGGGATTTGAACCCGGGACCTCCTGCACCCTAAGCAGGAATCATACCCCTAGACCAACGAGCCCTGTGACACGTCGCATGCCAGTTACTCCAGTCCCTCGATGTCTTCCAGGGTGCTCTGGAAGTCTCGTGTAGGCTGGCAGGATGGAGGCGGCGCTAATTCCCGCGGTCGTCGGCCTTCCTGGGCTATTGGTACCTTCATGTAGAGCTGCCGCTGGGCGCGCACTGCCTGCTGCTAAGGAGGTGATTGTTTTTGCTGATGTGACTTGCAATAACGACTGCGCGAAACGCCGCTATCTCGTTAGGGGTGCTACGGCAGACACCCTCTCGGGCACCCCGAAGACTTCTTGAGCCCTCGGCTGCGATGGGTTTCAGGCTGTCAAAAGAACTATGGTGTGTGCATGCGCGGACGAGAGAAAGGCTGAGGCGTATTCGAGTGCACAAGGAGGGACTGAGCGTGTCCGTCGTTTCCGTAGTGTAGCGGTTATCACGTCTGCTTCACACGCAGAAGGTCCCCGGTTCGATCCCGGGCGGGAACAGTATTTTCCTGCCTATGTCGTATTGTACTCCAGTGAGCCTCGTCGTGTGTGGATCTGCTGCATGTCCCTTCGTTTTGCAAGTACCACATTTATTGAATTTTTTAGTTACGATGGCAACATCACTACAAGTTGTCTATGAAGTAAGGTGCACATAAGCAGTTTCCGTGGTGTAGCGGTTATCACGTCTGCCTAACATGCAGAAGGTCCCCGGTTCGATCCCGGGCGGAAACACTTTTTCATCACTTTAAGCGAGACTTACTAACATGCATCTGCTACCATCTGTACCCGAAACCTTCGTAACTGCCTTCACGCGTCGGACCAGAGTGTCAATTGCTCACATCAAATAAGAAATTCATTTGATATTGGCGGCGAGCTTTTTGCGCTGACTCAGCCACTGACGTGCGATCAGTTTGCACAAAACGCTAGGGCTCGACCGGTATTTGAACCCGGGACCTCCTGCACCCTAAGCAGGAATCATACCCCTAGACCAACGAGCCCTGTGACACGTCGCATGCCAGTTACTCCAGTCCCTCGATGTCTTCCAGGGTGCTCTGGAAGTCTCGTGTAGGCTGGCGGGATGGAGGCGGCGCGAATTCCCGCGGTCGGCGGCCTTCCTGGGCTATTGGTACCTTCATGTAGAGCTGCCGCTGGGCGCGCACTGCCTGCTGCTAAGGAGGTGATTGTTTTTGCTGATGTGACTTGCAATAACGACTGCGCGAAACGCCGCTATCTCGTTAGGGGTGCTACGGCAGACACCCTCTCGGGCACCCCGAAGACTTCTTGAGCCCTCGGCTGCGATGGGTTTCAGGCTGTCAAAAGAACTATGGTGTGTGCATGCGCGGACGAGAGAAAGGCTGAGGCGTATTCGAGTGCACAAGGATGGACTGAGCGTGTCCGTCGTTTCCGTAGTGTAGCGGTTATCACGTCTGCTTCACACGCAGAAGGTCCCCGGTTCGATCCCGGGCGGGAACAGTATTTTCCTGCCTATGTCGTATTGTACTCCAGTGAGCCTCGTCGTGTGTGCATCTGCTGCATGTCCCTTCGTTTTGCAAGTACCACATTTATTGAATTTTTTAGTTACGATGGCAACATCACTACAAGTTGTCTATGAAGTAAGGTGCACATAAGCAGTTTCCGTGGTGTAGCGGTTATCACGTCTGCCTAACACGCAGAAGGTCCCCGGTTCGATCCCGAGCGGAAACACTTTTTCATCACTTTAAGCGAGACTTACTAACATGCATCTGCTACCATCTGTACCCGAAACCTTCGTAACTGCCTTCACGCGTCGGACCAGAGTGTCAATTGCTCACGTCAAATAAGAAATTCATTTGATATTGGAGGCGAGCTTTTTGCGCTGACTCAGCCACTGACGTGCGAACAGTTTGCACAAAACGCTAGGGCTCGACCGGTATTTGAACCCGGGACCTCCTGCACCCTAAGCAGGAATCATACCCCTAGACCAACGAGCCCTGTGACACGACGCATGCCAGTTACTCCAGTCCCTCGATGTCTTCCAGGGTGCTCTGGAAGTCTCGTGTAGGCTGGCGGGATGGAGGCGGCGCGAATTCCCGCGGTCGGCGGCCTTCCTGGGCTATTGGTACCTTCATGTAGAGCTGCCGCTGGGCGCGCACTGCCTGCTGCTAAGGAGGTGATTGTTTTTGCTGATGTGACTTGCAATAACGACTGCGCGAAACGCCGCTATCTCGTTAGGGGTGCTACGGCAGACACCCTCTCGGGCACCCCGAAGACTTCTTGAGCCCTCGGCTGCGATGGGTTTCAGGCTGTCAAAAGAACTATGGTGTGTGCATGCGCGGACGAGAGAAAGGCTGAGGCGTATTCGAGTGCACAAGGATGGACTGAGCGTGTCCGTCGTTTCCGTAGTGTAGCGGTTATCACGTCTGCTTCACACGCAGAAGGTCCCCGGTTCGATCCCGGGCGGGAACAGTATTTTCCTGCCTATGTCGTATTGTACTCCAGTGAGCCTCGTCGTGTGTGCATCTGCTGCATGTCCCTTCGTTTTGCAAGTACCACATTTATTGAATTTTTTAGTTACGATGGCAACATCACTACAAGTTGTCTATGAAGTAAGGTGCACATAAGCAGTTTCCGTGGTGTAGCGGTTATCACGTCTGCCTAACACGCAGAAGGTCCCCGGTTCGATCCCGGGCGGAAACACTTTTTCATCACTTTAAGCGAGACTTACTAACATGCATCTGCTACCATCTGTACCCGAAACCTTCGTAACTGCCTTCACGAGTCGGACCAGAGTGTCAATTGCTCACATCAAATAAGAAATTCATTTGATATTGGCGGCGAGCTTTTTGCGCTGACTCAGCCACTGACGTGCGATCAGTTTGCACAAAACGCTAGGGCTCGTCCGGGATTTGAACCCGGGACCTCCTGCACCCTAAGCAGGAATCATACCCCTAGACCAACGAGCCCTGTGACACGTCGCATGCCAGTTACTCCAGTCCCTCGATGTCTTCCAGGGTGCTCTGGAAGTCTCGTGTAGGCTGGCAGGATGGAGGCGGCGCTAATTCCCGCGGTCGTCGGCCTTCCTGGGCTATTGGTACCTTCATGTAGAGCTGCCGCTGGGCGCGCACTGCCTGCTGCTAAGGAGGTGATTGTTTTTGCTGATGTGACTTGCAATAACGACTGCGCGAAACGCCGCTATCTCGTTAGGGGTGCTACGGCAGACACCCTCTCGGGCACCCCGAAGACTTCTTGAGCCCTCGGCTGCGATGGGTTTCAGGCTGTCAAAAGAACTATGGTGTGTGCATGCGCGGACGAGAGAAAGGCTGAGGCGTATTCGAGTGCACAAGGAGGGACTGAGCGTGTCCGTCGTTTCCGTAGTGTAGCGGTTATCACGTCTGCTTCACACGCAGAAGGTCCCCGGTTCGATCCCGGGCGGGAACAGTATTTTCCTGCCTATGTCGTATTGTACTCCAGTGAGCCTCGTCGTGTGTGGATCTGCTGCATGTCCCTTCGTTTTGCAAGTACCACATTTATTGAATTTTTTAGTTACGATGGCAACATCACTACAAGTTGTCTATGAAGTAAGGTGCACATAAGCAGTTTCCGTGGTGTAGCGGTTATCACGTCTGCCTAACATGCAGAAGGTCCCCGGTTCGATCCCGGGCGGAAACACTTTTTCATCACTTTAAGCGAGACTTACTAACATGCATCTGCTACCATCTGTACCCGAAACCTTCGTAACTGCCTTCACGCGTCGGACCAGAGTGTCAATTGCTCACATCAAATAAGAAATTCATTTGATATTGGCGGCGAGCTTTTTGCGCTGACTCAGCCACTGACGTGCGATCAGTTTGCACAAAACGCTAGGGCTCGACCGGTATTTGAACCCGGGACCTCCTGCACCCTAAGCAGGAATCATACCCCTAGACCAACGAGCCCTGTGACACGTCGCATGCCAGTTACTCCAGTCCCTCGATGTCTTCCAGGGTGCTCTGGAAGTCTCGTGTAGGCTGGCGGGATGGAGGCGGCGCGAATTCCCGCGGTCGGCGGCCTTCCTGGGCTATTGGTACCTTCATGTAGAGCTGCCGCTGGGCGCGCACTGCCTGCTGCTAAGGAGGTGATTGTTTTTGCTGATGTGACTTGCAATAACGACTGCGCGAAACGCCGCTATCTCGTTAGGGGTGCTACGGCAGACACCCTCTCGGGCACCCCGAAGACTTCTTGAGCCCTCGGCTGCGATGGGTTTCAGGCTGTCAAAAGAACTATGGTGTGTGCATGCGCGGACGAGAGAAAGGCTGAGGCGTATTCGAGTGCACAAGGAGGAACTGAGCGTGTCCGTCGTTTCCGTAGTGTAGCGGTTATCACGTCTGCTTCACACGCAGAAGGTCCCCGGTTCGATCCCGGGCGGGAACAGTATTTTCCTGCCTATGTCGTATTGTACTCCAGTGAGCCTCGTCGTGTGTGGATCTGCTGCATGTCCCTTCGTTTTGCAAGTACCACATTTATTGAATTTTTTAGTTACGATGGCAACATCACTACAAGTTGTCTATGAAGTAAGGTGCACATAAGCAGTTTCCGTGGTGTAGCGGTTATCACGTCTGCCTAACATGCAGAAGGTCCCCGGTTCGATCCCGGGCGGAAACACTTTTTCATCACTTTAAGCGAGACTTACTAACATGCATCTGCTACCATCTGTACCCGAAACCTTCGTAACTGCCTTCACGCGTCGGACCAGAGTGTCAATTGCTCACATCAAATAAGAAATTCATTTGATATTGGCGGCGAGCTTTTTGCGCTGACTCAGCCACTGACGTGCGATCAGTTTGCACAAAACGCTAGGGCTCGACCGGTATTTGAACCCGGGACCTCCTGCACCCTAAGCAGGAATCATACCCCTAGACCAACGAGCCCTGTGACACGTCGCATGCCAGTTACTCCAGTCCCTCGATGTCTTCCAGGGTGCTCTGGAAGTCTCGTGTAGGCTGGCGGGATGGAGGCGGCGCGAATTCCCGCGGTCGGCGGCCTTCCTGGGCTATTGGTACCTTCATGTAGAGCTGCCGCTGGGCGCGCACTGCCTGCTGCTAAGGAGGTGATTGTTTTTGCTGATGTGACTTGCAATAACGACTGCGCGAAACGCCGCTATCTCGTTAGGGGTGCTACGGCAGACACCCTCTCGGGCACCCCGAAGACTTCTTGAGCCCTCGGCTGCGATGGGTTTCAGGCTGTCAAAAGAACTATGGTGTGTGCATGCGCGGACGAGAGAAAGGCTGAGGCGTATTCGAGTGCACAAGGATGGACTGAGCGTGTCCGTCGTTTCCGTAGTGTAGCGGTTATCACGTCTGCTTCACACGCAGAAGGTCCCCGGTTCGATCCCGGTCGGGAACAGTATTTTCCTGCCTATGTCGTATTGTACTCCAGTGAGCCTCGTCGTGTGTGCATCTGCTGCATGTCCCTTCGTTTTGCAAGTACCACATTTATTGAATTTTTTAGTTACGATGGCAACATCACTACAAGTTGTCTATGAAGTAAGGTGCACATAAGCAGTTTCCGTGGTGTAGCGGTTATCACGTCTGCCTAACACGCAGAAGGTCCCCGGTTCGATCCCGGGCGGAAACACTTTTTCATCACTTTAAGCGAGACTTACTAACATGCATCTGCTACCATCTGTACCCGAAACCTTCGTAACTGCCTTCACGCGTCGGACCAGAGTGTCAATTGCTCACATCAAATAAGAAATTCATTTGATATTGGAGGCGAGCTTTTTGCGCTGACTCAGCCACTGACGTGCGAACAGTTTGCACAAAACGCTAGGGCTCGACCGGTATTTGAACCCGGGACCTCCTGCACCCTAAGCAGGAATCATACCCCTAGACCAACGAGCCCTGTGACACGTCGCATGCCAGTTACTCCAGTCCGTCGATGTCTTCCAGGGTGCTCTGGAAGTCTCGTGTAGGCTGGCGGGATGGAGGCGGCGCGAATTCCCGCGGTCGGCGGCCTTCCTGGGCTATTGGTACCTTCATGTAGAGCTGCCGCTGGGCGCGCACTGCCTGCTGCTAAGGAGGTGATTGTTTTTGCTGATGTGACTTGCAATAACGACTGCGCGAAACGCCGCTATCTCGTTAGGGGTGCTACGGCAGACACCCTCTCGGGCACCCCGAAGACTTCTTGAGCCCTCGGCTGCGATGGGTTTCAGGCTGTCAAAAGAACTATGGTGTGTGCATGCGCGGACGAGAGAAAGGCTGAGGCGTATTCGAGTGCACAAGGATGGACTGAGCGTGTCCGTCGTTTCCGTAGTGTAGCGGTTATCACGTCTGCTTCACACGCAGAAGGTCCCCGGTTCGATCCCGGTCGGGAACAGTATTTTCCTGCCTATGTCGTATTGTACTCCAGTGAGCCTCGTCGTGTGTGCATCTGCTGCATGTCCCTTCGTTTTGCAAGTACCACATTTATTGAATTTTTTAGTTACGATGGCAACATCACTACAAGTTGTCTATGAAGTAAGGTGCACATAAGCAGTTTCCGTGGTGTAGCGGTTATCACGTCTGCCTAACACGCAGAAGGTCCCCGGTTCGATCCCGGGCGGAAACACTTTTTCATCACTTTAAGCGAGACTTACTAACATGCATCTGCTACCATCTGTACCCGAAACCTTCGTAACTGCCTTCACGAGTCGGACCAGAGTGTCAATTGCTCACATCAAATAAGAAATTCATTTGATATTGGCGGCGAGCTTTTTGCGCTGACTCAGCCACTGACGTGCGATCAGTTTGCACAAAACGCTAGGGCTCGTCCGGGATTTGAACCCGGGACCTCCTGCACCCTAAGCAGGAATCATACCCCTAGACCAACGAGCCCTGTGACACGTCGCATGCCAGTTACTCGAGTCCCTCGATGTCTTCCAGGGTGCTCTGGAAGTCTCGTGTAGGCTGGCGGGATGGAGGCGGCGCGAATTCCCGCGGTCGGCGGCCTTCCTGGGCTATTGGTACCTTCATGTAGAGCTGCCGCTAGGCGCGCACTGCCTGCTGCTAAGGAGGTGATTGTTTTTGCTGATGTGACTGGCAATAACGACTACGCGAAACGCCGCTATCTCGTTAGGGGTGCTACGGCAGACACCCTCTCGGGCACCCCGAAGACTTCTTGAGCCCTCGGCTGCGATGGGTTTCAGGCTGTCAAAAGAACTATGGTGTGTGCATGCGCGGACGAGAGAAAGGCTGAGGCGTATTCGAGTGCACAAGGATGGACTGAGCGTGTCCGTCGTTTCCGTAGTGTAGCGGTTATCACGTCTGCTTCACACGCAGAAGGTCCCGGGTTCGATCCCGGGCGGGAACAGTATTTTCCTGCCTATGTCGTATTGTACTCCAGTGAGCCTCGTCGTGTGTGGATCTGCTGCATGTCCCTTCGTTTTGCAAGTACCACATTTATTGAATTTTTTAGTTACGATGGCAACATCACTACAAGTTGTCTATGAAGTAAGGTGCACATAAGCAGTTTCCGTGGTGTAGCGGTTATCACGTCTGCCTAACATGCAGAAGGTCCCCGGTTCGATCCCGGGCGGAAACACTTTTTCATCACTTTAAGCGAGACTTACTAACATGCATCTGCTACCATCTGTACCCGAAACCTTCGTAACTGCCTTCACGCGTCGGACCAGAGTGTCAATTGCTCACATCAAATAAGAAATTCATTTGATATTGGCGGCGAGCTTTTTGCGCTGACTCAGCCACTGACGTGCGATCAGTTTGCACAAAACGCTAGGGCTCGACCGGTATTTGAACCCGGGACCTCCTGCACCCTAAGCAGGAATCATACCCCTAGACCAACGAGCCCTGTGACACGTCGCATGCCAGTTACTCCAGTCCCTCGATGTCTTCCAGGGTGCTCTGGAAGTCTCGTGTAGGCTGGCGGGATGGAGGCGGCGCGAATTCCCGCGGTCGGCGGCCTTCCTGGGCTATTGGTACCTTCATGTAGAGCTGCCGCTGGGCGCGCACTGCCTGCTGCTAAGGAGGTGATTGTTTTTGCTGATGTGACTTGCAATAACGACTGCGCGAAACGCCGCTATCTCGTTAGGGGTGCTACGGCAGACACCCTCTCGGGCACCCCGAAGACTTCTTGAGCCCTCGGCTGCGATGGGTTTCAGGCTGTCAAAAGAACTATGGTGTGTGCATGCGCGGACGAGAGAAAGGCTGAGGCGTATTCGAGTGCACAAGGATGGACTGAGCGTGTCCGTCGTTTCCGTAGTGTAGCGGTTATCACGTCTGCTTCACACGCAGAAGGTCCCCGGTTCGATCCCGGTCGGGAACAGTATTTTCCTGCCTATGTCGTATTGTACTCCAGTGAGCCTCGTCGTGTGTGCATCTGCTGCATGTCCCTTCGTTTTGCAAGTACCACATTTATTGAATTTTTTAGTTACGATGGCAACATCACTACAAGTTGTCTATGAAGTAAGGTGCACATAAGCAGTTTCCGTGGTGTAGCGGTTATCACGTCTGCCTAACACGCAGAAGGTCCCCGGTTCGATCCCGAGCGGAAACACTTTTTCATCACTTTAAGCGAGACTTACTAACATGCATCTGCTACCATCTGTACCCGAAACCTTCGTAACTGCCTTCACGCGTCGGACCAGAGTGTCAATTGCTCACATCAAATAAGAAATTCATTTGATATTGGCGGCGAGCTTTTTGCGCTGACTCAGCCACTGACGTGCGATCAGTTTGCACAAAACGCTAGGGCTCGTCCGGGATTTGAACCCGGGACCTCCTGCACCCTAAGCAGGAATCATACCCCTAGACCAACGAGCCCTGTGACACGTCGCATGCCAGTTACTCCAGTCCCTCGATGTCTTCCAGGGTGCTCTGGAAGTCTCGTGTAGGCTGGCGGGATGGAGGCGGCGCGAATTCCCGCGGTCGGCGGCCTTCCTGGGCTATTGGTACCTTCATGTAGAGCTGCCGCTAGGCGCGCACTGCCTGCTGCTAAGGAGGTGATTGTTTTTGCTGATGTGACTGGCAATAACGACTACGCGAAACGCCGCTATCTCGTTAGGGGTGCTACGGCAGACACCCTCTCGGGCACCCCGAAGACTTCTTGAGCCCTCGGCTGCGATGGGTTTCAGGCTGTCAAAAGAACTATGGTGTGTGCATGCGCGGACGAGAGAAAGGCTGAGGCGTATTCGAGTGCACAAGGATGGACTGAGCGTGTCCGTCGTTTCCGTAGTGTAGCGGTTATCACGTCTGCTTCACACGCAGAAGGTCCCGGGTTCGATCCCGGGCGGGAACAGTATTTTCCTGCCTATGTCGTATTGTACTCCAGTGAGCCTCGTCGTGTGTGGATCTGCTGCATGTCCCTTCGTTTTGCAAGTACCACATTTATTGAATTTTTTAGTTACGATGGCAACATCACTACAAGTTGTCTATGAAGTAAGGTGCACATAAGCAGTTTCCGTGGTGTAGCGGTTATCACGTCTGCCTAACACGCAGAAGGTCCCCGGTTCGATCCCGGGCGGAAACACTTTTTCATCACTTTAAGCGAGACTTACTAACATGCATCTGCTACCACCTGTACCCGAAACCTTCGTAACTGCCTTCACGCGTCGGACCAGAGTGTCAATTGCTCACATCAAATAAGAAATTCATTTGATATTGGCGGCGAGCTTTTTGCGCTGACTCAGCCACTGACGTGCGATCAGTTTGCACAAAACGCTAGGGCTCGTCCGGGATTTGAACCCGGGACCTCCTGCACCCTAAGCAGGAATCATACCCCTAGACCAACGAGCCCTGTGACACGTCGCATGCCAGTTACTCCAGTCCCTCGATGTCTTCCAGGGTGCTCTGGAAGTCTCGTGTAGGCTGGCAGGATGGAGGCGGCGCGAATTCCCGCGGTCGTCGGCCTTCCTGGGCTATTGGTACCTTCATGTAGAGCTGCCGCTGGGCGCGCACTGCCTGCTGCTAAGGAGGTGATTGTTTTTGCTGATGTGACTTGCAATAACGACTGCGCGAAACGCCGCTATCTCGTTAGGGGTGCTACGGCAGACACCCTCTCGAGAACCCCGAAGACATCTTGAGCCCTCGGCTGCGATGGGTTCCAGGCTGACAAAAGAACTGTCGTGTGTGCATTCGCGGACGAGAGAAAGGCTGAGGCAAGTTCGAGTGAACAAGGATGGACTCCTCGGTTCCGTCGTTTCCGTAGTGTAGCGGTTATCACGTCTGCTTCACACGCAGAAGGTCCCCGGTTCGATCCCGGGCGGGAACAGTATTTTCCTGCCTATGTCGTATTGTACTCCAGTGAGCCTCGTCGTGTGTGGATCTGCTGCATGTCCCTTCGTTTTGCAAGTACCACATTTATTGAATTTTTTAGTTACGATGGCAACATCACTACAAGTTGTCTATGAAGTAAGGTGCACATAAGCAGTTTCCGTGGTGTAGCGGTTATCACGTCTGCCTAACATGCAGAAGGTCCCCGGTTCGATCCCGGGCGGAAACACTTTTTCATCACTTTAAGCGAGACTTACTAACATGCATCTGCTACCATCTGTACCCGAAACCTTCGTAACTGCCTTCACGCGTCGGACCAGAGTGTCAATTGCTCACATCAAATAAGAAATTCATTTGATATTGGCGGCGAGCTTTTTGCGCTGACTCAGCCACTGACGTGCGATCAGTTTGCACAAAACGCTAGGGCTCGACCGGTATTTGAACCCGGGACCTCCTGCACCCTAAGCAGGAATCATACCCCTAGACCAACGAGCCCTGTGACACGTCGCATGCCAGTTACTCCAGTCCCTCGATGTCTTCCAGGGTGCTCTGGAAGTCTCGTGTAGGCTGGCGGGATGGAGGCGGCGCGAATTCCCGCGGTCGGCGGCCTTCCTGGGCTATTGGTACCTTCATGTAGAGCTGCCGCTGGGCGCGCACTGCCTGCTGCTAAGGAGGTGATTGTTTTTGCTGATGTGACTTGCAATAACGACTGCGCGAAACGCCGCTATCTCGTTAGGGGTGCTACGGCAGACACCCTCTCGGGCACCCCGAAGACTTCTTGAGCCCTCGGCTGCGATGGGTTTCAGGCTGTCAAAAGAACTATGGTGTGTGCATGCGCGGACGAGAGAAAGGCTGAGGCGTATTCGAGTGCACAAGGATGGACTGAGCGTGTCCGTCGTTTCCGTAGTGTAGCGGTTATCACGTCTGCTTCACACGCAGAAGGTCCCCGGTTCGATCCCGGGCGGGAACAGTATTTTCCTGCCTATGTCGTATTGTACTCCAGTGAGCCTCGTCGTGTGTGCATCTGCTGCATGTCCCTTCGTTTTGCAAGTACCACATTTATTGAATTTTTTAGTTACGATGGCAACATCACTACAAGTTGTCTATGAAGTAAGGTGCACATAAGCAGTTTCCGTGGTGTAGCGGTTATCACGTCTGCCTAACACGCAGAAGGTCCCCGGTTCGATCCCTGGCGGAAACACTTTTTCATCACTTTAAGCGAGACTTACTAACATGCATCTGCTACCATCTGTACCCGAAACCTTCGTAACTGCCTTCACGCGTCGGACCAGAGTGTCAATTGCTCACATCAAATAAGAAATTCATTTGATATTGGAGGCGAGCTTTTTGCGCTGACTCAGCCACTGACGTGCGAACAGTTTGCACAAAACGCTAGGGCTCGACCGGTATTTGAACCCGGGACCTCCTGCACCCTAAGCAGGAATCATACCCCTAGACCAACGAGCCCTGTGACACGACGCATGCCAGTTACTCCAGTCCCTCGATGTCTTCCAGGGTGCTCTGGAAGTCTCGTGTAGGCTGGCGGGATGGAGGCGGCGCGAATTCCCGCGGTCGGCGGCCTTCCTGGGCTATTGGTACCTTCATGTAGAGCTGCCGCTGGGCGCGCACTGCCTGCTGCTAAGGAGGTGATTGTTTTTGCTGATGTGACTTGCAATAACGACTGCGCGAAACGCCGCTATCTCGTTAGGGGTGCTACGGCAGACACCCTCTCGGGCACCCCGAAGACTTCTTGAGTTCTTGGCTGCGATGGGTTTCAGGCTGTCAAAAGAACTATAGTGTGTGCATGCGCGGACGAGAGAAAGGCTGAGGCGTATTCGAGTGCACAAGGATGGACTGAGCGTGTCCGTCGTTTCCGTAGTGTAGCGGTTATCACGTCTGCTTCACACGCAGAAGGTCCCCGGTTCGATCCCGGTCGGGAACAGTATTTTCCTGCCTATGTCGTATTGTACTCCAGTGAGCCTCGTCGTGTGTGCATCTGCTGCATGTCCCTTCGTTTTGCAAGTACCACATTTATTGAATTTTTTAGTTACGATGGCAACATCACTACAAGTTGTCTATGAAGTAAGGTGCACATAAGCAGTTTCCGTGGTGTAGCGGTTATCACGTCTGCCTAACACGCAGAAGGTCCCCGGTTCGATCCCGGGCGGAAACACTTTTTCATCACTTTAAGCGAGACTTACTAACATGCATCTGCTACCATCTGTACCCGAAACCTTCGTAACTGCCTTCACGAGTCGGACCAGAGTGTCAATTGCTCACATCAAATAAGAAATTCATTTGATATTGGCGGCGAGCTTTTTGCGCTGACTCAGCCACTGACGTGCGATCAGTTTGCACAAAACGCTAGGGCTCGTCCGGGATTTGAACCCGGGACCTCCTGCACCCTAAGCAGGAATCATACCCCTAGACCAACGAGCCCTGTGACACGTCGCATGCCAGTTACTCCAGTCCCTCGATGTCTTCCAGGGTGCTCTGGAAGTCTCGTGTAGGCTGGCAGGATGGAGGCGGCGCGAATTCCCGCGGTCGTCGGCCTTCCTGGGCTATTGGTACCTTCATGTAGAGCTGCCGCTGGGCGCGCACTGCCTGCTGCTAAGGAGGTGATTGTTTTTGCTGATGTGACTTGCAATAACGACTGCGCGAAACGCCGCTATCTCGTTAGGGGTGCTACGGCAGACACCCTCTCGGGCACCCCGAAGACTTCTTGAGCCCTCGGCTGCGATGGGTTTCAGGCTGTCAAAAGAACTATGGTGTGTGCATGCGCGGACGAGAGAAAGGCTGAGGCGTATTCGAGTGCACAAGGAGGGACTGAGCGTGTCCGTCGTTTCCGTAGTGTAGCGGTTATCACGTCTGCTTCACACGCAGAAGGTCCCCGGTTCGATCCCGGGCGGGAACAGTATTTTCCTGCCTATGTCGTATTGTACTCCAGTGAGCCTCGTCGTGTGTGCATCTGCTGCATGTCCCTTCGTTTTGCAAGTACCACATTTATTGAATTTTTTAGTTACGATGGCAACATCACTACAAGTTGTCTATGAAGTAAGGTGCACATAAGCAGTTTCCGTGGTGTAGCGGTTATCACGTCTGCCTAACACGCAGAAGGTCCCCGGTTCGATCCCGGGCGGAAACACTTTTTCATCACTTTAAGCGAGACTTACTAACATGCATCTGCTACCATCTGTACCCGAAACCTTCGTAACTGCCTTCACGAGTCGGACCAGAGTGTCAATTGCTCACATCAAATAAGAAATTCATTTGATATTGGCGGCGAGCTTTTTGCGCTGACTCAGCCACTGACGTGCGATCAGTTTGCACAAAACGCTAGGGCTCGTCCGGGATTTGAACCCGGGACCTCCTGCACCCTAAGCAGGAATCATACCCCTAGACCAACGAGCCCTGTGACACGTCGCATGCCAGTTACTCCAGTCCCTCGATGTCTTCCAGGGTGCTCTGGAAGTCTCGTGTAGGCTGGCAGGATGGAGGCGGCGCGAATTCCCGCGGTCGTCGGCCTTCCTGGGCTATTGGTACCTTCATGTAGAGCTGCCGCTGGGCGCGCACTGCCTGCTGCTAAGGAGGTGATTGTTTTTGCTGATGTGACTTGCAATAACGACTGCGCGAAACGCCGCTATCTCGTTAGGGGTGCTACGGCAGACACCCTCTCGGGCACCCCGAAGACTTCTTGAGCCCTCGGCTGCGATGGGTTTCAGGCTGTCAAAAGAACTATGGTGTGTGCATGCGCGGACGAGAGAAAGGCTGAGGCGTATTCGAGTGCACAAGGAGGGACTGAGCGTGTCCGTCGTTTCCGTAGTGTAGCGGTTATCACGTCTGCTTCACACGCAGAAGGTCCCCGGTTCGATCCCGGGCGGGAACAGTATTTTCCTGCCTATGTCGTATTGTACTCCAGTGAGCCTCGTCGTGTGTGGATCTGCTGCATGTCCCTTCGTTTTGCAAGTACCACATTTATTGAATTTTTTAGTTACGATGGCAACATCACTACAAGTTGTCTATGAAGTAAGGTGCACATAAGCAGTTTCCGTGGTGTAGCGGTTATCACGTCTGCCTAACATGCAGAAGGTCCCCGGTTCGATCCCGGGCGGAAACACTTTTTCATCACTTTAAGCGAGACTTACTAACATGCATCTGCTACCATCTGTACCCGAAACCTTCGTAACTGCCTTCACGCGTCGGACCAGAGTGTCAATTGCTCACATCAAATAAGAAATTCATTTGATATTGGCGGCGAGCTTTTTGCGCTGACTCAGCCACTGACGTGCGATCAGTTTGCACAAAACGCTAGGGCTCGACCGGTATTTGAACCCGGGACCTCCTGCACCCTAAGCAGGAATCATACCCCTAGACCAACGAGCCCTGTGACACGTCGCATGCCAGTTACTCCAGTCCCTCGATGTCTTCCAGGGTGCTCTGGAAGTCTCGTGTAGGCTGGCGGGATGGAGGCGGCGCGAATTCCCGCGGTCGGCGGCCTTCCTGGGCTATTGGTACCTTCATGTAGAGCTGCCGCTGGGCGCGCACTGCCTGCTGCTAAGGAGGTGATTGTTTTTGCTGATGTGACTTGCAATAACGACTGCGCGAAACGCCGCTATCTCGTTAGGGGTGCTACGGCAGACACCCTCTCGGGCACCCCGAAGACTTCTTGAGCCCTCGGCTGCGATGGGTTTCAGGCTGTCAAAAGAACTATGGTGTGTGCATGCGCGGACGAGAGAAAGGCTGAGGCGTATTCGAGTGCACAAGGATGGACTGAGCGTGTCCGTCGTTTCCGTAGTGTAGCGGTTATCACGTCTGCTTCACACGCAGAAGGTCCCCGGTTCGATCCCGGTCGGGAACAGTATTTTCCTGCCTATGTCGTATTGTACTCCAGTGAGCCTCGTCGTGTGTGCATCTGCTGCATGTCCCTTCGTTTTGCAAGTACCACATTTATTGAATTTTTTAGTTACGATGGCAACATCACTACAAGTTGTCTATGAAGTAAGGTGCACATAAGCAGTTTCCGTGGTGTAGCGGTTATCACGTCTGCCTAACACGCAGAAGGTCCCCGGTTCGATCCCGAGCGGAAACACTTTTTCATCACTTTAAGCGAGACTTACTAACATGCATCTGCTACCATCTGTACCCGAAACCTTCGTAACTGCCTTCACGCGTCGGACCAGAGTGTCAATTGCTCACATCAAATAAGAAATTCATTTGATATTGGCGGCGAGCTTTTTGCGCTGACTCAGCCACTGACGTGCGATCAGTTTGCACAAAACGCTAGGGCTCGTCCGGGATTTGAACCCGGGACCTCCTGCACCCTAAGCAGGAATCATACCCCTAGACCAACGAGCCCTGTGACACGTCGCATGCCAGTTACTCGAGTCCCTCGATGTCTTCCAGGGTGCTCTGGAAGTCTCGTGTAGGCTGGCGGGATGGAGGCGGCGCGAATTCCCGCGGTCGGCGGCCTTCCTGGGCTATTGGTACCTTCATGTAGAGCTGCCGCTAGGCGCGCACTGCCTGCTGCTAAGGAGGTGATTGTTTTTGCTGATGTGACTGGCAATAACGACTACGCGAAACGCCGCTATCTCGTTAGGGGTGCTACGGCAGACACCCTCTCGGGCACCCCGAAGACTTCTTGAGCCCTCGGCTGCGATGGGTTTCAGGCTGTCAAAAGAACTATGGTGTGTGCATGCGCGGACGAGAGAAAGGCTGAGGCGTATTCGAGTGCACAAGGATGGACTGAGCGTGTCCGTCGTTTCCGTAGTGTAGCGGTTATCACGTCTGCTTCACACGCAGAAGGTCCCGGGTTCGATCCCGGGCGGGAACAGTATTTTCCTGCCTATGTCGTATTGTACTCCAGTGAGCCTCGTCGTGTGTGGATCTGCTGCATGTCCCTTCGTTTTGCAAGTACCACATTTATTGAATTTTTTAGTTACGATGGCAACATCACTACAAGTTGTCTATGAAGTAAGGTGCACATAAGCAGTTTCCGTGGTGTAGCGGTTATCACGTCTGCCTAACACGCAGAAGGTCCCCGGTTCGATCCCGGGCGGAAACACTTTTTCATCACTTTAAGCGAGACTTACTAACATGCATCTGCTACCACCTGTACCCGAAACCTTCGTAACTGCCTTCACGCGTCGGACCAGAGTGTCAATTGCTCACATCAAATAAGAAATTCATTTGATATTGGCGGCGAGCTTTTTGCGCTGACTCAGCCACTGACGTGCGATCAGTTTGCACAAAACGCTAGGGCTCGTCCGGGATTTGAACCCGGGACCTCCTGCACCCTAAGCAGGAATCATACCCCTAGACCAACGAGCCCTGTGACACGTTGCATGCCAGTTACTCCAGTCCCTCGATGTCTTCCAGGGTGCTCTGGAAGTCTCGTGTTGGCTGGCGGGATGGAGGCGGCGCTAATTCCCGCGGTCGGCGGCCTTCCTGGGCTATTGGTACCTTCATGTAGAGCTGCCGCTGGGCGCGCACTGCCTGCTGCTAAGGAGGTGATTGTTTTTGCTGATGTGACTTGCAATAACGACTGCGCGAAACGCCGCTATCTCGTTAGGGGTGCTACGGCTGACACCCTCTCGGGCACCCCGAAGACTTCTTGAGCCCTCGGCTGCGATGGGTTTCAGGCTGTCAAAAGAACTATGGTGTGTGCATGCGCGGACGAGAGAAAGGCTGAGGCGTATTCGAGTGCACAAGGAGGGACTGAGCGTGTCCGTCGTTTCCGTAGTGTAGCGGTTATCACGTCTGCTTCACACGCAGAAGGTCCCCGGTTCGATCCCGGGCGGGAACAGTATTTTCCTGCCTATGTCGTATTGTACTCCAGTGAGCCTCGTCGTGTGTGGATCTGCTGCATGTCCCTTCGTTTTGCAAGTACCACATTTATTGAATTTTTTAGTTACGATGGCAACATCACTACAAGTTGTCTATGAAGTAAGGTGCACATAAGCAGTTTCCGTGGTGTAGCGGTTATCACGTCTGCCTAACATGCAGAAGGTCCCCGGTTCGATCCCGGGCGGAAACACTTTTTCATCACTTTAAGCGAGACTTACTAACATGCATCTGCTACCATCTGTACCCGAAACCTTCGTAACTGCCTTCACGCGTCGGACCAGAGTGTCAATTGCTCACATCAAATAAGAAATTCATTTGATATTGGCGGCGAGCTTTTTGCGCTGACTCAGCCACTGACGTGCGATCAGTTTGCACAAAACGCTAGGGCTCGACCGGTATTTGAACCCGGGACCTCCTGCACCCTAAGCAGGAATCATACCCCTAGACCAACGAGCCCTGTGACACGTCGCATGCCAGTTACTCCAGTCCCTCGATGTCTTCCAGGGTGCTCTGGAAGTCTCGTGTAGGCTGGCGGGATGGAGGCGGCGCGAATTCCCGCGGTCGGCGGCCTTCCTGGGCTATTGGTACCTTCATGTAGAGCTGCCGCTGGGCGCGCACTGCCTGCTGCTAAGGAGGTGATTGTTTTTGCTGATGTGACTTGCAATAACGACTGCGCGAAACGCCGCTATCTCGTTAGGGGTGCTACGGCAGACACCCTCTCGGGCACCCCGAAGACTTCTTGAGCCCTCGGCTGCGATGGGTTTCAGGCTGTCAAAAGAACTATGGTGTGTGCATGCGCGGACGAGAGAAAGGCTGAGGCGTATTCGAGTGCACAAGGATGGACTGAGCGTGTCCGTCGTTTCCGTAGTGTAGCGGTTATCACGTCTGCTTCACACGCAGAAGGTCCCCGGTTCGATCCCGGTCGGGAACAGTATTTTCCTGCCTATGTCGTATTGTACTCCAGTGAGCCTCGTCGTGTGTGCATCTGCTGCATGTCCCTTCGTTTTGCAAGTACCACATTTATTGAATTTTTTAGTTACGATGGCAACATCACTACAAGTTGTCTATGAAGTAAGGTGCACATAAGCAGTTTCCGTGGTGTAGCGGTTATCACGTCTGCCTAACACGCAGAAGGTCCCCGGTTCGATCCCGAGCGGAAACACTTTTTCATCACTTTAAGCGAGACTTACTAACATGCATCTGCTACCATCTGTACCCGAAACCTTCGTAACTGCCTTCACGCGTCGGACCAGAGTGTCAATTGCTCACATCAAATAAGAAATTCATTTGATATTGGCGGCGAGCTTTTTGCGCTGACTCAGCCACTGACGTGCGATCAGTTTGCACAAAACGCTAGGGCTCGTCCGGGATTTGAACCCGGGACCTCCTGCACCCTAAGCAGGAATCATACCCCTAGACCAACGAGCCCTGTGACACGTCGCATGCCAGTTACTCGAGTCCCTCGATGTCTTCCAGGGTGCTCTGGAAGTCTCGTGTAGGCTGGCGGGATGGAGGCGGCGCGAATTCCCGCGGTCGGCGGCCTTCCTGGGCTATTGGTACCTTCATGTAGAGCTGCCGCTAGGCGCGCACTGCCTGCTGCTAAGGAGGTGATTGTTTTTGCTGATGTGACTGGCAATAACGACTACGCGAAACGCCGCTATCTCGTTAGGGGTGCTACGGCAGACACCCTCTCGGGCACCCCGAAGACTTCTTGAGCCCTCGGCTGCGATGGGTTTCAGGCTGTCAAAAGAACTATGGTGTGTGCATGCGCGGACGAGAGAAAGGCTGAGGCGTATTCGAGTGCACAAGGATGGACTGAGCGTGTCCGTCGTTTCCGTAGTGTAGCGGTTATCACGTCTGCTTCACACGCAGAAGGTCCCGGGTTCGATCCCGGGCGGGAACAGTATTTTCCTGCCTATGTCGTATTGTACTCCAGTGAGCCTCGTCGTGTGTGGATCTGCTGCATGTCCCTTCGTTTTGCAAGTACCACATTTATTGAATTTTTTAGTTACGATGGCAACATCACTACAAGTTGTCTATGAAGTAAGGTGCACATAAGCAGTTTCCGTGGTGTAGCGGTTATCACGTCTGCCTAACACGCAGAAGGTCCCCGGTTCGATCCCGGGCGGAAACACTTTTTCATCACTTTAAGCGAGACTTACTAACATGCATCTGCTACCACCTGTACCCGAAACCTTCGTAACTGCCTTCACGCGTCGGACCAGAGTGTCAATTGCTCACATCAAATAAGAAATTCATTTGATATTGGCGGCGAGCTTTTTGCGCTGACTCAGCCACTGACGTGCGATCAGTTTGCACAAAACGCTAGGGCTCGTCCGGGATTTGAACCCGGGACCTCCTGCACCCTAAGCAGGAATCATACCCCTAGACCAACGAGCCCTGTGACACGTTGCATGCCAGTTACTCCAGTCCCTCGATGTCTTCCAGGGTGCTCTGGAAGTCTCGTGTTGGCTGGCGGGATGGAGGCGGCGCTAATTCCCGCGGTCGGCGGCCTTCCTGGGCTATTGGTACCTTCATGTAGAGCTGCCGCTGGGCGCGCACTGCCTGCTGCTAAGGAGGTGATTGTTTTTGCTGATGTGACTTGCAATAACGACTGCGCGAAACGCCGCTATCTCGTTAGGGGTGCTACGGCTGACACCCTCTCGGGCACCCCGAAGACTTCTTGAGCCCTCGGCTGCGATGGGTTTCAGGCTGTCAAAAGAACTATGGTGTGTGCATGCGCGGACGAGAGAAAGGCTGAGGCGTATGCGAGTGCACAAGGAGGGACTGAGCGTGTCCGTCGTTTCCGTAGTGTAGCGGTTATCACGTCTGCTTCACACGCGGAAGGTCCCCGGTTCGATCCCGCCCGGGAACAGTATTTTCCTGCCTATGTCGTATTGTACTCCAGTGAGCCTCGTCGTGTGTGGATCTGCTGCATGTCCCTTCGTTTTGCAAGTACCACATTTATTGAATTTTTTAGTTACGATGGCAACATCACTACAAGTTGTCTATGAAGTAAGGTGCAAATAAGCAGTTTCCGTGGTGTAGCGGTTATCACGTCTGCCTAACATGCAGAAGGTCCCCGGTTCGATCCCGGGCGGAAACACTTTTTCATCACTTTAAGCGAGACTTACTAACATGCATCTGCTACCATCTGTACCCGAAACCTTCGTAACTGCCTTCACGCGTCGGACCAGAGTGTCAATTGCTCACATCAAATAAGAAATTCATTTGATATTGGCGGCGAGCTTTTTGCGCTGACTCAGCCACTGACGTGCGATCAGTTTGCACAAAACGCTAGGGCTCGACCGGTATTTGAACCCGGGACCTCCTGCACCCTAAGCAGGAATCATACCCCTAGACCAACGAGCCCTGTGACACGTCGCATGCCAGTTACTCCAGTCCCTCGATGTCTTCCAGGGTGCTCTGGAAGTCTCGTGTAGGCTGGCGGGATGGAGGCGGCGCGAATTCCCGCGGTCGGCGGCCTTCCTGGGCTATTGGTACCTTCATGTAGAGCTGCCGCTGGGCGCGCACTGCCTGCTGCTAAGGAGGTGATTGTTTTTGCTGATGTGACTTGCAATAACGACTGCGCGAAACGCCGCTATCTCGTTAGGGGTGCTACGGCAGACACCCTCTCGGGCACCCCGAAGACTTCTTGAGCCCTCGGCTGCGATGGGTTTCAGGCTGTCAAAAGAACTATGGTGTGTGCATGCGCGGACGAGAGAAAGGCTGAGGCGTATTCGAGTGCACAAGGAGGGACTGAGCGTGTCCGTCGTTTCCGTAGTGTAGCGGTTATCACGTCTGCTTCACACGCGGAAGGTCCCCGGTTCGATCCCGGGCGGGAACAGTATTTTCCTGCCTATGTCGTATTGTACTCCAGTGAGCCTCGTCGTGTGTGCATCTGCTGCATGTCCCTTCGTTTTGCAAGTACCACATTTATTGAATTTTTTAGTTACGATGGCAACATCACTACAAGTTGTCTATGAAGTAAGGTGCACATAAGCAGTTTCCGTGGTGTAGCGGTTATCACGTCTGCCTAACATGCAGAAGGTCCCCGGTTCGATCCCGGGCGGAAACACTTTTTCATCACTTTAAGCGAGACTTACTAACATGCATCTGCTACCATCTGTACCCGAAACCTTCGTAACTGCCTTCACGCGTCGGACCAGAGTGTCAATTGCTCACATCAAATAAGAAATTCATTTGATATTGGCGGCGAGCTTTTTGCGCTGACTCAGCCACTGACGTGCGATCAGTTTGCACAAAACGCTAGGGCTCGACCGGTATTTGAACCCGGGACCTCCTGCACCCTAAGCAGGAATCATACCCCTAGACCAACGAGCCCTGTCACACGTCGCATGCCAGTTACTCCAGTCCCTCGATGTCTTCCAGGGTGCTCTGGAAGTCTCGTGTAGGCTGGCGGGATGGAGGCGGCGCGAATTCCCGCGGTCGGCGGCCATCCTGGGCTATTGGTACCTTCATGTAGAGCTGCCGCTGGGCGCGCACTGCCTGCTGCTAAGGAGGTGATTGTTTTTGCTGATGTGACTTGCAATAACGACTGCGCGAAACGCCGCTATCTCGTTAGGGGTGCTACGGCAGACACCCTCTCGGGCACCCCGAAGACTTCTTGAGCCCTCGGCTGCGATGGGTTTCAGGCTGTCAAAAGAACTATGGTGTGTGCATGCGCGGACGAGAGAAAGGCTGAGGCGTATTCGAGTGCACAAGGATGGACTGAGCGTGTCCGTCGTTTCCGTAGTGTAGCGGTTATCACGTCTGCTTCACACGCAGAAGGTCCCGGGTTCGATCCCGGGCGGGAACAGTATTTTCCTGCCTATGTCGTATTGTACTCCAGTGAGCCTCGTCGTGTGTGGATCTGCTGCATGTCCCTTCGTTTTGCAAGTACCACATTTATTGAATTTTTTAGTTACGATGGCAACATCACTACAAGTTGTCTATGAAGTAAGGTGCACATAAGCAGTTTCCGTGGTGTAGCGGTTATCACGTCTGCGTAACACGCAGAAGGTCCCCGGTTCGATCCCGGGCGGAAACACTTTTTCATCACTTTAAGCGAGACTTACTAACATGCATCTGCTACCACCTGTACCCGAAACCTTCGTAACTGCCTTCACGCGTCGGACCAGAGTGTCAATTGCTCACATCAAATAAGAAATTCATTTGATATTGGCGGCGAGCTTTTTGCGCTGACTCAGCCACTGACGTGCGATCAGTTTGCACAAAACGCTAGGGCTCTTCCGGGATTTGAACCCGGGACCTCCTGCACCCTAAGCAGGAATCATACCCCTAGACCAACGAGCCCTGTGACACGTTGCATGCCAGTTACTCCAGTCCCTCGATGTCTTCCAGGGTGCTCTGGAAGTCTCGTGTTGGCTGGCGGGATGGAGGCGGCGCTAATTCCCGCGGTCGGCGGCCTTCCTGGGCTATTGGTACCTTCATGTAGAGCTGCCGCTGGGCGCGCACTGCCTGCTGCTAAGGAGGTGATTGTTTTTGCTGATGTGACTTGCAATAACGACTGCGCGAAACGCCGCTATCTCGTTAGGGGTGCTACGGCAGACACCCTCTCGGGCACCCCGAAGACTTCTTGAGCCCTCGGCTGCGATGGGTTTCAGGCTGTCAAAAGAACTATGGTGTGTGCATGCGCGGACGAGAGAAAGGCTGAGGCGTATTCGAGTGCACAAGGAGGGACTGAGCGTGTCCGTCGTTTCCGTAGTGTAGCGGTTATCACGTCTGCTTCACACGCGGAAGGTCCCCGGTTCGATCCCGGGCGGGAACAGTATTTTCCTGCCTATGTCGTATTGTACTCCAGTGAGCCTCGTCGTGTGTGCATCTGCTGCATGTCCCTTCGTTTTGCAAGTACCACATTTATTGAATTTTTTAGTTACGATGGCAACATCACTACAAGTTGTCTATGAAGTAAGGTGCACATAAGCAGTTTCCGTGGTGTAGCGGTTATCACGTCTGCCTAACATGCAGAAGGTCCCCGGTTCGATCCCGGGCGGAAACACTTTTTCATCACTTTAAGCGAGACTTACTAACATGCATCTGCTACCATCTGTACCCGAAACCTTCGTAACTGCCTTCACGCGTCGGACCAGAGTGTCAATTGCTCACATCAAATAAGAAATTCATTTGATATTGGCGGCGAGCTTTTTGCGCTGACTCAGCCACTGACGTGCGATCAGTTTGCACAAAACGCTAGGGCTCTTCCGGGATTTGAACCCGGGACCTCCTGCACCCTAAGCAGGAATCATACCCCTAGACCAACGAGCCCTGTGACACGTTGCATGCCAGTTACTCCAGTCCCTCGATGTCTTCCAGGGTGCTCTGGAAGTCTCGTGTTGGCTGGCGGGATGGAGGCGGCGCTAATTCCCGCGGTCGGCGGCCTTCCTGGGCTATTGGTACCTTCATGTAGAGCTGCCGCTGGGCGCGCACTGCCTGCTGCTAAGGAGGTGATTGTTTTTGCTGATGTGACTTGCAATAACGACTGCGCGAAACGCCGCTATCTCGTTAGGGGTGCTACGGCAGACACCCTCTCGGGCACCCCGAAGACTTCTTGAGCCCTCGGCTGCGATGGGTTTCAGGCTGTCAAAAGAACTATGGTGTGTGCATGCGCGGACGAGAGAAAGGCTGAGGCGTATTCGAGTGCACAAGGATGGACTGAGCGTGTCCGTCGTTTCCGTAGTGTAGCGGTTATCACGTCTGCTTCACACGCAGAAGGTCCCGGGTTCGATCCCGGGCGGGAACAGTATTTTCCTGCCTATGTCGTATTGTACTCCAGTGAGCCTCGTCGTGTGTGGATCTGCTGCATGTCCCTTCGTTTTGCAAGTACCACATTTATTGAATTTTTTAGTTACGATGGCAACATCACTACAAGTTGTCTATGAAGTAAGGTGCACATAAGCAGTTTCCGTGGTGTAGCGGTTATCACGTCTGCCTAACACGCAGAAGGTCCCCGGTTCGATCCCGGGCGGAAACACTTTTTCATCACTTTAAGCGAGACTTACTAACATGCATCTGCTACCACCTGTACCCGAAACCTTCGTAACTGCCTTCACGCGTCGGACCAGAGTGTCAATTGCTCACATCAAATAAGAAATTCATTTGATATTGGCGGCGAGCTTTTTGCGCTGACTCAGCCACTGACGTGCGATCAGTTTGCACAAAACGCTAGGGCTCTTCCGGGATTTGAACCCGGGACCTCCTGCACCCTAAGCAGGAATCATACCCCTAGACCAACGAGCCCTGTGACACGTTGCATGCCAGTTACTCCAGTCCCTCGATGTCTTCCAGGGTGCTCTGGAAGTCTCGTGTTGGCTGGCGGGATGGAGGCGGCGCTAATTCCCGCGGTCGGCGGCCTTCCTGGGCTATTGGTACCTTCATGTAGAGCTGCCGCTGGGCGCGCACTGCCTGCTGCTAAGGAGGTGATTGTTTTTGCTGATGTGACTTGCAATAACGACTGCGCGAAACGCCGCTATCTCGTTAGGGGTGCTACGGCAGACACCCTCTCGGGCACCCCGAAGACTTCTTGAGCCCTCGGCTGCGATGGGTTTCAGGCTGTCAAAAGAACTATGGTGTGTGCATGCGCGGACGAGAGAAAGGCTGAGGCGTATGCGAGTGCACAAGGAGGGACTGAGCGTGTCCGTCGTTTCCGTAGTGTAGCGGTTATCACGTCTGCTTCACACGCGGAAGGTCCCCGGTTCGATCCCGGGCGGGAACAGTATTTTCCTGCCTATGTCGTATTGTACTCCAGTGAGCCTCGTCGTGTGTGGATCTGCTGCATGTCCCTTCGTTTTGCAAGTACCACATTTATTGAATTTTTTAGTTACGATGGCAACATCACTACAAGTTGTCTATGAAGTAAGGTGCACATAAGCAGTTTCCGTGGTGTAGCGGTTATCACGTCTGCCTAACACGCAGAAGGTCCCCGGTTCGATCCCGGGCGGAAACACTTTTTCATCACTTTAAGCGAGACTTACTAACATGCATCTGCTACCATCTGTACCCGAAACCTTCGTAACTGCCTTCACGCGTCGGACCAGAGTGTCAATTGCTCACATCAAATAAGAAATTCATTTGATATTGGCGGCGAGCTTTTTGCGCTGACTCAGCCACTGACGTGCGATCAGTTTGCACAAAACGCTAGGGCTCGTCCGGGATTTGAACCCGGGACCTCCTGCACCCTAATCAGGAATCATACCCCTAGACCAACGAGCCCTGTGACACGTCGCATGCCAGTTACTCGAGTCCCTCGATGTCTTCCAGGGTGCTCTGGAAGTCTCGTGTAGGCTGGCGGGATGGAGGCGGCGCGAATTCCCGCGGTCGGCGGCCTTCCTGGGCTATTGGTACCTTCATGTAGAGCTGCCGCTGGGCGCGCACTGCCTGCTGCTAAGGAGGTGATTGTTTTTGCTGATGTGACTTGCAATAACGACTGCGCGAAACGCCGCTATCTCGTTAGGGGTGCTACGGCAGACACCCTCTCGGGCACCCCGAAGACTTCTTGAGCCCTCGGCTGCGATGGGTTTCAGGCTGTCAAAAGAACTATGGTGTGTGCATGCGCGGACGAGAGAAAGGCTGAGGCGTATGCGAGTGCACAAGGAGGGACTGAGCGTGTCCGTCGTTTCCGTAGTGTAGCGGTTATCACGTCTGCTTCACACGCGGAAGGTCCCCGGTTCGATCCCGGGCGGGAACAGTATTTTCCTGCCTATGTCGTATTGTACTCCAGTGAGCCTCGTCGTGTGTGCATCTGCTGCATGTCCCTTCGTTTTGCAAGTACCACATTTATTGAATTTTTTAGTTACGATGGCAACATCACTACAAGTTGTCTATGAAGTAAGGTGCACATAAGCAGTTTCCGTGGTGTAGCGGTTATCACGTCTGCCTAACATGCAGAAGGTCCCCGGTTCGATCCCGGGCGGAAACACTTTTTCATCACTTTAAGCGAGACTTACTAACATGCATCTGCTACCATCTGTACCCGAAACCTTCGTAACTGCCTTCACGCGTCGGACCAGAGTGTCAATTGCTCACATCAAATAAGAAATTCATTTGATATTGGCGGCGAGCTTTTTGCGCTGACTCAGCCACTGACGTGCGATCAGTTTGCACAAAACGCTAGGGCTCGACCGGTATTTGAACCCGGGACCTCCTGCACCCTAAGCAGGAATCATACCCCTAGACCAACGAGCCCTGTCACACGTCGCATGCCAGTTACTCCAGTCCCTCGATGTCTTCCAGGGTGCTCTGGAAGTCTCGTGTAGGCTGGCGGGATGGAGGCGGCGCGAATTCCCGCGGTCGGCGGCCATCCTGGGCTATTGGTACCTTCATGTAGAGCTGCCGCTGGGCGCGCACTGCCTGCTGCTAAGGAGGTGATTGTTTTTGCTGATGTGACTTGCAATAACGACTGCGCGAAACGCCGCTATCTCGTTAGGGGTGCTACGGCAGACACCCTCTCGGGCACCCCGAAGACTTCTTGAGCCCTCGGCTGCGATGGGTTTCAGGCTGTCAAAAGAACTATGGTGTGTGCATGCGCGGACGAGAGAAAGGCTGAGGCGTATTCGAGTGCACAAGGATGGACTGAGCGTGTCCGTCGTTTCCGTAGTGTAGCGGTTATCACGTCTGCTTCACACGCAGAAGGTCCCGGGTTCGATCCCGGGCGGGAACAGTATTTTCCTGCCTATGTCGTATTGTACTCCAGTGAGCCTCGTCGTGTGTGGATCTGCTGCATGTCCCTTCGTTTTGCAAGTACCACATTTATTGAATTTTTTAGTTACGATGGCAACATCACTACAAGTTGTCTATGAAGTAAGGTGCACATAAGCAGTTTCCGTGGTGTAGCGGTTATCACGTCTGCCTAACACTCAGAAGGTCCCCGGTTCGATCCCGGGCGGAAACACTTTTTCATCACTTTAAGCGAGACTTACTAACATGCATCTGCTACCACCTGTACCCGAAACCTTCGTAACTGCCTTCACGCGTCGGACCAGAGTGTCAATTGCTCACATCAAATAAGAAATTCATTTGATATTGGCGGCGAGCTTTTTGCGCTGACTCAGCCACTGACGTGCGATCAGTTTGCACAAAACGCTAGGGCTCTTCCGGGATTTGAACCCGGGACCTCCTGCACCCTAAGCAGGAATCATACCCCTAGACCAACGAGCCCTGTGACACGTTGCATGCCAGTTACTCCAGTCCCTCGATGTCTTCCAGGGTGCTCTGGAAGTCTCGTGTTGGCTGGCGGGATGGAGGCGGCGCTAATTCCCGCGGTCGGCGGCCTTCCTGGGCTATTGGTACCTTCATGTAGAGCTGCCGCTGGGCGCGCACTGCCTGCTGCTAAGGAGGTGATTGTTTTTGCTGATGTGACTTGCAATAACGACTGCGCGAAACGCCGCTATCTCGTTAGGGGTGCTACGGCAGACACCCTCTCGGGCACCCCGAAGACTTCTTGAGCCCTCGGCTGCGATGGGTTTCAGGCTGTCAAAAGAACTATGGTGTGTGCATGCGCGGACGAGAGAAAGGCTGAGGCGTATTCGAGTGCACAAGGATGGACTGAGCGTGTCCGTCGTTTCCGTAGTGTAGCGGTTATCACGTCTGCTTCACACGCAGAAGGTCCCGGGTTCGATCCCGGGCGGGAACAGTATTTTCCTGCCTATGTCGTATTGTACTCCAGTGAGCCTCGTCGTGTGTGGATCTGCTGCATGTCCCTTCGTTTTGCAAGTACCACATTTATTGAATTTTTTAGTTACGATGGCAACATCACTACAAGTTGTCTATGAAGTAAGGTGCACATAAGCAGTTTCCGTGGTGTAGCGGTTATCACGTCTGCCTAACACGCAGAAGGTCCCCGGTTCGATCCCGGGCGGAAACACTTTTTCATCACTTTAAGCGAGACTTACTAACATGCATCTGCTACCACCTGTACCCGAAACCTTCGTAACTGCCTTCACGCGTCGGACCAGAGTGTCAATTGCTCACATCAAATAAGAAATTCATTTGATATTGGCGGCGAGCTTTTTGCGCTGACTCAGCCACTGACGTGCGATCAGTTTGCACAAAACGCTAGGGCTCTTCCGGGATTTGAACCCGGGACCTCCTGCACCCTAAGCAGGAATCATACCCCTAGACCAACGAGCCCTGTGACACGTTGCATGCCAGTTACTCCAGTCCCTCGATGTCTTCCAGGGTGCTCTGGAAGTCTCGTGTTGGCTGGCGGGATGGAGGCGGCGCTAATTCCCGCGGTCGGCGGCCTTCCTGGGCTATTGGTACCTTCATGTAGAGCTGCCGCTGGGCGCGCACTGCCTGCTGCTAAGGAGGTGATTGTTTTTGCTGATGTGACTTGCAATAACGACTGCGCGAAACGCCGCTATCTCGTTAGGGGTGCTACGGCAGACACCCTCTCGGGCACCCCGAAGACTTCTTGAGCCCTCGGCTGCGATGGGTTTCAGGCTGTCAAAAGAACTATGGTGTGTGCATGCGCGGACGAGAGAAAGGCTGAGGCGTATGCGAGTGCACAAGGAGGGACTGAGCGTGTCCGTCGTTTCCGTAGTGTAGCGGTTATCACGTCTGCTTCACACGCGGAAGGTCCCCGGTTCGATCCCGGGCGGGAACAGTATTTTCCTGCCTATGTCGTATTGTACTCCAGTGAGCCTCGTCGTGTGTGGATCTGCTGCATGTCCCTTCGTTTTGCAAGTACCACATTTATTGAATTTTTTAGTTACGATGGCAACATCACTACAAGTTGTCTATGAAGTAAGGTGCACATAAGCAGTTTCCGTGGTGTAGCGGTTATCACGTCTGCCTAACACGCAGAAGGTCCCCGGTTCGATCCCGGGCGGAAACACTTTTTCATCACTTTAAGCGAGACTTACTAACATGCATCTGCTACCATCTGTACCCGAAACCTTCGTAACTGCCTTCACGCGTCGGACCAGAGTGTCAATTGCTCACATCAAATAAGAAATTCATTTGATATTGGCGGCGAGCTTTTTGCGCTGACTCAGCCACTGACGTGCGATCAGTTTGCACAAAACGCTAGGGCTCGTCCGGGATTTGAACCCGGGACCTCCTGCACCCTAAGCAGGAATCATACCCCTAGACCAACGAGCCCTGTGACACGTCGCATGCCAGTTACTCGAGTCCCTCGATGTCTTCCAGGGTGCTCTGGAAGTCTCGTGTAGGCTGGCGGGATGGAGGCGGCGCGAATTCCCGCGGTCGGCGGCCTTCCTGGGCTATTGGTACCTTCATGTAGAGCTGCCGCTAGGCGCGCACTGCCTGCTGCTAAGGAGGTGATTGTTTTTGCTGATGTGACTTGCAATAACGACTACGCGAAACGCCGCTATCTCGTTAGGGGTGCTACGGCAGACACCCTCTCGGGCAACCCGAAGACTTCTTGAGCCCTCGGCTGCGATGGGTTTCAGGCTGTCAAAAGAACTATGGTGTGTGCATGCGCGGACGAGAGAAAGGCTGAGGCGTATTCGAGTGCACAAGGATGGACTGAGCGTGTCCGTCGTTTCCGTAGTGTAGCGGTTATCACGTCTGCTTCACACGCAGAAGGTCCCGGGTTCGATCCCGGGCGGGAACAGTATTTTCCTGCCTATGTCGTATTGTACTCCAGTGAGCCTCGTCGTGTGTGGATCTGCTGCATGTCCCTTCGTTTTGCAAGTACCACATTTATTGAATTTTTTAGTTACGATGGCAACATCACTACAAGTTGTCTATGAAGTAAGGTGCACATAAGCAGTTTCCGTGGTGTAGCGGTTATCACGTCTGCCTAACACGCAGAAGGTCCCCGGTTCGATCCCGAGCGGAAACACTTTTTCATCACTTTAAGCGAGACTTACTAACATGCATCTGCTACCATCTGTACCCGAAACCTTCGTAACTGCCTTCACGCGTCGGACCAGAGTGTCAATTACTCACATCAAATAAGAAATTCATTTGATATTGGCGGCGAGCTTTTTGCGCTGACTCAGCCACTGACGTGCGATCAGTTTGCACAAAACGCTAGGGCTCGTCCGGGATTTGAACCCGGGACCTCCTGCACCCTAAGCAGGAATCATACCCCTAGACCAACGAGCCCTGTGACACGTCGCATGCCAGTTACTCGAGTCCCTCGATGTCTTCCAGGGTGCTCTGGAAGTCTCGTGTAGGCTGGCGGGATGGAGGCGGCGCGAATTCCCGCGGTCGGCGGCCTTCCTGGGCTATTGGTACCTTCATGTAGAGCTGCCGCTAGGCGCGCACTGCCTGCTGCTAAGGAGGTGATTGTTTTTGCTGATGTGACTGGCAATAACGACTACGCGAAACGCCGCTATCTCGTTAGGGGTGCTACGGCAGACACCCTCTCGGGCACCCCGAAGACTTCTTGAGCCCTCGGCTGCGATGGGTTTCAGGCTGTCAAAAGAACTATGGTGTGTGCATGCGCGGACGAGAGAAAGGCTGAGGCGTATTCGAGTGCACAAGGATGGACTGAGCGTGTCCGTCGTTTCCGTAGTGTAGCGGTTATCACGTCTGCTTCACACGCAGAAGGTCCCGGGTTCGATCCCGGGCGGGAACAGTATTTTCCTGCCTATGTCGTATTGTACTCCAGTGAGCCTCGTCGTGTGTGGATCTGCTGCATGTCCCTTCGTTTTGCAAGTACCACATTTATTGAATTTTTTAGTTACGATGGCAACATCACTACAAGTTGTCTATGAAGTAAGGTGCACATAAGCAGTTTCCGTGGTGTAGCGGTTATCACGTCTGCCTAACACGCAGAAGGTCCCCGGTTCGATCCCGGGCGGAAACACTTTTTCATCACTTTAAGCGAGACTTACTAACATGCATCTGCTACCACCTGTACCCGAAACCTTCGTAACTGCCTTCACGCGTCGGACCAGAGTGTCAATTGCTCACATCAAATAAGAAATTCATTTGATATTGGCGGCGAGCTTTTTGCGCTGACTCAGCCACTGACGTGCGATCAGTTTGCACAAAACGCTAGGGCTCGTCCGGGACTTGAACCCGGGACCTCCTGCACCCTAAGCAGGAATCATACCCCTAGACCAACGAGCCCTGTGACACGTTGCATGCCAGTTACTCCAGTCCCTCGATGTCTTCCAGGGTGCTCTGGAAGTCTCGTGTTGGCTGGCGGGATGGAGGCGGCGCTAATTCCCGCGGTCGGCGGCCTTCCTGGGCTATTGGTACCTTCATGTAGAGCTGCCGCTGGGCGCGCACTGCCTGCTGCTAAGGAGGTGATTGTTTTTGCTGATGTGACTTGCAATAACGACTGCGCGAAACGCCGCTATCTCGTTAGGGGTGCTACGGCTGACACCCTCTCGGGCACCCCGAAGACTTCTTGAGCCCTCGGCTGCGATGGGTTTCAGGCTGTCAAAAGAACTATGGTGTGTGCATGCGCGGACGAGAGAAAGGCTGAGGCGTATGCGAGTGCACAAGGAGGGACTGAGCGTGTCCGTCGTTTCCGTAGTGTAGCGGTTATCACGTCTGCTTCACACGCGGAAGGTCCCCGGTTCGATCCCGGGCGGGAACAGTATTTTCCTGCCTATGTCGTATTGTACTCCAGTGAGCCTCGTCGTGTGTGGATCTGCTGCATGTCCCTTCGTTTTGCAAGTACCACATTTATTGAATTTTTTAGTTACGATGGCAACATCACTACAAGTTGTCTATGAAGTAAGGTGCAAATAAGCAGTTTCCGTGGTGTAGCGGTTATCACGTCTGCCTAACATGCAGAAGGTCCCCGGTTCGATCCCGGGCGGAAACACTTTTTCATCACTTTAAGCGAGACTTACTAACATGCATCTGCTACCATCTGTACCCGAAACCTTCGTAACTGCCTTCACGCGTCGGACCAGAGTGTCAATTGCTCACATCAAATAAGAAATTCATTTGATATTGGCGGCGAGCTTTTTGCGCTGACTCAGCCACTGACGTGCGATCAGCGCTGGGCGCGCACTGCCTGCTGCTAAGGAGGTGATTGTTTTTGCTGATGTGACTTGCAATAACGACTGCGCGAAACGCCGCTATCTCGTTAGGGGTGCTACGGCAGACACCCTCTCGGGCACCCCGAAGACTTCTTGAGCCCTCGGCTGCGATGGGTTTCAGGCTGTCAAAAGAACTATGGTGTGTGCATGCGCGGACGAGAGAAAGGCTGAGGCGTATTCGAGTGCACAAGGATGGACTGAGCGTGTCCGTCGTTTCCGTAGTGTAGCGGTTATCACGTCTGCTTCACACGCAGAAGGTCCCGGGTTCGATCCCGGGCGGGAACAGTATTTTCCTGCCTATGTCGTATTGTACTCCAGTGAGCCTCGTCGTGTGTGGATCTGCTGCATGTCCCTTCGTTTTGCAAGTACCACATTTATTGAATTTTTTAGTTACGATGGCAACATCACTACAAGTTGTCTATGAAGTAAGGTGCACATAAGCAGTTTCCGTGGTGTAGCGGTTATCACGTCTGCCTAACACGCAGAAGGTCCCCGGTTCGATCCCGGGCGGAAACACTTTTTCATCACTTTAAGCGAGACTTACTAACATGCATCTGCTACCATCTGTACCCGAAACCTTCGTAACTGCCTTCACGCGTCGGACCAGAGTGTCAATTGCTCACATCAAATAAGAAATTCATTTGATATTGGCGGCGAGCTTTTTGCGCTGACTCAGCCACTGACGTGCGATCAGTTTCCACAAAACGCTAGGGCTCTTCCGGGATTTGAACCCGGGACCTCCTGCACCCTAAGCAGGAATCATACCCCTAGACCAACGAGCCCTGTGACACGTTGCATGCCAGTTACTCCAGTCCCTCGATGTCTTCCAGGGTGCTCTGGAAGTCTCGTGTTGGCTGGCGGGATGGAGGCGGCGCTAATTCCCGCGGTCGGCGGCCTTCCTGGGCTATTGGTACCTTCATGTAGAGCTGCCGCTGGGCGCGCACTGCCTGCTGCTAAGGAGGTGATTGTTTTTGCTGATGTGACTTGCAATAACGACTGCGCGAAACGCCGCTATCTCGTTAGGGGTGCTACGGCAGACACCCTCTCGGGCACCCCGAAGACTTCTTGAGCCCTCGGCTGCGATGGGTTTCAGGCTGTCAAAAGAACTATGGTGTGTGCATGCGCGGACGAGAGAAAGGCTGAGGCGTATGCGAGTGCACAAGGAGGGACTGAGCGTGTCCGTCGTTTCCGTAGTGTAGCGGTTATCACGTCTGCTTCACACGCGGAAGGTCCCCGGTTCGATCCCGGGCGGGAACAGTATTTTCCTGCCTATGTCGTATTGTACTCCAGTGAGCCTCGTCGTGTGTGGATCTGCTGCATGTCCCTTCGTTTTGCAAGTACCACATTTATTGAATTTTTTAGTTACGATGGCAACATCACTACAAGTTGTCTATGAAGTAAGGTGCAAATAAGCAGTTTCCGTGGTGTAGCGGTTATCACGTCTGCCTAACATGCAGAAGGTCCCCGGTTCGATCCCGGGCGGAAACACTTTTTCATCACTTTAAGCGAGACTTACTAACATGCATCTGCTACCATCTGTACCCGAAACCTTCGTAACTGCCTTCACGCGTCGGACCAGAGTGTCAATTGCTCACATCAAATAAGAAATTCATTTGATATTGGCGGCGAGCTTTTTGCGCTGACTCAGCCACTGACGTGCGATCAGTTTGCACAAAACGCTAGGGCTCGACCGGTATTTGAACCCGGGACCTCCTGCACCCTAAGCAGGAATCATACCCCTAGACCAACGAGCCCTGTCACACGTCGCATGCCAGTTACTCCAGTCCCTCGATGTCTTCCAGGGTGCTCTGGAAGTCTCGTGTAGGCTGGCGGGATGGAGGCGGCGCGAATTCCCGCGGTCGGCGGCCTTCCTGGGCTATTGGTACCTTCATGTAGAGCTGCCGCTGGGCGCGCACTGCCTGCTGCTAAGGAGGTGATTGTTTTTGCTGATGTGACTTGCAATAACGACTGCGCGAAACGCCGCTATCTCGTTAGGGGTGCTACGGCAGACACCCTCTCGGGCACCCCGAAGACTTCTTGAGCCCTCGGCTGCGATGGGTTTCAGGCTGTCAAAAGAACTATGGTGTGTGCATGCGCGGACGAGAGAAAGGCTGAGGCGTATGCGAGTGCACAAGGAGGGACTGAGCGTGTCCGTCGTTTCCGTAGTGTAGCGGTTATCACGTCTGCTTCACACGCGGAAGGTCCCCGGTTCGATCCCGGGCGGGAACAGTATTTTCCTGCCTATGTCGTATTGTACTCCAGTGAGCCTCGTCGTGTGTGGATCTGCTGCATGTCCCTTCGTTTTGCAAGTACCACATTTATTGAATTTTTTAGTTACGATGGCAACATCACTACAAGTTGTCTATGAAGTAAGGTGCAAATAAGCAGTTTCCGTGGTGTAGCGGTTATCACGTCTGCCTAACATGCAGAAGGTCCCCGGTTCGATCCCGGGCGGAAACACTTTTTCATCACTTTAAGCGAGACTTACTAACATGCATCTGCTACCATCTGTACCCGAAACCTTCGTAACTGCCTTCACGCGTCGGACCAGAGTGTCAATTGCTCACATCAAATAAGAAATTCATTTGATATTGGCGGCGAGCTTTTTGCGCTGACTCAGCCACTGACGTGCGATCAGTTTGCACAAAACGCTAGGGCTCGACCGGTATTTGAACCCGGGACCTCCTGCACCCTAAGCAGGAATCATACCCCTAGACCAACGAGCCCTGTGACACGTCGCATGCCAGTTACTCCAGTCCCTCGATGTCTTCCAGGGTGCTCTGGAAGTCTCGTGTAGGCTGGCGGGATGGAGGCGGCGCGAATTCCCGCGGTCGGCGGCCTTCCTGGGCTATTGGTACCTTCATGTAGAGCTGCCGCTGGGCGCGCACTGCCTGCTGCTAAGGAGGTGATTGTTTTTGCTGATGTGACTTGCAATAACGACTGCGCGAAACGCCGCTATCTCGTTAGGGGTGCTACGGCAGACACCCTCTCGGGCACCCCGAAGACTTCTTGAGCCCTCGGCTGCGATGGGTTTCAGGCTGTCAAAAGAACTATGGTGTGTGCATGCGCGGACGAGAGAAAGGCTGAGGCGTATGCGAGTGCACAAGGAGGGACTGAGCGTGTCCGTCGTTTCCGTAGTGTAGCGGTTATCACGTCTGCTTCACACGCGGAAGGTCCCCGGTTCGATCCCGGGCGGGAACAGTATTTTCCTGCCTATGTCGTATTGTACTCCAGTGAGCCTCGTCGTGTGTGGATCTGCTGCATGTCCCTTCGTTTTGCAAGTACCACATTTATTGAATTTTTTAGTTACGATGGCAACATCACTACAAGTTGTCTATGAAGTAAGGTGCACATAAGCAGTTTCCGTGGTGTAGCGGTTATCACGTCTGCCTAACACGCAGAAGGTCCCCGGTTCGATCCCGGGCGGAAACACTTTTTCATCACTTTAAGCGAGACTTACTAACATGCATCTGCTACCATCTGTACCCGAAACCTTCGTAACTGCCTTCACGCGTCGGACCAGAGTGTCAATTGCTCACATCAAATAAGAAATTCATTTGATATTGGCGGCGAGCTTTTTGCGCTGACTCAGCCACTGACGTCCGATCAGTTTCCACAAAACGCTAGGGCTCTTCCGGGATTTGAACCCGGGACCTCCTGCACCCTAAGCAGGAATCATACCCCTAGACCAACGAGCCCTGTGACACGTTGCATGCCAGTTACTCCAGTCCCTCGATGTCTTCCAGGGTGCTCTGGAAGTCTCGTGTTGGCTGGCGGGATGGAGGCGGCGCTAATTCCCGCGGTCGGCGGCCTTCCTGGGCTATTGGTACCTTCATGTAGAGCTGCCGCTGGGCGCGCACTGCCTGCTGCTAAGGAGGTGATTGTTTTTGCTGATGTGACTTGCAATAACGACTGCGCGAAACGCCGCTATCTCGTTAGGGGTGCTACGGCAGACACCCTCTCGGGCACCCCGAAGACTTCTTGAGCCCTCGGCTGCGATGGGTTTCAGGCTGTCAAAAGAACTATGGTGTGTGCATGCGCGGACGAGAGAAAGGCTGAGGCGTATGCGAGTGCACAAGGAGGGACTGAGCGTGTCCGTCGTTTCCGTAGTGTAGCGGTTATCACGTCTGCTTCACACGCGGAAGGTCCCCGGTTCGATCCCGGGCGGGAACAGTATTTTCCTGCCTATGTCGTATTGTACTCCAGTGAGCCTCGTCGTGTGTGGATCTGCTGCATGTCCCTTCGTTTTGCAAGTACCACATTTATTGAATTTTTTAGTTACGATGGCAACATCACTACAAGTTGTCTATGAAGTAAGGTGCAAATAAGCAGTTTCCGTGGTGTAGCGGTTATCACGTCTGCCTAACATGCAGAAGGTCCCCGGTTCGATCCCGGGCGGAAACACTTTTTCATCACTTTAAGCGAGACTTACTAACATGCATCTGCTACCATCTGTACCCGAAACCTTCGTAACTGCCTTCACGCGTCGGACCAGAGTGTCAATTGCTCACATCAAATAAGAAATTCATTTGATATTGGCGGCGAGCTTTTTGCGCTGACTCAGCCACTGACGTGCGATCAGTTTGCACAAAACGCTAGGGCTCGACCGGTATTTGAACCCGGGACCTCCTGCACCCTAAGCAGGAATCATACCCCTAGACCAACGAGCCCTGTCACACGTCGCATGCCAGTTACTCCAGTCCCTCGATGTCTTCCAGGGTGCTCTGGAAGTCTCGTGTAGGCTGGCGGGATGGAGGCGGCGCGAATTCCCGCGGTCGGCGGCCTTCCTGGGCTATTGGTACCTTCATGTAGAGCTGCCGCTGGGCGCGCACTGCCTGCTGCTAAGGAGGTGATTGTTTTTGCTGATGTGACTTGCAATAACGACTGCGCGAAACGCCGCTATCTCGTTAGGGGTGCTACGGCAGACACCCTCTCGGGCACCCCGAAGACTTCTTGAGCCCTCGGCTGCGATGGGTTTCAGGCTGTCAAAAGAACTATGGTGTGTGCATGCGCGGACGAGAGAAAGGCTGAGGCGTATGCGAGTGCACAAGGAGGGACTGAGCGTGTCCGTCGTTTCCGTAGTGTAGCGGTTATCACGTCTGCTTCACACGCGGAAGGTCCCCGGTTCGATCCCGGGCGGGAACAGTATTTTCCTGCCTATGTCGTATTGTACTCCAGTGAGCCTCGTCGTGTGTGGATCTGCTGCATGTCCCTTCGTTTTGCAAGTACCACATTTATTGAATTTTTTAGTTACGATGGCAACATCACTACAAGTTGTCTATGAAGTAAGGTGCAAATAAGCAGTTTCCGTGGTGTAGCGGTTATCACGTCTGCCTAACATGCAGAAGGTCCCCGGTTCGATCCCGGGCGGAAACACTTTTTCATCACTTTAAGCGAGACTTACTAACATGCATCTGCTACCATCTGTACCCGAAACCTTCGTAACTGCCTTCACGCGTCGGACCAGAGTGTCAATTGCTCACATCAAATAAGAAATTCATTTGATATTGGCGGCGAGCTTTTTGCGCTGACTCAGCCACTGACGTGCGATCAGTTTGCACAAAACGCTAGGGCTCGACCGGTATTTGAACCCGGGACCTCCTGCACCCTAAGCAGGAATCATACCCCTAGACCAACGAGCCCTGTGACACGTCGCATGCCAGTTACTCCAGTCCCTCGATGTCTTCCAGGGTGCTCTGGAAGTCTCGTGTAGGCTGGCGGGATGGAGGCGGCGCGAATTCCCGCGGTCGGCGGCCTTCCTGGGCTATTGGTACCTTCATGTAGAGTTGCCGCTGGGCGCGCACTGCCTGCTGCTAAGGAGGTGATTGTTTTTGCTGATGTGACTTGCAATAACGACTGCGCGAAACGCCGCTATCTCGTTAGGGGTGCTACGGCAGACACCCTCTCGGGCACCCCGAAGACTTCTTGAGCCCTCGGCTGCGATGGGTTTCAGGCTGTCAAAAGAACTATGGTGTGTGCATGCGCGGACGAGAGAAAGGCTGAGGCGTATGCGAGTGCACAAGGAGGGACTGAGCGTGTCCGTCGTTTCCGTAGTGTAGCGGTTATCACGTCTGCTTCACACGCGGAAGGTCCCCGGTTCGATCCCGGGCGGGAACAGTATTTTCCTGCCTATGTCGTATTGTACTCCAGTGAGCCTCGTCGTGTGTGCATCTGCTGCATGTCCCTTCGTTTTGCAAGTACCACATTTATTGAATTTTTTAGTTACGATGGCAACATCACTACAAGTTGTCTATGAAGTAAGGTGCAAATAAGCAGTTTCCGTGGTGTAGCGGTTATCACGTCTGCCTAACATGCAGAAGGTCCCCGGTTCGATCCCGGGCGGAAACACTTTTTCATCACTTTAAGCGAGACTTACTAACATGCATCTGCTACCATCTGTACCCGAAACCTTCGTAACTGCCTTCACGCGTCGGACCAGAGTGTCAATTGCTCACATCAAATAAGAAATTCATTTGATATTGGCGGCGAGCTTTTTGCGCTGACTCAGCCACTGACGTGCGATCAGTTTGCACAAAACGCTAGGGCTCGACCGGTATTTGAACCCGGGACCTCCTGCACCCTAAGCAGGAATCATACCCCTAGACCAACGAGCCCTGTCACACGTCGCATGCCAGTTACTCCAGTCCCTCGATGTCTTCCAGGGTGCTCTGGAAGTCTCGTGTAGGCTGGCGGGATGGAGGCGGCGCGAATTCCCGCGGTCGGCGGCCTTCCTGGGCTATTGGTACCTTCATGTAGAGCTGCCGCTGGGCGCGCACTGCCTGCTGCTAAGGAGGTGATTGTTTTTGCTGATGTGACTTGCAATAACGACTGCGCGAAACGCCGCTATCTCGTTAGGGGTGCTACGGCAGACACCCTCTCGGGCACCCCGAAGACTTCTTGAGCCCTCGGCTGCGATGGGTTTCAGGCTGTCAAAAGAACTATGGTGTGTGCATGCGCGGACGAGAGAAAGGCTGAGGCGTATGCGAGTGCACAAGGAGGGACTGAGCGTGTCCGTCGTTTCCGTAGTGTAGCGGTTATCACGTCTGCTTCACACGCGGAAGGTCCCCGGTTCGATCCCGGGCGGGAACAGTATTTTCCTGCCTATGTCGTATTGTACTCCAGTGAGCCTCGTCGTGTGTGGATCTGCTGCATGTCCCTTCGTTTTGCAAGTACCACATTTATTGAATTTTTTAGTTACGATGGCAACATCACTACAAGTTGTCTATGAAGTAAGGTGCAAATAAGCAGTTTCCGTGGTGTAGCGGTTATCACGTCTGCCTAACATGCAGAAGGTCCCCGGTTCGATCCCGGGCGGAAACACTTTTTCATCACTTTAAGCGAGACTTACTAACATGCATCTGCTACCATCTGTACCCGAAACCTTCGTAACTGCCTTCACGCGTCGGACCAGAGTGTCAATTGCTCACATCAAATAAGAAATTCATTTGATATTGGCGGCGAGCTTTTTGCGCTGACTCAGCCACTGACGTGCGATCAGTTTGCACAAAACGCTAGGGCTCGACCGGTATTTGAACCCGGGACCTCCTGCACCCTAAGCAGGAATCATACCCCTAGACCAACGAGCCCTGTGACACGTCGCATGCCAGTTACTCCAGTCCCTCGATGTCTTCCAGGGTGCTCTGGAAGTCTCGTGTAGGCTGGCGGGATGGAGGCGGCGCGAATTCCCGCGGTCGGCGGCCTTCCTGGGCTATTGGTACCTTCATGTAGAGCTGCCGCTGGGCGCGCACTGCCTGCTGCTAAGGAGGTGATTGTTTTTGCTGATGTGACTTGCAATAACGACTGCGCGAAACGCCGCTATCTCGTTAGGGGTGCTACGGCAGACACCCTCTCGGGCACCCCGAAGACTTCTTGAGCCCTCGGCTGCGATGGGTTTCAGGCTGTCAAAAGAACTATGGTGTGTGCATGCGCGGACGAGAGAAAGGCTGAGGCGTATGCGAGTGCACAAGGAGGGACTGAGCGTGTCCGTCGTTTCCGTAGTGTAGCGGTTATCACGTCTGCTTCACACGCGGAAGGTCCCCGGTTCGATCCCGGGCGGGAACAGTATTTTCCTGCCTATGTCGTATTGTACTCCAGTGAGCCTCGTCGTGTGTGGATCTGCTGCATGTCCCTTCGTTTTGCAAGTACCACATTTATTGAATTTTTTAGTTACGATGGCAACATCACTACAAGTTGTCTATGAAGTAAGGTGCAAATAAGCAGTTTCCGTGGTGTAGCGGTTATCACGTCTGCCTAACATGCAGAAGGTCCCCGGTTCGATCCCGGGCGGAAACACTTTTTCATCACTTTAAGCGAGACTTACTAACATGCATCTGCTACCATCTGTACCCGAAACCTTCGTAACTGCCTTCACGCGTCGGACCAGAGTGTCAATTGCTCACATCAAATAAGAAATTCATTTGATATTGGCGGCGAGCTTTTTGCGCTGACTCAGCCACTGACGTGCGATCAGTTTGCACAAAACGCTAGGGCTCGACCGGTATTTGAACCCGGGACCTCCTGCACCCTAAGCAGGAATCATACCCCTAGACCAACGAGCCCTGTGACACGTCGCATGCCAGTTACTCCAGTCCCTCGATGTCTTCCAGGGTGCTCTGGAAGTCTCGTGTAGGCTGGCGGGATGGAGGCGGCGCGAATTCCCGCGGTCGGCGGCCTTCCTGGGCTATTGGTACCTTCATGTAGAGCTGCCGCTGGGCGCGCACTGCCTGCTGCTAAGGAGGTGATTGTTTTTGCTGATGTGACTTGCAATAACGACTGCGCGAAACGCCGCTATCTCGTTAGGGGTGCTACGGCAGACACCCTCTCGGGCACCCCGAAGACTTCTTGAGCCCTCGGCTGCGATGGGTTTCAGGCTGTCAAAAGAACTATGGTGTGTGCATGCGCGGACGAGAGAAAGGCTGAGGCGTATGCGAGTGCACAAGGAGGGACTGAGCGTGTCCGTCGTTTCCGTAGTGTAGCGGTTATCACGTCTGCTTCACACGCGGAAGGTCCCCGGTTCGATCCCGGGCGGGAACAGTATTTTCCTGCCTATGTCGTATTGTACTCCAGTGAGCCTCGTCGTGTGTGCATCTGCTGCATGTCCCTTCGTTTTGCAAGTACCACATTTATTGAATTTTTTAGTTACGATGGCAACATCACTACAAGTTGTCTATGAAGTAAGGTGCAAATAAGCAGTTTCCGTGGTGTAGCGGTTATCACGTCTGCCTAACATGCAGAAGGTCCCCGGTTCGATCCCGGGCGGAAACACTTTTTCATCACTTTAAGCGAGACTTACTAACATGCATCTGCTACCATCTGTACCCGAAACCTTCGTAACTGCCTTCACGCGTCGGACCAGAGTGTCAATTGCTCACATCAAATAAGAAATTCATTTGATATTGGCGGCGAGCTTTTTGCGCTGACTCAGCCACTGACGTGCGATCAGTTTGCACAAAACGCTAGGGCTCGACCGGTATTTGAACCCGGGACCTCCTGCACCCTAAGCAGGAATCATACCCCTAGACCAACGAGCCCTGTCACACGTCGCATGCCAGTTACTCCAGTCCCTCGATGTCTTCCAGGGTGCTCTGGAAGTCTCGTGTAGGCTGGCGGGATGGAGGCGGCGCGAATTCCCGCGGTCGGCGGCCTTCCTGGGCTATTGGTACCTTCATGTAGAGCTGCCGCTGGGCGCGCACTGCCTGCTGCTAAGGAGGTGATTGTTTTTGCTGATGTGACTTGCAATAACGACTGCGCGAAACGCCGCTATCTCGTTAGGGGTGCTACGGCAGACACCCTCTCGGGCACCCCGAAGACTTCTTGAGCCCTCGGCTGCGATGGGTTTCAGGCTGTCAAAAGAACTATGGTGTGTGCATGCGCGGACGAGAGAAAGGCTGAGGCGTATGCGAGTGCACAAGGAGGGACTGAGCGTGTCCGTCGTTTCCGTAGTGTAGCGGTTATCACGTCTGCTTCACACGCGGAAGGTCCCCGGTTCGATCCCGGGCGGGAACAGTATTTTCCTGCCTATGTCGTATTGTACTCCAGTGAGCCTCGTCGTGTGTGGATCTGCTGCATGTCCCTTCGTTTTGCAAGTACCACATTTATTGAATTTTTTAGTTACGATGGCAACATCACTACAAGTTGTCTATGAAGTAAGGTGCAAATAAGCAGTTTCCGTGGTGTAGCGGTTATCACGTCTGCCTAACATGCAGAAGGTCCCCGGTTCGATCCCGGGCGGAAACACTTTTTCATCACTTTAAGCGAGACTTACTAACATGCATCTGCTACCATCTGTACCCGAAACCTTCGTAACTGCCTTCACGCGTCGGACCAGAGTGTCAATTGCTCACATCAAATAAGAAATTCATTTGATATTGGCGGCGAGCTTTTTGCGCTGACTCAGCCACTGACGTGCGATCAGTTTGCACAAAACGCTAGGGCTCGACCGGTATTTGAACCCGGGACCTCCTGCACCCTAAGCAGGAATCATACCCCTAGACCAACGAGCCCTGTGACACGTCGCATGCCAGTTACTCCAGTCCCTCGATGTCTTCCAGGGTGCTCTGGAAGTCTCGTGTAGGCTGGCGGGATGGAGGCGGCGCGAATTCCCGCGGTCGGCGGCCTTCCTGGGCTATTGGTACCTTCATGTAGAGCTGCCGCTGGGCGCGCACTGCCTGCTGCTAAGGAGGTGATTGTTTTTGCTGATGTGACTTGCAATAACGACTGCGCGAAACGCCGCTATCTCGTTAGGGGTGCTACGGCAGACACCCTCTCGGGCACCCCGAAGACTTCTTGAGCCCTCGGCTGCGATGGGTTTCAGGCTGTCAAAAGAACTATGGTGTGTGCATGCGCGGACGAGAGAAAGGCTGAGGCGTATTCGAGTGCACAAGGATGGACTGAGCGTGTCCGTCGTTTCCGTAGTGTAGCGGTTATCACGTCTGCTTCACACGCAGAAGGTCCCGGGTTCGATCCCGGGCGGGAACAGTATTTTCCTGCCTATGTCGTATTGTACTCCAGTGAGCCTCGTCGTGTGTGGATCTGCTGCATGTCCCTTCGTTTTGCAAGTACCACATTTATTGAATTTTTTAGTTACGATGGCAACATCACTACAAGTTGTCTATGAAGTAAGGTGCACATAAGCAGTTTCCGTGGTGTAGCGGTTATCACGTCTGCCTAACACGCAGAAGGTCCCCGGTTCGATCCCGGGCGGAAACACTTTTTCATCACTTTAAGCGAGACTTACTAACATGCATCTGCTACCACCTGTACCCGAAACCTTCGTAACTGCCTTCACGCGTCGGACCAGAGTGTCAATTGCTCACATCAAATAAGAAATTCATTTGATATTGGCGGCGAGCTTTTTGCGCTGACTCAGCCACTGACGTGCGATCAGTTTCCACAAAACGCTAGGGCTCTTCCGGGATTTGAACCCGGGACCTCCTGCACCCTAAGCAGGAATCATACCCCTAGACCAACGAGCCCTGTGACACGTTGCATGCCAGTTACTCCAGTCCCTCGATGTCTTCCAGGGTGCTCTGGAAGTCTCGTGTTGGCTGGCGGGATGGAGGCGGCGCTAATTCCCGCGGTCGGCGGCCTTCCTGGGCTATTGGTACCTTCATGTAGAGCTGCCGCTGGGCGCGCACTGCCTGCTGCTAAGGAGGTGATTGTTTTTGCTGATGTGACTTGCAATAACGACTGCGCGAAACGCCGCTATCTCGTTAGGGGTGCTACGGCAGACACCCTCTCGGGCACCCCGAAGACTTCTTGAGCCCTCGGCTGCGATGGGTTTCAGGCTGTCAAAAGAACTATGGTGTGTGCATGCGCGGACGAGAGAAAGGCTGAGGCGTATGCGAGTGCACAAGGAGGGACTGAGCGTGTCCGTCGTTTCCGTAGTGTAGCGGTTATCACGTCTGCTTCACACGCGGAAGGTCCCCGGTTCGATCCCGGGCGGGAACAGTATTTTCCTGCCTATGTCGTATTGTACTCCAGTGAGCCTCGTCGTGTGTGGATCTGCTGCATGTCCCTTCGTTTTGCAAGTACCACATTTATTGAATTTTTTAGTTACGATGGCAACATCACTACAAGTTGTCTATGAAGTAAGGTGCAAATAAGCAGTTTCCGTGGTGTAGCGGTTATCACGTCTGCCTAACATGCAGAAGGTCCCCGGTTCGATCCCGGGCGGAAACACTTTTTCATCACTTTAAGCGAGACTTACTAACATGCATCTGCTACCATCTGTACCCGAAACCTTCGTAACTGCCTTCACGCGTCGGACCAGAGTGTCAATTGCTCACATCAAATAAGAAATTCATTTGATATTGGCGGCGAGCTTTTTGCGCTGACTCAGCCACTGACGTGCGATCAGTTTGCACAAAACGCTAGGGCTCGACCGGTATTTGAACCCGGGACCTCCTGCACCCTAAGCAGGAATCATACCCCTAGACCAACGAGCCCTGTGACACGTCGCATGCCAGTTACTCCAGTCCCTCGATGTCTTCCAGGGTGGTCTGGAAGTCTCGTGTAGGCTGGCGGGATGGAGGCGGCGCGAATTCCCGCGGTCGGCGGCCTTCCTGGGCTATTGGTACCTTCATGTAGAGCTGCCGCTGGGCGCGCACTGCCTGCTGCTAAGGAGGTGATTGTTTTTGCTGATGTGACTTGCAATAACGACTGCGCGAAACGCCGCTATCTCGTTAGGGGTGCTACGGCAGACACCCTCTCGGGCACCCCGAAGACTTCTTGAGCCCTCGGCTGCGATGGGTTTCAGGCTGTCAAAAGAACTATGGTGTGTGCATGCGCGGACGAGAGAAAGGCTGAGGCGTATGCGAGTGCACAAGGAGGGACTGAGCGTGTCCGTCGTTTCCGTAGTGTAGCGGTTATCACGTCTGCTTCACACGCGGAAGGTCCCCGGTTCGATCCCGGGCGGGAACAGTATTTTCCTGCCTATGTCGTATTGTACTCCAGTGAGCCTCGTCGTGTGTGGATCTGCTGCATGTCCCTTCGTTTTGCAAGTACCACATTTATTGAATTTTTTAGTTACGATGGCAACATCACTACAAGTTGTCTATGAAGTAAGGTGCAAATAAGCAGTTTCCGTGGTGTAGCGGTTATCACGTCTGCCTAACATGCAGAAGGTCCCCGGTTCGATCCCGGGCGGAAACACTTTTTCATCACTTTAAGCGAGACTTACTAACATGCATCTGCTACCATCTGTACCCGAAACCTTCGTAACTGCCTTCACGCGTCGGACCAGAGTGTCAATTGCTCACATCAAATAAGAAATTCATTTGATATTGGCGGCGAGCTTTTTGCGCTGACTCAGCCACTGACGTGCGATCAGTTTGCACAAAACGCTAGGGCTCGACCGGTATTTGAACCCGGGACCTCCTGCACCCTAAGCAGGAATCATACCCCTAGACCAACGAGCCCTGTGACACGTCGCATGCCAGTTACTCCAGTCCCTCGATGTCTTCCAGGGTGCTCTGGAAGTCTCGTGTAGGCTGGCGGGATGGAGGCGGCGCGAATTCCCGCGGTCGGCGGCCTTCCTGGGCTATTGGTACCTTCATGTAGAGCTGCCGCTGGGCGCGCACTGCCTGCTGCTAAGGAGGTGATTGTTTTTGCTGATGTGACTTGCAATAACGACTACGCGAAACGCCGCTATCTCGTTAGGGGTGCTACGGCAGACACCCTCTCGGGCACCCCGAAGACTTCTTGAGCCCTCGGCTGCGATGGGTTTCAGGCTGTCAAAAGAACTATGGTGTGTGCATGCGCGGACGAGAGAAAGGCTGAGGCGTATTCGAGTGCACAAGGATGGACTGAGCGTGTCCGTCGTTTCCGTAGTGTAGCAGTTATCACGTCTGCTTCACACGCAGAAGGTCCCCGGTTCGATCCCGGGCGGGAACAGTATTTTCCTGCCTATGTCGTATTGTACTCCAGTGAGCCTCGTCGTGTGTGGATCTGCTGCATGTCCCTTCGTTTTGCAAGTACCACATTTATTGAATTTTTTAGTTACGATGGCAACATCACTACAAGTTGTCTATGAAGTAAGGTGCACATAAGCAGTTTCCGTGGTGTAGCGGTTATCACGTCTGCCTAACACGCAGAAGGTCCCCGGTTCGATCCCGGGCGGAAACACTTTTTCATCACTTTAAGCGAGACTTACTAACATGCATCTGCTACCATCTGTACCCGAAACCTTCGTAACTGCCTTCACGCGTCGGACCAGAGTGTCAATTGCTCACATCAAATAAGAAATTCATTTGATATTGGCGGCGAGCTTTTTGCGCTGACTCAGCCACTGACGTGCGAACAGTTTGCACAAAACGCTAGGGCTCGACCGGTATTTGAACCCGGGACCTCCTGCACCCTAAGCAGGAATCATACCCCTAGACCAACGAGCCCTGTGACACGTCGCATGCCAGTTACTCCAGTCCCTCGATGTCTTCCAGGGTGCTCTGGAAGTCTCGTGTAGGCTGGCGGGATGGAGGCGGCGCGAATTCCCGCGGTCGGCGGCCTTCCTGGGCTATTGGTACCTTCATGTAGAGCTGCCGCTGGGCGCGCACTGCCTGCTGCTAAGGAGGTGATTGTTTTTGCTGATGTGACTTGCAATAACGACTGCGCGAAACGCCGCTATCTCGTTAGGGGTGCTACGGCAGACACCCTCTCGGGCACCCCGAAGACTTCTTGAGCCCTCGGCTGCGATGGGTTTCAGGCTGTCAAAAGAACTATGGTGTGTGCATGCGCGGACGAGAGAAAGGCTGAGGCGTATGCGAGTGCACAAGGAGGGACTGAGCGTGTCCGTCGTTTCCGTAGTGTAGCGGTTATCACGTCTGCTTCACACGCGGAAGGTCCCCGGTTCGATCCCGGGCGGGAACAGTATTTTCCTGCCTATGTCGTATTGTACTCCAGTGAGCCTCGTCGTGTGTGGATCTGCTGCATGTCCCTTCGTTTTGCAAGTACCACATTTATTGAATTTTTTAGTTACGATGGCAACATCACTACAAGTTGTCTATGAAGTAAGGTGCAAATAAGCAGTTTCCGTGGTGTAGCGGTTATCACGTCTGCCTAACATGCAGAAGGTCCCCGGTTCGATCCCGGGCGGAAACACTTTTTCATCACTTTAAGCGAGACTTACTAACATGCATCTGCTACCATCTGTACCCGAAACCTTCGTAACTGCCTTCACGCGTCGGACCAGAGTGTCAATTGCTCACATCAAATAAGAAATTCATTTGATATTGGCGGCGAGCTTTTTGCGCTGACTCAGCCACTGACGTGCGATCAGTTTGCACAAAACGCTAGGGCTCGACCGGTATTTGAACCCGGGACCTCCTGCACCCTAAGCAGGAATCATACCCCTAGACCAACGAGCCCTGTGACACGTCGCATGCCAGTTACTCCAGTCCCTCGATGTCTTCCAGGGTGGTCTGGAAGTCTCGTGTAGGCTGGCGGGATGGAGGCGGCGCGAATTCCCGCGGTCGGCGGCCTTCCTGGGCTATTGGTACCTTCATGTAGAGCTGCCGCTGGGCGCGCACTGCCTGCTGCTAAGGAGGTGATTGTTTTTGCTGATGTGACTTGCAATAACGACTGCGCGAAACGCCGCTATCTCGTTAGGGGTGCTACGGCAGACACCCTCTCGGGCACCCCGAAGACTTCTTGAGCCCTCGGCTGCGATGGGTTTCAGGCTGTCAAAAGAACTATGGTGTGTGCATGCGCGGACGAGAGAAAGGCTGAGGCGTATGCGAGTGCACAAGGAGGGACTGAGCGTGTCCGTCGTTTCCGTAGTGTAGCGGTTATCACGTCTGCTTCACACGCGGAAGGTCCCCGGTTCGATCCCGGGCGGGAACAGTATTTTCCTGCCTATGTCGTATTGTACTCCAGTGAGCCTCGTCGTGTGTGGATCTGCTGCATGTCCCTTCGTTTTGCAAGTACCACATTTATTGAATTTTTTAGTTACGATGGCAACATCACTACAAGTTGTCTATGAAGTAAGGTGCAAATAAGCAGTTTCCGTGGTGTAGCGGTTATCACGTCTGCCTAACATGCAGAAGGTCCCCGGTTCGATCCCGGGCGGAAACACTTTTTCATCACTTTAAGCGAGACTTACTAACATGCATCTGCTACCATCTGTACCCGAAACCTTCGTAACTGCCTTCACGCGTCGGACCAGAGTGTCAATTGCTCACATCAAATAAGAAATTCATTTGATATTGGCGGCGAGCTTTTTGCGCTGACTCAGCCACTGACGTGCGATCAGTTTGCACAAAACGCTAGGGCTCGACCGGTATTTGAACCCGGGACCTCCTGCACCCTAAGCAGGAATCATACCCCTAGACCAACGAGCCCTGTGACACGTCGCATGCCAGTTACTCCAGTCCCTCGATGTCTTCCAGGGTGCTCTGGAAGTCTCGTGTAGGCTGGCGGGATGGAGGCGGCGCGAATTCCCGCGGTCGGCGGCCTTCCTGGGCTATTGGTACCTTCATGTAGAGCTGCCGCTGGGCGCGCACTGCCTGCTGCTAAGGAGGTGATTGTTTTTGCTGATGTGACTTGCAATAACGACTGCGCGAAACGCCGCTATCTCGTTAGGGGTGCTACGGCAGACACCCTCTCGAGAACCCCGAAGACTTCTTGAGCCCTCGGCTGCGATGGGTTCCAGGCTGACAAAAGAACTGTCGTGTGTGCATTCGCGGACGAGAGAAAGGCTGAGGCAAGTTCGAGTGAACAAGGATGGACTCCTCGGCTCCGTCGTTTCCGTAGTGTAGCGGTTATCACGTCTGCTTCACACGCAGAAGGTCCCCGATTCGATCCCGGGCGGGAACAGTATTTTCCTGCCTATGTCGTATTGTACTCCAGTGAGCCTCGTCGTGTGTGGATCTGCTGCATGTCCCTTCGTTTTGCAAGTACCACATTTATTGAATTTTTTAGTTACGATGGCAACATCACTACAAGTTGTCTATGAAGTAAGGTGCACATAAGCAGTTTCCGTGGTGTAGCGGTTATCACGTCTGCCTAACACGCAGAAGGTCCCCGGTTCGATCCCGGGCGGAAACACTTTTTCATCACTTTAAGCGAGACTTACTAACATGCATCTGCTACCATCTGTACCCGAAACCTTCGTAACTGCCTTCACGCGTCGGACCAGAGTGTCAATTGCTCACATCAAATAAGAAATTCATTTGATATTGGCGGCGAGCTTTTTGCGCTGACTCAGCCACTGACGTGCGATCAGTTTGCACAAAACGTTAGGGCTCGTCCGGGATTTGAACCCGGGACCTCCTGCACCCTAAGCAGGAATCATACCCCTAGACCAACGAGCCCTGTGACACGTCGCTTGCCAGTTACTCCAGTCCCTCGATGTCTTCCAGGGTGCTCTGGAAGTCTCGTGTAGGCTGGCGGGATGGAGGCGGCGCGAATTCCCGCGGTCGGCGGCCTTCCTGGGCTATTGGTACCTTCATGTAGAGCTGCCGCTGGGCGCGCACTGCCTGCTGCTAAGGAGGTGATTGTTTTTGCTGATGTGACTTGCAATAACGACTGCGCGAAACGCCGCTATCTCGTTAGGGGTGCTACGGCAGACACCCTCTCGGGCACCCCGAAGACTTCTTGAGCCCTCGGCTGCGATGGGTTTCAGGCTGTCAAAAGAACTATGGTGTGTGCATGCGCGGACGAGAGAAAGGCTGAGGCGTATTCGAGTGCACAAGGATGGACTGAGCGTGTCCGTCGTTTCCGTAGTGTAGCGGTTATCACGTCTGCTTCACACGCAGAAGGTCCCCGATTCGATCCCGGGCGGGAACAGTATTTTCCTGCCTATGTCGTATTGTACTCCAGTGAGCCTCGTCGTGTGTGGATCTGCTGCATGTCCCTTCGTTTTGCAAGTACCACATTTATTGAATTTTTTAGTTACGATGGCAACATCACTACAAGTTGTCTATGAAGTAAGGTGCACATAAGCAGTTTCCGTGGTGTAGCGGTTATCACGTCTGCCTAACACGCAGAAGGTCCCCGGTTCGATCCCGGGCGGAAACACTTTTTCATCACTTTAAGCGAGACTTACTAACATGCATCTGCTACCATCTGTACCCGAAACCTTCGTAACTGCCTTCACGCGTCGGACCAGAGTGTCAATTGCTCACATCAAATAAGAAATTCATTTGATATTGGCGGCGAGCTTTTTGCGCTGACTCAGCCACTGACGTGCGATCAGTTTGCACAAAACGCTAGGGCTCGTCCGGGATTTGAACCCGGGACCTCCTGCACCCTAAGCAGGAATCATACCCCTAGACCAACGAGCCCTGTGACACGTCGCTTGCCAGTTACTCCAGTCCCTCGATGTCTTCCAGGGTGCTCTGGAAGTCTCGTGTAGGCTGGCGGGATGGAGGCGGCGCGAATTCCCGCGGTCGGCGGCCTTCCTGGGCTATTGGTACCTTCATGTAGAGCTGCCGCTGGGCGCGCACTGCCTGCTGCTAAGGAGGTGATTGTTTTTGCTGATGTGACTTGCAATAACGACTGCGCGAAACGCCGCTATCTCGTTAGGGGTGCTACGGCAGACACCCTCTCGGGCACCCCGAAGACTTCTTGAGCCCTCGGCTGCGATGGGTTTCAGGCTGTCAAAAGAACTATGGTGTGTGCATGCGCGGACGAGAGAAAGGCTGAGGCGTATTCGAGTGCACAAGGATGGACTGAGCGTGTCCGTCGTTTCCGTAGTGTAGCGGTTATCACGTCTGCTTCACACGCAGAAGGTCCCCGATTCGATCCCGGGCGGGAACAGTATTTTCCTGCCTATGTCGTATTGTACTCCAGTGAGCCTCGTCGTGTGTGGATCTGCTGCATGTCCCTTCGTTTTGCAAGTACCACATTTATTGAATTTTTTAGTTACGATGGCAACATCACTACAAGTTGTCTATGAAGTAAGGTGCACATAAGCAGTTTCCGTGGTGTAGCGGTTATCACGTCTGCCTAACACGCAGAAGGTCCCCGGTTCGATCCCGGGCGGAAACACTTTTTCATCACTTTAAGCGAGACTTACTAACATGCATCTGCTACCATCTGTACCCGAAACCTTCGTAACTGCCTTCACGCGTCGGACCAGAGTGTCAATTGCTCACATCAAATAAGAAATTCATTTGATATTGGCGGCGAGCTTTTTGCGCTGACTCAGCCACTGACGTGCGATCAGTTTGCACAAAACGCTAGGGCTCGTCCGGGATTTGAACCCGGGACCTCCTGCACCCTAAGCAGGAATCATACCCCTAGACCAACGAGCCCTGTGACACGTCGCTTGCCAGTTACTCCAGTCCCTCGATGTCTTCCAGGGTGCTCTGGAAGTCTCGTGTAGGCTGGCGGGATGGAGGCGGCGCGAATTCCCGCGGTCGGCGGCCTTCCTGGGCTATTGGTACCTTCATGTAGAGCTGCCGCTGGGCGCGCACTGCCTGCTGCTAAGGAGGTGATTGTTTTTGCTGATGTGACTTGCAATAACGACTGCGCGAAACGCCGCTATCTCGTTAGGGGTGCTACGGCAGACACCCTCTCGAGAACCCCGAAGACTTCTTGAGCCCTCGGCTGCGATGGGTTCCAGGCTGACAAAAGTACTGCTGTGCGTGCATTCGCGGACGACAGAAGGCTGAGGCAAGTTCGAGTGAACAAGGATGGACTCCTCGGCTCCGTCGTTTCCGTAGTGTAGCGGTTATCACGTCTGCTTCACACGCAGAAGGGCCCCGGTTCGATCCCGGGCGGGAACAGCATTTTCCTGCCTATGTCGTATTGTACTCCAGTGAGCCTCGTCGTGTGTGCATCTGCTGCATGTCCCTTCGTTTTGCAAGTACCACATTTATTGAATTTTTTAGTTACGATGGCAACATCACTACAAGTTGTTTGTCAAGTAAGGTCTACTCAAGCAGTTTCCGTGGTGTAGCGGTTATCACGTCTGCCTAACACGCAGAAGGTCCCCGGTTCGATCCCGGGCGGAAACACTTTTTCATCACTTTAAGCAAGACTTACTAACATGCATCTGCTACCATCTGTACCCGAAACCTTCGTAATTGCCTTCATGCGTCGGACCAGACTGTCAATTGCTCACATCAAATAAGAAATTCATTTGATATTGGCGGCGAGCTTTTTGCGCTGACTCAGCCACTGACGTGCGATCAGTTTGCACAAAACGCTAGGGCTCGTCCGAGATTTGAACGCGGGACCTCCTGCACCCTAAGCAGGAATCATACCCCTTTTTTTTTTTTTTTTTTTTTTTTTTTTTGCATTTTGTTCGTAATTGATCGTTGTGTTTGGTCGTTGCGGACGTCGCAAGACATCCTGTTAAAGTTCGGTGGTTGATCCTTACACTCAGTTTTTTTATTACAGAGGCCAACCGGCTCTCTGACCGAACACGCTGAGCTACCGTGCCGGCACTCCTAGACCAACGTGCCCTGTGGCACGTCGAATGCCAGTTATTCCAGTCCCTCGATGTCTTCCAGGGTGCTCTGGAAGTCTCGTTTAGGCTGGCGGGATGGGGCGGCGCGAATTCCCGCGGTCGGCGGCCTTCCTGGGCTATTGGTACCTTCATGTAGAGCTGCCTCCAGTCCCTCGATGTCTTCCAGGGTGCTCTGGAAGTCTCGTTTAGGCTGGCGGGATGGGGGCGGCGCGAATTCCCGCGGTCGGCGGTCTTCCTGGGCTATTGGTACCTTCATGTAGAGCTGCCCCTAGGCTCGCACTGCCTGCTGCTGAGAAAGTGATTGCTTTTGCTGATATGACTTGCAATAACGACTGCGCGAAACGCCGCTATCTCGTTAGGGGTGCTACGGCAGACACCCTCTCGAGAACCCCGAAGACTTCTTGAGCCCTCGGCTGCGATGGGTTCCAGGCTGACAAAAGAACTGTCGTGTGTGCATTCGCGGACGAGAGAAAGGCTGAGGCAAGTTCGAGTGAACAAGGATGGACTCCTCGGCTCCGTCGTTTCCGTAGTGTAGCGGTTATCACGTTTGCTTCACACGCAGAAGGTCCCCGGTTCGATCCCGGGTGGGAACAGTATTTTCCTGCCTATGTCGTATTGTACTCCAGTGAGCCTCGTCGTGTGTGGATCTGCTGCATGTCCCTTCGTTTTGCAAGTACCACATTTATTGAATTTTTTAGTTACGATGGCAACATAACTACAAGTTGTCTGTCAAGTAAGGTGCACTCAAGCAGTTTCCGTGGTGTAGCGGTTATCGCGTCTGCCTAACACGCAGAAGGTCCCCGGTTCGATCCCGGGCGGAAACACTTTTTCATCACTTTAAGCAAGACTTACTAACATGCATCTGCTACCATCTGTACCCGAAACCTTCGTAATTGGCTTCATGCGTCGGACCAGAGTGTCAATTGCTCACATCAAATAAGAAATTCATTTGATATTAGCGGCGAGATTTTTGCGCTGACTCAGCCACTGACGTGCGATCAGTTTGCACAAAACGCTAGGGCTCGTCCGGGATTTGAACCCGGGACCTCCTGCACACTAAGCAGGAATCATACCCCTAGACCAACGAGCCCTGTGGCACGTCGAATGCCAGTTATTCCAGTCCCTCGATGTCTTCCAGGGTGCTCTGGAAGTCTCGTTTAGGCTGGCGGGATGGGGGCGGCGCGAATTCCCGCGGTCGGCGGCCTTCCTGGGCTATTGGTACCTTCATGTAGAGCTGTCCCTGAGCTCGCACTGCCTGCTGCTGAGAAAGTGATTGCTTTTGCTGATATGAGTTGCAATAACGACTGCGCGAAACGCCGCTATCTCGTTAGGGGTGCTACGGCAGACACCCTCTCGAGAACCCCGAAGACTTCTTGAGCCCTCGGCTGCGATGGGTTCCAGGCTGACAAAAGAACTGTCGTGCGTGCATTCGCGGACGAGAGAAAGGCTGAGGCAAGTTCGAGTGAACAAGGATGGACTCCTCGGCTCCGTCGTTTCCGTAGTGTAGCGGTTATCACGTCTGCTTCACACGCAGAAGGGCCCCGGTTCGATCCCGGGCGGGAACAGCATTTTTCTGCCTATGTCGTATTGTACTCCAGTGAGCCTCGTCGTGTGTGCATCTGCTGCATGTCCCTTCGTTTTGCAAGTACCACATTTATTGAATTTTTTAGTTACGATGGCAACATGACTACAAGTTGTCTGTGAAGTAAGGTTCACTCAAGCAGTTTCCGTGGTGTAGCGGTTATCACGTCTGCCTAACACGCAGAAGGTCTCCGGTTCGATCCCGGGCGGAAGCACTTTTTCATCACTTTAAGCAAGACTTACTAACATGCATCTGCTACCATCTGTACCCGAAACCTTCGTATTTGCCTTCATGCGTCGGACCAGACTGTCAATTGCTCACATCAAATAAGAAATTCATTTGATATTGGCGGCGAGCTTTTTGCGCTGACTCAGCCACTGACGTGCGATCAGTTTGCACAAAACGCTAGGGCTCGTCCGAGATTTGAACGCGGGACCCCTGCACCCTAAGCAGGAATCATACCCCTAGACCAACGAGCCCTGTGGCACGTCGAATGCCAGTTATTCCAGTCCCTCGATGTCTTCCAGGGTGCTCTGGAAGTCTCGTTTAGGCTGGCGGGATGGGGGCGGCGCGAATTACCGCGGTCGGCGGCCTTCCTGGGCTATTGGTACCTTCATGTAGAGCTGCTCCTGGGCTCGTACTGCCTGCTGCTGAGAAAGTGATTGCTTTTGCTGATATGACTTGCAATAACGACTGCGCGAAACGCCGCTATCTCGTTAGGGGTGCTACGGCAGACACCCTCTCGAGAACCCCGAAGACTTCTTGAGCCCTCGGCTGCGATGGGTTCCAGGCTGACAAAAGTACTGCTGTGCGTGCATTCGCGGACGACAGAAGGCTGAGGCAAGTTCGAGTGAACAAGGATGGACTCCTCGGCTCCGTCGTTTCCGTAGTGTAGCGGTTATCACGTCTGCTTCACACGCAGAAGGGCCCCGGTTCGATCCCGGGCGGGAACAGCATTTTCCTGCCTATGTCGTATTGTACTCCAGTGAGCCTCGTCGTGTGTGCATCTGCTGCATGTCCCTTCGTTTTGCAAGTACCACATTTATTGAATTTTTTAGTTACGATGGCAACATCACTACAAGTTGTCTGTCAAGTAAGGTTTACTCAAGCAGTTTCCGTGGTGTAGCGGTTATCACGTCTGCCTAACACGCAGAAGGTCCCCGGTTCGATCCCGGGCGGAAACACTTTTTCATCACTTTAAGCAAGACTTACTAACATGCATCTGCTACCATCTGTACCCGAAACCTTCGTAATTGCCTTCATGCGTCGGACCAGACTGTCAATTGCTCACATCAAATAAGAAATTCATTTGATATTGGCGGCGAGCTTTTTGCGCTGACTCAGCCACTGACGTGCGATCAGTTTGCACAAAACGCTAGGGCTCGTCCGAGATTTGAACGCGGGACCTCCTGCACCCTAAGCAGGAATCATACCCCTAGACCAACGTGCCCTGTGGCACGTCGAATGCCAGTTATTCCAGTCCCTCGATGTCTTCCAGGGTGCTCTGGAAGTCTCGTTTAGGCTGGCGGGATGGGGCGGCGCGAATTCCCGCGGTCGGCGGCCTTCCTGGGCTATTGGTACCTTCATGTAGAGCTGCCTCCAGTCCCTCGATGTCTTCCAGGGTGCTCTGGAAGTCTCGTTTAGGCTGGCGGGATGGGGGCGGCGCGAATTCCCGCGGTCGGCGGCCTTCCTGGGCTATTGGTACCTTCATGTAGAGCTGCCCCTAGGCTCGCACTGCCTGCTGCTGAGAAAGTGATTGCTTTTGCTGATATGACTTGCAATAACGACTGCGCGAAACGCCGCTATCTCGTTAGGGGTGCTACGGCAGACACCCTCTCGAGAACCCCGAAGACTTCTTGAGCCCTCGGCTGCGATGGGTTCCAGGCTGACAAAAGAACTGTCGTGTGTGCATTCGCGGACGAGAGAAAGGCTGAGGCAAGTTCGAGTGAACAAGGATGGACTCCTCGGCTCCGTCGTTTCCGTAGTGTAGCGGTTATCACGTCTGCTTCACACGCAGAAGGTCCCCGGTTCGATCCCGGGTGGGAACAGTATTTTCCTGCCTATGTCGTATTGTACTCCAGTGAGCCTCGTCGTGTGTGGATCTGCTGCATGTCCCTTCGTTTTGCAAGTACCACATTTATTGAATTTTTTAGTTACGATGGCAACATAACTACAAGTTGTCTGTCAAGTAAGGTGCACTCAAGCAGTTTCCGTGGTGTAGCGGTTATCGCGTCTGCCTAACACGCAGAAGGTCCCCGGTTCGATCCCGGGCGGAAACACTTTTTCATCACTTTAAGCAAGACTTACTAACATGCATCTGCTACCATCTGTACCCGAAACCTTCGTAATTGGCTTCATGCGTCGGACCAGAGTGTCAATTGCTCACATCAAATAAGAAATTCATTTGATATTAGCGGCGAGATTTTTGCGCTGACTCAGCCACTGACGTGCGATCAGTTTGCACAAAACGCTAGGGCTCGTCCGGGATTTGAACCCGGGACCTCCTGCACACTAAGCAGGAATCATACCCCTAGACCAACGAGCCCTGTGGCACGTCGAATGCCAGTTATTCCAGTCCCTCGATGTCTTCCAGGGTGCTCTGGAAGTCTCGTTTAGGCTGGCGGGATGGGGGCGGCGCGAATTCCCGCGGTCGGCGGCCTTCCTGGGCTATTGGTACCTTCATGTAGAGCTGTCCCTGGGCTCGCACTGCCTGCTGCTGAGAAAGTGATTGCTTTTGCTGATATGAGTTGCAATAACGACTGCGCGAAACGCCGCTATCTCGTTAGGGGTGCTACGGCAGACACCCTCTCGAGAACCCCGAAGACTTCTTGAGCCCTCGGCTGCGATGGGTTCCAGGCTGACAAAAGAACTGTCGTGCGTGCATTCGCGGACGAGAGAAAGGCTGAGGCAAGTTCGAGTGAACAAGGATGGACTCCTCGGCTCCGTCGTTTCCGTAGTGTAGCGGTTATCACGTCTGCTTCACACGCAGAAGGGCCCCGGTTCGATCCCGGGCGGGAACAGCATTTTTCTGCCTATGTCGTATTGTACTCCAGTGAGCCTCGTCGTGTGTGCATCTGCTGCATGTCCCTTCGTTTTGCAAGTACCACATTTATTGAATTTTTTAGTTACGATGGCAACATCACTACAAGTTGTCTGTGAAGTAAGGTTCACTCAAGCAGTTTCCGTGGTGTAGCGGTTATCACGTCTGCCTAACACGCAGAAGGTCTCCGGTTCGATCCCGGGCGGAAGCACTTTTTCATCACTTTAAGCAAGACTTACTAACATGCATCTGCTACCATCTGTACCCGAAACCTTCGTATTTGCCTTCATGCGTCGGACCAGACTGTCAATTGCTCACATCAAATAAGAAATTCATTTGATATTGGCGGCGAGCTTTTTGCGCTGACTCAGCCACTGACGTGCGATCAGTTTGCACAAAACGCTAGGGCTCGTCCGAGATTTGAACGCGGGACCCCCTGCACCCTAAGCAGGAATCATACCCCTAGACCAACGAGCCCTGTGGCACGTCGAATGCCAGTTATTCCAGTCCCTCGATGTCTTCCAGGGTGCTCTGGAAGTCTCGTTTAGGCTGGCGGGATGGGGGCGGCGCGAATTACCGCGGTCGGCGGCCTTCCTGGGCTATTGGTACCTTCATGTAGAGCTGCTCCTGGGCTCGTACTGCCTGCTGCTGAGAAAGTGATTGCTTTTGCTGATATGACTTGCAATAACGACTGCGCGAAACGCCGCTATCTCGTTAGGGGTGCTACGGCAGACACCCACTCGAGAACCCCGAAGACTTCTTGAGCTCTCGGCTGCGATGGGTTCCAGGCTGACAAAAGAACTGTCGTGCGTGCATTCGCGGACGAGAGAAAGGCTGAGGCAAGTTCGAGTGAACAAGGATGGACTCCTCGGCTCCGTCGTTTCCGTAGTGTAGCGGTTATCACGTCTGCTTCACACGCAGAAGGGCCCCGGTTGGATCCCGGGCGGGAACAGCATTTTCCTGCCTATGTCGTATTGTACTCCAGTGAGCCTCGTCGTGTGTGCATCTGCTGCATGTCCCTTCGTTTTGCAAGTACCACATTTATTGAATTTTTTAGTTACGATGGCAACATCACTACAAGTTGTCTGTGAAGTAAGGTTTACTCAAGCAGTTTCCGTGGTGTAGCGGTTATCACGTCTGCCTAACACGCAGAAGGTCCCTGGTTCGATCCCGGGCGGAAACACTTTTTCATCACTTTAAGCAAGACTTACTAACATGCATCTGCTACCATCTGTACCCGAAACCTTCGTAATTGCCTCCATGCGTCGGACCAGACTGTCAATTGCTCACATCAAATAAGAAATTCCTTTGATATTGGCGGCGAGCTTTTTGCGCTGACTCAGCCACTGACGTGCGATCAGTTTGCACAAAACGCTAGCGCTCGTCCGAGATTTGAACGCGGGACCTCCTGCACCCTAAGCAGGAATCATACGCCTAGACCAACGTGCCCTGTGGCACGTCGAATGCCAGTTATTCCAGTCCCTCGATGTCTTCCAGGGTGCTCTGGAAGTCTCGTTTAGGCTGGCGGGATGGGGGCGGCGCGAATTCCCGCGGTCGGCGGCCTTCCTGGGCTATTGGTACCTTCATGTAGAGCTGCCCCTAGGCTCGCACTGCCTGCTGCTGAGAAAGTGATTGCTTTTGCTGATATGACTTGCAATAACGACTGCGCGAAACGCCGCTATCTCGTTAGGGGTGCTACGGCAGACACCCTCTCGAGAACCCCGAAGACTTCTTGAGCCCTCGGCTGCGATGGGTTCCAGGCTGACAAAAGAACTGTCGTGTGTGCATTCGCGGACGAGAGAAAGGCTGAGGCAAGTTCGAGTGAACAAGGATGGACTCCTCGGCTCCGTCGTTTCCGTAGTGTAGCGGTTATCACGTCTGCTTCACACGCAGAAGGTCCCCGGTTCGATCCCGGGCGGGAACAGTATTTTCCTGCCTATTTCGTATTGTACTCCAGTGAGCCTCGTCGTGTGTGGATCTGCTGCATGTCCCTTCGTTTTGCAAGTACCACATTTATTGAATTTTTTAGTTACGATGGCAACATCACTACAAGTTGTCTGTCAAGTAAGGTGCACTCAAGCAGTTTCCGTGGTGTAGCGGTTATCACGTCTGCCTAACACGCAGAAGGTCCCCGGTTCGATCCCGGGCGGAAACACTTTTTCATCACTTTAAGCAAGACTTACTAACATGCATCTGCTACCATCTGTACCCGAAACCTTCGTAATTGGCTTCATGCGTCGGACCAGAGTGTCAATTGCTCACATCAAATAAGAAATTCATTTGATATTAGCGGCGAGCTTTTTGCGCTGACTCAGCCACTGACGTGCGATCAGTTTGCACAAAACGCTAGGGCTTGTCCGGGATTTGAACCCGGGACCTCCTGCACCCTAAGCAGGAATCATACCCCTAGACCAACGAGCCCTGTGGCACGTCGAATGCCAGTTATTCCAGTCCCTCGATGTCTTCCAGGGTGCTCTGGAAGTCTCGTTTAGGCTGGCGGGATGGGGGCGGCGCGAATTCCCGCGGTCGGCGGCCTTCCTGGGCTATTGGTACCTTCATGTAGAGCTCCCCTGGGCTCGCACTGCCTGCTGCTGAGAAAGTGATTGCTTTTGCTGATATGACTTGCAATAACGACTGCGCGAAACGCCGCTATCTCGTTAGGGGTGCTACGGCAGACACCCTCTCGAGAACCCCGAAGACTTCTTGAGCCCTCGGCTGCGATGGGTTCCAGGCTGACAAAAGAACTGTCGTGCGTGCATTCGCGGACGAGAGAAAGGCTGAGGCACGTTCGAGTGAACAAGGATGGACTCCTCGGCTCCGTCGTTTCCGTAGTGTAGCGGTTATCACGTCTGCTTCACACGCAGAAGGGCCCCGGTTCGATCCCGGGCGGGAACAGCATTTTCCTGCCTATGTCGTATTGTACTCCAGTGAGCCTCGTCGTGTGTGCATCTGCTGCATGTCCCTTCGTTTTGCAAGTACCACATTTATTGAATTTTTTAGTTACGATGGCAACATCACTACAAGTTGTCTGTGAAGTAAGGTTCACTCAAGCAGTTTCCGTGGTGTAGCGGTTATCACGTCTGCCTAACACGCAGAAGGTCCCCGGTTCGATCCCGGGCGGAAACACTTTTTCATCACTTTAAGCAAGACTTACTAACATGCATCTGCTACCATCTGTACCCGAAACCTTCGTAATTGGCTTCATGCGTCGGACCAGAGTGTCAATTGCTCACATCAAATAAGAAATTCATTTGATATTGGCGGCGAGCTTTTTGCGCTGACTCAGCCACTGACGTGCGATCAGTTTGCACAAAACTCTAGGGCTCGTCCGAGATTTGAACGCGGGACCTCCTGCACCCTAAGCAGGAATCATACCCCTAGACCAACGTGCCCTGTGGCACGTCGAATGCCAGTTATTCCAGTCCCTCGATGTCTTCCAGGGTGCTCTGGAAGTCTCGTTTAGGCTGGCGGGATGGGGGCGGCGCGAATTCCCGCGGTCGGCGGCCTTCCTGGGCTATTGGTACCTTCATGTAGAGCTGCCCCTGGGCTCGCACTGCCTGCTGCTGAGAAAGTGATTGCTTTTGCTGATATGACTTGCAATAACGACTGCGCGAAACGCCGCTATCTCGTTAGGGGTGCTACGGCAGACACCCTCTCGAGAACCCCGAAGACTTCTTGAGCCCTCGGCTGCGATGGGTTCCAGGCTGACAAAAGAACTGTCGTGCGTGCATTCGCGGACGAGAGAAGGCTGAGGCAAGTTCGAGTGAACAAGGATGGACTCCTCGGCTCCGTCGTTTCCGTAGTGTAGCGGTTATCACGTCTGCTTCACACGCAGAAGGGCCCCGGTTCGATCCCGGGCGGGAACAGCATTTTCCTGCCTATGTCGTATTGTACTCCAGTGAGCCTCGTCGTGTGTGCATCTGCTGCATGTCCCTTCGTTTTGCAAGTACCACATTTATTGAATTTTTTAGTTACGATGGCAACATCACTACAAGTTGTCTGTGAAGTAAGGTTTACTCAAGCAGTTTCCGTGGTGTAGCGGTTATCACGTCTGCCTAACACGCAGAAGGTCCCCGGTTCGATCCCGGGCGGAAACACTTTTTCATCACTTTAAGCAAGACTTACTAACATGCATCTGCTACCATCTGTACCCGAAACCTTCGTAATTGCCTTCATGCGTCGGACCAGACTGTCAATTGCTCACATCAAATAAGAAATTCATTTGATATTGGCGGCGGGCTTTTTCCGCTGACTCAGCCACTGACGTGCGATAAGTTTGCACAAAACGCTAGGGCTCGTCCGAGATTTGAACGCGGGACCTCCTGCACCCCAAGCAGGAATCATACCCCTAGACCAACGTGCCCTGTGGCACGTCGAATGCCAGTTATTCCAGTCCCTCGATGTCTTCCAGGGTGCTCTGGAAGTCTCGTTTAGGCTGGCGGGATGGGGGCGGCGCGAATTCCCGCGGTCGGCGGCCTTCCTGGGCTATTGGTACCTTCATGTAGAGCTGCCCCTAGGCTCGCACTGCCTGCTGCTGAGAAAGTGATTGCTTTTGCTGATATGACTTGCAATAACGACTGCGCGAAACGCCGCTATCTCGTTAGGGGTGCTACGGCAGACACCCTCTCGAGAACCCCGAAGACTTCTTGAGCCCTCGGCTGCGATGGGTTCCAGGCTGACAAAAGAACTGTCGTGTGTGCATTCGCGGACGAGAGAAAGGCTGAGGCAAGTTCGAGTGAACAAGGATGGACTCCTCGGCTCCGTCGTTTCCGTAGTGTAGCGGTTATCACGTCTGCTTCACACGCAGAAGGTCCCCGGTTCTATCCCGGGCGGGAACAGTATTTTCCTGCCTATGTCGTATTGTACTCCAGTGAGCCTCGTCGTGTGTGCATGTCCTTTCGTTTTGCAAGTACCACATTTATTGAATTTTTTAGTTACGATGGCAACATCACTACAAGTTGTCTGTGAAGTAAGGTTCACTCAAGCAGTTTCCGTGGTGTAGCGGTTATCACGTCTGCCTAACACGCAGATGGTCCCCGGTTCGATCCCGGGCGGAAACACTTTTTCATCACTTTAAGCAAGACTTACTAACATGCATCTGCTACCATCTGTACCCGAAACCTTCGTAATTGCCTTCATGCGTCGGACCAGACTGTCAATTGCTCACATCAAATAAGAAATTCATTTGATATTGGCGGCGAGCTTTTTGCGCTGACTCAGCCACTGACGTGCGATCAGTTTGCACAAAACGCTAGGGCTCGTCCGAGAATTGAACGCGGGACCCCCTGCACCCTAAGCAGGAATCATACCCCTAGACCAACGAGCCCTGTGGCACGTCGAATGCCAGTTATTCCAGTCCCTCGATGTCTTCCAGGGTGCTCTGGAAGTCTCGTTTAGGCTGGCGGGATGGGGGCGGCGCGAATTCCCGCGGTCGGCGGCCTTCCTGGGCTATTGGTACCTTCATGTAGAGCTGCCCCTGGGCTCGCACTGCCTGCTGCTGAGAAAGTGATTGCTTTTGCTGATATGACTTGCAATAACGACTGCGCGAAACGCCGCTATCTCGTTAGGGGTGCTACGGCAGACACCCTCTCGAGAACCCCGAAGACTTCTTGAGCCCTCGGCTGCGATGGGTTCCAGGCTGACAAAAGAACTGTCGTGCGTGCATTCGCGGACGAGAGAAAGGCTGAGGCAAGTTCGAGTGAACAAGGATGGACTCCTCGGCTCCGTCGTTTCCGTAGTGTAGCGGTTATCACGTCTGCTTCACACGCAGAAGGGCCCCGGTTCGATCCCGGGCGGGAACAGCATTTTCCTGCCTATGTCGTATTGTACTCCAGTGAGCCTCGTCGTGTGTGCATGTCCTTTCGTTTTGCAAGTACCACATTTATTGAATTTTTTAGTTACGATGGCAACATCACTACAAGTTGTCTGTGAAGTAAGGTTCACTCAAGCAGTTTCCGTGGTGTAGCGGTTATCACGTCTGCCTAACACGCAGATGGTCCCCGGTTCGATCCCGGGCGGAAACACTTTTTCATCACTTTAAGCAAGACTTACTAACATGCATCTGCTACCATCTGTACCCGAAACCTTCGTAATTGCCTTCATGCGTCGGACCAGACTGTCAATTGCTCACATCAAATAAGAAATTCATTTGATATTGGCGGCGAGCTTTTTGCGCTGACTCAGCCACTGACGTGCGATCAGTTTGCACAAAACGCTAGGGCTCGTCCGAGATTTGAACGCGGGACCCCCTGCACCCTAAGCAGGAATCATACCCCTAGACCAACGAGCCCTGTGGCACGTCGAATGCCAGTTATTCCAGTCCCTCGATGTCTTCCAGGGTGCTCTGGAAGTCTCGTTTAGGCTGGCGGGATGGGGGCGGCGCGAATTCCCGCGGTCGGCGGCCTTCCTGGGCTATTGGTACCTTCATGTAGAGCTGCCCCTGGGCTCGCACTGCCTGCTGCTGAGAAAGTGATTGCTTTTGCTGATATGACTTGCAATAACGACTGCGCGAAACGCCGCTATCTCGTTAGGGGTGCTACGGCAGACACCCTCTCGAGAACCCCGAAGACTTCTTGAGCCCTCGGCTGCGATGGGTTCCAGGCTGACAAAAGAACTGTCGTGTGAGCATTCGCGGACGAGAGAAAGGCTGAGGCAAGTTCGAGTGAACAAGGATGGACTCCTCGGCTCCGTCGTTACCATAGTGTATCGGTTATCACGTCTGCTTCACACGCTGAAGGTCCCCGGTTCGATCGCGGGCGGGAACAGTATTTTCCTGCCTATGTCGTATTGTACTCCAGTGAGCCTCGTCGTGTGTGCATCTGCTGCATGTCCCTTCGTTTTGCAAGTACCACATTTATTGAATTTTTTTGTTACGATGGCAACATCACTACAAGTTGTCTGTCAAGTAAGGTGCACTCAAGCAGTTTCCGTGGTGTAGCGGTTATCACGTCTGCCTAACACGCAGAAGGTCCCCGGTTCGATCCCGGGCGGAAACACCTTTTCCTCACTTTAAGCAAGACTTACTAACATGCATCTGCTACCATCTGTACCCGAAACCTTCGTAATTGCCTTCATGCGTCGGACCAGAGTGTCAATTGCTCACATCAAATAAGAAATTCATTTGATATTGGCGGCGAGCTTTTTGCGCTGACTCAGCCACTGACGTGCGATCAGTATGCACAAAACGCTAGGGCTCGTCCAGGATTTGAACCCGGGACCTCCTGCACCCTAAGCAGGAATCAAACCCCTAGACCAACGAGCCCTGTGGCACGTCGAATGCCAGTTATTCCAGTCCCTCGATGTCTTCCAGGGTGCTCTGGAAGTCTCGTTTAGGCTGGCGGGATGGGGGCGGCGCGAATTCCCGCGGTCGGCGGCCTTCCTGGGCTATTGGTACCTTCATGTAGAGCTGCCCCTGGGCACGCACTGCCTGCTGCTGAGAAAGTGATTGCTTTTGCTGATATGACTTGCAATAACGACTGCGCGAAACGCCGCTATCTCGTTAGGGGTGCTACGGCAGACACCCTCTCGAGAACCCCGAAGACTTCTTGAGCCCTCGGCTGCGATGGGTTCCAGGCTGACAAAAGAACTGTCATGTGTGCATTCGCGGACGAGAGAAAGTCTGAGGCAAGTTCGAGTGAACAAGGATGGACTCCTCGGCTCCGTCGTTTCCGTAGTGTAGCGGTTATCACGTCTGCTTCACACGCAGAAGGTCCCCGGTTCGATCCCTGGCGGGAACAGTATTTTCCTGCCTTTGTCGTATTGTACTCCAGTGAGCCTCGTTGTGTGTGCATCTGCTGCATGTCCCTTCGTTTTGCAAGTACCACATTTATTGAATTTTTTAGTTACGATGGCAACATCACTACAAGTTGTCTGTCAAGTAAGGTGCACTCAAGCAGTTTCCGTGGTGTAGCGGTTATCAAGTCTGCCTAACACGCAGAAAGTCCCCGGTTCGATCCCGGGCGGAAACACTTTTTCCTCACTTTAAGCAAGACCTACTAACATGCATCTGCTACCATCTGTACCCGAAACCTTCGTAATTGCCTTCATGCGTCGGACCAGAGTGTCAATTGCTCACATCAAATAAGAAATTCATTTGATATTGGTGGCGAGCTCTTTGCGCTGACTCAGCCACTGACGTGCGATCAGTTTGCACAAAACGCTAGGGCTGGTCCGGGATTTGAACCCGGGACCTCCTGCACCCTAAGCAGGAATCATACCCCTAGACCAACAAGCCCTGTGGCACGTCGAATGCCAGTTATTCCAGTCCCTCGATGTTTTCCAGGGTGCTCTGGAAGTCTCGTTTAGGCTGGCGGGATGGGGGCGGCGCGAATTCCCGCGGTCGGCGGCCTTCCTGGGCTATTGGTACCTTCATGAAGAGCTGCCCCTGGGCTCGCACTGCCTGCTGCTGAGAAAGTGATTGCTTTTGCTGATATGACTTGCAATAACGACTGCGCGAAACGCCGCTATCTCGTTAGGGGCGCTACGGCAGACACCCTCTCGAGAACCCCGAAACTTCTTGAGCCCTCGGCTGCGATGGGTTCCAGGCTGACATAAGAACTGTCGTGTGTGCATTCGCGGACGAGAGAAAGGCTGAGGCAAGTTCGAGTGAACAAGGATGGACTCCTCGGCTCCGTCGTTTCCGTAGTGTAGCGGTTATCACGTCTGCTTCACACGCAGTAGGTCCCCGGTTCGATCCCGGGCGGGAGCAGTATTTTCCTGCCTATGTCGTATTGTACTCCAGTGAGCCTCGTCGTGTGTGCATCTGCTGCATGTCCCTTCGTTTTGCAAGTACCACATTTATTGAATTTTTTAGTTACGATGGCAACATCACTCCAAGTTGTCTGTCAAGTAAGGTGCACTCAAGCAGTTTCCGTGGTGTAGCGGTTATCACGTCTGCCTAACACGCAGAAGGTTCCCGGTTCGATCCCGGGCGGAAACACCTTTTCCTCACTTTAAGCAAGACTTACTAACATGCATCTGCTACCATCTGTACCCGAAACCTTCGTAATTGCCTTCATGCGTCGGACCAGAGTGTCAATTGCTCACATCAAATAAGAAATTCATTTGATATTGGCGGCGAGCATTTTGCGCTGACTCAGCCACTGACGTGCGATCAGTTTGCACAAAACGCTAGGGCTCGTCCGGGATTTGAACCCGGGACCTCCTGAAACCTAAGCAGGAATCATACCCCTAGACCAACGAGCCCTGTGGCACGTCAAATGCCAGTTATTCCAGTCCCTCGATGTCTTCCAGGGTGCTCAGGAAGTCTCGTTTAGGCTGGCGGGATGGGGGCGGCGCGAATTCCCGCGGTCGGCGGCCTTCCTGGGCTATTGGTACCTTCATGTAGAGCTGCCCCTGGGCTCGCACTGCCTGCTGCTGAGAAAGTGATTGCTTTTGCTGATATGACTTGCAATAACGACTGCGCGAAACGCCGCTATCTCGTTAGGGGTGCTACGGCAGACACCCTCTCGAGAACCCCGAAGACTTCTTGAGCCCTCGGCTGCGATGGGTTCCAGGCTGACAAAAGAACTGTCGTGTGAGCATTCGCGGACGAGAGAAAGGCTGAGGCAAGTTCGAGTGAACAAGGATGGACTCCTCGGCTCCGTCGTTTCCGTAGTGTAGCGGTTATCACGTCTGCTTCACACGCAGAAGGTCCCCGGTTCGATCCCTGGCGGGAACAGTATTTTCCTGCCTTTGTCGTATTGTACTCCAGTGAGCCTCGTTGTGTGTGCATCTGCTGCATGTCCCTTCGTTTTGCAAGTACCACATTTATTGAATTTTTTAGTTACGATGGCAACATCACTACAAGTTGTCTGTCAAGTAAGGTGCACTCAAGCAGTTTCCGTGGTGTAGCGGTTATCAAGTCTGCCTAACACGCAGAAAGTCCCCGGTTCGATCCCGGGCGGAAACACTTTTTCCTCACTTTAAGCAAGACCTACTAACATGCATCTGCTACCATCTGTACCCGAAACCTTCGTAATTGCCTTCATGCGTCGGACCAGAGTGTCAATTGCTCACATCAAATAAGAAATTCATTTGATATTGGTGGCGAGCTCTTTGCGCTGACTCAGCCACTGACGTGCGATCAGTTTGCACAAAACGCTAGGGCTGGTCCGGGATTTGAACCCGGGACCTCCTGCACCCTAAGCAGGAATCATACCCCTAGACCAACAAGCCCTGTGGCACGTCGAATGCCAGTTATTCCAGTCCCTCGATGTTTTCCAGGGTGCTCTGGAAGTCTCGTTTAGGCTGGCGGGATGGGGGCGGCGCGAATTCCCGCGGTCGGCGGCCTTCCTGGGCTATTGGTACCTTCATGAAGAGCTGCCCCTGGGCTCGCACTGCCTGCTGCTGAGAAAGTGATTGCTTTTGCTGATATGACTTGCAATAACGACTGCGCGAAACGCCGCTATCTCGTTAGGGGCGCTACGGCAGACACCCTCTCGAGAACCCCGAAACTTCTTGAGCCCTCGGCTGCGATGGGTTCCAGGCTGACATAAGAACTGTCGTGTGTGCATTCGCGGACGAGAGAAAGGCTGAGGCAAGTTCGAGTGAACAAGGATGGACTCCTCGGCTCCGTCGTTTCCGTAGTGTAGCGGTTATCACGTCTGCTTCACACGCAGTAGGTCCCCGGTTCGATCCCGGGCGGGAGCAGTATTTTCCTGCCTATGTCGTATTGTACTCCAGTGAGCCTCGTCGTGTGTGCATCTGCTGCATGTCCCTTCGTTTTGCAAGTACCACATTTATTGAATTTTTTAGTTACGATGGCAACATCACTACAAGTTGTCTGTCAAGTAAGGTGCACTCAAGCAGTTTCCGTGGTGTAGCGGTTATCACGTCTGCCTAACACGCAGAAGGTTCCCGGTTCGATCCCGGGCGGAAACACCTTTTCCTCACTTTAAGCAAGACTTACTAACATGCATCTGCTACCATCTGTACCCGAAACCTTCGTAATTGCCTTCATGCGTCGGACCAGAGTGTCAATTGCTCACATCAAATAAGAAATTCATTTGATATTGGCGGCGAGCATTTTGCGCTGACTCAGCCACTGACGTGCGATCAGTTTGCACAAAACGCTAGGGCTCGTCCGGGATTTGAACCCGGGACCTCCTGAAACCTAAGCAGGAATCATACCCCTAGACCAACGAGCCCTGTGGCACGTCAAATGCCAGTTATTCCAGTCCCTCGATGTCTTCCAGGGTGCTCAGGAAGTCTCGTTTAGGCTGGCGGGATGGGGGCGGCGCGAATTCCCGCGGTCGGCGGCCTTCCTGGGCTATTGGTACCTTCATGTAGAGCTGCCCCTGGGCTCGCACTGCCTGCTGCTGAGAAAGTGATTGCTTTTGCTGATATGACTTGCAATAACGACTGCGCGAAACGCCGCTATCTCGTTAGGGGTGCTACGGCAGACACCCTCTCGAGAACCCCGAAGACTTCTTGAGCCCTCGGCTGCGATGGGTTCCAGGCTGACAAAAGAACTGTCGTGTGAGCATTCGCGGACGAGAGAAAGGCTGAGGCAAGTTCGAGTGAACAAGGATGGACTCCTCGGCTCCGTCGTTTCCATAGTGTAGCCGTTATCACGTCTGCTTCACACGCAGAAGGTCCCCGGTTCGATCCCGGGCGGGAACAGTATTTTCCTGCCTATGTCGTATTGTACTCCAGTGAGCCTCGTCGTGTGTGCATCTGCTGCATGTCCCTTCGTTTTGCAAGTACCACATTTATTGAATTTTTTAGTTACGATGGCAACATCACTACAAGTTGTCTGTCAAGTAAGGTGCACTCAAGCAGTTTCCGTGGTGTAGCGGTTATCACGTCTGCCTAACACGCAGAAGGTCCCCGGTTCGATCCCGGGCGGAAACACCTTTTCCTCACTTTAAGCAAGACTTACTAACATGCATCTGCTACCATCTGTACCCGAAACCTTCGTAATTGCCTTCATGCGTCGGACCAGAGTGTCAATTGCTCACATCAAATAAGAAATTCATTTGATATTGGTGGCGAGCTTTTTGCGCTGACTCAGCCACTGACGTGCGATCAGTTTGCACAAAACGCTAGGGCTGGTCCGGGATTTGAACCCGGGACCTCCTGCACCCTAAGCAGGAATCATACCCCTAGACCAACGAGCCCTGTGACACGTCGCATGCCAGTTATTCCAGTCCCTCGATGTCTTCCAGGGTGCTCTGGAAGTCTCGTTTAGGCTGGCGGGATGGGGGCGGCGCGAATTCCCGCGGTCGGCGGCCTTCCTGGGCTATTGGTACCTTCATGTAGAGCTGCCGCTGGGCGCGCACTGCCTGCTGCTAAGGAGGTGATTGTTTTTGCTGATGTGACTTGCAATAACGACTGCGCGAAACGCCGCTATCTCGTTAGGGGTGCTTCGGCAGACACCCTCTCGAGAACCCCGAAGACTTCTTGAGCCCTCGGCTGCGATGGGTTCCAGGCTGACAAAAGAACTGTCGTGTGAGCATTCGCGGACGAGAGAAAGGCTGAGGCAAGTTCGAGTGAACAAGGATGGACTCCTCGGCTCCATCGTTTCCATAGTGTAGCGGTTATCACGTCTGCTTCACACGCAGAAGGTCCCCGGTTCGATCCCGGGCGGGAACAGTATTTTCCTGCCTATGTCGTATTGTACTCCAGTGAGCCTCGTCGTGTGTGCATCTGCTGCATGTCCCTTCGTTTTGCAAGTACCACATTTATTGAATTTTTTAGTTACGATGGCAACATCACTACAAGTTGTCTGTGAAGTAAGGTGCACTCAAGCAGTTTCCGTGGTGTAGCGGTTATCACGTCTGCCTAACACGCAGAAGGCCCCGGTTCGATCCCGGGCGGAAACACTTTTTCATCACTTTAAGCAAGACTTACTAACATGCATCTGCTACCATCTGTACCCGAAACCCTCGTAATTGCCTTCATGCGTCGGACCAGACTGTCAATTGCTCACATCAAATAAGAAATTCATTTGACATTGGCGGCGAGCTTTTTGCGCTGACTCAGCCACTGACGTGCGATCAGTTTGCTCAAAACGCTAGGGCTCGTCCAGGATTTGAACCCGGGACCTCCTGCACCCTAAGCAGGAATCATACCCCTAGACCAACGAGCCCTGTGGCACGTCGAATGCCAGTTATTCCAGTCCCTCGATGTCTTTATGTTTTTATTTATTTATTTAGTTGTTTATATATATATATATATATATATATATATATATATATATATATATATATATATATATATATATATATTGGAAAAGCATCAATATGGGACTGGAGCCAGATCATGCGGTTGATACATAAACGGGTGAAGGTTTCAGAGCTCGAACAGCTATCCAATACCTGTTCTATTGAATGCAATATGAAGCATATTACCGTTCTTGCGATGGTGATCCGCGTAGTTTCTAAGTTTAGTATATTCCGTTTCCATGTGTAACTGAAACTCGCTGTAATCTTCGCCCGTCAGCCGATTGAAGACATGACTTGTATATTGGCCCAACAGCCACATGACAGCATTATTTTTAGTTGGCGGAAAATATTTGACGTCTGGTCTGTGCAGTAAGTTCGTGTCGATGTTATTTTCAGAAGTCCGAGTTATAAGGGCGACTTTTTGACGAACCCATTGCCAATTGCGCATGCGGTGACTGCAAGTATATCTGTGGGGAACAGTATCCACTTGGTGACAATCTGAACAATGGGCTGTGTCGCTTAGCCCAATCACATGCAGGCGCTCATTTGTGCTGATAATGTTGTTAACCGTTTTGTACCATGTCGACCTGACCAAGGACGGAAGTACACTGCTGCTGATGTTCGCCCACAGGATTTCCCAATTGACTCCAGTGTGCTTTTGTTCGATTTTGTTCTTGCCCTCATATTGTTTCCTGTGCTCCTGAATGTCCTTGGCAGTTAAAGGTCGATGTTGGAGAAGGACCACGCTCAAGTAGCTCTTTTCCAGATAATATGTGCGGATGTGTGAGATCTGGTAGTCGATCGTCTGCACATTGATGGGCGGTTCTACGCTTTTCGGCGCGACTGCCTCAAACAACTTTGCCGTAAGGGTGTCAGAGTAGTTTTGGATTATGGATGTCATCCGTTTAATGTACAAAGCCATTGCTTTGGCGTTCAGATCGGTCAGACCCAGACCGCCATGCAGAGGGTCGAGGGTCACTGTCTTCACGTCAACTCGAAATATTTCCCCCCGCCACAGAAAATTGGTCAACTGGCTCATTATCTGTTTGGCTATGACAGTGGGGATTGGAAAGACCTGTGCCACATAATATGCTCGCGACAGGATACATGTATTTATAAATTTAACCCTCTGAATTTGGTCCATACTGCGATAAACGTTATCTATTAAAGCACCCTTGACTTTGAACAAGACATCCCGCCAATTTGCCGTTATCATCCTTTGTGGAGGGACCGTCAGTATCGTCCCAAGAGATTTGTGTTCCGTAACATGGGTAGCCCATTCTAGGCCGACATCGTCAAGTCCCCTTATACGTAGAAATTTGCTTTTAGTTTCATTCATTTTAGCGCCAGAAGCGGAACAATAGCGCCTGAGGTCTGCCTGCAGTGCAATCACATCATCCCTGTTCCTCACGACGATGCCGACATCATCAGCATATGCCCCAACTGCAGTTTTCTTCCCGGCGATCGTTATGCCCGTCATGTGCTCATGTACTAGCCGCAGCAGTGGTTCTAGGGAGATGACAAAGAGCAACATGGAAAGGGGGCTTCCTTGGGGGACACCCCTTGCGATGGTAATTGGTCTTGTGAGCTGCCAGTTGACGGAGATCGTGGCAGCCAGACCAGTGATCATATTGCGCACGACAGCGATGGAGTCATGCCCGAAGCCCATCCTCCGCATCGTTTCGAAGAGGTATTTATGGCTGACACTATCAAATGCTTTATAAAAATCGAGAAAAAGCGGCCGCAATTAATGGTGCTGGCAGACGACAGAGCGACGATATCTCTATATTGTGCTGTAGTCTGAAATATTGATCGCCTGTAAGCACAAGTTTGCTGTTGCCCAATTATGTTTGCGGTCAACGGCATCATTCGATTGTTTAAAGCTCTCGCAATAATCTTATAATCTGAATTAAGAAGAGAAATCGGCCGGAAGTTGTTAATCTTTTTACATCCCTTATTTTTAGGAATCAACACGATTTTACATTCTTTAAGTTCTGGTGGTACAAACTTTCCCCGCAGTACGTCGTTCACGGCTTGTGTCAACTTATCACCTATGATACTCCAATATCGTTGATAGAATTCGACCGGAAGGCCATCAGGGCCCGGCGATTTACTTTTAGGGGAGCCGCGAATTATTTCAAGGGCTTCATCTGGACTAACAGCTGAAAATAAGCTGGCGTTGTCGTCGGCAGTAATTGTGGAGGTTGTAAACGCAAATAACTCATCCAAATCGTCCTCTTGCGTTGCTTCTGCCTCATAATACCTGTGGATTTCTCTGATTATCTCGTTTTGCACAGTGAGGACAGTACCGTTTTCTAATTTAAGTTCGTCCATGAATATCCGTCGTCGGTGCTTGCGATGTTTAATCAAATGATATAACGCAGCCGTTTCGTCCTCGCTAACGGATCTGGCTTTTGACTTAAGTTTAAGACCCTCCAGTTGTTTTCTCTTTAAGCTTAATAATGTCGCTTTAATTTTCTTGATGTCGGACAGGCGCCTGTCTGAGCCATCTGCCTGATCATACAAATCCCTTAAGACCATGTAGTAAAATTCCATTGTACGGTGAACTGCCCGAGATCTCTCTATACTATAAGATATAATTACTTTCCGTAATTTGGGCTTCGCCTTGCGGGTCCACCACTCTAAAACACTCGGAAAGTTGTGTACAGAGCGCAAGCAAAATTCCCAAGCTGTCTTTAATTCGACCTCGAGCTCGTCGTCTGTTAAAAGGCCGACATTCATGCTCCACTGATTCCTAAACCAGTGAGTTGGTTGCCGGTCTAAGTTTATGCAGGCACTCACACTACAGTGATCAGAGAAGCTGACTGGAGTGATTTCCACTTGAAGCAAATTCCTCACTATGTGACTTGACATATAGATTCTATCAATCCTGCTACTGGAAGTATGTGAAATGTGCGTGTATTTCACAAGCGTGGGATACTTAACTTCCCACGCGTCCCTCAGTTTCATTTGGGAAACAAGAAAGTTTAATTCAGGGGAATAATTAAAATTGGGGGATTGATCTTTATGGTGCAATACACAATTAAAATCGCCGGCAATGATCAAGTTTGGCGAGTCTCTCCGCAGTAAGTAAATGATATCCTCCTTAAAAAACTTCGATCTGTCAGCGCGCCGTGTACTTCCAGATGGTGCATACAGATTGATTACACTGACGCCCATGATATTCACGCCTATGCCCCGTCCAGAGTCTAACTTTTCGACATCGGTTATAGGTATTCCTTCCCTAACTAAAATCGCTGTGCCAGCACTGAATTCAGGAGCGAAATTGTTTATTACAACATAGCCGGGAATGTTAAGTTGCCATGTTGCAACCTCCTGTAAAAGGGCAATATCTGTACCAGAGTCAAACAAAAATTGCTTTAATAAAGCAAGTTTTAACTCTGACGTAATCCTATTGATATTAAGGGAGGTGATAGTGTAGGCCTGTAGCATATAGGTAATGAGATGTAAAAGTATAACAAAACGATGGCATCGAGCTCAAGAGTGCCGGCTGCAGAATTAAAAAGGGTATAATGTGAGCAGCCATGAGAGGATTATTGGATCAAAAAGCAAAATAAAAACGATAACAAGTGATACACTACGAATCATAAGCCGGTTGTATCAAAAACGACACAGTGAATGCTGTGAACCATAACCGGAGAAAAGGACAGAAAAAAAAACACAAAGAAGCTTTGCAACCGTGTGCGACAGCATGGAACAAGCCTCGTACCAACGGAATTACTACTGTGGAGGATGGGCTTCGCCGAGTTCTTTGCTGTTGTCATCACCGGATCGTTCCCTCACAATTTCATAACTAATATTTCGTGGTACTATATCCGCTTGCGAGGAAGTGGAATTTCCCTTGTTGCGAGGAGCGGAGAGATTTGGCTGTGGATTGAGCCTTCGTCGTGGGGCGTTTTGAGGTCCCGAAGTTTTTGTGGATTCCTTGAGACGCGGTCGTGTCGTTGTCGCAGCACTGCTGCCGGCAGCTGGCAGGTTGGTAAACACTTGCACTTGTTTACTTCCGCCCGAAACTTGTTGTCGGGCGTCAGTTGTAGCGCGTTGTTGACACAACACGTCCTCACTGTATGCGCGTTGTAGCGGCTGTTGTCCTTCGGGCGCGGCACTCAAAATTGGAAGTTCCTGTTCATGACCCGGCGTCTCAGAATTCGGCATCCCCTCAAGTCCATCCGCACTGGCTTCAAAATCGACCCGCATAACATCATCTGGTACTAAATCCTCCGCGGTTGATGGTTTTGGTTTCCGGGCTGCAGGAGTCGCGGGAGATACTTCCTCATCCGAATGCTCATCACTACGTTCCAGCGGCCTTTTCTTTTGCTGAGATTCACTTTCAAGACAAACTGGCGCAGCAGTTTGCCGTCCGACGAGTGGTGGAAACGCATCAGCGGTTATGGGCGGGGTCTCGGAGGTAGTTGCCTGGGGAGCATCAACATCAGGGTCTGCAGAAGAACCAGAAGTATCTACTGCCATGACCTCGTTAAGTGTTAATCTACGCCGCGGCTGGAGATTATTTTTTAAGACAAAAACTCGGCGGGGGCAGTCCTGGCGAAGATGGCCTAGTTCATTGCAGATATGGCAGGTGGGGGCTTGACCAGAATATATAATGTGAGCCTTATAACCATCAACCGTAATGTGAGAAGGAATGTTCATTTTTACTTCCATGTCCACAGATCTAATCCCATTGAAACATTGTAATTTGTAGCGAGACGACCACTTTTCGTTGACAATTTCTTTAACCTCACCAAACTTAGAAAGTGCATCTTTAATTTTAGCATTGTCAATCTCTATGGGCAAGTTAAGTACTCGAACCGTCTGAATCGAGGTATCGGCACGTGTTACAGTAACCATACTAGTGGTGCCGTCGCGATGAACAAAAGGGACTTGTTTGCCAATTTTTTCAATAAGTCGATCAACTGCTACTGGACTGAGAAACTTGACAAACACACAATAAAGATCAGAATCTAGCTGGGTGGTGTGCACAGAATCAGAAGTGATGCCTATTACCTCGGTTAGCCAGTCATGAATCTCGAGGGCGGTCGGTTGCACTCGGCGGGTATCCTTGTCAAAGCCGAAAACCAGGGTGTTTTTCCGGATGGTGGTAGACATGGCGCTGCAGCTGTATGGAATCCGGTCAAGTCCGAATCCCGTACAAGATCGGCAAGTTGCTGACGCAAAAACGACGACCACAAAAAAAAATTCAATGCACGTGAATCACTCGGAACACAGAAACACACAACGGCAAACAGTAAACACTGGCAACGACACCGACGACGCGGACCAACCAGCTGGCACGTCCGACCGCGGCGACAGCGAAAGCCGGAATGCCCCTAGACCAACGAGCCCTGTGGCACGTCGAATGCCAGTTACTCCAGTCCCTCGATGTCTTCCAGGGTGCTCTGGAAGTCCCGTTTAGGCTGGCGGGATGGGGGCGGAGCGAATTCCCGCGGTCGGCGGCCTTCCTGGGCTATTGGTACCTTCATGTAGAGCTGCCCCTGGGCTCGCACTGCCTGCTGCTGAGAAAGTGATTGCTTTTGCTGATATGACTTGCAATAACGACTGCGCGAAGCTGCCCCTGGGCTCGCACTGCCTGCTGCTGAGAAAGTGATTGCTTTTGCTGATATTACTTGCAATAACGACTGCGCGAAACGCCGCTATCTCGTTAGGGGTGCTACGGCAGACACCCTCTCGAGAACCCCGAAGACTTCTTGAGCCCTCGGCTGCGATGGGTTCCAGGCTGACAAAAGAACTGTCGTGTGTGCATTCGCGGACGAGAGAAAGGCTGAGGCAAGTTCGAGTGAACAAGGATGGACTCCTCGGCTCCGTCGTTTCCGTAATGTAGCGGTTATCACGTCTGCTTCACACGCAGAAGGTCCCCGGTTCGATCCCGGGCGGGAACAGTATCTTCCTGCCTATGTCGTATTGTACTCCAGTGAGCCTCGTCGTGTGTGCATCTGCTGCATGTCCCTACGTTTTGCAAGTACCACATTTATTGAATTTTTTAGTTACGATGGCAACATCACTACAAGTTGTCTGTGAAGTAATGTGCACTCAAGCAGTTTCCGTGGTGTAGCGGTTATCACGTCTGCCTAACACGCAGAAGGTCCCCGGTTCGATCCCGGGCGGAAACACTTTTTCATCACTTTAAGCAAGACTTACTAACATGCATCTGCTACCATCTGTACCCGAAACCTTCGTAATTGCCTTCATGGGTCGGACCAGAGTGTCAATTGCTCACATCAAATAAGAAATTCATTTGACATTGGCGGCGAGCTTTTTGCGCTGACTCAGCCACTGACGTGCGATCAGTTTGCACAAAACGCTAGGGCTCGTCCGGGATTTGAACCCGGGACCTCCTGCACCCTAAGCAGGAACCATACCCCTAGACAAACGAGCCCTGTGGCACGTCGAATGCCACTTATTCCAGTCCCTCGATGTCTTCCAGGGTGCTCTGGAAGTCTCGTTTAGGCTGGCGGGATGGGGGCGGCGCGAATTCCCGCAGTCGGCGGCCTTCCTGGGCTATTGGTACCTTCATGTAGAGCTGCCCCTGGGCTCGCACTGCCTGCTGCTGAGAAAGTGATTGCTTTTGCTGATATGACTTGCAATAACGACTGCGCGAAACGCCGCTATCTCGTTAGGGGTGCTACGGCAGACACCCTCTCGAGAACCCCGAAGACATCTTGAGCCCTCGGCTGCGATGGGTTCCAGGCTGACAAAAGAACTGTCGTGTGTGCATTCGTGGACGAGAGAAAGGCTGAGGCAAGTTCGAGTGAACAAGGATGGACTCCTCGGCTCCGTCGTTTCCATAGTGTAGCGGTTATCACGACTGCTTCACACGCAGAAGGTCCCCGGTTCGATTTCGTGCGGGAACAGTATTTTCCTGCCTATGTCGTATTGTACTCCAGTGAGCCTCGTCGTGTGTGCATCTGCTGCATGTCCCTTCGTTTTGCAAGTACCACATTTATTGAATTTTTTAGTTACGATGGCAACATCACTACAAGTTGTCTGTCAAGTAAGGTGCACTCAAGCAGTTTCCGTGGTGTAGCGGTTATCACGTCTGCCTAACACGCAGAAGGTCCCCGGTTCGATCCTGGGCGGAAACACTTTTTCATCACTTTAAGCAAGACTTACTAACATGCATCTGCTACCATCTGTACCCGAAACCTTCGTAATTGCCTTCATGCGTCGGACCAGAGTGTCAATTGCTCACATCAAATAAGATATTCATTTGACATTGGCGGCGAGCTTTTTGCGCTGACTCAGCCACTGACGTGCGATCAGTTTGCACAAAACGCTAGTGCTCGTCCGTGATTTGAACCCGGGACCTCCTGCACCCTAAGCAGGAATCATACCCCTAGACCAACGAGCCCTGTGGCACGTCTAATGCCAGTTATTCCAGTCCCTCGATGTCTTCCAGGGTGCTCTGGAAGTCTCGTTTAGGCTGGCGGGATGGGGGCGGCGCGAATTCCCGCGGTCGGCGGCCTTCCTGGGCTATTGGTACCTTCATGTAGAGCTGCCCCTGGGCTCGCACTGCCTGCTGCTGAGAAAGTGATTGCATTTGCTGATATTACTTGCAATAACGACTGCGCGAAACGCCGCTATCTCGTTAGGGGTGCTACGGCAGACACCCTCTCGAGAACCCCGAAGACTTCTTGAGCCCTCGGCTGCGATGGGTTCCAGGCTGACAAAAGAACTGTCGTGTGTGCATTCGCGGACGAGAGAAAGTCTGAGGCAATTGCGAGTGAACAAGGATGGACTCCTCGGCTCCGTCGTTTCCGTAGTGTAGCGGTTATCACGTCTGCTTCACACGCAGAAGGTCCCCGGTTCGATCCCGGGCGGGAACAGTATTTTCCTGCCTATGTCGTATTGTACTCCAGTGAGTCTCGTCGTGTGTGCATCTGCTGCATGTCCCTTCGTTTTGCAAGTACCACATTTATTGAATTTTTTAGTTACGATGGCAACATCACTACAAGTTGTCTGTCAAGTAAGGTGCACTCAAGCAGTTTCCGTGGTGTAGCGGTTATCACGTCTGCCTAACACGCAGAAGGTTCCCGGTTCGATCCCGGGCGGAAACACCTTTTCCTCACTTTAAGCAAGACTTACTAACATGCATCTGCTACCATCTGTACCCGAAACCTTCGTAATTGCCTTCATGCGTCGGACCAGAGTGTCAATTGCTCACATCAAATAAGAAATTCATTTGATATTGGCGGCGAGCTTTTTGCGCTGACTCAGCCACTGACGTGCGATCAGTTTGCACAAAATGCTAGGGCTCGTCCGGGATTTGAACCCGGGACCTCCTGAAACCTAAGCAGGAATCATACCCCTAGACCAACGAGCCCTGTGGCACGTCAAATGCCAGTTATTCCAGTCCCTCGATGTCTTCCAGGGTGCTCTGGAAGTCTCGTTTAGGCTGGCGGGATGGGGGCGGCGCGAATTCCCGTGGTCGGCGGCCTTCCTGGGCTATTGGTACCTTCATGTAGAGCTGCCCCTGGGCTCGCACTGCCTGCTGCTGAGAAAGTGATTGCTTTTGCTGATATGACTTGCAATAACGACTGCGCGAAGCTGCCCCTGGGCTCGCACTGCCTGCTGCTGAGAAAGTGATTGCTTTTGCTGATATTACTTGCAATAACGACTGCGCGAAACGCCACTATCTCGTTAGGGGTGCTACGGCAGACACCCTCTCGAGAACCCCGAAGACTTCTTGAGCCCTCGGCTGCGATGGGTTCCAGGCTGACAAAAGAACTGTCGTGTGTGCATTCGCGGACGAGAGAAAGTCTGGGGCAATTGCGAGTGAACAAGGATGGACTCCTCGGCTCCGTCGTTTCCGTAGTGTAGCGGTTATCACGTCTGCTTCACACGCAGAAGGTCCCCGGTTCGATCCCGGGCGGGAACAGTATTTTCCTGCCTATGTCGTATTGTACTCCAGTGAGTCTCGTCGTGTGTGCATCTGCTGCATGTCCATTCGTTTTGCAAGTACCACATTTATTGAATTTTTTAGTTACGATGGCAACATCACTACAAGTTGTCTGTCAAGTAAGGTGCACTCAAGCAGTTTCCGTGGTGTAGCGGTTATCACGTCTGCCTAACATGCAGAAGGTTCCCGGTTCGATCCCGGGCGGAAACACCTTTTCCTCACTTTAAGCAAGACTTACTAACATGCATCTGCTACCATCTGTACCCGAAACCTTCGTAATTGCCTTCATGCGTCGGACCAGAGTGTCAATTGCTCACATCAAATAAGAAATTCATTTGATATTGGCGGCGAGCTTTTTGCGCTGACTCAGCCACTGACGTGCGATCAGTTTGCACAAAACGCTAGGGCTCGTCCGGGATTTGAACCCGGGACCTCCTGAAACCTAAGCAGGAATCATACCCCTAGACCAACGAGCCCTGTGGCACGTCAAATGCCAGTTATTCCAGTCCGTCGATGTCTTCCAGGGTGCTCTGGAAGTCTCGTTTAGGCTGGCGGGATGGGGGCGGCGCGAATTCCCGCGGTCGGCGGCCTTCCTGGGCTATTGGTACCTTCATGTAGAGCTGCCCCTGGGCTCGCACTGCCTGCTGCTGAGAAAGTGATTGCTTTTGCTGATATGACTTGCAATAACGACTGCGCGAAGCTGCCCCTGGGCTCGCACTGCCTGCTGCTGAGAAAGTGATTGCTTTTGCTGATATTACTTGCAATAACGACTGCGCGAAACGCCGCTATCTCGTTAGGGGTGCTACGGCAGACACCCTCTCGAGAACCCCGAAGACTTCTTGAGCCCTCGGCTGCGATGGGTTCCAGGCTGACAAAAGAACTGTCGTGTGTGCATTCGCGGACGAGAGAAAGGCTGAGGCAAGTTCGAGTGAACAAGGATGGACTCCTCGGCTCCGTCGTTTCCGTAGTGTAGCGGTTATCACGTCTGCTTCACACGCAGAAGGTCCCCCGTTCGATCCCGGGCGGGAACAGTATTTTCCTGCCTATGTCGTATTGTACTCCAGTGAGCCTCGTCGTGTGTGCATCTGCTGCATGTCCCTACGTTTTGCAAGTACCACATTTATTGAATTTTTTTGTTACGATGGCAACATCACTACAAGTTGTCTGTGAAGTAATGTGCACTCAAGCAGTTTCCGTGGTGTAGCGGTTATCACGTCTGCCTAACACGCAGAAGGTCCCCGGTTCGATCCCGGGTGGAAACACTTTTTCATCACTTTAAGCAAGACTTACTAACATGCATCTGCTACCATCTGTACCCGAAACCTTCGTAATTGCCTTCATGGGTCGGACCAGAGTGTCAATTGCTCACATCAAATAAGAAATTCATTTGACATTGGCGGCGAGCTTTTTGCGCTGACTCAGCCACTGACGTGCGATCAGTTTGCACAAAACGCTAGGGCTCGTCCGGGATTTGAACCCGGGACCTCCTGCACCCTAAGCAGGAACCATACCCCTAGAAAAACGAGCCCTGTGGCACGTCGAATGTCACTTATTCCAGTCCCTCGATGTCTTCCAGGGTGCTCTGGAAGTCTCGTTTAGGCTGGCGGGATGGGGGCGGCGCGAATTCCCGCAGTCGGCGGCCTTCCTGGGCTATTGGTACCTTCATGTAGAGCTGCCCCTGGGCTCGCACTGCCTGCTGCTGAGAAAGTGATTGCTTTTGCTGATATGACTTGCAATAACGACTGCGCGAAACGCCGCTATCTCGTTAGGGGTGCTACGGCAGACACCCTCTCGAGAACCCCGAAGACATCTTGAGCCCTCGGCTGCGATGGGTTCCAGGCTGACAAAAGAACTGTCGTGTGTGCATTCGTGGACGAGAGAAAGGCTGAGGCAAGTTCGAGTGAACAAGGATGGACTCCTCGGCTCCGTCGTTTCCATAGTGTAGCGGTTATCACGACTGCTTCACACGCAGAAGGTCCCCGGTTCGATTTCGTGCGGGAACAGTATTTTCCTGCCTATGTCGTATTGTACTCCAGTGAGCCTCGTCGTGTGTGGATCTGCTGCATGTCCCTTCGTTTTGCAAGTACCACATTTATTGAATTTTTTAGTTACGATGGCAACATCACTACAAGTTGTCTGTGAAGTAAGGTGCACTCAAGCAGTTTCCGTGGTGTAGCGGTTATCACGTCTGCCTAACACGCAGAAGGTCCCCGGTTCGATCCTGGGCGGAAACACTTTTTCATCACTTTAAGCAAGACTTACTAACATGCATCTGCTACCATCTGTACCCGAAACCTTCGTAATTGCCTTCATGCGTCGGACCAGAGTGTCAATTGCTCACATCAAATAAGAAATTCATTTGACATTGGCGGCGAGCTTTTTGCGCTGACTCAGCCACTGACGTGCGATCAGTTTGCACAAAACGCTAGTGCTCGTCCGTGATTTGAACCCGGGACCTCCTGCACCCTAAGCAGGAATCATACCCCTAGACCAACGAGCCCTGTGGCACGTCTAATGCCAGTTATTCCAGTCCCTCGATGTCTTCCAGGGTGCTCTGGAAGTCTCGTTTAGGCTGGCGGGATGGGGGCGGCGCGAATTCCCGCGGTCGGCGGCCTTCCTGGGCTATTGGTACCTTCATGTAGAGCTGCCCCTGGGCTCGCACTGCCTGCTGCTGAGAAAGTGATTGCTTTTGCTGATATGACTTGCAATAACGACTGCGCGAAACGCCGCTATCTCGTTAGGGGTGCTACGGCAGACACCCTCTCGAGAACCCCGAAGACATCTTGAGCCCTCGGCTGCGATGGGTTCCAGGCTGACAAAAGAACTGTCGTGTGTGCATTCGTGGACGAGAGAAAGTCTGAGGCAATTGCGAGTGAACAAGGATGGACTCCTCGGCTCCGTCGTTTCCGTAGTGTAGCGGTTATCACGTCTGCTCCACACGCAGAAGGTCCCCGGTTCGATCCCGGGCGGGAACAGTATTTTCCTGCCTATGTCGTATTGTACTCCAGTGAGTCTCGTCGTGTGTGCATCTGCTGCATGTCCCTTCGTTTTGCAAGTACCACATTTATTGAATTATTTAGTTACGATGGCAACATCACTACAAGTTGTCTGTCAAGTAAGGTGCACTCAAGCAGTTTCCGTGGTGTAGCGGTTATCACGTCTGCCTAACACGCAGAAGGTTCCCGGTTCGATCCCGGGCGGAAACACCTTTTCCTCACTTTAAGCAAGACTTACTAACATGCATCTGCTACCATCTGTACCCGAAACCTTCGTAATTGCCTTCATGCGTCGGACCAGAGTGTCAATTGCTCACATCAAATAAGAAATTCATTTGATATTGGCGGCGAGCTTTTTGCGCTGACTCAGCCACTGACGTGCGATCAGTTTGCACAAAACGCTAGGGCTCGTCCGGGATTTGAACCCGGGACCTCCTGAAACCTAAGCAGGAATCATACCCCTAGACCAACGAGCCCTGTGGCACGTCAAATGCCAGTTATTCCAGTCCCTCGATGTCTTCCAGGGTGCTCTGGAAGTCTCGTTTAGGCTGGCGGGATGGGGGCGGCGCGAATTCCCGTGGTCGGCGGCCTTCCTGGGCTATTGGTACCTTCATGTAGAGCTGCCCCTGGGCTCGCACTGCCTGCTGCTGAGAAAGTGATTGCTTTTGCTGATATGACTTGCAATAACGACTGCGCGAAGCTGCCCCTGGGCTCGCACTGCCTGCTGCTGAGAAAGTGATTGCTTTTGCTGATATTACTTGCAATAACGACTGCGCGAAACGCCACTATCTCGTTAGGGGTGCTACGGCAGACACCCTCTCGAGAACCCCGAAGACTTCTTGAGCCCTCGGCTGCGATGGGTTCCAGGCTGACAAAAGAACTGTCGTGTGTGCATTCGCGGACGAGAGAAAGTCTGAGGCAATTGCGAGTGAACAAGGATGGACTCCTCGGCTCCGTCGTTTCCGTAGTGTAGCGGTTATCACGTCTGCTTCACACGCAGAAGGTCCCCGGTTCGATCCCGGGCGGGAACAGTATTTTCCTGCCTATGTCGTATTGTACTCCAGTGAGTCTCGTCGTGTGTGCATCTGCTGCATGTCCCTTCGTTTTGCAAGTACCACATTTATTGAATTTTTTAGTTACGATGGCAACATCACTACAAGTTGTCTGTCAAGTAAGGTGCACTCAAGCAGTTTCCGTGGTGTAGCGGTTATCACGTCTGCCTAACATGCAGAAGGTTCCCGGTTCGATCCCGGGCGGAAACACCTTTTCCTCACTTTAAGCAAGACTTACTAACATGCATCTGCTACCATCTGTACCCGAAACCTTCGTAATTGCCTTCATGCGTCGGACCAGAGTGTCAATTGCTCACATCAAATAAGAAATTCATTTGATATTGGCGGCGAGCTTTTTGCGCTGACTCAGCCACTGACGTGCGATCAGTTTGCACAAAACGCTAGGGCTCGTCCGGGATTTGAACCCGGGACCTCCTGAAACCTAAGCAGGAATCATACCCCTAGACCAACGAGCCCTGTGGCACGTCAAATGCCAGTTATTCCAGTCCCTCGATGTCTTCCAGGGTGCTCTGGAAGTCTCGTTTAGGCTGGCGGGATGGGGGCGGCGCGAATTCCCGCGGTCGGCGGCCTTCCTGGGCTATTGGTACCTTCATGTAGAGCTGCCCCTGGGCTCGCACTGCCTGCTGCTGAGAAAGTGATTGCTTTTGCTGATATGACTTGCAATAACGACTGCGCGAAGCTGCCCCTGGGCTCGCACTGCCTGCTGCTGAGAAAGTGATTGCTTTTGCTGATATTACTTGCAATAACGACTGCGCGAAACGCCGCTATCTCGTTAAGGGTGCTACGGCAGACACCCTCTCGAGAACCCCGAGGACTTCTTGAGCCCTCGGCTGCGATGGGTTCCAGGCTGACAAAAGAACTGTCGTGTGTGCATTCGCGGACGAGAGAAAGGCTGAGGCAAGTTCGAGTGAACAAGGATGGACTCCTCGGCTCCGTCGTTTCCGTAGTGTAGCGGTTATCACGTCTGCTTCACACGCAGAAGGTCCCCGGTTCGATCCCGGGCGGGAACAGTATTTTCCTGCCTATGTCGTATTGTACTCCAGTGAGCCTCGTCGTGTGTGCATCTGCTGCATGTCCCTACGTTTTGCAAGTACCACATTTATTGAATTTTTTTGTTACGATGGCAACATCACTACAAGTTGTCTGTGAAGTAATGTGCACTCAAGCAGTTTCCGTGGTGTAGCGGTTATCACGTCTGCCTAACACGCAGAAGGTCCCCGGTTCGATCCCGGGTGGAAACACTTTTTCATCACTTTAAGCAAGACTTACTAACATGCATCTGCTACCATCTGTACCCGAAACCTTCGTAATTGCCTTCATGGGTCGGACCAGAGTGTCAATTGCTCACATCAAATAAGAAATTCATTTGACATTGGCGGCGAGCTTTTTGCGCTGACTCAGCCACTGACGTGCGATCAGTTTGCACAAAACGCTAGGGCTCGTCCGGGATTTGAACCCGGGACCTCCTGCACCCTAAGCAGGAACCATACCCCTAGACAAACGAGCCCTGTGGCACGTCGAATGCCACTTATTCCAGTCCCTCGATGTCTTCCAGGGTGCTCTGGAAGTCTCGTTTAGGCTGGCGGGATGGGGGCGGCGCGAATTCCCGCAGTCGGCGGCCTTCCTGGGCTATTGGTACCTTCATGTAGAGCTGCCCCTGGGCTCGCACTGCCTGCTGCTGAGAAAGTGATTGCTTTTGCTGATATGACTTGCAATAACGACTGCGCGAAACGCCGCTATCTCGTTAGGGGTGCTACGGCAGACACCCTCTCGAGAACCCCGAAGACATCTTGAGCCCTCGGCTGCGATGGGTTCCAGGCTGACAAAAGAACTGTCGTGTGTGCATTCGTGGACGAGAGAAAGGCTGAGGCAAGTTCGAGTGAACAAGGATGGACTCCTCGGCTCCGTCGTTTCCATAGTGTAGCGGTTATCACGACTGCTTCACACGCAGAAGGTCCCCGGTTCGATTTCGTGCGGGAACAGTATTTTCCTGCCTATGTCGTATTGTACTCCAGTGAGCCTCGTCGTGTGTGCATCTGCTGCATGTCCCTTCGTTTTGCAAGTACCACATTTATTGAATTTTTTAGTTACGATGGCAACATCACTACAAGTTGTCTGTGAAGTAAGGTGCACTCAAGCAGTTTCCGTGGTGTAGCGGTTATCACGTCTACCTAACACGCAGAAGGTCCCCGGTTCGACCCCGGGCGGAAACACTTTTTCATCACTTTAAGCAAGACTTACTAACATGCATCTGCTACCATCTGTACCCGAAACATTCGTAATTGCCTTCATGCGTCGGACCAGAGTGTCAATTGCTCACATCAAATAAGAAATTCATTTGACATTGGCGGCGAGCTTTTTGCGCTGACTCAGCCACTGACGTGCGATCAGTTTGCACAAAACGCTAGTGCTCGTCCGTGGTTTGAACCCGGGACCTCCTGCACCCTAAGCAGGAATCATACCCCTAGAACAACGAGCCCTGTGGCACGTCTAATGCCAGTTATTCCAGTCCCTCGATGTCTTCCAGGGTGCTCTGGAAGTCTCGTTTAGGCTGGCGGGATGGGGGCGGCGCGAATTCCCGCGGTCGGCGGCCTTCCTGGGCTATTGGTACCTTCATGTAGAGCTGCCCCTGGGCTCGCACTGCCTGCTGCTGAGAAAGTGATTACTTTTGCTGATATGACTTGCAATAACGACTGCGCGAAACGCCGCTATCTCGTTAGGGGTGCTACGGCAGACACCCTCTCGAGAACCCCGAAGACTTCTTGAGCCCTCGGCTGCGATGGGTTCCAGGCTGACAAAAGAACTGTCGTGTGTGCATTCGCGGACGAGAGAAAGTCTGAGGCAATTGCGAGTGAACAAGGATGGACTCCTCGGCTCCGTCGTTTCCGTAGTGTAGCGGTTATCACGTCTGCTTCACACGCAGAAGGTCCCCGGTTCGATCCCGGGCGGGAACAGCATTTTCCTGCCTATGTCGTATTGTACTCCAGTGAGTCTCGTCGTGTGTGCATCTGCTGCATGTCCCTTCGTTTTGCAAGTACCACATTTATTGAATTTTTTAGTTACGATGGCAACATCACTACAAGTTGTCTGTCAAGTAAGGGGCACTCAAGCAGTTTCCGTGGTGTAGCGGTTATCACGTCTGCCTAACACGCAAAAGGTTCCCGGTTCGATCCCGGGCGGAAACACCTTTTCCTCACTTTAAGCAAGACTTACTAACATGCATCTGCTACCATCTGTACCCGAAACCTTCGTAATTGCCTTCATGCGTCGGACCAGAGTGTCAATTGCTCACATCAAATAAGAAATTCATTTGATATTGGCGGCGAGCTTTTTGCGCTGACTCAGCCACTGACGTGCGATCAGTTTGCACAAAACGCTAGGGCTCGTCCGGGATTTGAACCCGGGACCTCCTGAAACCTAATCAGGAATCATACCCCTAGACCAACGAGCCCTGTGGCACGTCAAATGCAAGTTATTCCAGTCCCTCGATGTCTTCCAGGGTGCTCTGGAAGTCTCGTTTAGGCTGGCGGGATGGGGGCGGCGCGAATTCCCGCGGTCGGCGGCCTTCCTGGGCAATTGGTACCTTCATGTAGAGGTGCCCCTGGGCTCGCACTGCCTGCTGCTGAGAAAGTGATTGCTTTTGCTGATATGACTTGCAATAACGACTGCGCGAAACGCCGCTATCTCGTTAGGGGTGCTACGGCAGACACCCTCTCGAGAACCCCGAAGACATCTTGAGCCCTCGGCTGCGATGGGTTCCAGGCTGACAAAAGAACTGTCGTGTGTGCATTCGTGGACGAGAGAAAGGCTGAGGCAAGTTCGAGTGAACAAGGATGGACTCCTCGGCTCCGTCGTTTCCATAGTGTAGCGGTTATCACGACTGCTTCACACGGAGAAGGTCCCCGGTTCGATTTCGTGCGGGAACAGTATTTTCCTGCCTATGTCGTATTGTACTCCAGTGAGCCTCGTCGTGTGTGCATCTGCTGCATGTCCCTTCGTTTTGCAAGTACCACATTTATTGAATTTTTTAGTTACGATGGCAACATCACTACAAGTTGTCTGTGAAGTAAGGTGCACTCAAGCAGTTTCCGTGGTGTAGCGGTTATCACGTCTGCCTAACACGCAGAAGGTCCCCGGTTCGATCCCGGGCGGAAACACTTTTTCATCACTTTAAGCAAGACTTACTAACATGCATCTGCTACCATCTGTACCCGAAACCTTCGTAATTGCCTTCATGCGTCGGACCAGAGTGTCAATTGCTCACATCAAATAAGAAATTCATTTGACATTGGCGGCGAGTTTTTTGCGCTGACTCAGCCACTGACGTGCGATCAGTTTGCACAAAACGCTAGTGCTCGTCAGTGATTTGAACCCGGGACCTCCTGCACCCTAAGCAGGAATCATACCCCTAGACCAACGAGCCCTGTGGCACGTCTAATGCCAGTTATTCCAGCCCCTCGATGTCTTCCAGGGTGCTCTGGAAGTCTCGTTTAGGCTGGCGGGATGGGGGCGGCGCGAATTCCCGCGGTCGGCGGCCTTCCTGGGCTATTGGTACCTTCATGTAGAGCTGCCCCTGGGCTCGCACTGCCTGCTGCTGAGAAAGTGATTGCTTTTGCTGATATGACTTGCAATTACGACTGCGCGAAACGCCGCTATCTCGTTAGGGGTGCTACGGCAGACACCCTCTCGAGAACCCCGAAGACTTCTTGAGCCCTCGGCTGCGATGGGTTCCAGGCTGACAAAAGAACTGTCGTGTGTGCATTCGCGGACGAGAGAAAGTCTGAGGCAATTGCGAGTGAACAAGGATGGACTCCTCGGCTCTGTCGTTTCCGTAGTGTAGCGGTTATCACGTCTGCTTCACACGCAGAAGGTCCCCGGTTCGATCCCGGGCGGGAACAGTATTATCCTGCCTATGTCGTATTGTACTCCAGTGAGTCTCGTCGTGTGTGCATCTGCTGCATGTCCCTTCGTTTTGCAAGTACCACATTTATTGAATTTTTTAGTTACGATGGCAACATCACTACAAGTTGTCTGTCAAGTAAGGTGCACTCAAGCAGTTTCCGTGGTGTAGCGGTTATCACGTCTGCCTAACACGCAGAAGGTTCCCGGTTCGATCCCGGGCGGAAACACCTTTTCCTCACTTTAAGCAAGACTTACTAACATGCATCTGCTACCATCTGTACCCGAAACCTTCGTAATTGCCTTCATGCGTCGGACCAGAGTGTCAATTGCTCACATCAAATAAGAAATTCATTTGATATTGGCGGCGAGCTTTTTGCGCTGACTCAGCCACTGACGTGCGATCAGTTTGCACAAAACGCTAGGGCTCGTCCGGGATTTGAACCCGGGACCTCCTGAAACCTAATCAGGAATCATACCCCTAGACCAACGAGCCCTGTGGCACGTCAAATGCCAGTTATTCCAGTCCCTCGATGTCTTCCAGGGTGCTCTGGAAGTCTCGTTTAGGCTGGCGGGATGGGGGCGGCGCGAATTCACGCGGTCGGCGGCCTTCCTGGGCAATTGGTACCTTCATGTAGAGGTGCCCCTGGGCTCGCACTGCCTGCTGCTGAGAAAGTGATTGCTTTTGCTGATATGACTTGCAATAACGACTGCGCGAAACGCCGCTATCTCGTTAGGGGTGCTACGGCAGACACCCTCTCGAGAACCCCGAAGACATCTTGAGCCCTCGGCTGCGATGGGTTCCAGGCTGACAAAAGAACTGTCGTGTGTGCATTCGTGGACGAGAGAAAGGCTGAGGCAAGTTCGAGTGAACAAGGATGGACTCCTCGGCTCCGTCGTTTCCATAGTGTAGCGGTTATCACGACTGCTTCACACGCAGAAGGTCCCCGGTTCGATTTCGTGCGGGAACAGTATTTTCCTGCCTATGTCGTATTGTACTCCAGTGAGCCTCGTCGTGTGTGCATCTGCTGCATGTCCCTTCGTTTTGCAAGTACCACATTTATTGAATTTTTTAGTTACGATGGCAACATCACTACAAGTTGTCTGTGAAGTAAGGTGCACTCAAGCAGTTTCCGTGGTGTAGCGGTTATCACGTCTGCCTAACACGCAGAAGGTCCCCGGTTCGATCCCGGGCGGAAACACTTTTTCATCACTTTAAGCAAGACTTACTAACATGCATCTGCTACCATCTGTACCCGAAACCTTCGTAATTGCCTTCATGCGTCGGACCAGAGTGTCAATTGCTCACATCAAATAAGAAATTCATTTGACATTGGCGGCGAGCTTTTTGCGCTGACTCAGCCACTGACGTGCGATCAGTTTGCACAAAACGCTAGTGCTCGTCAGTGATTTGAACCCGGGACCTCCTGCACCCTAAGCAGGAATCATACCCCTAGACCAACGAGCCCTGTGGCACGTCTAATGCCAGTTATTCCAGTCCCTCGATGTCTTCCAGGGTGCTCTGGATGTCTCGTTTAGGCTGGCGGGATAGGGGCGGCGCGAATTCCCGCGGTCGGCGGCCTTCCTGGGCTATTGGTACCTTCATGTAGAGCTGCCCCTGGGCTCGCACTGCCTGCTGCTGAGAAAGTGATTGCTTTTGCTGATATGACTTGCAATAACGACTGCGCGAAACGCCGCTATCTCGTTAGGGGTGCTACGGCAGACACCCTCTCGAGAACCCCGAAGACTTCTTGAGCCCTCGGCTGCGATGGGTTCCAGGCTGACAAAAGAACTGTCGTGTGTGCATTCGCGGACGAGAGAAAGTCTGAGGCAATTGCGAGTGAACAAGGATGGACTCCTCGGCTCCGTCGTTTCCGTAGTGTAGCGGTTATCACGTCTGCTTCACACGCAGAAGGTCCCCGGTTCGATCCCGGGCGGGAACAGTATTTTCCTGCCTATGTCGTATTGTACTCCAGTGAGTCTCGTCGTGTGTGCATCTGCTGCATGTCCCTTCGTTTTGCAAGTACCACATTTATTGAATTTTTTAGTTACGATGGCAACATCACTACAAGTTGTCTGTCAAGTAAGGTGCACTCAAGCAGTTTCCGTGGTGTAGCGGTTATCACGTCTGCCTAACACGCAGAAGGTTCCCGGTTCGATCCCGGGCGGAAACACCTTTTCCTCACTTTAAGCAAGACTTACTAACATGCATCTGCTACCATCTGTACCCGAAACCTTCGTAATTGCCTTCATGCGTCGGACCAGAGTGTCAATTGCTCACATCAAATAAGAAATTCATTTGATATTGGCGGCGAGCTTTTTGCGCTGACTCAGCCACTGACGTGCGATCAGTTTGCACAAAACGCTAGGGCTCGTCCGGGATTTGAACCCGGGACCTCCTGAAACCTAAGCAGGAATCATACCCCTAGACCAACGAGCCCTGTGGCGCGTCAAATGCCAGTTATTCCAGTCCCTCGACGTCTTCCAGGGTGCTCTGGAAGTCTCGTTTAGGCTGCGGGATGGGGGCTGCGCGAATTCCCGCGGTCGGCGGCCTTCCTGGGCTATTGGTACCTTCATGTAGAGCTGCCCCTGGGCTCGCACTGCCTGCTGCTGAGAAAGTGATTGCTTTTGCTGATATGACTTGCAATAACGACTGCGCGAAGCTGCCCCTGGGCTCGCACTGCCTGCTGCTGAGAAAGTGATTGCTTTTGCTGATATTACTTGCAATAACGACTGCGCGAAACGACGCTATCTCGTTAGGGGTGCTACGGCAGACACCCTCTCGAGAACCCCGAAGACTTCTTGAGCCCTCGGCTGCGATGGGTTCCAGGCTGACAAAAGAACTGTCGTGTGTGCATTCGCGGACGAGAGAAAGGCTGAGGCAAGTTCGAGTGAACAAGGATGGACTCCTCGGCTCCGTCGTTTCCGTAGTGTAGCGGTTATCACGTCTGCTTCACACGCAGAAGGTCCCCGGTTCGATCCCGGGCGGGAACAGTATCTTACTGCCTATGTCGTATTGTACTCCAGTGAGCCTCGTCGTGTGTGCATCTGCTGCATGTCCCTACGTTTTGCAAGTACCACATTTATTGAATTTTTTTGTTACGATGGCAACATCACTACAAGTTGTCTGTGAAGTAATGTGCACTCTAGCAGTTTCCGTGGTGTAGCGGTTATCACGTCTGCCTAACACACAGAAGGTCCCCGGTTCGATCCCGGGCGGAAACACTTTTTCATCACTTTAAGCAAGACTTACTAACATGCATCTGCTACCATCTGTACCCGAAACCTTCGTAATTGCCTTCATGGGTCGGACCAGAGTGTCAATTGCTCACATCAAATAAGAAATTCATTTGACATTGGCGGCGAGCTTTTTGCGCTGACTCAGCCACTGACGTGCGATCAGTTTGCACAAAACGCTAGGGCTCGTCCGGGATTTGAACCCGGGACCTCCTGCACCCTAAGCAGGAACCATACCCCTAGACAAACGAGCCCTGTGGCACGTCGAATGCCACTTATTCCAGTCCCTCGATGTCTTCCAGGGTGCTCTGGAAGTCTCGTTTAGGCTGGCGGGATGGGGGCGGCGCGAATTCCCGCGGTCGGCGGCCTTCCTGGGCTATTGGTACCTTCATGTAGAGCTGCCCCTGGGCTCGCACTGCCTGCTGCTGAGAAAGTGATTGCTTTTGCTGATATGACTTGCAATAACGACTGCGCGAAACGCCGCTATCTCGTTAGGGGTGCTACGGCAGACACCCTCTCGAGAACCCCGAAGACATCTTGAGCCCTCGGCTGCGATGGGTTCCAGGCTGACAAAAGAACTGTCGTGTGTGCATTCGTGGACGAGAGAAAGGCTGAGGCAAGTTCGAGTGAACAAGGATGGACTCCTCGGCTCCGTCGTTTCCATAGTGTAGCGGTTATCACGTCTGCTTCACACGCAGAAGGTCCCCGGTTCGATCCCGTGCGGGAACAGTATTTTCCTGCCTATGTCGTATTGTACTCCAGTGAGCCTCGTCGTGTGTGCATCTGCTGCATGTCCCTTCGTTTTGCAAGTACCACATTTATTGAATTTTTTAGTTACGATGGCAACATCACTACAAGTTGTCTGTGAAGTAAGGTGCACTCAAGCAGTTTCCGTGGTGTAGCGGTTATCACGTCTGCCTAACACGCAGAAGGTCCCCGGTTCGATCCCGGGCGGAAACACTTTTTCATCACTTTAAGCAAGACTTACTAACATGCATCTGCTACCATCTGTACCCGAAACCTTCGTAATTGCCTTCATGCGTCGGACCAGAGTGTCAATTGCTCACATCAAATAAGAAATTCATTTGACATTGGCGGCGAGCTTTTTGCGCTGACTCAGCCACTGACGTGCGATCAGTTTGCACAAAACGCTAGTGCTCGTCCGTGATTTGAACCCGGGACCTCCTGCACCCTAAGCAGGAATCATACCCCTAGACCAACGAGCCCTGTGGCACGTCTAATGCCAGTTATTCCAGTCCCTCGATGTCTTCCAGGGTGCTCTGGAAGTCTCGTTTAGGCTGGCGGGATGGGGGCGGCGCGAATTCCCGTGGTCGGCGGCCTTCCTGGGCTATTGGTACCTTCATGTAGAGCTGCCCCTGGGCTCGCACTGCCTGCTGCTGAGAAAGTGATTGCTTTTGCTGATATGACTTGCAATAACGACTGCGCGAAGCTGCCCCTGGGCTCGCACTGCCTGCTGCTGAGAAAGTGATTGCTTTTGCTGATATTACTTGCAATAACGACTGCGCGAAACGCCGCTATCTCGTTAGGGGTGCTACGACAGACACCCTCTCGAGAACCCCGAAGACTTCTTGAGCCCTTAGGCTGCGATGGGTTCCAGGCTGACAAAAGAACTGTCGTGTGTGCATTCGCGGACGAGAGAAAGTCTGAGGCAATTGCGAGTGAACAAGGATGGACTCCTCGGCTCCGTCGTTTCCGTAGTGTAGCGGTTATCACGTCTGCTTCACACGCAGAAGGTCCCCGGTTCGATCCCGGGCGGGAACAGTATTTTCCTGCCTATGTCGTATTGTACTCCAGTGAGTCTCGTCGTGTGTGCATCTGCTGCATGTCCCTTCGTTTTGCAAGTACCACATTTATTGAATTTTTTAGTTACGATGGCAACATCACTACAAGTTGTCTGTCAAGTAAGGTGCACTCAAGCAGTTTCCGTGGTGTAGCGGTTATCACGTCTGCCTAACACGCAGAAGGTTCCCGGTTCGATCCCGGGCGGAAACACCTTTTCCTCACTTTAAGCAAGACTTACTAACATGCATCTGCTACCATCTGTACCCGAAACCTTCGTAATTGCCTTCATGCGTCGGACCAGAGTGTCAATTGCTCACATCAAATAAGAAATTCATTTGATATTGGCGGCGAGCTTTTTGCGCTGACTCAGCCACTGACGTGCGATCAGTTTGCACAAAACGCTAGGGCTCGTCCGGGATTTGAACCCGGGACCTCCTGAAACCTAAGCAGGAATCATACCCCTAGACCAACGAGCCCTGTGGCACGTCAAATGCCAGTTATTCCAGTCCCTCGACGTCTTCCAGGGTGCTCTGGAAGTCTCGTTTAGGCTGCGGGATGGGGGCTGCGCGAATTCCCGCGGTCGGCGGCCTTCCTGGGCTATTGGTACCTTCATGTAGAGCTGCCCCTGGGCTCGCACTGCCTGCTGCTGAGAAAGTGATTGCTTTTGCTGATATGACTTGCAATAACGACTGCGCGAAGCTGCCCCTGGGCTCGCACTGCCTGCTGCTGAGAAAGTGATTGCTTTTGCTGATATTACTTGCAATAACGACTGCGCGAAACGACGCTATCTCGTTAGGGGTGCTACGGCAGACACCCTCTCGAGAACCCCGAAGACTTCTTGAGCCCTCGGCTGCGATGGGTTCCAGGCTGACAAAAGAACTGTCGTGTGTGCATTCGCGGACGAGAGAAAGGCTGAGGCAAGTTCGAGTGAACAAGGATGGACTCCTCGGCTCCGTCGTTTCCGTAGTGTAGCGGTTATCACGTCTGCTTCACACGCAGAAGGTCCCCGGTTCGATCCCGGGCGGGAACAGTATCTTACTGCCTATGTCGTATTGTACTCCAGTGAGCCTCGTCGTGTGTGCATCTGCTGCATGTCCCTACGTTTTGCAAGTACCACATTTATTGAATTTTTTTGTTACGATGGCAACATCACTACAAGTTGTCTGTGAAGTAATGTGCACTCTAGCAGTTTCCGTGGTGTAGCGGTTATCACGTCTGCCTAACACACAGAAGGTCCCCGGTTCGATCCCGGGCGGAAACACTTTTTCATCACTTTAAGCAAGACTTACTAACATGCATCTGCTACCATCTGTACCCGAAACCTTCGTAATTGCCTTCATGGGTCGGACCAGAGTGTCAATTGCTCACATCAAATAAGAAATTCATTTGACATTGGCGGCGAGCTTTTTGCGCTGACTCAGCCACTGACGTGCGATCAGTTTGCACAAAACGCTAGGGCTCGTCCGGGATTTGAACCCGGGACCTCCTGCACCCTAAGCAGGAACCATACCCCTAGACAAACGAGCCCTGTGGCACGTCGAATGCCACTTATTCCAGTCCCTCGATGTCTTCCAGGGTGCTCTGGAAGTCTCGTTTAGGCTGGCGGGATGGGGGCGGCGCGAATTCCCGCGGTCGGCGGCCTTCCTGGGCTATTGGTACCTTCATGTAGAGCTGCCCCTGGGCTCGCACTGCCTGCTGCTGAGAAAGTGATTGCTTTTGCTGATATGACTTGCAATAACGACTGCGCGAAACGCCGCTATCTCGTTAGGGGTGCTACGGCAGACACCCTCTCGAGAACCCCGAAGACATCTTGAGCCCTCGGCTGCGATGGGTTCCAGGCTGACAAAAGAACTGTCGTGTGTGCATTCGTGGACGAGAGAAAGGCTGAGGCAAGTTCGAGTGAACAAGGATGGACTCCTCGGCTCCGTCGTTTCCATAGTGTAGCGGTTATCACGTCTGCTTCACACGCAGAAGGTCCCCGGTTCGATCCCGTGCGGGAACAGTATTTTCCTGCCTATGTCGTATTGTACTCCAGTGAGCCTCGTCGTGTGTGCATCTGCTGCATGTCCCTTCGTTTTGCAAGTACCACATTTATTGAATTTTTTAGTTACGATGGCAACATCACTACAAGTTGTCTGTGAAGTAAGGTGCACTCAAGCAGTTTCCGTGGTGTAGCGGTTATCACGTCTGCCTAACACGCAGAAGGTCCCCGGTTCGATCCCGGGCGGAAACACTTTTTCATCACTTTAAGCAAGACTTACTAACATGCATCTGCTACCATCTGTACCCGAAACCTTCGTAATTGCCTTCATGCGTCGGACCAGAGTGTCAATTGCTCACATCAAATAAGAAATTCATTTGACATTGGCGGCGAGCTTTTTGCGCTGACTCAGCCACTGACGTGCGATCAGTTTGCACAAAACGCTAGTGCTCGTCCGTGATTTGAACCCGGGACCTCCTGCACCCTAAGCAGGAATCATACCCCTAGACCAACGAGCCCTGTGGCACGTCTAATGCCAGTTATTCCAGTCCCTCGATGTCTTCCAGGGTGCTCTGGAAGTCTCGTTTAGGCTGGCGGGATGGGGGCGGCGCGAATTCCCGTGGTCGGCGGCCTTCCTGGGCTATTGGTACCTTCATGTAGAGCTGCCCCTGGGCTCGCACTGCCTGCTGCTGAGAAAGTGATTGCTTTTGCTGATATGACTTGCAATAACGACTGCGCGAAGCTGCCCCTGGGCTCGCACTGCCTGCTGCTGAGAAAGTGATTGCTTTTGCTGATATTACTTGCAATAACGACTGCGCGAAACGCCGCTATCTCGTTAGGGGTGCTACGGCAGACACCCTCTCGAGAACCCCGAAGACTTCTTGAGCCCTCGGCTGCGATGGGTTCCAGGCTGACAAAAGAACTGTCGTGTGTGCATTCGCGGACGAGAGAAAGTCTGAGGCAATTGCGAGTGCACAAGAATGGACTCCTCGGCTCCGTCGTTTCCGTAGTGTAGCGGTTATCACGTCTGCTTCACACGCAGAAGGTCCCCGGTTCGATCCCGGGCGGGAACAGTATTTTCCTGCCTATGTCGTATTGTACTCCAGTGAGTCTCGTCGTGTGTGCATCTGCTGCATGTCCCTTCGTTTTGCAAGTACCACATTTATTGAATTTTTTAGTTACGATGGCAACATCACTACAAGTTGTCTGTCAAGTAAGGTGCACTCAAGCAGTTTCCGTGGTGTAGCGGTTATCACGTCTGCCTAACACGCAGAAGGTTCCCGGTTCGATCCCGGGCGGAAACACCTTTTCCTCACTTTAAGCAAGACTTACTAACATGCATCTGCTACCATCTGTACCCGAAACCTTCGTAATTGCCTTCATGCGTCGGACCAGAGTGTCAATTGCTCACATCAAATAAGAAATTCATTTGATATTGGCGGCGAGCTTTTTGCGCTGACTCAGCCACTGACGTGCGATCAGTTTGCACAAAACGCTAGGGCTCGTCCGGGATTTGAACCCGGGACCTCCTGAAACCTAAGCAGGAATCATACCCCTAGACCAACGAGCCCTGTGGCACGTCAAATGCCAGTTATTCCAGTCCCTCGATGTCTTCCAGGGTGCTCTGGAAGTCTCGTTTAGGCTGGCGGGATGGGGGCGGCGCGAATTCCCGCGGTCGGCGGCCTTCCTGGGCTATTGGTACCTTCATGTAGAGCTGCCCCTGGGCTCGCACTGCCTGCTGCTGAGAAAGTGATTGCTTTTGCTGATATGACTTGCAATAACGACTGCGCGAAGCTGCCCCTGGGCTCGCACTGCCTGCTGCTGAGAAAGTGATTGCTTTTGCTGATATTACTTGCAATAACGACTGCGCGAAACGACGCTATCTCGTTAGGGGTGCTACGGCAGACACCCTCTCGAGAACCCCGAAGACTTCTTGAGCCCTCGGCTGCGATGGGTTCCAGGCTGACAAAAGAACTGTCGTGTGTGCATTCGCGGACGAGAGAAAGGCTGAGGCAAGTTCGAGTGAACAAGGATGGACTCCTCGGCTCCGTCGTTTCCGTAGTGTAGCGGTTATCACGTCTGCTTCGCACGCAGAAGGTCCCCGGTTCGATCCCGGGCGGGAACAGTATCTTACTGCCTATGTCGTATTGTACTCCAGTGAGCCTCGTCGTTTGTGCATCTGCTGCATGTCCCTACGTTTTGCAAGTACCACATTTATTGAATTTTTTTGTAACGATGGCAACATCACTAAAGTTGTCTGTGAAGTAAGGTGCACTCAAGCAGTTTCCGTGGTGTGGCTGTTATCACGTCTGCCTAACACGCAGAAGGTCCCCGGTTCGATCCCGGGCGGAAACACTTTTTCATCACTTTAAGCAAGACTTAGTAACATGCATCTGCTACCATCTGTACCCGAAACCTTCGTAATTGCCTTCATGCGTCGGACCAGACTGTCAATTGCTCACATCAAATAAGAAATTCATTTGATATTGGCGGCGAGCTTTTTGCGCTGACTCAGCCATTGACGTGCGATCAGTTTGCACAAAACGCTAGGGCTCGTCCGGGATTTGAACCCGGGACCTCCTGCACCCTAAGCAGGAATCATACCCCTAGACCAACGAGCCCTGTGGCACGTCGAATGCCAGTTATTCCAGTCCCTCGATGTCTTCCAGGGTGCTCTGGAAGTCTCGTTTAGGCTGGCGGGATGGGGGCGGCGCGAATTCCCGCGGTCGGCGGCCTTCCTGGGCTATTGGTACCTTCATGTAGAGCTGCCCCTGGGCTCGCACTGCCTGCTGCTGAGAAAGTGATTGCTTTTGCTGATATGACTTGCAATAACGACTGCGCGAAACGCCGCTATCTCGTTAGGGGTGCTACGGCAGACACCCTCTCGAGAACCCCGAAGACATCTTGAGCCCTCGGCTGCGATGGGTTCCAGGCTGACAAAAGAACTGTCGTGTGTGCATTCGTGGACGAGAGAAAGGCTGAGGCAAGTTCGAGTGAACAAGGATGGACTCCTCGGCTCCGTCGTTTCCATAGAGTAGCGGTTATCACGTCTGCTTCACACGCAGAAGGTCCCCGGTTCGATCCCGTGCGGGAACAGTATTTTCCTGCCTATGTCGTATTGTACTCCAGAGAGCCTCGTCGTGTGTGCATCTGCTGCATGTCCCTTCGTTTTGCAAGTACCACATTTATTGAATTTTTTAGTTACGATGGCAACGTCACTACAAGTTGTCTGTGAAGTAAGGTGCACTCAAGCAGTTTCCGTGGTGTAGCGGTTATCACGTCTGCCTAACACGCAGAAGGTCCCCGGTTCGATCCCGGGCGGAAACACTTTTTCATCACTTTAAGCAAGACTTACTAACATGCATCTGCTACCATCTGTACCCGAAACCTTCGTAATTGCCTTCATGCGTCGGACCAGAGTGTCAATTGCTCACATCAAATAAGAAATTCATTTGACATTGGCGGCGAGCTTTTTGCGCTGACTCAGCCACTGACGTGCGATCAGTTTGCACAAAACGCTAGTGCTCGTCCGTGATTTGAACCCGGGACCTCCTGCACCCTAAGCAGGAATCATACCCCTAGACCAACGAGCCCTGTGGCACATCTAATGCCAGTTATTCCAGTCCCTCGATGTCTTCCAGGGTGCTCTGGAAGTCTCGTTTAGGCTGGCGGGATGGGGGCGGCGCGAATTCCCGCGGTCGGCGGCCTTCCTGGGCTATTGGTACCTTCATGTAGAGCTGCCCCTGGGCTCGCACTGCCTGCTGCTGAGAAAGTGATTGCTTTTGCTGAAATGACTTGCAATAACGACTGCGCGAAACGCCGCTATCTCGTTAGGGGTGCTACGGCAGACACCCTCTCGAGAACCCCGAAGACTTCTTGAGCCCTCGGCTGCGATGGGTTCCAGGCTGACAAAAGAACTGTCGTGTGTGCATTCGCGGACGAGAGAAAGTCTGAGGCAATTGCGAGTGAACAAGGATGGACTCCTCGGCTCCGTCGTTTCCGTAGTGTAGCGGTTATCACGTCTGCTTCACACGCAGAAGGTCCCCGGTTCGATCCCGGGCGGGAACAGTATTTTCCTGCCTATGTCGTATTGTACTCCAGTGAGTCTCGTCGTGTGTGCATCTGCTGCATGTCCCTTCGTTTTGCAAGTACCACATTTATTGAATTTTTTAGTTACGATGGCAACATCACTACAAGTTGTCTGTCAAGTAAGGTGCACTCAAGCAGTTTCCGTGGTGTAACGGTTATCACGTCTGCCTAACACGCAGAAGGTTCCCGGTTCGATCCCGGGCGGAAACACCTTTTCCTCACTTTAAGCAAGACTTACTAACATGCATCTGCTACCATCTGTACCCGAAACCTTCGTAATTGCCTTCATGCGTCGGACCAGAGTGTCAATTGCTCACATCAAATAAGAAATTCATTTGATATTGGCGGCGAGCTTTTTGCGCTGACTCAGCCACTGACGTGCGATCAGTTTGCACAAAACGCTAGGGCTCGTCCGGGATTTGAACCCGGGACCTCCTGAAACCTAAGCAGGAATCATACCCCTAGACCAACAAGCCCTGTGGCACGTCAAATGCCAGTTATTCCAGTCCCTCGATGTCTTCCAGGGTGCTCTGGAAGTCTCGTTTAGGCTGGCGGGATGGGGGCGGCGCGAATTCCCGCGGTCGGCGGCCTTCCTGGGCTATTGGTACCTTCATGTAGAGCTGCCTCTGGGCTCGCACTGCCTGCTGCTGAGAAAGTGATTGCTTTTGCTGATATGACTTGCAATAACGACTGCGCGAAACGCCGCTATCTCGTTAGGGGTGCTACGGCAGACACCCTCTCGAGAACCCCGAAGACTTCTTGAGCCCTCGGCTGCGATGGGTTCCAGGCTGACAGAAGAACTGTCGTGTGAGCATTCGCGGACGAGAGAAAGGCTGAGGCAAGTTCGATTGAACAAGGATGGACTCCTCGGCTCCGTCGTTTCCATAGTGTAGCCGTTATCACGTCTGCTTCACACGCAGAAGGTCCCCGGCTCGATCCCGGGCGGGAACAGTATTTTCCTGCCTATGTCGTATTGTACTCCAGTGAGCCTCGTCGTGTGTGCATCTGCTGCATGTTATTGAATTTTTTTGTTACGATGGCAACATCACTACAAGTTGTCTGTGAAGTAATGTGCACTCAAGCAGTTTCCGTGGTGTAGCGGTTATCACGTCTGCCTAACACGCAGAAGGTCCCCGGTTCGATCCCGGGCGGAAACACTTTTTCATCACTTTAAGCAAGACTTACTAACATGCATCTGCTACCATCTGTACCCGAAACCTTCGTAATTGCCTTCATGGGTCGGACCAGAGTGTCAATTGCTCACATCAAATAAGAAATTCATTTGACATTGGCGGCGAGCTTTTTGCGCTGACTCAGCCACTGACGTGCGATCTGTTTGCACAAAACGCTAGGGCTCGTCCGGGATTTGAACCCGGGACCTCCTGCACCCTAAGCAGGAATCATACCCCTAGACAAACGAGCCCTGTGGCACGTCGAATGCCACTTATTCCAGTCCCTCGATGTCTTCCAGGGTGCTCTGGAAGTCTCGTTTAGGCTGGCGGGATGGGGGCGGCGCGAATTCCCGCGGTCAGCGGCCTTCCTGGGCTATTGGTACCTTCATGTAGAGCTGCCCCTGGGCTCGCACTGCCTGCTGCTGAGAAAGTGATTGCTTTTGCTGATATGACTTGCAATAACGACTATGCGAAACGCCGCTATCTCGTTAGGGGTGCTACGGCAGACACCCTCTCGAGAACCCCGAAGACATCTTGAGCCCTCGGCTGCGATGGGTTCCAGGCTGACAAAAGAACTGTCGTGTGTGCATTCGTGGACGAGAGAAAGGCTGAGGCAAGTTCGAGTGAACAAGGATGGACTCCTCGGCTCCGTCGTTTCCATAGTGTAGCGGTTATCACGTCTGCTTCACACGCAGAAGGTCCCCGGTTCGATCCCGTGCGGGAACAGTATTTTCCTGCCTATGTCGTATTGTACTCCAGTGAGCCTCGTCGTGTGTGCATCTGCTGCATGTCCCTTCGTTTTGCAAGTACCACATTTATTGAATTTTTTAGTTACGATGGCAACATCACTACAAGTTGTCTGTCAAGTAAGGTGCACTCAAGCAGTTTCCGTGGTGTAGCGGTTATCACGTCTGCCTAACACGCAGAAGGTTCCCGGTTCGATCCCGGGCGGAAACACCTTTTCCTCACTTTAAGCAAGACTTACTAACATGCATCTGCTACCATCTGTACCCGAAACCTTCGTAATTGCCTTCATGCGTCGGACCAGAGTGTCAATTGCTCACATCAAATAAGAAATTCATTTGATATTGGCGGCGAGCTTTTTGCGCTGACTCAGCCACTGACGTGCGATCAGTTTGCACAAAACCCTAGGGCTCGTCCGGGATTTGAACCCGGGACCTCCTGAAACCTAAGCAGGAATCATACCCCTAGACCAACGAGCCCTGTGGCACGTCAAATGCCAGTTATTCCAGTCCCTCGATGTCTTCCAGGGTGCTCTGGAAGTCTCGTTTAGGCTGGCGGGATGGGGGCGGCGCGAATTCCCGCGGTCGGCGGCCTTCCTGGGCTATTGGTACCTTCATGTAGAGCTGCCTCTGGGCTCGCACTGCCTGCTGCTGAGAAAGTGATTGCTTTTGCTGATATGACTTGCAATAACGACTGCGCGAAGCTGCCCCTGGGCTCGCACTGCCTGCTGCTGAGAAAGTGATTGCTTTTGCTGATATGACTTGCAATAACGACTGCGCGAAACGCCGCTATCTCGTTAGGGGTGCTACGGCAGACACCCTCTCGAGAACCCCGAAGACATCTTGAGCCCTCGGCTGCGATGGGTTCCAGGCTGACAAAAGAACTGTCGTGTGTGCATTCGTGGACGAGAGAAAGGCTGAGGCAAGTTCGAGTGAACAAGGATGGACTCCTCGGCTCCGTCGTTTCCATAGTGTAGCGGTTATCACGTCTGCTTCACACGCAGAAGGTCCCTGGTTCGATCCCGTGCGGGAACAGTATTTTCCTGCCTATGTCGTATTGTACTCCAGTGAGCCTCGTCGTGTGTGCATCTGCTGCATGTCCCTTCGTTTTGCAAGTACCACATTTATTGAATTTTTTAGTTACGATGGCAACATCACTACAAGTTGTCTGTGAAGTAAGGTGCACTCAAGCAGTTTCCGTGGTGTAGCGGTTATCACGTCTGCCTAACACGCAGAAGGTCCCCGGTTCGATCCCGGGCGGAAACACTTTTTCATCACTTTAAGCAAGACTTACTAACATGCATCTGCTACCATCTGTACCCGAAACCTTCGTAATTGCCTTCATGCGTCGGACCAGAGTGTCAATTGCTCACATCAAATAAGAAATTCATTTGACATTGGCGGCGAGCTTTTTGCGCTGACTCAGCCACTGACGTGCGATCAGTTTGCACAAAACGCTAGTGCTCGTCCGTGATTTGAACCCGGGACCTCCTGCACCCTAAGCAGGAATCATACCCCTAGACCAACGAGCCCTGTGGCACGTCTAATGCCAGTTATTCCAGTCCCTCGATGTCTTCCAGGGTGCTCTGGAAGTCTCGTTTAGGCTGGCGGGATGGGGACGGCGCGAATTCCCGCGGTCGGCGGCCTTCCTGGGCTATTGGTACCTTCATGTAGAGCTGCCCCTGGGCTCGCACTGCCTGCTGCTGAGAAAGTGATTGCTTTTGCTGATATGACTTGCAATAACGACTGCGCGAAACGCCGCTATCTCGTTAGGGGTGCTACGGCAGTCACCCTCTCGAGAACCCCGAAGACATCTTGAGCCCTCGGCTGCGATGGGTTCCAGGCTGACAAAAGAACTGTCGTGTGTGCATTCGCGGACGAGAGAAAGGCTGAGGCAAGTTCGAGTGAACAAGGATGGACTTCTCGGCTCCGTCGTTTCCGTAGTGTAGCGGTTATCACATCTGCTTCACACGCAGAAGGTCCCCGGTTCGATCCCGGGCGGGAACAGTATTTTCCTGCCTATGTCGTATTGTACTCCAGTGAGCCTCGTCGTGTGTGCATCTGCTGCATGTCCCTTCGTTTTGCAAGTACCACATTTATTGAATTTTTTAGTTACGATGGCAACATCACTACAAGTTGTCTGTGAAGTAATGTGCACTCAAGCAGTTTTCGTGGTGTAGCGGTTATCACGTCTGCCTAACACGCAGAAGGTCCCCGGTTCGATCCCGGGCGGAAACACCTTTTCATCACTTTAAGCAAGACTTACTAACATGCATCTGCTACCATCTGTACCCGAAACCTTCGTAATTGCCTTCATGCGTCGGACCAGACTGTCAATTGCTCACATCAAATAAGAAATTCATTTGATATTGGCGGCGAGCTTTTTGCGCTGACTCAGCCACTGACGTGCGATCAGTTTGCACAAAACGCTAGGGCTCGTCCGGGATTTGAACCCGGGACCTCCTGCACCCTAAGCAGGAATCATACCCCTAGACCAACGAGCCCTGTGGCACGTCTAATGCCAGTTATTCCAGTCCCTCGATGTCTTCCAGGGTGCTCTGGAAGTCTCGTTTAGGCTGGCGGGATGGGGACGGCGCGAATTCCCGCGGTCGGCGGCCTTCCTGGGCTATTGGTACCTTCATGTAGAGCTGCCCCTGGGCTCGCACTGCCTGCTGCTGAGAAAGTGATTGCTTTTGCTGATATGACTTGCAATAACGACTGCGCGAAACGCCGCTATCTCGTTAGGGGTGCTACGGCAGTCACCCTCTCGAGAACCCCGAAGACATCTTGAGCCCTCGGCTGCGATGGGTTCCAGGCTGACAAAAGAACTGTCGTGTGAGCATTCGCGGACGAGAGAAAGGCTGAGGCAAGTTCGAGTGAACAAGGATGGACTTCTCGGCTCCGTCGTTTCCGTAGTGTAGCGGTTATCACATCTGCTTCACACGCAGAAGGTCCCCGGTTCGATCCCGGGCGGGAACAGTATTTTCCTGCCTATGTCGTATTGTACTCCAGTGAGCCTCGTCGTGTGTGCATCTGCTGCATGTCCCTTCGTTTTGCAAGTACCACATTTATTGAATTTTTTAGTTACGATGGCAACATCACTACAAGTTGTCTGTGAAGTAATGTGCACTCAAGCAGTTTTCGTGGTGTAGCGGTTATCACGTCTGCCTAACACGCAGAAGGTCCCCGGTTCGATCCCGGGCGGAAACACCTTTTCATCACTTTAAGCAAGACTTACTAACATGCATCTGCTACCATCTGTACCCGAAACCTTCGTAATTGCCTTCATGCGTCGGACCAGACTGTCAATTGCTCACATCAAATAAGAAATTCATTTGATATTGGCGGCGAGCTTTTTGCGCTGACTCAGCCACTGACGTGCGATCAGTTTGCACAAAACGCTAGGGCTCGTCCGGGATTTGAACCCGGGACCTCCTGCACCCTAAGCAGGAATCATACCCCTAGACCAACGAGCCCTGTGGCACGTCGAATGCCAGTTATTCCAGTCCCTCGATGTCTTCCAGGGTGCTCTGGAAGTCTCGTTTAGGCTGGCGGGATGGGGGCGGCGCGAATTCCAGCGGTCGGCGGCCTTCCTGGGCTATTGGTACCTTCATGTAGAGCTGCCCCTGGGCTCGCACTGCCTGCTGCTGAGAAAGTGATTGCTTTTGCTGATATGACTTGCAATAACGACTGCGCGAAACGCCGCTATCTCGTTAGGGGTGCTACGGCAGACACCCTCTCGAGAACCCCGAAGACATCTTGAGCCCTCGGCTGCGATGGGTTCCAGGCTGACAAAAGAACTGTCGTGTGTGCATTCGCGGACGAGAGAAAGGCTGAGGCAAGTTCGAGTGAACAAGGATGGACTCCTCGGCTCCGTCGTTTCCGTAGTGTAGCGGTTATCACGTCTGCTTCACACGCAGAAGGTCCCCGGTTCGATCCCCGGCGGGAACAGTATTTTCCTGCCTATGTCGTATTGTACTCCAGTGAGCCTCGTCGTGTGTGCATCTGCTGCATGTCCCTTCGTTTTGCAAGTACCACATTTATTGAATTTTTTAGTTACGATGGCAACATCACTACAAGTTGTCTGTGAAGTAATGTGCACTCAAGCAGTTTTCGTGGTGTAGCGGTTATCACGTCTGCCTAACACGCAGAAGGTCCCCGGTTCGATCCCGGGCGGAAACACTTTTTCATCACTTTAAGCAAGACTTACTAACATGCATCTGCTACCATCTGTACCCGAAACCTTCGTAATTGCCTTCATGCGTCGGACCAGACTGTCAATTGCTCACATCAAATAAGAAATTCATTTGATATTGGCGGCGAGCTTTTTGCGCTGACTCAGCCACTGACGTGCGATCAGTTTGCACAAAACGCTAGGGCTCGTCCGGGATTTGAACCCGGGACCTCCTGCACCCTAAGCAGGAATCATACCCCTAGACCAACGAGCCCTGTGGCACGTCTAATGCCAGTTATTCCAGTCCCTCGATGTCTTCCAGGGTGCTCTGGAAGTCTCGTTTAGGCTGGCGGGATGGGGACGGCGCGAATTCCCGCGGTCGGCGGCCTTCCTGGGCTATTGGTACCTTCATGTAGAGCTGCCCCTGGGCTCGCACTGCCTGCTGCTGAGAAAGTGATTGCTTTTGCTGATATGACTTGCAATAACGACTGCGCGAAACGCCGCTATCTCGTTAGGGGTGCTACGGCAGTCACCCTCTCGAGAACCCCGAAGACATCTTGAGCCCTCGGCTGCGATGGGTTCCAGGCTGACAAAAGAACTGTCGTGTGAGCATTCGCGGACGAGAGAAAGGCTGAGGCAAGTTCGAGTGAACAAGGATGGACTTCTCGGCTCCGTCGTTTCCGTAGTGTAGCGGTTATCACATCTGCTTCACACGCAGAAGGTCCCCGGTTCGATCCCGGGCGGGAACAGTATTTTCCTGCCTATGTCGTATTGTACTCCAGTGAGCCTCGTCGTGTGTGCATCTGCTGCATGTCCCTTCGTTTTGCAAGTACCACATTTATTGAATTTTTTAGTTACGATGGCAACATCACTACAAGTTGTCTGTGAAGTAATGTGCACTCAAGCAGTTTTCGTGGTGTAGCGGTTATCACGTCTGCCTAACACGCAGAAGGTCCCCGGTTCGATCCCGGGCGGAAACACCTTTTCATCACTTTAAGCAAGACTTACTAACATGCATCTGCTACCATCTGTACCCGAAACCTTCGTAATTGCCTTCATGCGTCGGACCAGACTGTCAATTGCTCACATCAAATAAGAAATTCATTTGATATTGGCGGCGAGCTTTTTGCGCTGACTCAGCCACTGACGTGCGATCAGTTTGCACAAAACGCTAGGGCTCGTCCGGGATTTGAACCCGGGACCTCCTGCACCCTAAGCAGGAATCATACCCCTAGACCAACGAGCCCTGTGGCACGTCGAATGCCAGTTATTCCAGTCCCTCGATGTCTTCCAGGGTGCTCTGGAAGTCTCGTTTAGGCTGGCGGGATGGGGGCGGCGCGAATTCCAGCGGTCGGCGGCCTTCCTGGGCTATTGGTACCTTCATGTAGAGCTGCCCCTGGGCTCGCACTGCCTGCTGCTGAGAAAGTGATTGCTTTTGCTGATATGACTTGCAATAACGACTGCGCGAAACGCCGCTATCTCGTTAGGGGTGCTACGGCAGACACCCTCTCGAGAACCCCGAAGACATCTTGAGCCCTCGGCTGCGATGGGTTCCAGGCTGACAAAAGAACTGTCGTGTGTGCATTCGCGGACGAGAGAAAGGCTGAGGCAAGTTCGAGTGAACAAGGATGGACTCCTCGGTTCCGTCGTTTCCGTAGTGTAGCGGTTATCACGTCTGCTTCACACGCAGAAGGTCCCCGGTTCGATCCCGGGCGGGAACAGTATTTTCCTGCCTATGTCGTATTGTACTCCAGTGAGCCTCGTCGTGTGTGCATCTGCTGCATGTCCCTTCGTTTTGCAAGTACCACATTTATTGAATTTTTTAGTTACGATGGCAACATCACTACAAGTTGTCTGTGAAGTAAGGTGCACTCAAGCAGTTTCCGTGGTGTAGCGGTTATCACGTCTGCCTAACACGCAGAAGGTCCCCGGTTCGATCCCGGGCGGAAACACTTTTTCATCACTTTAAGCAAGACTTACTAACATGCATCTGCTACCATCTGTACCCGAAACCTTCGTAATTGCCTTCATGCGTCGGACCAGAGTGTCAATTGCTCACATCAAATAAGAAATTCATTTGACATTGGCGGCGAGCTTTTTGCGCTGACTCAGCCACTGACGTGCGATCAGTTTGCACAAAACGCTAGTGCTCGTCCGTGATTTGAACCCGGGACCTCCTGCACCCTAAGCAGGAATCATACCCCTAGACCAACGAGCCCTGTGGCACGTCTAATGCCAGTTATTCCAGTCCCTCGATGTCTTCCAGGGTGCTCTGGAAGTCTCGTTTAGGCTGGCGGGATGGGGACGGCGCGAATTCCCGCGGTCGGCGGCCTTCCTGGGCTATTGGTACCTTCATATAGAGCTGCCGCTTGGCTCGCACTGCCTGCTGCTGAGAAAGTGATTGCTTTTGCTGATATGACTTGCAATAACGACTGCGCGAAACGCCGCTATCTCGTTAGGGGTGCTACGGCAGACACCCTCTCGAGAACCCCGAAGACATCTTGAGCCCTCGGCTGCGATGGGTTCCAGGCTGACAAAAGAACTGTCGTGTGTGCATTCGCGGACGAGAGAAAGGCTGAGGCAAGTTCGAGTGAACAAGGATGGACTCCTCGGCTCCGTCGTTTCCGTAGTGTAGCGGTTATCACGTCTGCTTCACACGCAGAAGGTCCCCGGTTCGATCCCCGGCGGGAACAGTACTTTCCTGCCTATGTCGTATTGTACTCCAGTGAGCCTCGTCGTGTGTGCATCTGCTGCATGTCCCTTCGTTTTGCAAGTACCACATTTATTGAATTTTTTAGTTACGATGGCAACATCACTACAAGTTGTCTGTGAAGTAATGTGCACTCAAGCAGTTTTCGTGGTGTAGCGGTTATCACGTCTGCCTAACACGCAGAAGGTCCCCGGTTCGATCCCGGGCGGAAACACTTTTTCATCACTTTAAGCAAGACTTACTAACATGCATCTGCTACCATCTGTACCCGAAACCTTCGTAATTGCCTTCATGCGTCGGACCAGAGTGTCAATTGCTCACATCAAATAAGAAATTCATTTGACATTGGCGGCGAGCTTTTTGCGCTGACTCAGCCACTGACGTGCGATCAGTTTGCACAAAACGCTAGTGCTCGTCCGTGATTTGAACCCGGGACCTCCTGCACCCTAAGCAGGAATCATACCCCTAGACCAACGAGCCCTGTGGCACGTCTAATGCCAGTTATTCCAGTCCCTCGATGTCTTCCAGGGTGCTCTGGAAGTCTCGTTTAGGCTGGCGGGATGGGGGCGGCGCGAATTCCAGCGGTCGGCGGCCTTCCTGGGCTATTGGTACCTTCATGTAGAGCTGCCCCTGGGCTCGCACTGCCTGCTGCTGAGAAAGTGATTGCTTTTGCTGATATGACTTGCAATAACAACTGCGCGAAACGCCGCTATCTCGTTAGGGGTGCTACGGCAGACACCCTCTCGAGAACCCCGAAGACATCTTGAGCCCTCGGCTGCGATGGGTTCCAGGCTGACAAAAGAACTGTCGTGTGTGCATTCGCGGACGAGAGAAAGGCTGAGGCAAGTTCGAGTGAACAAGGATGGACTCCTCGGCCCCGTCGTTTCCGTAGTGTAGCGGTTATCACGTCTGCTTCACACGCAGAAGGACCCCGGTTCGATCCCCGGCGAGAACAGTATTTTCCTGCCTATGTCGTATTGTACTCCAGTGAGCCTCGTCGTGTGTGCATCTGCTGCATGTCCCTTCGTTTTGCAAGTACCACGTTTATTGAATTTTTTAGTTACGATGGCAACATCACTACAAGTTGTCTGTGAAGTAATGTGCACTCAAGCAGTTTTCGTGGTGTAGCGGTTATCACGTCTGCCTAACACGCAGAAGGTCCCCGGTTCGATCCCGGGCGGAAACACCTTTTCATCACTTTAAGCAAGACTTACTAACATGCATCTGCTACCATCTGTACCCGAAACCTTCGTAATTGCCTTCATGCGTCGGACCAGACTGTCAATTGCTCACATCAAATAAGAAATTCATTTGATATTGGCGGCGAGCTTTTTGCGCTGACTCAGCCACTGACGTGCGATCAGTTTGCACAAAACGCTAGGGCTCGTCCGGGATTTGAACCCGGGACCTCCTGCACCCTAAGCAGGAATCATACCCCTAGACCAACGAGCCCTGTGGCACGTCGAATGCCAGTTATTGCAGTCCCTCGATGTCTTCCAGGGTGCTCTGGAAGTCTCGTTTAGGCTGGCGGGATGGGGGCGGCGCGAATTCCAGCGGTCGGCGGCCTTCCTGGGCTATTGGTACCTTCATGTAGAGCTGCCCCTGGGCTCGCACTGCCTGCTGCTGAGAAAGTGATTGCTTTTGCTGATATGACTTGCAATAACGACTGCGCGAAACGCCGCTATCTCGTTAGGGGTGCTACGGCAGACACCCTCTCGAGAACCCCGAAGACATCTTGAGCCCTCGGCTGCGATGGGTTCCAGGCTGACAAAAGAACTGTCGTGTGTGCATTCGCGGACGAGAGAAAGGCTGAGGCAAGTTCGAGTGAACAAGGATGGACTCCTCGGCTCCGTCGTTTCCGTAGTGTAGCGGTTATCACGTCTGCTTCACACGCAGAAGGTCACCGGTTCGATCCCCGGCGGGAACAGTATTTTCCTGCCTATGTCGTATTGTACTCCAGTGAGCCTCGTCGTGTGTGCATCTGCTGCATGTCCCTACGTTTTGCAAGTACCACATTTATTGAATTTTTTAGTTACGATGGCAACATCACTACAAGTTGTCTGTGAAGTAATGTGCACTCAAGCAGTTTTCGTGGTGTAGCGGTTATCACGTCTGCCTAACACGCAGAAGGTCCCCGGTTCGATCCCGGGCGGAAACACCTTTTCATCACTTTAAGCAAGACTTACTAACATGCATCTGCTACCATCTGTACCCGAAACCTTCGTAATTGCCTTCATGCGTCAGACCAGACTGTCAATTGCTCACATCAAATAAGAAATTCATTTGATATTGGCGGCGAGCTTTTTGCGCTGACTCAGCCACTGACGTGCGATCAGTTTGCACAAAACGCTAGGGCTCGTCCGGGATTTGAACCCGGGACCTCCTGCACCCTAAGCAGGAATCATACCCCTAGACCAACGAGCCCTGTGGCACGTCTAATGCCAGTTATTGCAGTCCCTCGATGTCTTCCAGGGTGCTCTGGAAGTCTCGTTTAGGCTGGCGGGATGGGGGCGGCGCGAATTCCAGCGGTCGGCGGCCTTCCTGGGCTATTGGTACCTTCATGTAGAGCTGCCCCTGGGCTCGCACTGCCTGCTGCTGAGAAAGTGATTGCTTTTGCTGATATGACTTGCAATAACGACTGCGCGAAACGCCGCTATCTCGTTAGGGGTGCTACGGCAGACACCCTCTCGAGAACCCCGAAGACATCTTGAGCCCTCGGCTGCGATGGGTTCCAGGCTGACAAAAGAACTGTCGTGTGTGCATACGCGGACGAGAGAAAGGCTGAGGCAAGTTCGAGTGAACAAGGATGGACTCCTCGGTTCCGTCGTTTCCGTAGTGTAGCGGTTATCACGTCTGCTTCACACGCAGAAGGTCCCCGGTTCGATCCCGGGCGGGAACAGTATTTTCCTGCCTATGTCGTATTGTACTCCAGTGAGCCTCGTCGTGTGTGCATCTGCTGCATGTCCCTTCGTTTTGCAAGTACCACATTTATTGAATTTTTTAGTTACGATGGCAACATCACTACAAGTTGTCTGTGAAGTAATGTGCACTCAAGCAGTTTTCGTGGTGTAGCGGTTATCACGTCTGCCTAACACGCAGAAGGTCCCCGGTTCGATCCCGGGCGGAAACACCTTTTCATCACTTTAAGCAAGACTTACTAACATGCATCTGCTACCATCTGTACCCGAAACCTTCGTAATTGCCTTCATGCGTCAGACCAGACTGTCAATTGCTCACATCAAATAAGAAATTCATTTGATATTGGCGGCGAGCTTTTTGCGCTGACTCAGCCACTGACGTGCGATCAGTTTGCACAAAACGCTAGGGCTCGTCCGGGATTTGAACCCGGGACCTCCTGCACCCTAAGCAGGAATCATACCCCTAGACCAACGAGCCCTGTGGCACGTCGAATGCCAGTTATTCCAGTCCGTCGATGTCTTCCAGGGTGCTCTGGAAGTCTCGTTTAGGCTGGCGGGATGGGGGCGGCGCGAATTCCAGCGGTCGGCGGCCTTCCTGGGCTATTGGTACCTTCATGTAGAGCTGCCCCTGGGCTCGCACTGCCTGCTGCTGAGAAAGTGATTGCTTTTGCTGATATGACTTGCAATAACGACTGCGCGAAACGCCGCTATCTCGTTAGGGGTGCTACGGCAGACACCCTCTCGAGAACCCCGAAGACATCTTGAGCCCTCGGCTGCGATGGGTTCCAGGCTGACAAAAGAACTGTCGTGTGTGCATTCGCGGACGAGAGAAAGGCTGAGGCAAGTTCGAGTGAACAAGGATGGACTCCTCGGCTCCGTCGTTTCCGTAGTGTAGCGGTTATCACGTCTGCTTCACACGCAGAAGGTCCCCGGTTCGATCCCGGGCGGGAACAGTATTTTCCTGCCTATGTCGTATTGTACTCCAGTGAGCCTCGTCGTGTGTGCATCTGCTGCATGTCCCTTCGTTTTGCAAGTACCACATTTATTGAATTTTTTAGTTACGATGGCAACATCACTACAAGTTGTCTGTGAAGTAAGGTGCACTCAAGCAGTTTCCGTGGTGTAGCGGTTATCACGTCTGCCTAACACGCAGAAGGTCCCCGGGCGGAAACACTTTTTCATCACTTTAAGCAAGACTTACTAACATGCATCTGCTACCATCTGTACCCGAAACCTTCGTAATTGCCTTCATGCGTCGGACCAGAGTGTCAATTGCTCACATCAAATAAGAAATTCATTTGACATTGGCGGCGAGCTTTTTGCGCTGACTCAGCCACTGACGTGCGATCAGTTTGCACAAAACGCTAGGGCTCGTCCGGGATTTGAACCTGGGACCTCCTGCACCCTAAGCAGGAATCATACCCGTAGACCAACGAGCCCTGTGGCACGTCGAATGCCAGTTATTCCAGTCCCTCGATGTCTTCCAGAGTGCTCTGGAAGTCTCGTTTAGGCTGGCGGGATGGGGGCGGCGCGAATTCCAGCGGTCGGCGGCCTTCCTGGGCTATTGGTACCTTCATGTAGAGCTGCCCCTGGGCTCGCACTGCCTGCTGCTGAGAAAGTGATTGCTTTTGCTGATATGACTTGCAATAACGACTGCGCGAAACGCCGCTATCTCGTTAGGGGTGCTACGGCAGACACCCTCTCGAGAACCCCGAAGACATCTTGAGCCCTCGGCTGCGATGGGTTCCAGGCTGACAAAAGAACTGTCGTGTGTGCATTCGCGGACGAGAGAAAGGCTGAGGCAAGTTCGAGTGAACAAGGATCGACTCCTCGGTTCCGTCGTTTCCGTAGTGTAGCGGTTATCACGTCTGCTTCACACGCAGAAGGTCCCCGGTTCGATCCCGGGCGGGAACAGTATTTTCCTGCCTATGTCGTATTGTACTCCAGTGAGCCTCGTCGTGTGTGCATCTGCTGCATGTCCCTTCGTTTTGCAAGTACCACATTTATTGAATTTTTTAGTTACGATGGCAACATCACTACAAGTTGTCTGTGAAGTAATGTGCACTCAAGCAGTTTTCGTGGTGTAGCGGTTATCACGTCTGCCTAACACGCAGAAGGTCCCCGGTTCGATCCCGGGCGGAAACACCTTTTCATCACTTTAAGCAAGACTTACTAACATGCATCTGCTACCATCTGTACCCGAAACCTTCGTAATTGCATTCATGCGTCGGACCAGAGTGTCAATTGCTCACATCAAATAAGAAATTCATTTGACATTGGCGGCGAGCTTTTTGCGCTGACTCAGCCACTGACGTGCGATCAGTTTGCACAAAACGCTAGTGCTCGTCCGGGATTTGAACCCGGGACCTCCTGCACCCTAAGCAGGAATCATACCCCTAGACCAACGAGCCCTGTGGCACGTCGAATGCCAGTTATTGCAGTCCCTCGATGTCTTCCAGGGTGCTCTGGAAGTCTCGTTTAGGCTGGCGGGATGGGGGCGGCGCGAATTCCAGCGGTCGGCGGCCTTCCTGGGCTATTGGTACCTTCATGTAGAGCTGCCCCTGGGCTCGCACTGCCTGCTGCTGAGAAAGTGATTGCTTTTGCTGATATGACTTGCAATAACGACTGCGCGAAACGCCGCTATCTCGTTAGGGGTGCTACGGCAGACACCCTCTCGAGAACCCCGAAGACATCTTGAGCCCTCGGCTGCGATGGGTTCCAGGCTGACAAAAGAACTGTCGTGTGTGCATTCGCGGAAGAGAGAAAGGCTGAGGCAAGTTCGAGTGAACAAGGATGGACTCCTCGGCTCCGTCGTTTCCGTAGTGTAGCGGTTATCACGTCTGCTTCACACGCAGAAGGTCCCCGGTTCGATCCCCGGCGGGAACAGTATTTTCCTGCCTATGTCGTATTGTACTCCAGTGAGCCTCGTCGTGTGTGCATCTGCTGCATGTCCCTTCGTTTTGCAAGTACCACATTTATTGAATTTTTTAGTTACGATGGCAACATCACTACAAGTTGTCTGTGAAGTAATGTGCACTCAAGCAGTTTTCGTGGTGTAGCGGTTATCACGTCTGCCTAACACGCAGAAGGTCCCCGGTTCGATCCCGGGCGGAAACACCTTTTCATCACTTTAAGCAAGACTTACTAACATGCATCTGCTACCATCTGTACCCGAAACCTTCGTAATTGCCTTCATGCGTCAGACCAGACTGTCAATTGCTCACATCAAATAAGAAATTCATTTGATATTGGCGGCGAGCTTTTTGCGCTGACTCAGCCACTGACGTGCGATCAGTTTGCACAAAACGCTAGGGCTCGTCCGGGATTTGAACCCGGGACCTCCTGCACCCTAAGCAGGAATCATACCCCTAGACCAACGAGCCCTGTGGCACGTCGAATGCCAGTTATTGCAGTCCCTCGATGTCTTCCAGGGTGCTCTGGAAGTCTCGTTTAGGCTGGCGGGATGGGGGCGGCGCGAATTCCAGCGGTCGGCGGCCTTCCTGGGCTATTGGTACCTTCATGTAGAGCTGCCCCTGGGCTCGCACTGCCTGCTGCTGAGAAAGTGATTGCTTTTCCTGATATGACTTGCAATAACGACTGCGCGAAACGCCGCTATCTCGTTAGGGGTGCTACGGCAGACACCCTCTCGAGAACCCCGAAGACATCTTGAGCCCTCGGCTGCGATGGGTTCCAGGCTGACAAAAGAACTGTCGTGTGTGCATTCGTGGACGAGAGAAAGGCTGAGGCAAGTTCGAGTGAACAAGGATGGACTCCTCGGCTCCGTCGTTTCCATAGTGTAGCGGTTATCACGTCTACTTCACACGCAGAAGGTCCCCGGTTCGATCCCGTGCGGGAACAGTATTTTCCTGCCTATGTCGTATTGTACTCCAGTGAGCCTCGTCGTGTGTGCATCTGCTGCATGTCCCTTCGTTTTGCAAGTACCACATTTATTGAATTTTTTAGTTACGATGGCAACATCACTACAAGTTGTCTGTGAAGTAAGGTGCACTCAAGCAGTTTCCGTGGTGTAGCGGTTATCACGTCTGCCTAACACGCAGAAGGTCCCCGGTTCGATCCCGGGCGGAAACACTTTTTCATCACTTTAAGCAAGACTTACTAACATGCATCTGCTACCTTCTGTACCCGAAACCTTCGTAATTGCCTTCATGCGTCGGACCAGAGTGTCAATTGCTCACATCAAATAAGAAATTCATTTGACATTGGCGGCGAGCTTTTTGCGCTGACTCAGCCACTGACGTGCGATCAGTTTGCACAAAACGCTAGTGCTCGTCCGGGATTTGAACACGGGACCTCCTGCACCCTAAGCAGGAATCATACCCCTAGACCAACGAGCCCTGTGGCACGTCGAATGCCAGTTATTCCAGTCCCGCGATGTCTTCCAGGGTGCTCTGGAAGTCTCGTTTAGGCTGGCGGGATGGGGGCGGCGCGAATTCCAGCGGTCGGCGGCCTTCCTGGGCTATTGGTACCTTCATGTAGAGCTGCCCCTGGGCTCGCACTGCCTGCTGCTGAGAAAGTGATTGCTTTTGCTGATATGACTTGCAATAACGACTGCGCGAAACGCCGCTATCTCGTTAGGGGTGCTACGGCAGACACCCTCTCGAGAACCCCGAAGACATCTTGAGCCCTCGGCTGCGATGGGTTCCAGGCTGACAAAAGAACTGTCGTGTGTGCATTCGCGGACGAGAGAAAGGCTGAGGCAAGTTCGAGTGAACAAGGATGGACTCCTCGGTTCCGTCGTTTCCGTAGTGTAGCGGTTATCACGTCTGCTTCACACGCAGAAGGTCCCCGGTTCGATCCCGGGCGGGAACAGTATTTTCCTGCCTATGTCGTATTGTACTCCAGTGAGCCTCGTCGTGTGTGCATCTGCTGCATGTCCCTTCGTTTTGCAAGTACCACATTTATTGAATTTTTTAGTTACGATGGCAACATCACTACAAGTTGTCTGTGAAGTAATGTGCACTCAAGCAGTTTTCGTGGTGTAGCGGTTATCACGTCTGCCTAACACGCAGAAGGTCCCCGGTTCGATCCCGGGCGGAAACACCTTTTCATCACTTTAAGCAAGACTTACTAACATGCATCTGCTACCATCTGTACCCGAAACCTTCGTAATTGCCTTCATGCGTCAGACCAGACTGTCAATTGCTCACATCAAATAAGAAATTCATTTGATATTGGCGGCGAGCTTTTTGCGCTGACTCAGCCACTGACGTGCGATCAGTTTGCACAAAACGCTAGGGCTCGTCCGGGATTTGAACCCGGGACCTCCTGCACCCTAAGCAGGAATCATACCCCTAGACCAACGAGCCCTGTGGCACGTCGAATGCCAGTTATTGCAGTCCCTCGATGTCTTCCAGGGTGCTCTGGAAGTCTCGTTTAGGCTGGCGGGATGGGGGCGGCGCGAATTCCAGCGGTCGGCGGCCTTCCTGGGCTATTGGTACCTTCATGTAGAGCTGCCCCTGGGCTCGCACTGCCTGCTGCTGAGAAAGTGATTGCTTTTGCTGATATGACTTGCAATAACGACTGCGCGAAACGCCGCTATCTCGTTAGGGGTGCTACGGCAGACACCCTCTCGAGAACCCCGAAGACATCTTGAGCCCTCGGCTGCGATGGGTTCCAGGCTGACAAAAGAACTGTCGTGTGTGCATTCGCGGAAGAGAGAAAGGCTGAGGCAAGTTCGAGTGAACAAGGATGGACTCCTCGGCTCCGTCGTTTCCGTAGTGTAGCGGTTATCACGTCTGCTTCACACGCAGAAGGTCCCCGGTTCGATCCCCGGCGGGAACAGTATTTTCCTGCCTATGTCGTATTGTACTCCAGTGAGCCTCGTCGTGTGTGCATCTGCTGCATGTCCCTTCGTTTTGCAAGTACCACATTTATTGAATTTTTTAGTTACGATGGCAACATCACTACAAGTTGTCTGTGAAGTAATGTGCACTCAAGCAGTTTTCGTGGTGTAGCGGTTATCACGTCTGCCTAACACGCAGAAGGTCCCCGGTTCGATCCCGGGCGGAAACACCTTTTCATCACTTTAAGCAAGACTTACTAACATGCATCTGCTACCATCTGTACCCGAAACCTTCGTAATTGCCTTCATGCGTCAGACCAGACTGTCAATTGCTCACATCAAATAAGAAATTCATTTGATATTGGCGGCGAGCTTTTTGCGCTGACTCAGCCACTGACGTGCGATCAGTTTGCACAAAACGCTAGGGCTCGTCCGGGATTTGAACCCGGGACCTCCTGCACCCTAAGCAGGAATCATACCCCTAGACCAACGAGCCCTGTGGCACGTCGAATGCCAGTTATTGCAGTCCCTCGATGTCTTCCAGGGTGCTCTGGAAGTCTCGTTTAGGCTGGCGGGATGGGGGCGGCGCGAATTCCAGCGGTCGGCGGCCTTCCTGGGCTATTGGTACCTTCATGTAGAGCTGCCCCTGGGCTCGCACTGCCTGCTGCTGAGAAAGTGATTGCTTTTCCTGATATGACTTGCAATAACGACTGCGCGAAACGCCGCTATCTCGTTAGGGGTGCTACGGCAGACACCCTCTCGAGAACCCCGAAGACATCTTGAGCCCTCGGCTGCGATGGGTTCCAGGCTGACAAAAGAACTGTCGTGTGTGCATTCGTGGACGAGAGAAAGGCTGAGGCAAGTTCGAGTGAACAAGGATGGACTCCTCGGCTCCGTCGTTTCCATAGTGTAGCGGTTATCACGTCTACTTCACACGCAGAAGGTCCCCGGTTCGATCCCGTGCGGGAACAGTATTTTCCTGCCTATGTCGTATTGTACTCCAGTGAGCCTCGTCGTGTGTGCATCTGCTGCATGTCCCTTCGTTTTGCAAGTACCACATTTATTGAATTTTTTAGTTACGATGGCAACATCACTACAAGTTGTCTGTGAAGTAAGGTGCACTCAAGCAGTTTCCGTGGTGTAGCGGTTATCACGTCTGCCTAACACGCAGAAGGTCCCCGGTTCGATCCCGGGCGGAAACACTTTTTCATCACTTTAAGCAAGACTTACTAACATGCATCTGCTACCTTCTGTACCCGAAACCTTCGTAATTGCCTTCATGCGTCGGACCAGAGTGTCAATTGCTCACATCAAATAAGAAATTCATTTGACATTGGCGGCGAGCTTTTTGCGCTGACTCAGCCACTGACGTGCGATCAGTTTGCACAAAACGCTAGTGCTCGTCCGGGATTTGAACACGGGACCTCCTGCACCCTAAGCAGGAATCATACCCCTAGACCAACGAGCCCTGTGGCACGTCGAATGCCAGTTATTCCAGTCCCGCGATGTCTTCCAGGGTGCTCTGGAAGTCTCGTTTAGGCTGGCGGGATGGGGGCGGCGCGAATTCCAGCGGTCGGCGGCCTTCCTGGGCTATTGGTACCTTCATGTAGAGCTGCCCCTGGGCTCGCACTGCCTGCTGCTGAGAAAGTGATTGCTTTTGCTGATATGACTTGCAATAACGACTGCGCGAAACGCCGCTATCTCGTTAGGGGTGCTACGGCAGACACCCTCTCGAGAACCCCGAAGACATCTTGAGCCCTCGGCTGCGATGGGTTCCAGGCTGACAAAAGAACTGTCGTGTGTGCATTCGCGGACGAGAGAAAGGCTGAGGCAAGTTCGAGTGAACAAGGATGGACTCCTCGGTTCCGTCGTTTCCGTAGTGTAGCGGTTATCACGTCTGCTTCACACGCAGAAGGTCCCCGGTTCGATCCCGGGCGGGAACAGTATTTTCCTGCCTATGTCGTATTGTACTCCAGTGAGCCTCGTCGTGTGTGCATCTGCTGCATGTCCCTTCGTTTTGCAAGTACCACATTTATTGAATTTTTTAGTTACGATGGCAACATCACTACAAGTTGTCTGTGAAGTAATGTGCACTCAAGCAGTTTTCGTGGTGTAGCGGTTATCACGTCTGCCTAACACGCAGAAGGTCCCCGGTTCGATCCCGGGCGGAAACACCTTTTCATCACTTTAAGCAAGACTTACTAACATGCATCTGCTACCATCTGTACCCGAAACCTTCGTAATTGCCTTCATGCGTCAGACCAGACTGTCAATTGCTCACATCAAATAAGAAATTCATTTGATATTGGCGGCGAGCTTTTTGCGCTGACTCAGCCACTGACGTGCGATCAGTTTGCACAAAACGCTAGGGCTCGTCCGGGATTTGAACCCGGGACCTCCTGCACCCTAAGCAGGAATCATACCCCTAGACCAACGAGCCCTGTGGCACGTCGAATGCCAGTTATTCCAGTCCGTCGATGTCTTCCGGGGTGCTCTGGAAGTCTCGTTTAGGCTGGCGGGATGGGGGCGGCGCGAATTCCAGCGGTCGGCGGCCTTCCTGGGCTATTGGTACCTTCATGTAGAGCTGCCCCTGGGCTCGCACTGCCTGCTGCTGAGAAAGTGATTGCTTTTGCTGATATGACTTGCAATAACGACTGCGCGAAACGCCGCTATCTCGTTAGGGGTGCTACGGCAGACACCCTCTCGAGAACCCCGAAGACATCTTGAGCCCTCGGCTGCGATGGGTTCCAGGCTGACAAAAGAACTGTCGTGTGTGCATTCGCGGACGAGAGAAAGGCTGAGGCAAGTTCGAGTGAACAAGGATGGACTCCTCGGTTCCGTCGTTTCCGTAGTGTAGCGGTTATCACGTCTGCTTCACACGCAGAAGGTCCCCGGTTCGATCCCGGGCGGGAACAGTATTTTCCTGCCTATGTCGTATTGTACTCCAGTGAGCCTCGTCGTGTGTGCATCTGCTGCATGTCCCTTCGTTTTGCAAGTACCACATTTATTGAATTTTTTAGTTACGATGGCAACATCACTACAAGTTGTCTGTGAAGTAATGTGCACTCAAGCAGTTTTCGTGGTGTAGCGGTTATCACGTCTGCCTAACACGCAGAAGGTCCCCGGTTCGATCCCGGGCGGAAACACCTTTTCATCACTTTAAGCAAGACTTACTAACATGCATCTGCTACCATCTGTACCCGAAACCTTCGTAATTGCCTTCATGCGTCAGACCAGACTGTCAATTGCTCACATCAAATAAGAAATTCATTTGATATTGGCGGCGAGCTTTTTGCGCTGACTCAGCCACTGACGTGCGATCAGTTTGCACAAAACGCTAGGGCTCGTCCGGGATTTGAACCCGGGACCTCCTGCACCCTAAGCAGGAATCATACCCCTAGACCAACGAGCCCTGTGGCACGTCGAATGCCAGTTATTCCAGTCCGTCGATGTCTTCCAGGGTGCTCTGGAAGTCTCGTTTAGGCTGGCGGGATGGGGGCGGCGCGAATTCCAGCGGTCGGCGGCCTTCCTGGGCTATTGGTACCTTCATGTAGAGCTGCCCCTGGGCTCGCACTGCCTGCTGCTGAGAAAGTGATTGCTTTTGCTGATATGACTTGCAATAACGACTGCGCGAAACGCCGCTATCTCGTTAGGGGTGCTACGGCAGACACCCTCTCGAGAACCCCGAAGACATCTTGAGCCCTCGGCTGCGATGGGTTCCAGGCTGACAAAAGAACTGTCGTGTGTGCATTCGTGGACGAGAGAAAGGCTGAGGCAAGTTCGAGTGAACAAGGATGGACTCCTCGGCTCCGTCGTTTCCATAGTGTAGCGGTTATCACGTCTACTTCACACGCAGAAGGTCCCCGGTTCGATCCCGTGCGGGAACAGTATTTTCCTGCCTATGTCGTATTGTACTCCAGTGAGCCTCGTCGTGTGTGCATCTGCTGCATGTCCCTTCGTTTTGCAAGTACCACATTTATTGAATTTTTTAGTTACGATGGCAACATCACTACAAGTTGTCTGTGAAGTAATGTGCACTCAAGCAGTTTCCGTGGTGTAGCGGTTATCACGTCTGCCTAACACGCAGAAGGTCCCCGGTTCGATCCCGGGCGGAAACACTTTTTCATCACTTTAAGCAAGACTTACTAACATGCATCTGCTACCTTCTGTACCCGAAACCTTCGTAATTGCCTTCATGCGTCGGACCAGAGTGTCAATTGCTCACATCAAATAAGAAATTCATTTGACATTGGCGGCGAGCTTTTTGCGCTGACTCAGCCACTGACGTGCGATCAGTTTGCACAAAACGCTAGTGCTCGTCCGGGATTTGAACCCGGGACCTCCTGCACCCTAAGCAGGAATCATACCCCTAGACCAACGAGCCCTGTGGCACGTCGAATGCCAGTTATTGCAGTCCCTCGATGTCTTCCAGGGTGCTCTGGAAGTCTCGTTTAGGCTGGCGGGATGGGGGCGGCGCGAATTCCAGCGGTCGGCGGCCTTCCTGGGCTATTGGTACCTTCATGTAGAGCTGCCCCTGGGCTCGCACTGCCTGCTGCTGAGAAAGTGATTGCTTTTGCTGATATGACTTGCAATAACGACTGCGCGAAACGCCGCTATCTCGTTAGGGGTGCTACGGCAGACACCCTCTCGAGAACCCCGAAGACATCTTGAGCCCTCGGCTGCGATGGGTTCCAGGCTGACAAAAGAACTGTCGTGTGTGCATTCGCGGACGAGAGAAAGGCTGAGGCAAGTTCGAGTGAACAAGGATGGACTCCTCGGCTCCGTCGTTTCCGTAGTGTAGCGGTTATCACGTCTGCTGCACACGCAGAAGGTCCCCGGTTCGATCCCGGGCGGGAACAGTATTTTCCTGCCTATGTCGTATTGTACTCCAGTGAGCCTCGTCGTGTGTATCTGCTGCATGTCCCTTCGTTTTGCAAGTACCACATTTATTGAATTTTTTAGTTACGATGGCAACATCACTACAAGTTGTCTGTGAAGTAAGGTGCACTCAAGCAGTTTCCGTGGTGTAGCGGTTATCACGTCTGCCTAACACGCAGAAGGTCCCCGGTTCGATCCAGGGCGGAAACACTTTTTCATCACTTTAAGCAAGACTTACTAACATGCATCTGCTACCATCTGTACCCGAAACCTTCGTAATTGCCTTCATGCGTCGGACCAGAGTGTCAATTGCTCACATCAAATAAGAAATTCATTTGACATTGGCGGCGAGCTTTTTGCGCTGACTCAGCCACTGACGTGCGATCAGTTTGCACAAAACGCTAGTGCTCGTCCGGGATTTGAACCCGGGACCTCCTGCACCCTAAGCAGGAATCATACCCCTAGACCAACGAGCCCTGTGGCACGTCGAATGCCAGTTATTCCAGTCCCTCGATGTCTTCCAGGGTGCTCTGGAAGTCTCGTTTAGGCTGGCGGGATGGGGGCGGCGCGAATTCCAGCGGTCGGCGGCCTTCCTGGGCTATTGGTACCTTCATGTAGAGCTGCCCCTGGGCTCGCACTGCCTGCTGCTGAGAAAGTGATTGCTTTTGCTGATATGACTTGCAATAATGACTGCGCGAAACGCCGCTATCTCGTTAGGGGTGCTACGGCAGACACCCTCTCGAGAACCCCGAAGACATCTTGAGCCCTCGGCTGCGATGGGTTCCAGGCTGACAAAAGAACTGTCGTGTGTGCATTCGCGGACGAGAGAAAGGCTGAGGCAAGTTCGAGTGAACAAGGATGGACTCCTCGGCTCCGTCGATTCCGTAGTGTAGCGGTTATCACGTCTGCTGCACACGCAGAAGGTCCCCGGTTCGATCCCGGGCGGGAACAGTATTTTCCTGCCTATGTCGTATTGTACTCCAGTGAGCCTCGTCGTGTGTATCTGCTGCATGTCCCTTCGTTTTGCAAGTACCACATTTATTGAATTTTTTAGTTACGATGGCAACATCACTACAAGTTGTCTGTGAAGTAATGTGCACTCAAGCAGTTTCCGTGGTGTAGCGGTTATCACGTCTGCCTAACACGCAGAAGGTCCCCGGTTCGATCCCGGGCGGAAACACTTTTTCATCACTTTAAGCAAGACTTACTAACATGCATCTGCTACCTTCTGTACCCGAAACCTTCGTAATTGCCTTCATGCGTCGGACCAGAGTGTCAATTGCTCACATCAAATAAGAAATTCATTTGACATTGGCGGCGAGCTTTTTGCGCTGACTCAGCCACTGACGTGCGATCAGTTTGCACAAAACGCTAGTGCTCGTCCGGGATTTGAACCCGGGACCTCCTGCACCCTAAGCAGGAATCATACCCCTAGACCAACGAGCCCTGTGGCACGTCGAATGCCAGTTATTGCAGTCCCTCGATGTCTTCCAGGGTGCTCTGGAAGTCTCGTTTAGGCTGGCGGGATGGGGGCGGCGCGAATTCCAGCGGTCGGCGGCCTTCCTGGGCTATTGGTACCTTCATGTAGAGCTGCCCCTGGGCTCGCACTGCCTGCTGCTGAGAAAGTGATTGCTTTTGCTGATATGACTTGCAATAACGACTGCGCGAAACGCCGCTATCTCGTTAGGGGTGCTACGGCAGACACCCTCTCGAGAACCCCGAAGACATCTTGAGCCCTCGGCTGCGATGGGTTCCAGGCTGACAAAAGAACTGTCGTGTGTGCATTCGCGGACGAGAGAAAGGCTGAGGCAAGTTCGAGTGAACAAGGATGGACTCCTCGGCTCTGTCGTTTCCGTAGTGTAGCGGTTATCACGTCTGCTGCACACGCAGAAGGTCCTCGGTTCGATCCCGGGCGGGAACAGTATTTTCCTGCCTATGTCGTATTGTACTCCAGTGAGCCTCGTCGTGTGTATCTGCTGCATGTCCCTTCGTTTTGCAAGTACCACATTTATTGAATTTTTTAGTTACGATGGCAACATCACTACAAGTTGTCTGTGAAGTAATGTGCACTCAAGCAGTTTCCGTGGTGTAGCGGTTATCACGTCTGCCTAACACGCAGAAGGTCCCCGGTTCGATCCCGGGCGGAAACACTTTTTCATCACTTTAAGCAAGACTTACTAACATGCATCTGCTACCTTCTGTACCCGAAACCTTCGTAATTGCCTTCATGCGTCGGACCAGAGTGTCAATTGCTCACATCAAATAAGAAATTCATTTGACATTGGTGGCGAGCTTTTTGCGCTGACTCAGCCACTGACGTGCGATCAGTTTGCACAAAACGCTAGTGCTCGTCCGGGATTTGAACCCGGGACCTCCTGCACCCTAAGCAGGAATCATACCCCTAGACCAACGAGCCCTGTGGCACGTCGAATGCCAGTTATTCCAGTCCCTCGATGTCTTCCAGGGTGCTCTGGAAGTCTCGTTTAGGCTGGCGGGATGGGGGCGGCGCGAATTCCAGCGGTCGGCGGCCTTCCTGGGCTATTGGTACCTTCATGTAGAGCTGCCCCTGGGCTCGCACTGCCTGCTGCTGAGAAAGTGATTGCTTTTGCTGATATGACTTGCAATAACGACTGCGCGAAACGCCGCTATCTCGTTAGGGGTGCTACGGCAGACACCCTCTCGAGAACCCCGAAGACATCTTGAGCCCTCGGCTGCGATGGGTTCCAGGCTGACAAAAGAACTGTCGTGTGTGCATTCGCGGACGAGAGAAAGGCTGAGGCAAGTTCGAGTGAACAAGGATGGACTCCTCGGCTTCGTCGTTTCCGTAGTGTAGCGGTTATCACGTCTGCTTCACACGCAGAAGGTCCCCGGTTCGATCCCCGGCGGGAACAGTATTTTCCTGCCTATGTCGTATTGTACTCCAGTGAGCCTCGTCGTGTGTGCATCTGCTGCATGTCCCTTCGTTTTGCAAGTACCACATTTATTGAATTTTTTAGTTACGATGGCAACATCACTACAAGTTGTCTGTGAAGTAATGTGCACTCAAGCAGTTTTCGTGGTGTAGCGGTTATCACGTCTGCCTAACACGCAGAAGGTCCCCGGTTCGATCCCGGGCGGAAACACCTTTTCATCACTTTAAGCAAGACTTACTAACATGCATCTGCTACCATCTGTACCCGAAACCTTCGTAATTGCCTTCATGCGTCAGACCAGACTGTCAATTGCTCACATCAAATAAGAAATTCATTTGATATTGGCGGCGAGCTTTTTGCGCTGACTCAGCCACTGACGTGCGATCAGTTTGCACAAAACGCTAGGGCTCGTCCGGGATTTGAACCCGGGACCTCCTGCACCCTAAGCAGGAATCATACCCCTAGACCAACGAATCCTGTGGCACGTCTTATGCCAGTTATTGCAGTCCCTCGATGTCTTCCAGGGTGCTCTGGAAGTCTCGTTTAGGCTGGCGGGATGGGGGCGGCGCGAATTCCAGCGGTCGGCGGCCTTCCTGGGCTATTGGTACCTTCATGTAGAGCTGCCCCTGGGCTCGCACTGCCTGCTGCTGAGAAAGTGATTGCTTTTGCTGATATGACTTGCAATAACGACTGCGCGAAACGCCGCTATCTCGTTAGGGGTGCTACGGCAGACACCCTCTCGAGAACCCCGAAGACATCTTGAGCCCTCGGCTGCGATGGGTTCCAGGCTGACAAAAGAACTGTCGTGTGTGCATTCGCGGACGAGAGAAAGGCTGAGGCAAGTTCGAGTGAACAAGGATGGACTCCTCGGTTCCGTCGTTTCCGTAGTGTAGCGGTTATCACGTCTGCTTCACACGCAGAAGGTCCCCGGTTCGATCCCGGGCGGGAACAGTATTTTCCTGCCTATGTCGTATTGTACTCCAGTGAGCCTCGTCGTGTGTGCATCTGCTGCATGTCCCTTCGTTTTGCAAGTACCACATTTATTGAATTTTTTAGTTACGATGGCAACATCACTACAAGTTGTCTGTGAAGTAATGTGCACTCAAGCAGTTTTCGTGGTGTAGCGGTTATCACGTCTGCCTAACACGCAGAAGGTCCCCGGTTCGATCCCGGGCGGAAACACTTCTTCATCACTTTAAGCAAGACTTACTAACATGCATCTGCTACCATCTGTACCCGAAACCTTCGTAATTGCCTTCATGCGTCGGACCAGAGTGTCAATTGCTCACATCAAATAAGAAATTCATTTGACATTGGCGGCGAGCTTTTTGCGCTGACTCAGCCACTGACGTGCGATCAGTTTGCACAAAACGCTAGTGCTCGTCCGGGATTTGAACCCGGGACCTCCTGCACCCTAAGCAGGAATCATACCCCTAGACCAACGAGCCCTATGGCACGTCGAATGCCAGTTATTGCAGTCCCTCGATGTCTTCCAGGGTGCTCTGGAAGTCTCGTTTAGGCTGGCGGGATGGGGGCGGCGCGAATTCCAGCGGTCGGCGGCCTTCCTGGGCTATTGGTACCTTCATGTAGAGCTGCCCCTGGGCTCGCACTGCCTGCTGCTGAGAAAGTGATTGCTTTTGCTGATATGACTTGCAATAACGACTGCGCGAAACGCCGCTATCTCGTTAGGGGTGCTACGGCAGACACCCTCTCGAGAACCCCGAAGACATCTTGAGCCCTCGGCTGCGATGGGTTCCAGGCTGACAAAAGAACTGTCGTGTGTGCATTCGCGGACGAGAGAAAGGCTGAGGCAAGTTCGAGTGAACAAGGATGGACTCCTCGGCTCCGTCGATTCCGTAGTGTAGCGGTTATCACGTCTGCTGCACACGCAGAAGGTCCCCGGTTCGATCCCGGGCGGGAACAGTATTTTCCTGCCTATGTCGTATTGTACTCCAGTGAGCCTCGTCGTGTGTATCTGCTGCATGTCCCTTCGTTTTGCAAGTACCACATTTATTGAATTTTTTAGTTACGATGGCAACATCACTACAAGTTGTCTGTGAAGTAATGTGCACTCAAGCAGTTTCCGTGGTGTAGCGGTTATCACGTCTGCCTAACACGCAGAAGGTCCCCGGTTCGATCCCGGGCGGAAACACTTTTTCATCACTTTAAGCAAGACTTACTAACATGCATCTGCTACCTTCTGTACCCGAAACCTTCGTAATTGCCTTCATGCGTCGGACCAGAGTGTCAATTGCTCACATCAAATAAGAAATTCATTTGACATTGGCGGCGAGCTTTTTGCGCTGACTCAGCCACTGACGTGCGATCAGTTTGCACAAAACGCTAGTGCTCGTCCGGGATTTGAACCCGGGACCTCCTGCACCCTAAGCAGGAATCATACCCCCAGACCAACGAGCCCTGTGGCACGTCGAATGCCAGTTATTGCAGTCCCTCGATGTCTTCCAGGGTGCTCTGGAAGTCTCGTTTAGGCTGGCGGGATGGGGGCGGCGCGAATTCCAGCGGTCGGCGGCCTTCCTGGGCTATTGGTACCTTCATGTAGAGCTGCCCCTGGGCTCGCACTGCCTGCTGCTGAGAAAGTGATTGCTTTTGCTGATATGACTTGCAATAACGACTGCGCGAAACGCCGCTATCTCGTTAGGGGTGCTACGGCAGACACCCTCTCGAGAACCCCGAAGACATCTTGAGCCCTCGGCTGCGATGGGTTCCAGGCTGACAAAAGAACTGTCGTGTGTGCATTCGCGGACGAGAGAAAGGCTGAGGCAAGTTCGAGTGAACAAGGATGGACTCCTCGGCTCCGTCGTTTCCGTAGTGTAGCGGTTATCACGTCTGCTGCACACGCAGAAGGTCCTCGGTTCGATCCCGGGCGGGAACAGTATTTTCCTGCCTATGTCGTATTGTACTCCAGTGAGCCTCGTCGTGTGTATCTGCTGCATGTCCCTTCGTTTTGCAAGTACCACATTTATTGAATTTTTTAGTTACGATGGCAACATCACTACAAGTTGTCTGTGAAGTAATGTGCACTCAAGCAGTTTCCGTGGTGTAGCGGTTATCACGTCTGCCTAACACGCAGAAGGTCCCCGGTTCGATCCCGGGCGGAAACACTTTTTCATCACTTTAAGCAAGACTTACTAACATGCATCTGCTACCTTCTGTACCCGAAACCTTCGTAATTGCCTTCATGCGTCGGACCAGAGTGTCAATTGCTCACATCAAATAAGAAATTCATTTGACATTGGCGGCGAGCTTTTTGCGCTGACTCAGCCACTGACGTGCGATCAGTTTGCACAAAACGCTAGTGCTCGTCCGGGATTTGAACCCGGGACCTCCTGCACCCTAAGCAGGAATCATACCCCTAGACCAACGAGCCCTGTGGCACGTCGAATGCCAGTTATTCCAGTCCCTCGATGTCTTCCAGGGTGCTCTGGAAGTCTCGTTTAGGCTGGCGGGATGGGGGCGGCGCGAATTCCAGCGGTCGGCGGCCTTCCTGGGCTATTGGTACCTTCATGTAGAGCTGCCCCTGGGCTCGCACTGCCTGCTGCTGAGAAAGTGATTGCTTTTGCTGATATGACTTGCAATAACGACTGCGCGAAACGCCGCTATCTCGTTAGGGGTGCTACGGCAGACACCCTCTCGAGAACCCCGAAGACATCTTGAGCCCTCGGCTGCGATGGGTTCCAGGCTGACAAAAGAACTGTCGTGTGTGCATTCGCGGACGAGAGAAAGGCTGAGGCAAGTTCGAGTGAACAAGGATGGACTCCTCGGCTTCGTCGTTTCCGTAGTGTAGCGGTTATCACGTCTGCTTCACACGCAGAAGGTCCCCGGTTCGATCCCCGGCGGGAACAGTATTTTCCTGCCTATGTCGTATTGTACTCCAGTGAGCCTCGTCGTGTGTGCATCTGCTGCATGTCCCTTCGTTTTGCAAGTACCACATTTATTGAATTTTTTAGTTACGATGGCAACATCACTACAAGTTGTCTGTGAAGTAATGTGCACTCAAGCAGTTTTCGTGGTGTAGCGGTTATCACGTCTGCCTAACACGCAGAAGGTCCCCGGTTCGATCCCGGGCGGAAACACCTTTTCATCACTTTAAGCAAGACTTACTAACATGCATCTGCTACCATCTGTACCCGAAACCTTCGTAATTGCCTTCATGCGTCAGACCAGACTGTCAATTGCTCACATCAAATAAGAAATTCATTTGATATTGGCGGCGAGCTTTTTGCGCTGACTCAGCCACTGAAGTGCGATCAGTTTGCACAAAACGCTAGGGCTCGTCCGGGATTTGAACCCGGGACCTCCTGCACCCTAAGCAGGAATCATACCCCTAGACCAACGAATCCTGTGGCACGTCTAATGCCAGTTATTGCAGTCCCTCGATGTCTTCCAGGGTGCTCTGGAAGTCTCGTTTAGGCTGGCGGGATGGGGGCGGCGCGAATTCCAGCGGTCGGCGGCCTTCCTGGGCTATTGGTACCTTCATGTAGAGCTGCCCCTGGGCTCGCACTGCCTGCTGCTGAGAAAGTGATTGCTTTTGCTGATATGACTTGCAATAACGACTGCGCGAAACGCCGCTATCTCGTTAGGGGTGCTACGGCAGACACCCTCTCGAGAACCCCGAAGACATCTTGAGCCCTCGGCTGCGATGGGTTCCAGGCTGACAAAAGAACTGTCGTGTGTGCATTCGCGGACGAGAGAAAGGCTGAGGCAAGTTCGAGTGAACAAGGATGGACTCCTCGGTTCCGTCGTTTCCGTAGTGTAGCGGTTATCACGTCTGCTGCACACGCAGAAGGTCCCCGGTTCGATCCCGGGCGGGAACAGTATTTTCCTGCCTATGTCGTATTGTACTCCAGTGAGCCTCGTCGTGTGTGCATCTGCTGCATGTCCCTTCGTTTTGCAAGTACCACATTTATTGAATTTTTTAGTTACGATGGCAACATCACTACAAGTTGTCTGTGAAGTAATGTGCACTCAAGCAGTTTTCGTGGTGTAGCGGTTATCACGTCTGCCTAACACGCAGAAGGTCCCCGGTTCGATCCCGGGCGGAAACACTTTTTCATCACTTTAAGCAAGACTTACTAACATGCATCTGCTACCATCTGTACCCGAAACCTTCGTAATTGCCTTCATGCGTCGGACCAGAGTGTCAATTGCTCACATCAAATAAGAAATTCATTTGACATTGGCGGCGAGCTTTTTGCGCTGACTCAGCCACTGACGTGCGATCAGTTTGCACAAAACGCTAGGGCTCGTCCGGGATTTGAACCCGGGACCTCCTGCACCCTAAGCAGGAATCATACCCCTAGACCAACGAGCCCTGTGGCACGTCGAATGCCAGTTATTGCAGTCCCTCGATGTCTTCCAGGGTGCTCTGGAAGTCTCGTTTAGGCTGGCGGGATGGGGGCGGCGCGAATTCCAGCGGTCGGCGGCCTTCCTGGGCTATTGGTACCTTCATGTAGAGCTGCCCCTGGGCTCGCACTGCCTGCTGCTGAGAAAGTGATTGCTTTTGCTGATATGACTTGCAATAACGACTGCGCGAAACGCCGCTATCTCGTTAGGGGTGCTACGGCAGACACCCTCTCGAGAACCCCGAAGACATCTTGAGCCCTCGGCTGCGATGGGTTCCAGGCTGACAAAAGAACTGTCGTGTGTGCATTCGTGGACGAGAGAAAGGCTGAGGCAAGTTCGAGTGAACAAGGATGGACTCCTCGGCTCCGTCGTTTCCATAGTGTAGCGGTTATCACGTCTACTTCACACGCAGAAGGTCCCCGGTTCGATCCCGTGCGGGAACAGTATTTTCCTGCCTATGTCGTATTGTACTCCAGTGAGCCTCGTCGTGTGTGCATCTGCTGCATGTCCCTTCGTTTTGCAAGTACCACATTTATTGAATTTTTTAGTTACGATGGCAACATCACTACAAGTTGTCTGTGAAGTAAGGTGCACTCAAGCAGTTTCCGTGGTGTAGCGGTTATCACGTCTGCCTAACACGCAGAAGGTCCCCGGTTCGATCCCGGGCGGAAACACTTTTTCATCACTTTAAGCAAGACTTACTAACATGCATCTGCTACCTTCTGTACCCGAAACCTTCGTAATTGCCTTCATGCGTCGGACCAGAGTGTCAATTGCTCACATCAAATAAGAAATTCATTTGACATTGGCGGCGAGCTTTTTGCGCTGACTCAGCCACTGACGTGCGATCAGTTTGCACAAAACGCTAGTGCTCGTCCGGGATTTGAACCCGGGACCTCCTGCACCCTAAGCAGGAATCATACCCCTAGACCAACGAGCCCTGTGGCACGTCGAATGCCAGTTATTGCAGTCCCTCGATGTCTTCCAGGGTGCTCTGGAAGTCTCGTTTAGGCTGGCGGGATGGGGGCGGCGCGAATTCCAGCGGTCGGCGGCCTTCCTGGGCTATTGGTACCTTCATGTAGAGCTGCCCCTGGGCTCGCACTGCCTGCTGCTGAGAAAGTGATTGCTTTTGCTGATATGACTTGCAATAACGACTGCGCGAAACGCCGCTATCTCGTTAGGGGTGCTACGGCAGACACCCTCTCGAGAACCCCGAAGACATCTTGAGCCCTGGGCTGCGATGGGTTCCAGGCTGACAAAAGAACTGTCGTGTGTGCATTCGCGGACGAGAGAAAGGCTGAGGCAAGTTCGAGTGAACAAGGATGGACTCCTCGGCTCCGTCGTTTCCGTAGTGTAGCGGTTATCACGTCTGCTGCACACGCAGAAGGTCCCCGGTTCGATCCCGGGCGGGAACAGTATTTTCCTGCCTATGTCGTATTGTACTCCAGTGAGCCTCGTCGTGTGTATCTGCTGCATGTCCCTTCGTTTTGCAAGTACCACATTTATTGAATTTTTTAGTTACGATGGCAACATCACTACAAGTTGTCTGTGAAGTAATGTGCACTCAAGCAGTTTCCGTGGTGTAGCGGTTATCACGTCTGCCTAACACGCAGAAGGTCCCCGGTTCGATCCCGGGCGGAAACACTTTTTCATCACTTTAAGCAAGACTTACTAACATGCATCTGCTACCTTCTGTACCCGAAACCTTCGTAATTGCCTTCATGCGTCGGACCAGAGTGTCAATTGCTCACATCAAATAAGAAATTCATTTGACTTTGGCGGCGAGCTTTTTGCGCTGACTCAGCCACTGACGTGCGATCAGTTTGCACAAAACGCTAGTGCTCGTCCGGGATTTGAACCCGGGACCTCCTGCACCCTAAGCAGGAATCATACCCCTAGACCAACGAGCCCTGTGGCACGTCGAATGCCAGTTATTGCAGTCCCTCGATGTCTTCCAGGGTGCTCTGGAAGTCTCGTTTAGGCTGGCGGGATGGGGGCGGCGCGAATTCCAGCGGTCGGCGGCCTTCCTGGGCTATTGGTACCTTCATGTAGAGCTGCCCCTGGGCTCGCACTGCCTGCTGCTGAGAAAGTGATTGCTTTTGCTGATATGACTTGCAATAACGACTGCGCGAAACGCCGCTATCTCGTTAGGGGTGCTACGGCAGACACCCTCTCGAGAACCCCGAAGACATCTTGAGCCCTCGGCTGCGATGGGTTCCAGGCTGACAAAAGAACTGTCGTGTGTGCATTCGCGGACGAGAGAAAGGCTGAGGCAAGTTCGAGTGAACAAGGATGGACTCCTCGGCTCCGTCGTTTCCGTAGTGTAGCGGTTATCACGTCTGCTGCACACGCAGAAGGTCCCCGGTTCGATCCCGGGCGGGAACAGTATTTTCCTGCCTATGTCGTATTGTACTCCAGTGAGCCTCGTCGTGTGTATCTGCTGCATGTCCCTTCGTTTTGCAAGTACCACATTTATTGAATTTTTTAGTTACGATGGCAACATCACTACAAGTTGTCTGTGAAGTAATGTGCACTCAAGCAGTTTCCGTGGTGTAGCGGTTATCACGTCTGCCTAACACGCAGAAGGTCCCCGGTTCGATCCCGGGCGGAAACACTTTTTCATCACTTTAAGCAAGACTTACTAACATGCATCTGCTACCTTCTGTACCCGAAACCTTCGTAATTGCCTTCATGCGTCGGACCAGAGTGTCAATTGCTCACATCAAATAAGAAATTCATTTGACATTGGCGGCGAGCTTTTTGCGCTGACTCAGCCACTGACGTGCGATCAGTTTGCACAAAACGCTAGTGCTCGTCCGGGATTTGAACCCGGGACCTCCTGCACCCTAAGCAGGAATCATACCCCTAGACCAACGAGCCCTGTGGCACGTCGAATGCCAGTTATTCCAGTCCCTCGATGTCTTCCAGGGTGCTCTGGAAGTCTCGTTTAGGCTGGCGGGATGGGGGCGGCGCGAATTCCAGCGGTCGGCGGCCTTCCTGGGCTATTGGTACCTTCATGTAGAGCTGCCCCTGGGCTCGCACTGCCTGCTGCTGAGAAAGTGATTGCTTTTGCTGATATGACTTGCAATAACGACTGCGCGAAACGCCGCTATCTCGTTAGGGGTGCTACGGCAGACACCCTCTCGAGAACCCCGAAGACATCTTGAGCCCTCGGCTGCGATGGGTTCCAGGCTGACAAAAGAACTGTCGTGTGTGCATTCGCGGACGAGAGAAAGGCTGAGGCAAGTTCGAGTGAACAAGGATGGACTCCTCGGCTCCGTCGTTTCCGTAGTGTAGCGGTTATCACGTCTGCTTCACACGCAGAAGGTCCCCGGTTCGATCCCCGGCGGGAACAGTATTTTCCTGCCTATGTCGTATTGTACTCCAGTGAGCCTCGTCGTGTGTGCATCTGCTGCATGTCCCTTCGTTTTGCAAGTACCACATTTATTGAATTTTTTAGTTACGATGGCAACATCACTACAAGTTGTCTGTGAAGTAATGTGCACTCAAGCAGTTTTCGTGGTGTAGCGGTTATCACGTCTGCCTAACACGCAGAAGGTCCCCGGTTCGATCCCAGGCGGAAACACCTTTTCATCACTTTAAGCAAGACTTACTAACATGCATCTGCTACCATCTGTACCCGAAACCTTCGTAATTGCCTTCATGCGTCAGACCAGACTGTCAATTGCTCACATCAAATAAGAAATTCATTTGATATTGGCGGCGAGCTTTTTGCGCTGACTCAGCCACTGACGTGCGATCAGTTTGCACAAAACGCTAGGGCTCGTCCGGGATTTGAACCCGGGACCTCCTGCACCCTAAGCAGGAATCATACCCCTAGACCAACGAGCCCTGTGGCACGTCTAATGCCAGTTATTGCAGTCCCTCGATGTCTTCCAGGGTGCTCTGGAAGTCTCGTTTAGGCTGGCGGGATGGGGGCGGCGCGAATTCCAGCGGTCGGCGGCCTTCCTGGGCTATTGGTACCTTCATGTAGAGCTGCCCCTGGGCTCGCACTGCCTGCTGCTGAGAAAGTGATTGCTTTTGCTGATATGACTTGCAATAACGACTGCGCGAAACGCCGCTATCTCGTTAGGGGTGCTACGGCAGACACCCTCTCGAGAACCCCGAAGACATCTTGAGCCCTCGGCTGCGATGGGTTCCAGGCTGACAAAAGAACTGTCGTGTGTGCATTCGCGGACGAGAGAAAGGCTGAGGCAAGTTCGAGTGAACAAGGATGGACTCCTCGGTTCCGTCGTTTCCGTAGTGTAGCGGTTATCACGTCTGCTTCACACGCAGAAGGTCCCCGGTTCGATCCCGGGCGGGAACAGTATTTTCCTGCCTATGTCGTATTGTACTCCAGTGAGCCTCGTCGTGTGTGCATCTGCTGCATGTCCCTTCGTTTTGCAAGTACCACATTTATTGAATTTTTTAGTTACGATGGCAACATCACTACAAGTTGTCTGTGAAGTAATGTGCACTCAAGCAGTTTTCGTGGTGTAGCGGTTATCACATCTGCCTAACACGCAGAAGGTCCCCGGTTCGATCCCGGGCGGAAACACTTTTTCATCACTTTAAGCAAGACTTACTAACATGCATCTGCTACCATCTGTACCCGAAACCTTCGTAATTGCCTTCATGCGTCGGACCAGAGTGTCAATTGCTCACATCAAATTAGAAATTCATTTGACATTGGCGGCGAGCTTTTTGCGCTGACTCAGCCACTGACGTGCGATCAGTTTGCACAAAACGCTAGGGCTCGTCCGGGATTTGAACCCGGGACCTCCTGCACCCTAAGCAGGAATCATACCCCTAGACCAACGAGCCCTGTGGCACGTCGAATGCCAGTTATTCCAGTCCCTCGATGTCTTCCAGGGTGCTCTGGAAGTCTCGTTTAGGCTGGCGGGATGGGGGCGGCGCGAATTCCAGCGGTCGGCGGCCTTCCTGGGCTATTGGTACCTTCATGTAGAGCTGCCCCTGGGCTCGCACTGCCTGCTGCTGAGAAAGTGATTGCTTTTGCTGATATGACTTGCAATAACGACTGCGCGAAACGCCGCTATCTCGTTAGGGGTGCTACGGCAGACACCCTCTCGAGAACCCCGAAGACATCTTGAGCCCTCGGCTGCGATGGGTTCCAGGCTGACAAAAGAACTGTCGTGTGTGCATTCGTGGACGAGAGAAAGGCTGAGGCAAGTTCGAGTGAACAAGGATGGACTCCTCGGCTCCGTCGTTTCCATAGTGTAGCGGTTATCACGTCTACTTCACACGCAGAAGGTCCCCGGTTCGATCCCGTGCGGGAACAGTATTTTCCTGCCTATGTCGTATTGTACTCCAGTGAGCCTCGTCGTGTGTGCATCTGCTGCATGTCCCTTCGTTTTGCAAGTACCACATTTATTGAATTTTTTAGTTACGATGGCAACATTACTACAAGTTGTCTGTGAAGTAAGGTGCACTCAAGCAGTTTCCGTGGTGTAGCGGTTATCACGTCTGCCTAACACGCAGAAGGTCCCCGGTTCGATCCCGGGCGGAAACACTTTTTCATCACTTTAAGCAAGACTTACTAACATGCATCTGCTACCTTCTGTACCCGAAACCTTCGTAATTGCCTTCATGCGTCGGACCAGAGTGTCAATTGCTCACATCAAATAAGAAATTCATTTGACATTGGCGGCGAGCTTTTTGCGCTGACTCAGCCACTGACGTGCGATCAGTTTGCACAAAACGCTAGGGCTCGTCCGGGATTTGAACCCGGGACCTCCTGCACCCTAAGCAGGAATCATACCCCTAGACCAACGAGCCCTGTGGCACGTCTAATGCCAGTTATTGCAGTCCCTCGATGTCTTCCAGGGTGCTCTGGAAGTCTCGTTTAGGCTGGCGGGATGGGGGCGGCGCGAATTCCAGCGGTCGGCGGCCTTCCTGGGCTATTGGTACCTTCATGTAGAGCTGCCCCTGGGCTCGCACTGCCTGCTGCTGAGAAAGTGATTGCTTTTGCTGATATGACTTGCAATAACGACTGCGCGAAACGCCGCTATCTCGTTAGGGGTGCTACGGCAGACACCCTCTCGAGAACCCCGAAGACATCTTGAGCCCTCGGCTGCGATGGGTTCCAGGCTGACAAAAGAACTGTCGTGTGTGCATTCGCGGACGAGAGAAAGGCTGAGGCAAGTTCGAGTGAACAAGGATGGACTCCTCGGTTCCGTCGTTTCCGTAGTGTAGCGGTTATCACGTCTGCTTCACACGCAGAAGGTCCCCGGTTCGATCCCGGGCGGGAACAGTATTTTCCTGCCTATGTCGTATTGTACTCCAGTGAGCCTCGTCGTGTGTGCATCTGCTGCATGTCCCTTCGTTTTGCAAGTACCACATTTATTGAATTTCTTAGTTACGATGGCAACATCACTACAAGTTGTCTGTGAAGTAATGTGCACTCAAGCAGTTTTCGTGGTGTAGCGGTTATCACGTCTGCCTAACACGCAGAAGGTCCCCGGTTCGATCCCGGGCGGAAACACTTTTTCATCACTTTAAGCAAGACTTACTAACATGCATCTGCTACCATCTGTACCCGAAACCTTCGTAATTGCCTTCATGCGTCGGACCAGAGTGTCAATTGCTCACATCAAATAAGAAATTCATTTGACATTGGCGGCGAGCTTTTTGCGCTGACTCAGCCACTGACGTGCGATCAGTTTGCACAAAACGCTAGGGCTCGTCCGGGATTTGAACCCGGGACCTCCTGCACCCTAAGCAGGAATCATACCCCTAGACCAACGAGCCCTGTGGCACGTCGAATGCCAGTTATTCCAGTCCCTCGATGTCTTCCAGGGTGCTCTGGAAGTCTCGTTTAGGCTGGCGGGATGGGGGCGGCGCGAATTCCAGCGGTCGGCGGCCTTCCTGGGCTATTGGTACCTTCATGTAGAGCTGCCCCTGGGCTCGCACTGCCTGCTGCTGAGAAAGTGATTGCTTTTGCTGATATGACTTGCAATAACGACTGCGCGAAACGCCGCTATCTCGTTAGGGGTGCTACGGCAGACACCCTCTCGAGAACCCCGAAGACATCTTGAGCCCTCGGCTGCGATGGGTTCCAGGCTGACAAAAGAACTGTCGTGTGTGCATTCGTGGACGAGAGAAAGGCTGAGGCAAGTTCGAGTGAACAAGGATGGACTCCTCGGCTCCGTCGTTTCCGTAGTGTAGCGGTTATCACGTCTACTTCACACGCAGAAGGTCCCCGGTTCGATCCCGTGCGGGAACAGTATTTTCCTGCCTATGTCGTATTGTACTCCAGTGAGCCTCGTCGTGTGTGCATCTGCTGCATGTCCCTTCGTTTTGCAAGTACCACATTTATTGAATTTTTTAGTTACGATGGCAACATCACTACAAGTTGTCTGTGAAGTAAGGTGCACTCAAGCAGTTTCCGTGGTGTAGCGGTTATCACGTCTGCCTAACACGCAGAAGGTCCCCGGTTCGATCCCGGGCGGAAACACTTTTTCATCACTTTAAGCAAGACTTACTAACATGCATCTGCTACCATCTGTACCCGAAACCTTCGTAATTGCCTTCATGCGTCGGACCAGAGTGTCAATTGCTCACATCAAATAAGAAATTCATTTGACATTGGCGGCGAGCTTATTGCGCTGACTCAGCCACTGACGTGCGATCAGTTTGCACAAAACGCTAGGGCTCGTCCGGGATTTGAACACGGGACCTCCTGCACCCTAAGCAGGAATCATACCCCTAGACCAACGAGCCCTGTGGCACGTCGAATGCCAGTTATTCCAGTCCCTCGATGTCTTCCAGGGTGATCTGGAAGTCTCGTTTAGGCTGGCGGGATGGGGGCGGCGCGAATTCCCGCGGTCGGCGGCCTTCCTGGGCTATTGGTACCTTCATGTAGAGCTGCCCCTGGGCTCGCACTGCCTGCTGCTGAGAAAGTGATTGTTTTTGCTGATATGACTTGCAATAAAGACTGCGCGACACGCCGCTATCTCGTTAGGGGTGCTACGGCAGACACCCTCTCGAGAACCCCGAAGACATCTTGAGCCCTCGGCTGCGATGTGTTCCAGGCTGACAAAAGAACTGTCGTGTGTGCATTCGCGGACGAGAGAAAGGCTGAGGCAAGTTCGAGTGAACAAGGATGGACTCCTCGGCTCCGTCGTTTCCGTAGTGTAGCGGTTATCACGTCTGCTGCACACGCAGAAGGTCCCCGGTTCGATCCCGGGCGGGAACAGTATTTTCCTGCCTATGTCGTATTGTACTCCAGTGAGCCTCGTCGTGTGTATCTGCTGCATGTCCCTTCGTTTTGCAAGTACCACATTTATTGAATTTTTTAGTTACGATGGCAACATAACTACAAGTTGTCTGTGAAGTAATGTGCACTCAAGCAGTTTCCGTGGTGTAGCGGTTATCACGTCTGCCTAACACGCAGAAGGTCCCCGGTTCGATCCCGGGCGGAAACACTTTTTCATCACTTTAAGCAAGACTTACTAACATGCATCTGCTACCTTCTGTACCCGAAACCTTCGTAATTGCCTTCATGCGTCGGACCAGAGTGTCAATTGCTCACATCAAATAAGAAATTCATTTGACATTGGCGGCGAGCTTTTTGCGCTGACTGAGCCACTGACGTGCGATCAGTTTGCACAAAACGCTAGTGCTCGTCCGGGATTTGAACCCGGGACCTCCTGCACCCTAAGCAGGAATCATACCCCTAGACCAACGAGCCCTGTGGCACGTCGAATGCCAGTTTATGCAGTCCCTCGATGTCTTCCAGGGTGCTCTGGAAGTCTCGTTTAGGCTGGCGGGATGGGGGCGGCGCGAATTCCAGCGGTCGGCGGCCTTCCTGGGCTATTGGTACCTTCATGTAGAGCTGCCCCTGGGCTCGCACTGCCTGCTGCTGAGAAAGTGATTGTTTTTGCTGATATGACTTGCAATAACGACTGCGCGACACGCCGCTATCTCGTTAGGGGTGCTACGGCAGACACCCTCTCGAGAACCCCGAAGACATCTTGAGCCCTCGGCTGCGATGTGTTCCAGGCTGACAAAAGAACTGTCGTGTGTGCATTCGCGGACGAGAGAAAGGCTGAGGCAAGTTCGAGTGAACAAGGATGGACTCCTCGGCTCCGTCGTTTCCGTAGTGTAGCGGTTATCACGTCTGCTGCACACGCAGAAGGTCCCCGGTTCGATCCCGGGCGGGAACAGTATTTTCCTGCCTATGTCGTATTGTACTCCAGTGAGCCTCGTCGTGTGTATCTGCTGCATGTCCCTTCGTTTTGCAAGTACCACATTTATTGAATTTTTTAGTTACGATGGCAACATCACTACAAGTTGTCTGTGAAGTAATGTGCACTCAAGCAGTTTCCGTGGTGTAGCGGTTATCACGTCTGCCTAACACGCAGAAGGTCCCCGGTTCGATCCCGGGCGGAAACACTTTTTCATCACTTTAAGCAAGACTTACTAACATGCATCTGCTACCTTCTGTACCCGAAACCTTCGTAATTGCCTTCATGCGTCGGACCAGAGTGTCAATTGCTCACATCAAATAAGAAATTCATTTGACATTGGCGGCGAGCTTTTTGCGCTGACTCAGCCACTGACGTGCGATCAGTTTGCACAAAACGCTAGTGCTCGTCCGGGATTTGAACCCGGGACCTCCTGCACCCTAAGCAGGAATCATACCCCTAGACCAAGGAGCCCTGTGGCACGTCGAATGCCAGTTATTCCAGTCCCTCGATGTCTTCCAGGGTGCTCTGGAAGTCTCGTTTAGGCTGGCGGGATGGGGGCGGCGCGAATTCCAGCGGTCGGCGGCCTTCCTGGGCTATTGGTACCTTCATGTAGAGCTGCCCCTGGGCTCGCACTGCCTGCTGCTGAGAAAGTGATTGCTTTTGCTGATATGACTTGCAATAACGACTGCGCGAAACGCCGCTATCTCGTTAGGAGTGCTACGGCAGACACCCTCTCGAGAACCCCGAAGACATCTTGAGCCCTCGGCTGCGATGGGTTCCAGGCTGACAAAAGAACTGTCGTGTGTGCATTCGTGGACGAGAGAAAGGCTGAGGCAAGTTCGAGTGAACAAGGATGGACTCCTCGGCTCCGTCGTTTCCATAGTGTAGCGGTTATCACGTCTGCTTCACACGCAGAAGGTCCCCGGTTCTATCCCGTGCGGGAACAGTATTTTCCTGCCTATGTCGTATTGTACTCCAGTGAGCCTCGTCGTGTGTGCATCTGCTGCATGTCCCTTCGTTTTGCAAGTACCACATTTATTGAATTTTTTAGTTACGATGGCAACATCACTACAAGTTGTCTGTGAAGTAATGTGCACTCAAGCAGTTTTCGTGGTGTAGCGGTTATCACGTCTGCCTAACACACAGAAGGTCCCCGGTTCGATACCGGGCGGAAACACCTTTTCATCACTTTAAGCAAGACTTACTAACATGCATCTGCTACCATCTGTACCCGAAACCTTCGTAATTGCCTTCATGCGTCGGACCAGAGTGTCAATTGCTCACATCAAATAAGAAATTCATTTGATATTGCCGGCGAGCTTTTTGCGCTGACTCAGCCACTGACGTGCGATCAGTTTGCACAAAACGCTAGGGCTCGTCCGGGATTTGAACCCGGGACCTCCTGCAGCCTAAGCAGGAATCATACCCCTAGACCAACGAGCCCTGTGGCACGTCGAATGCCAGTTATTGCAGTCCCTCGATGTCTTCCAGGGTGCTCTGGAAGTCTCGTTTAGGCTGGCGGGATGGGGGCGGCGCGAATTCCAGCGGTCGGCGGCCTTCCTGGGCTATTGGTACCTTCATGTAGAGCTGCCCCTGGGCTCGCACTGCCTGCTGCTGAGAAAGTGATTGCTTTTGCTGATATGACTTGCAATAACGACTGCGCGAAACGCCGCTATCTCGTTAGGGGTGCTACGGCAGACACCCTCTCGAGAACCCCGAAGACATCTTGAGCCCTCGGCTGCGATGGGTTCCAGGCTGACAAAAGAACTGTCGTGTGTGCATTTGCGGACGAGAGAAAGGCTGAGGCAAGTTCGAGTGAACAAGGATGGACTCCTCGGCTCCGTCGTTTCCGTAGTGTAGCGGTTATCACGTCTGCTTCACACGCAGAAGGTCCCCGGTTCGATCCCGGGCGGGAACAGTATTTTCCTGCCTATGTCGTATTGTACTCCAGTGAGCCTCGTCGTGTGTGCATCTGCTGCATGTCCCTTCGTTTTGCAAGTACCACATTTATTGAATTTTTTAGTTACGATGGCAACATCACTACAAGTTGTCTGTGAAGTAAGGTGCACTCAAGCAGTTTCCGTGGTGTAGCGGTTATCACGTCTGCCTAACACGCAGAAGGTCCCCGGTTCGATCCCGGGCGGAAACACTTTTTCATCACTTTAAGCAAGACTTACTAACATGCATCTGCTACCATCTGTACCCGAAACCTTCGTAATTGCCTTCATGCGTCGGACCAGAGTGTCAATTGCTCACATCAAATAAGAAATTCATTTGACATTGGCGGCGAGCTTTTTGCGCTGACTCAGCCACTGACGTGCGATCAGTTTGCACAAAACGCTAGGGCTCGTCCGGGATTTGAACCCGGGACCTCCTGCACCCTAAGCAGGAATCATACCCCTAGACCAACGAGCCCTGTGGCACGTCGAATGCCAGTTATTGCAGTCCCTCGATGTCTTCCAGGGTGCTCTGGAAGTCTCGTTTAGGCTGGCGGGATGGGGGCGGCGCGAATTCCAGCGGTCGGCGGCCTTCCTGGGCTATTGGTACCTTCATGTAGAGCTGCCCCTGGGCTCGCACTGCCTGCTGCTGAGAAAGTGATTGCTTTTGCTGATATGACTTGCAATAACGACTGCGCGAAACGCCGCTATCTCGTTAGGGGTGCTACGGCAGACACCCTCTCGAGAACCCCGAAGACATCTTGAGCCCTCGGCTGCGATGGGTTCCAGGCTGACAAAAGAACTGTCGTGTGTGCATTTGCGGACGAGAGAAAGGCTGAGGCAAGTTCGAGTGAACAAGGATGGACTCCTCGGCTCCGTCGTTTCCGTAGTGTAGCGGTTATCACGTCTGCTTCACACGCAGAAGGTCCCCGGTTCGATCCCGGGCGGGAACAGTATTTTCCTGCCTATGTCGTATTGTACTCCAGTGAGCCTCGTCGTGTGTGCATCTGCTGCATGTCCCTTCGTTTTGCAAGTACCACATTTATTGAATTTTTTAGTTACGATGGCAACATCACTACAAGTTGTCTGTGAAGTAAGGTGCACTCAAGCAGTTTCCGTGGTGTAGCGGTTATCACGTCTGCCTAACACGCAGAAGGTCCCCGGTTCGATCCCGGGCGGAAACACTTTTTCATCACTTTAAGCAAGACTTACTAACATGCATCTGCTACCATCTGTACCCGAAACCTTCGTAATTGCCTTCATGCGTCGGACCAGAGTGTCAATTGCTCACATCAAATAAGAAATTCATTTGACATTGGCGGCGAGCTTTTTGCGCTGACTCAGCCACTGACGTGCGATCAGTTTGCACAAAACGCTAGGGCTCGTCCGGGATTTGAACCCGGGACCTCCTGCACCCTAAGCAGGAATCATACCCCTAGACCAACGAGCCCTGTGGCACGTCGAATGCCAGTTATTGCAGTCCCTCGATGTCTTCCAGGGTGCTCTGGAAGTCTCGTTTAGGCTGGCGGGATGGGGGCGGCGCGAATTCCAGCGGTCGGCGGCCTTCCTGTGCTATTGGTACCTTCATGTAGAGCTGCCCCTGGGCTCGCACTGCCTGCTGCTGAGAAAGTGATTGCTTTTGCTGATATGACTTGCAATAACGACTGCGCGAAACGCCGCTATCTCGTTAGGGGTGCTACGGCAGACACCCTCTCGAGAACCCCGAAGACATCTTGAGCCCTCGGCTGCGATGGGTTCCAGGCTGACAAAAGAACTGTCGTGTGTGCATTCGCGGACGAGAGAAAGGCTGAGGCAAGTTCGAGTGAACAAGGATGGACTCCTCGGCTCCGTCGTTTCCGTAGTGTAGCGGTTATCACGTCTGCTTCACACGCAGAAGGTCCCCGGTTCGATCCCGGGCGGGAACAGTATTTTCCTGCCTATGTCGTATTGTACTCCAGTGAGCCTCGTCGTGTGTGCATCTGCTGCATGTCCCTTCGTTTTGCAAGTACCACATTTATTGAATTTTTTAGTTATGATGGCAACATCACTACAAGTTGTCTGTGAAGTAAGGTGCACTCAAGCAGTTTTCGTGGTGTAGCGGTTATCACGTCTGCCTAACACGCAGAAGGTCCCCGGGTCGATCCCGGGCGGAAACACCTTTTCATCACTTTAAGCAAGACTTACTAACATGCATCTGCTACCATCTGTACCCGAAACCTTCGTAATTGCCTTCATGCGTCGGATCAGACTGTCAATTGCTCACATCAAATAAGAAATTCATTTGATATTGGCGGCGAGCTTTTTGCGCTGACTGAGCCACTGACGTGCGATCAGTTTGCACAAAACGCTAGGGCTCGTCCGGGATTTGAACCCGGGACCTCCTGCAGCCTAAGCAGGAATCATACCCCTAGACCAACGAGCCCTGTGGCACGTCGAATGCCAGTTATTCCAGTCCCTCGATGTCTTCCAGGGTGCTCTGGAAGTCTCGTTTAGGCTGGCGGGATGGGGGCGGCGCGAATTCCAGCGGTCGGCGGCCTTCCTGGGCTATTGTTACCTTCATGTAGAGCTGCCCCTGGGCTCGCACTGCCTGCTGCTGAGAAAGTGATTGCTTTTGCTGATATGACTTGCAATAACGACTGCGCGAAACGCCGCTATCTCGTTAGGGGTGCTACGGCAGACACCCTCTCGAGAACCCCGAAGACATCTTGAGCCCTCGGCTGCGATGGGTTCCAGGCTGACAAAAGAACTGTCGTGTGTGCATTCGCGGACGAGAGAAAGGCTGAGGCAAGTTCGAGTGAACAAGGATGGACTCCTCGGCTCCGTCGTTTCCGTAGTGTAGCGGTTATCACATCTGCTTCACACGCAGAAAGTCCCCGGTTCGATCCCGGGCGGAACAGTATTTTCCTTCCTATGTCGTATTGTACTCCAGTGAGCCTCGTCGTGTGTGCATCTGCTGCATGTCCCTTCGTTTTGCAAGTACCACATTTATTGAATTTTTTAGTTACGATGGCAACATCACTACAAGTTGTCTGTGAAGTAATGTGCACTCAAGCGGTTTCCGTGGTGTAGCGGTTATCACGTCTGCCTAACACGCAGAAGGTCCCCGGTTCGATCCCGGGCGGAAACACCTTTTCATCACTTTAAGCAAGACTTACTAACATGCATCTGCTACCATCTGTACCCGAAACATTCGTAATTGCCTTCATGCGTCGGATCAGACTGTCAATTGCTCACATCAAATAAGAAATTCATTTGATATTGGAGGCGCGCTTTTTGCGCTGACTGAGCCACTGACGTGCGATCAGTTTGCACAAAACGCTAGGGCTCGTCCGGGATTTGAACCCGGGACCTCCTGCACCCTAAGCAGGAATCATACCCCTAGACCAACGAGCCCTGTGGCACGTCGAATGCCAGTTATTCCAGTCCCTCGATGTTTTCCAGGGTGCTCTGGAAGTCTCGTTTAGGCTGGCGGGATGGGGGCGGCGCGAATTCCCGCGGTCGGCGGCCTTCCTGGGCTATTGGTACCATCATGTAGAGCTGCCCCTGGGCTCGCACTGCCTGCTGCTGAGAAAGTGATTGCTTTTGCTGATATGACTTGCAATAACGACTGCGCGAAACGCCGCTATCTCGTTAGGGGTGCTACGGCAGACACCCTCTCGAGAACCCCGAAGACTTCTTGAGCCCTCGGCTGCGATGGGTTCCAGGCTGACAAAAGAACTGTCGTGTGTGCATTCGCGGACGAGAGAAAGGCTGAGGCAATTTCGAGTGAACAAGGATGGACTCCTCGGCTCCGTCGTTTCCGTAGTGTAGCGGTTATCACGTCTGCTTCACACGCAGCAGGTCCCCGGTTCGATCCCGGGCGGGAACAGTATTTTCCTGCCTATGTCGTATTGTACTCCAGTGAGCCTCGTCGTGTGTGCATCTGCTGCATGTCTCTTCGTTTTGCAAGTACCACATTTATTGAATTTTTTAGTTACGATGGCAACATCACTACAAGTTGTCTGTGAAGTAAGGTGCAATCAAGCAGTTTCCGTGGTGTAGCGGTTATCACGTCTGCCTAACACGCAGAAGGTTCCCGGGCGGAAACACTTTTTCATCACTTTAAGCAAGACTTACTAACATGCGTCTGCTACCATCTGTACCCGAAACCTTCGTAATTGCCTTCATGCGTCGGACCAGAGTGTCAATTGCTCACATCAAATAAGAAATTCATTTGACATTGGCGGCGAGCTTTTTGCGCTGACTCAGCCACTGACGTGCGATCAGTTTGCACAAATGCTAGGGCTCGTCCGGGATTTAAACCCGGGACCTCCTGCACCCTAAGCAGGAATCATACCCATAGACCAACGAGCCCTGTGGCACGTAGAATGCCAGTTATTCCAGTCCCTCGATGTCTTCCAGGGTGCTCTGGAAGTCTCGTTTAGGCTGGCGGGATGGGGGCGGCGCGAATTCCCGCGGTCGGCGGCCTTCCTGGGCTATTGGTACCTTCATGTAGAGCTGCCCCTGGGCTCGCACTGCCTGCTGCTGAGAAAGTGATTGCTTTTGCTGATATGACTTGCAATAACGACTGCGCGAAACGCCGCTATCTCGTTAGGGGTGCTACGGCAGACACCCTCTCGAGAACCCCGAAGACATCTTGAGCCCTCGGCTGCGATGGGTTCCAGGCTGACAAAAGAACTGTCGTGTGTGCATTCGCGGACGAGAGAAAGGCTGAGGCAAGTTCGAGTGAACAAGGATGGACTCCTCGGCTCCGTCGTTTCCGTAGTGTAGCGGTTATCACGTCTGCTTCACACGCAGAAGGTCCCCGGTTCGATCCCGGGCGGGAACAGTATTTTCCTGCCTATGTCGTATTGTACTCCAGTGAGCCTCGTCGTGTGTGCATCTGCTGCATGTCCCTTCGTTTTGCAAGTACCACATTTATTGAATTTTTTAGTTACGATGGCAACATCACTACAAGTTGTCTGTGAAGTAAGGTGCACTGAAGCAGTTTCCGTGGTGTAGCGGTTATCACGTCTGCCTAACACGCAGAAGGTCCCCGGTTCGATCCCGGGCGGAAACACTTTTTCATCACTTTAAGCAAGACTTACTAACATGCATCTGCTACCATCTGTACCCGAAACCTTCGTAATTGCCTTCATGCGTCGGACCAGAGTGTCAATTGCTCACATCAAATAAGAAATTCATTTGACATTGGCGGCGAGCTTTTTGCGCTGACTCAGCCACTGACGTGCGATCAGTTTGCACAAAACGCTAGGGCTCGTCCGGGATTTGAACCCGGGACCTCCTGCACCCTAAGCAGGAATCATACCCCTAGACCAACGAGCCCTGTGGCACGTCGAATGCCAGTTATTGCAGTCCCTCGATGTCTTCCAGGGTGCTCTGGAAGTCTCGTTTAGGCTGGCGGGATGGGGGCGGCGCGAATTCCAGCGGTCGGCGGCCTTCCTGGGCTATTGGTACCTTCATGTAGAGCTGCCCCTGGGCTCGCACTGCCTGCTGCTGAGAAAGTGATTGCTTTTGCTGATATGACTTGCAATAACGACTGCGCGAAACGCCGCTATCTCGTTAGGGGTGCTACGGCAGACACCCTCTCGAGAACCCCGAAGACATCTTGAGCCCTCGGCTGCGATGGGTTCCAGGCTGACAAAAGAACTGTCGTGTGTGCATTCGCGGACGAGAGAAAGGCTGAGGCAAGTTCGAGTGAACAAGGATGGACTCCTCGGCTCCGTCGTTTCCGTAGTGTAGCGGTTATCACGTCTGCTTCACACGCAGAAGGTCCCCGGTTCGATCCCGGGCGGGAACAGTATTTTCCTGCCTATGTCGTATTGTACTCCAGTGAGCCTCGTCGTGTGTGCATCTGCTGCATGTCCCTTCGTTTTGCAAGTACCACATTTATTGAATTTTTTAGTTACGATGGCAACATCACTACAAGTTGTCTGTGAAGTAAGGTGCACTCAAGCAGTTTTCGTGGTGTAGCGGTTATCACGTCTGCCTAACACGCAGAAGGTCCCCGGTTCGATCCCGGGCGGAAACACCTTTTCATCACTTTAAGCAAGACTTACTAACATGCATCTGCTACCATCTGTACCCGAAACCTTCGTAATTGCCTTCATGCGTCGGATCAGACTGTCAATTGCTCACATCAAATAAGAAATTCATTTGATATTGGCGGCGAGCTTTTTGCGCTGACTGAGCCACTGACGTGCGATCAGTTTGCACAAAACGCTAGGGCTCGTCCGGGATTTGAACCCGGGACCTCCTGCAGCCTAAGCAGGAATCATACCCCTAGACCAACGAGCCCTGTGGCACGTCGAATGCCAGTTATTCCAGTCCCTCGATGTCTTCCAGGGTGCTCTGGAAGTCTCGTTTAGGCTGGCGGGATGGGGGCGGCGCGAATTCCAGCGGTCGGCGGCCTTCCTGGGCTATTGGTACCTTCATGTAGATCTGCCCCTGGGCTCGCACTGCCTGCTGCTGAGAAAGTGATTGCTTTTGCTGATATGACTTGCAATAACGACTGCGCGAAACGCCGCTATCTCGTTAGGGGTGCTACGGCAGACACCCTCTCGAGAACCCCGAAGACATCTTGAGCCCTCGGCTGCGATGGGTTCCAGGCTGACAAAAGAACTGTCGTGTGTGCATTCGCGGACGAGAGAAAGGCTGAGGCAAGTTCGAGTGAACAAGGATGGACTCCTCGGCTCCGTCGTTTCCGTAGTGTAGCGGTTATCACATCTGCTTCACACGCAGAAAGTCCCCGGTTCGATCCCGGGCGGGAACAGTATTTTCCTGCCTATGTCGTATTGTACTCCAGTGAGCCTCGTCGTGTGTGCATCTGCTGCATGTCCCTTCGTTTTGCAAGTACCACATTTATTGAATTTTTTAGTTACGATGGCAACATCACTACAAGTTGTCTGTGAAGTAATGTGCACTCAAGCGGTTTCCGTGGTGTAGCGGTTATCACGTCTGCCTAACACGCAGAAGGTCCCCGGTTCGATCCCGGGCGGAAACACCTTTTCATCACTTTAAGCAAGACTTACTAACATGCATCTGCTACCATCTGTACCCGAAACATTCGTAATTGCCTTCATGCGTCGGATCAGACAGTCAATTGCTCACATCAAATAAGAAATTCATTTGATATTGGAGGCGAGCTTTTTGCGCTGACTGAGCCACTGACGTGCGATCAGTTTGCACAAAACGCTAGGGCTCGTCCGGGATTTGAACCCGGGACCTCCTGCACCCTAAGCAGGAATCATACCCCTAGACCAACGAGCCCTGTGGCACGTCGAATGCCAGTTATTCCAGTCCCTCGATGTTTTCCAGGGTGCTCTGGAAGTCTCGTTTAGGCTGGCGGGATGGGGGCGGCGCGAATTCCCGCGGTCGGCGGCCTTCCTGGGCTATTGGTACCATCATGTAGAGCTGCCCCTGGGCTCGCACTGCCTGCTGCTGAGAAAGTGATTGCTTTTGCTGATATGACTTGCAATAACGACTGCGCGAAACGCCGCTATCTCGTTAGGGGTGCTACGGCAGACACCCTCTCGAGAACCCCGAAGACTTCTTGAGCCCTCGGCTGCGATGGGTTCCAGGCTGACAAAAGAACTGTCGTGTGTGCATTCGCGGACGAGAGAAAGGCTGAGGCAATTTCGAGTGAACAAGGATGGACTCCTCGGCTCCGTCGTTTCCGTAGTGTAGCGGTTATCACGTCTGCTTCACACGCAGCAGGTCCCCGGTTCGATCCCGGGCGGGAACAGTATTTTCCTGCCTATGTCGTATTGTACTCCAGTGAGCCTCGTCGTGTGTGCATCTGCTGCATGTCCCTTCGTTTTGCAAGTACCACATTTATTGAATTTTTTAGTTACGATGGCAACATCACTACAAGTTGTCTGTGAAGTAAGGTGCAATCAAGCAGTTTCCGTGGTGTAGCGGTTATCACGTCTGCCTAACACGCAGAAGGTTCCCGGGCGGAAACACTTTTTCATCACTTTAAGCAAGACTTACTAACATGCGTCTGCTACCATCTGTACCCGAAACCTTCGTAATTGCCTTCATGCGTCGGACCAGAGTGTCAATTGCTCACATCAAATAAGAAATTCATTTGACATTGGCGGCGAGCTTTTTGCGCTGACTCAGCCACTGACGTGCGATCAGTTTGCACAAATGCTAGGGCTCGTCCGGGATTTGAACCCGGGACCTCCTGCACCCTAAGCAGGAATCATACCCATAGACCAACGAGCCCTGTGGCACGTAGAATGCCAGTTATTCCAGTCCCTCGATGTCTTCCAGGGTGCTCTGGAAGTCTCGTTTAGGCTGGCGGGATGGGGGCGGCGCGAATTCCCGCGGTCGGCGGCCTTCCTGGGCTATTGGTACCTTCATGTAGAGCTGCCCCTGGGCTCGCACTGCCTGCTGCTGAGAAAGTGATTGCTTTTGCTGATATGACTTGCAATAACGACTGCGCGAAACGCCGCTATCTCGTTAGGGGTGCTACGGCAGACACCCTCTCGAGAACCCCGAAGACATCTTGAGCCCTCGGCTGCGATGGGTTCCAGGCTGACATAAGAACTGTCGTGTGTGCATTCGCGGACGAGAGAAAGGCTGAGGCAAGTTCGAGTGAACAAGGATGGACTCCTCGGCTCCGTCGTTTCCGTAGTGTAGCGGTTATCACGTCTGCTTCACACGCAGAAGGTCCCCGGTTCGATCCCGGGCGGGAACAGTATTTTCCTGCCTATGTCGTATTGTACTCCAGTGAGCCTCTTCGTGTGTGCATCTGCTGCATGTCCCTTCGTTTTGCAAGTACCACATTTATTGAATTTTTTAGTTACGATGGCAACATCACTACAAGTTGTCTGTGAAGTAAGATGCACTCAAGCAGTTTCCGTGGTGTAGCGGTTGTCACGTCTGCCTAACACGCAGAAGGTCCCCGGTTCGATCCCGGGCGGAAACACTTTTTCATCATCTTAAGCGAGACTTACTAACATGCATCTGCTACCATCTGTACCCGAAACCTTCGTAATTGCTTTCATGCGTCGGACCAGAGTGTCAATTGCTCACATCAAATAAGAAATTCATTTGACATTGGCGGCGAGCTTTTTGCGCTGACTCAGCCACTGACGTGCGATCAGTTTGCACAAAACGCTAGGGCTCGTCCGGGATTTGAACCCGGGACCTCCTGCACCCTAAGCAGGAATCATACCCCTAGACCAACGAGCCCTGTGGCACGTCGAATGCCAGTTATTCCAGTCCCTCGATGTCTTCCAGGGTGCTCTGGAAGTCTCGTTTAGGCTGGCGGGATGGAGGCGGCGCGAATTCCCGCGGTCGGCGGCCTTCCTGGGCTATTGGTACCTTCATGTAGAGCTGCCCCTGGGCTCGCACTGCCTGCTGCTGAGAAAGTGATTGCTTTTGCTGATATGACTTGCAATAACGACTGCGCGAAACGCCGCTATCTCGTTAGGGGTGCTACGGCAGACACCCTCTCGAGAACCCCGAAGACTTCTTGAGCCCTCGGCTGCGATGGGTTCCAGGCTGACATAAGAACTGTCGTGTGTGCATTCGCGGACGAGAGAAAGGCTGAGGCAAGTTCGAGTGAACAAGGATGGACTCCTCAGCTCCGTCGTTTCCGTAGTGTAGCGGTTATCACGTCTGCTTCACACGCAGAAGGTCCCCGGTTCGATCCCGGGTGGGAACAGTATTTTCCTGCCTATGTCGTATTGTACTCCAGTGAGCCTCGTCGTGTGTGCATCTGCTGCATGTCCCTTCGTTTTGCAAGTACCACATTTATTGAATTTTTTAGTTACGATGGCAACATCACTACAAGTTGTCTGTGAAGTAAGGTGCAATCAAGCAGTTTCCGTGGTGTAGCGGTTATCACGTCTGCCTAACACGCAGAAGGTTCCCGGGCGGAAACACTTTTTCATCACTTTAAGCAAGACTTACTAACATGCATCTGCTACCATCTGTACCCGAAACCTTCGTAATTGCCTTCATGCGTCGGACCAGAGTGTCAATTGCTCACATCAAATAAGAAATTCATTTGACATTGGCGGCGAGCTTTTTGCGCTGACTCAGCCACTGACGTGCGATCAGTTTGCACAAATGCTAGGGCTCGTCCGGGATTTGAACCCGGGACCTCCTGCACCCTAAGCAGGAATCATACCCCTAGACCAACGAGCCCTGTGGCACGTCGAATGCCAGTTATTCCAGTCCCTCGATGTCTTCCAGGGTGCTCTGGAAGTCTCGTTTAGGCTGGCGGGATGGAGGCGGCGCGAATTCCCGCGGTCGGCGGCCTTCCTGGGCTATTGGTACCTTCATGTAGAGCTGCCCCTGGGCTCGCACTGCCTGCTGCTGAGAAAGTGATTGCTTTTGCTGATATGACTTGCAATAACGACTGCGCGAAACGCCGCTATCTCGTTAGGGGTGCTACGGCAGACACCCTCTCGAGAACCCCGAAGACTTCTTGAGCCCTCGGCTGCGATGGGTTCCAGGCTGACAAAAGAACTGTCGTGTGTGCATTCGCGGACGAGAGAAAGGCTGAGGCAATTTCGAGTGAACAAGGATGGACTCCTCGGCTCCGTCGTTTCCGTAGTGTAGCGGTTATCACGTCTGCTTCACACGCAGCAGGTCCCCGGTTCGATCCCGGGCGGGAACAGTATTTTCCTGCCTATGTCGTATTGTACTCCAGTGAGCCTCGTCGTGTGTGCATCTGCTGCATGTCTCTTCGTTTTGCAAGTACCACATTTATTGAATTTTTTAGTTACGATGGCAACATCACTACAAGTTGTCTGTGAAGTAAGGTGCAATCAAGCAGTTTCCGTGGTGTAGCGGTTATCACGTCTGCCTAACACGCAGAAGGTTCCCGGGCGGAAACACTTTTTCATCACTTTAAGCAAGACTTACTAACATGCATCTGCTACCATCTGTACCCGAAACCTTCGTAATTGCCTTCATGCGTCGGACCAGAGTGTCAATTGCTCACATCAAATAAGAAATTCATTTGACATTGGCGGCGAGCTTTTTGCGCTGACTCAGCCACTGACGTGCGATCAGTTTGCACAAAACGCTAGGGCTCGTCCGGGATTTGAACCCGGGACCTCCTGCACCCTAAGCAGGAATCATACCCCTAGACCAACGAGCCCTGTGGCACGTCGAATGCCAGTTATTGCAGTCCCTCGATGTCTTCCAGGGTGCTCTGGAAGTCTCGTTTAGGCTGGCGGGATGGGGGCGGCGCGAATTCCAGCGGTCGGCGGCCTTCCTGGGCTATTGGTACCTTCATGTAGAGCTGCCCCTGGGCTCGCACTGCCTGCTGCTGAGAAAGTGATTGCTTTTGCTGATATGACTTGCAATAACGACTGCGCGAAACGCCGCTATCTCGTTAGGGGTGCTACGGCAGACACCCTCTCGAGAACCCCGAAGACATCTTGAGCCCTCGGCTGCGATGGGTTCCAGGCTGACAAAAGAACTGTCGTGTGTGCATTCGCGGACGAGAGAAAGGCTGAGGCAATTTCGAGTGAACAAGGATGGACTCCTCGGCTCCGTCGTTTCCGTAGTGTAGCGGTTATCACGTCTGCTTCACACGCAGAAGGTCCCCGGTTCGATCCCGGGCGGGAACAGTATTTTCCTGCCTATGTCGTATTGTACTCCAGTGAGCCTCGTCGTGTGTGCATCTGCTGCATGTCCCTTCGTTTTGCAAGTACCACATTTATTGAATTTTTTAGTTACGATGGCAACATCACTACAAGTTGTCTGTGAAGTAAGGTGCACTCAAGCAGTTTTCGTGGTGTAGCGGTTATCACTACTGCCTAACACGCAGAAGGTCCCCGGTTCGATCCCGGGCGGAAACACCTTTTCATCACTTTAAGCAAGACTTACTAACATGCATCTGCTACCATCTGTACCCGAAACCTTCGTAATTGCCTTCATGCGTCGGATCAGACTGTCAATTGCTCACATCAAATAAGAAATTCATTTGATATTGGCGGCGAGCTTTTTGCGCTGACTGAGCCACTGACGTGCGATCAGTTTGCACAAAACGCTAGGGCTCGTCCGGGATTTGAACCCGGGACCTCCTGCAGCCTAAGCAGGAATCATACCCCTAGACCAACGAGCCCTGTGGCACGTCGAATGCCAGTTATTCCAGTCCCTCGATGTCTTCCAGGGTGCTCTGGAAGTCTCGTTTAGGCTGGCGGGATGGGGGCGGCGCGAATTCCAGCGGTCGGCGGCCTTCCTGGGCTATTGGTACCTTCATGTAGAGCTGCCCCTGGGCTCGCACTGCCTGCTGCTGAGAAAGTGATTGCTTTTGCTGATATGACTTGCAATAACGACTGCGCGAAACGCCGCTATCTCGTTAGGGGTGCTACGGCAGACACCCTCTCGAGAACCCCGAAGACATCTTGAGCCCTCGGCTGCGATGGGTTCCAGGCTGACAAAAGAACTGTCGTGTGTGCATTCGCGGACGAGAGAAAGGCTGAGGCAAGTTCGAGTGAACAAGGATGGACTCCTCGGCTCCGTCGTTTCCGTAGTGTAGCGGTTATCACATCTGCTTCACACGCAGAAAGTCCCCGGTTCGATCCCGGGCGGGAACAGTATTTTCCTGCCTATGTCGTATTGTACTCCAGTGAGCCTCGTCGTGTGTGCATCTGCTGCATGTCCCTTCGTTTTGCAAGTACCACATTTATTGAATTTTTTAGTTACGATGGCAACATCACTACAAGTTGTCTGTGAAGTAATGTGCACTCAAGCGGTTTCCGTGGTGTAGCGGTTATCACGTCTGCCTAACACGCAGAAGGTCCCCGGTTCGATCCCGGGCGGAAACACCTTTTCATCACTTTAAGCAAGACTTACTAACATGCATCTGCTACCATCTGTACCCGAAACATTCGTAATTGCCTTCATGCGTCGGATCAGACAGTCAATTGCTCACATCAAATAAGAAATTCATTTGATATTGGAGGCGAGCTTTTTGCGCTGACTGAGCCACTGACGTGCGATCAGTTTGCACAAAACGCTAGGGCTCGTCCGGGATTTGAACCCGGGACCTCCTGCACCCTAAGCAGGAATCATACCCCTAGACCAACGAGCCCTGTGGCACGTCGAATGCCAGTTATTCCAGTCCCTCGATGTTTTCCAGGGTGCTCTGGAAGTCTCGTTTAGGCTGGCGGGATGGGGGCGGCGCGAATTCCCGCGGTCGGCGGCCTTCCTGGGCTATTGGTACCATCATGTAGAGCTGCCCCTGGGCTCGCACTGCCTGCTGCTGAGAAAGTGATTGCTTTTGCTGATATGACTTGCAATAACGACTGCGCGAAACGCCGCTATCTCGTTAGGGGTGCTACGGCAGACACCCTCTCGAGAACCCCGAAGACTTCTTGAGCCCTCGGCTGCGATGGGTTCCAGGCTGACAAAAGAACTGTCGTGTGTGCATTCGCGGACGAGAGAAAGGCTGAGGCAATTTCGAGTGAACAAGGATGGACTCCTCGGCTCCGTCGTTTCCGTAGTGTAGCGGTTATCACGTCTGCTTCACACGCAGCAGGTCCCCGGTTCGATCCCGGGCGGGAACAGTATTTTCCTGCCTATGTCGTATTGTACTCCAGTGAGCCTCGTCGTGTGTGCATCTGCTGCATGTCCCTTCGTTTTGCAAGTACCACATTTATTGAATTTTTTAGTTACGATGGCAACATCACTACAAGTTGTCTGTGAAGTAAGGTGCAATCAAGCAGTTTCCGTGGTGTAGCGGTTATCACGTCTGCCTAACACGCAGAAGGTTCCCGGGCGGAAACACTTTTTCATCACTTTAAGCAAGACTTACTAACATGCGTCTGCTACCATCTGTACCCGAAACCTTCGTAATTGCCTTCATGCGTCGGACCAGAGTGTCAATTGCTCACATCAAATAAGAAATTCATTTGACATTGGCGGCGAGCTTTTTGCGCTGACTCAGCCACTGACGTGCGATCAGTTTGCACAAATGCTAGGGCTCGTCCGGGATTTGAACCCGGGACCTCCTGCACCCTAAGCAGGAATCATACCCATAGACCAACGAGCCCTGTGGCACGTAGAATGCCAGTTATTCCAGTCCCTCGATGTCTTCCAGGGTGCTCTGGAAGTCTCGTTTAGGCTGGCGGGATGGGGGCGGCGCGAATTCCCGCGGTCGGCGGCCTTCCTGGGCTATTGGTACCTTCATGTAGAGCTGCCCCTGGGCTCGCACTGCCTGCTGCTGAGAAAGTGATTGCTTTTGCTGATATGACTTGCAATAACGACTGCGCGAAACGCCGCTATCTCGTTAGGGGTGCTACGGCAGACACCCTCTCGAGAACCCCGAAGACATCTTGAGCCCTCGGCTGCGATGGGTTCCAGGCTGACATAAGAACTGTCGTGTGTGCATTCGCGGACGAGAGAAAGGCTGAGGCAAGTTCGAGTGAACAAGGATGGACTCCTCGGCTCCGTCGTTTCCGTAGTGTAGCGGTTATCACGTCTGCTTCACACGCAGAAGGTCCCCGGTTCGATCCCGGGCGGGAACAGTATTTTCCTGCCTATGTCGTATTGTACTCCAGTGAGCCTCTTCGTGTGTGCATCTGCTGCATGTCCCTTCGTTTTGCAAGTACCACATTTATTGAATTTTTTAGTTACGATGGCAACATCACTACAAGTTGTCTGTGAAGTAAGATGCACTCAAGCAGTTTCCGTGGTGTAGCGGTTGTCACGTCTGCCTAACACGCAGAAGGTCCCCGGTTCGATCCCGGGCGGAAACACTTTTTCATCACTTTAAGCGAGACTTACTAACATGCATCTGCTACCATCTGTACCCGAAACCTTCGTAATTGCTTTCATGCGTCGGACCAGAGTGTCAATTGCTCACATCAAATAAGAAATTCATTTGACATTGGCGGCGAGCTTTTTGCGCTGACTCAGCCACTGACGTGCGATCAGTTTGCACAAAACGCTAGGGCTCGTCCGGGATTTGAACCCGGGACCTCCTGCACCCTAAGCAGGAATCATACCCCTAGACCAACGAGCCCTGTGGCACGTCGAATGCCAGTTATTCCAGTCCCTCGATGTCTTCCAGGGTGCTCTGGAAGTCTCGTTTAGGCTGGCGGGATGGAGGCGGCGCGAATTCCCGCGGTCGGCGGCCTTCCTGGGCTATTGGTACCTTCATGTAGAGCTGCCCCTGGGCTCGCACTGCCTGCTGCTGAGAAAGTGATTGCTTTTGCTGATATGACTTGCAATAACGACTGCGCGAAACGCCGCTATCTCGTTAGGGGTGCTACGGCAGACACCCTCTCGAGAACCCCGAAGACTTCTTGAGCCCTCGGCTGCGATGGGTTCCAGGCTGACATAAGAACTGTCGTGTGTGCATTCGCGGACGAGAGAAAGGCTGAGGCAAGTTCGAGTGAACAAGGATGGACTCCTCGGCTCCGTCGTTTCCGTAGTGTAGCGGTTATCACGTCTGCTTCACACGCAGAAGGTCCCCGGTTCGATCCCGGGTGGGAAGAGTATTTTCCTGCCTATGTCGTATTGTACTCCAGTGAGCCTCGTCGTGTGTGCATCTGCTGCATGTCCCTTCGTTTTGCAAGTACCACATTTATTGAATTTTTTAGTTACGATGGCAACATCACTACAAGTTGTCTGTGAAGTAAGGTGCAATCAAGCAGTTTCCGTGGTGTAGCGGTTATCACGTCTGCCTAACACGCAGAAGGTTCCCGGGCGGAAACACTTTTTCATCACTTTAAGCAAGACTTACTAACATGCATCTGCTACCATCTGTACCCGAAACCTTCGTAATTGCCTTCATGCGTCGGACCAGAGTGTCAATTGCTCACATCAAATAAGAAATTCATTTGACATTGGCGGCGAGCTTTTTGCGCTGACTCAGCCACTGACGTGCGATCAGTTTGCACAAATGCTAGGGCTCGTCCGGGATTTGAACCCGGGACCTCCTGCACCCTAAGCAGGAATCATACCCCTAGACCAACGAGCCCTGTGGCACGTCGAATGCCAGTTATTCCAGTCCCTCGATGTCTTCCAGGGTGCTCTGGAAGTCTCGTTTAGGCTGGCGGGATGGAGGCGGCGCGAATTCCCGCGGTCGGCGGCCTTCCTGGGCTATTGGTACCTTCATGTAGAGCTGCCCCTGGGCTCGCACTGCCTGCTGCTGAGAAAGTGATTGCTTTTGCTGATATGACTTGCAATAACGACTGCGCGAAACGCCGCTATCTCGTTAGGGGTGCTACGGCAGACACCCTCTCGAGAACCCCGAAGACTTCTTGAGCCCTCGGCTGCGATGGGTTCCAGGCTGACAAAAGAACTGTCGTGTGTGCATTCGCGGACGAGAGAAAGGCTGAGGCAATTTCGAATGAACAAGGATGGACTCCTCGGCTCCGTCGTTTCCGTAGTGTAGCGGTTATCACGTCTGCTTCACACGCAGCAGGTCCCCGGTTCGATACCGGGCGGGAACAGTATTTTCCTGCCTATGTCGTATTGTACTCCAGTGAGCCTCGTCGTGTGTGCATCTGCTGCATGTCCCTTCGTTTTGCAAGTACCACATTTATTGAATTTTTTAGTTACGATGGCAACATCACTACAAGTTGTCTGTGAAGTAAGGTGCAATCAAGCAGTTTCCGTGGTGTAGCGGTTATCACGTCTGCCTAACACGCAGAAGGTCCCCGGTTCGATCCCGGGCGGAAACACTTTTTCATCACTTTAAGCAAGACTTACTAACATGCATCTGCTACCATCTGTACCCGAAACCTTCGTAATTGCCTTCATGCGTCGGACCAGAGTGTCAATTGCTCACATCAAATAAGAAATTCATTTGACATTGGCGGCGAGCTTTTTGCGCTGACTCAGCCACTGACGTGCGATCAGTTTGCACAAATGCTAGGGCTCGTCCGGGATTTGAACCCGGGACCTCCTGCACCCTAAGCAGGAATCATACCCCTAGACCAACGAGCCCTGTGGCACGTCGAATGCCAGTTATTCCAGTCCCTCGATGTCTTCCAGGGTGCTCTGGAAGTCTCGTTTAGGCTGGCGGGATGGAGGCGGCGCGAATTCCCGCGGTCGGCGGCCTTCCTGGGCTATTGGTACCTTCATGTAGAGCTGCCCCTGGGCTCGCACTGCCTGCTGCTGAGAAAGTGATTGCTTTTGCTGATATGACTTGCAATAACGACTGCGCGAAACGCCGCTATCTCGTTAGGGGTGCTACGGCAGACACCCTCTCGAGAACCCCGAAGACTTCTTGAGCCCTCGGCTGCGATGGGTTCCAGGCTGACATAAGAACTGTCGTGTGTGCATTCGCGGACGAGAGAAAGGCTGAGGCAAGTTCGAGTGAACAAGGATGGACTCCTCGGCTCCGTCGTTTCCGTAGTGTAGCGGTTATCACGTCTGCTTCACACGCAGCAGGTCCCCGGTTCGATCCCGGGTGGGAACAGTATTTTCCTGCCTATGTCGTATTGTACTCCAGTGAGCCTCGTCGTGTGTGCATCTGCTGCATGTCCCTTCGTTTTGCAAGTACCACATTTATTGAATTTTTTAGTTACGATGGCAACATCACTACAAGTTGTCTGTGAAGTAATGTGCACTCAAGCAGTTTCCGTGGTGTAGTGGTTATCACGTCTGCCTAACACGCAGAAGGTCCCCGGTTCGATCCCGGGCGGAAACACCTTTTCATCACTTTAAGCAAGACTTACTAACATGCATCTGCTACCATCTGTACCCGAAACCTTCGTAATTGCCTTCATGCGTCGGATCAGACTGTCAATTGCTCACATCAAATAAGAAATTCATTTGATATTGGAGGCGAGCTTTTTGCGCTGACTGAGCCACTGACGTGCGATCAGTTTGCACAAAACGCTAGGGCTCGTCCGGGATTTTAACCCGGGACCTCCTGCACCCTAAGCAGGAATCATACCCCTAGACCAACGAGCCCTGTGGCACGTCGAATGCCAGTTATTCCAGTCCCTCGATGTTTTCCAGGGTGCTCTGGAAGTCTCGTTTAGGCTGGCGGGATGGGGGCAGCGCGAATTCCCGCGGTCGGCGGCCTTCCTGGGCTATTGGTACCTTCATGTAGAGCTGCCCCTGGGCTCGCACTGCCTGCTGCTGAGAAAGTGATTGCTTTTGCTGATATGACTTGCAATAACGACTGCGCGAAACGCCGCTATCTCGTTAGGGGTGCTACGGCAGACACCCTCTCGAGAACCCCGAAGACTTCTTGAGCCCTCGGCTGCGATGGGTTCCAGGCTGACAAAAGAACTGTCGTGTGTGCATTCGCGGACGAGAGAAAGGCTGAGGCAATTTCGAGTGAACAAGGATGGACTCCTCGGCTCCGTCGTTTCCGTAGTGTAGCGGTTATCACGTCTGCTTCACACGCAGCAGGTCCCCGGTTCGATCCCGGGCGGGAACAGTATTTTCCTGCCTATGTCGTATTGTACTCCAGTGAGCCTCGTCGTGTGTGCATCTGCTGCATGTCCCTTCGTTTTGCAAGTACCACATTTATTGAATTTTTTAGTTACGATGGCAACATCACTACAAGTTGTCTGTGAAGTAAGGTGCAATCAAGCAGTTTCCGTGGCGTAGCGGTTATTACGTCTGCCTAACACGCAGAAGGTTCCCGGGCGGAAACACTTTTTCATCACTTTAAGCAAGACTTACTAACATGCATCTGCTACCATCTGTACCCGAAACCTTCGTAATTGCCTTCATGCGTCGGACCAGAGTGTCAATTGCTCACATCAAATAAGAAATTCATTTGACATTGGCGGCGAGCTTTTTGCGCTGACTCAGCCACTGACGTGCGATCAGTTTGCACAAATGCTAGGGCTCGTCCGGGATTTGAACCCGGGACCTCCTGCACCCTAAGCAGGAATCATACCCATAGACCAACGAGCCCTGTGGCACGTCGAATGCCAGTTATTGCAGTCCCTCGATGTCTTCCAGGGTGCTCTGGAAGTCTCGTTTAGGCTGGCGGGATGGGGGCGGCGCGAATTCCCGCGGTCGGCGGCCTTCCTGGGCTATTGGTACCTTTTTTTTTTTTTTTTCTTTTTTTTTCTTTTTTTTTTTTTTTTTTATTTTAAAATGGGCCTCCTACCTCCCCTATAGCCCAACCTTTTCCGCTCCAAATTGCCGCCATCCTCTAGTGTCGTCACAGCACTTAAAGTTGAGTGCTGACTAGTGCAAGTCGAATGGTAAATTTGAGGCACACTCTGCTATGCCGCAGGGAGCGACGACACACAACTCTTAAAGACACCTCGACTTGCAGGTGTGAGGCAAGGAATGAAAGAAAGAAAGTAAAAAAATAAAGAAAGAAAGAAAGAAATGAAGGCAAATAAAACAGGGACGGCAGCACACACAACTGAAAACGAAATCGGCGAGATAATTCCATCGCCCAGAGAAGTAACGAAATAAGGATTCTCTAAGATGTATTACGTGGTTTCCAATTTCTTAATACTATTCCAGACAGAGTGCACACGATTGCTCATGTGTCCGATTATCAGTCCAGGAGTAACAGAGTAGAGGCTACTCGAGGGGTGCCTAGAGGGTCAACGACCACTCAAAGGCATAGACAAGTCAAGGGAAATGTGAAAAATTCAAGTGACAGAGCTCCAGGGAAGACACAGGCAAGGCCTGGAAGAGGCGCCTTAGTCGGCCTGGAATACCCTTTGGTAACCATGAACCATTGCGACTCTTAAAAATCTAGCAAAGGTAATGGTGTAAGTTCGGGTAGCTTCCGCCAAGCGATGTTGGCTCCACAGGTACTCCATGAAGGAGATAGCAGTGGTAAGGGAAAGGTCATAGATCGTGAAAATGGTGTGGCCCAAGAGCCACACCATCGCATTGCGTCGCGTCCGGGGGTTGGTCTGAAGATCAGGGGTAAGGAACCAGTCAATCGACACATTGTCCGGCGTCGTTCCTCCAATCAGCGCTAAGAGCACACAGGCAAGGTTCCAGACTTCCGCCACGTGAGGGCACAAGAGACGGTGCTCTCTCATGTAGAGCTGCCCCTGGGCTCGCACTGCCTGCTGCTGAGAAAGTGATTGCTTTTGCTGATATGACTTGCAATAACGACTGCGCGAAACGCCGCTATCTCGTTAGGGGTGCTACGGCAGACACCCTTCGAGAACCCCGAAGACATCTTGAGCCCTCGGCTGCGATGTGTTCCAGGCTGACAAAAGAACTGTCGTGTGTGCATTCGCGGACGAGAGAAAGGCTGAGGCAAGTTTGAGTGAACAAGGATGGACTCCTCGGCTCCGTCGTTTCCGTAGTGTAGCGGTTATCACGTCTGCTTCACACGCAGAAGGTCCCTGGTTCGATCCCGGCCGGGAACAGTATTTTCCTGCCTATGTCGTATTGTACTCCAGTGAGCCTCTTCGTGTGTGCATCTGCTGCATGTCCCTTCGTTTTGCAAGTACCACATTTATTGAATTTTTTAGTTACGATGGCAACATTACTACAAGTTGTCTGTGAAGTAAGATGCACTCAAGCAGTTTCCGTGGTGTAGCGGTTATCACGTCTGCCTAACACGCAGAAGGTCCCCGGTTCGATCCCGGGCGGAAACACTTTTTCATCACTTTAAGCGAGACTTACTAACATGCATCTGCTACCATCTGTACCCGAAACCTTCGTAATTGCTTTCATGCGTCGGACCAGAGTGTCAATTGCTCACATCAAATAAGAAATTCATTTGACATTGGCGGCGAGCTTTTTGCGCTGACTCAGCCACTGACGTGCGATCAGTTTGCACAAAACGCTAGGGCTCGTCCGGGATTTGAACCCGGGACCTCCTGCACCCTAAGCAGGAATCATACCCCTAGACCAACGAGCCCTGTGGCACGTCGAATGCCAGTTATTCCAGTCCCTCGATGTCTTCCAGGGTGCTCTGGAAGTCTCGTTTAGGCTGGCGGGGTGGGGGCGGCGCGAATTCCAGCGGTCGGCGGCCTTCCTGGGCTATTGGTACCTTCATGTAGAGCTGCCCCTGGGCTCGCACTGCCTGCTGCTGAGAAAGTGATTGCTTTTGCTGATATGACTTGCAATAACGACTGCGCGAAACGCCGCTATCTCGTTAGGGGTGCTACGGCAGACACCCTCTCGAGAACCCCGAAGACTTCTTGAGCCCTCGGCTGCGATGGGTTCCAGGCTGACATAAGAACTGTCGTGTGTGCATTCGCGGACGAGAGAAAGGCTGAGGCAAGTTCGAGTGAACAAGGATGGACTCCTCGGCTCCGTCGTTTCCGTAGTGTAGCGGTTATCACGTCTGCTTCACACGCAGAAGGTCCCCGGTTCGATCCCGGGTGGGAACAGTATTTTCCTGCCTATGTCGTATTGTACTCCAGTGAGCCTCGTCGTGTGTGCATCTGCTGCATGTCCCTTCGTTTTGCAAGTACCACATTTATTGAATTTTTTAGTTACGATGGCAACATCACTACAAGTTGTCTGTGAAGTAATGTGCACTCAAGCAGTTTCCGTGGTGTAGTGGTTATCACGTCTGCCTAACACGCAGAAGGTCCCCGGTTCGATCCCGGGCGGAAACACCTTTTCATCACTTTAAGCAAGACTTACTAACATGCATCTGCTACCATCTGTACCCGAAACATTCGTAATTGCCTTCATGCGTCGGATCAGACTGTCAATTGCTCACATCAAATAAGAAATTCATTTGATATTGGAGGCGAGCTTTTTGCGCTGACTGAGCCACTGACGTGCGATCAGTTTGCACAAAACGCTAGGGCTCGTCCGGGATTTGAACCCGGGACCTCCTGCACCCTAAGCAGGAATCATACCCCTAGACCAACGAGCCCTGTGGCACGTCGAATGCCAGTTATTCCAGTCCCTCGATGTTTTCCAGGGTGCTCTGGAAGTCTCGTTTAGGCTGGCGGGATGGGGGCGGCGCGAATTCCCGCGGTCGGCGGCCTTCCTGGGCTATTGGTACCTTCATGTAGAGCTGCCCCTGGGCTCGCACTGCCTGCTGCTGAGAAAGTGATTGCTTTTGCTGATATGACTTGCAATAACGACTGCGCGAAACGCCGCTATCTCGTTAGGGGTGCTACGGCAGACACCCTCTCGAGAACCCCGAAGACTTCTTGAGCCCTCGGCTGCGATGGGTTCCAGGCTGACAAAAGAACTGTCGTGTGTGCATTCGCGGACGAGAGAAAGGCTGAGGCAATTTCGAGTGAACAAGGATGGACTCCTCGGCTCCGTCGTTTCCGTAGTGTAGCGGTTATCACGTCTGCTTCACACGCAGCAGGTCCCCGGTTCGATCCCGGGTGGGAACAGTATTTTCCTGCCTATGTCGTATTGTACTCCAGTGAGCCTCGTCGTGTGTGCATCTGCTGCATGTCCCTTCGTTTTGCAAGTACCACATTTATTGAATTTTTTAGTTACGATGGCAACATCACTACAAGTTGTCTGTGAAGTAAGGTGCAATCAAGCAGTTTCCGTGGTGTAGCGGTTATCACGTCTGCCTAACACGCAGAAGGTTCCCGGGCGGAAACACTTTTTCATCACTTTAAGCAAGACTTACTAACATGCATCTGCTACCATCTGTACCCGAAACCTTCGTAATTGCCTTCATGCGTCGGACCAGAGTGTCAATTGCTCACATCAAATAAGAAATTCATTTGACATTGGCGGCGAGCTTTTTGCGCTGACTCAGCCACTGACGTGCGATCAGTTTGCACAAATGCTAGGGCTCGTCCGGGATTTGAACCCGGGACCTCCTGCACCCTAAGCAGGAATCATACCCATAGACCAACGAGCCCTGTGGCACGTCGAATGCCAGTTATTCCAGTCCCTCGATGTCTTCCAGGGTGCTCTGGAAGTCTCGTTCAGGCTGGCGGGATGGGGGCGGCGCGAATTCCCGCGGTCGGCGGCCTTCCTGGGCTATTGGTACCTTCATGTAGAGCTGCCCCTGGGCTCGCACTGCCTGCTGCTGAGAAAGTGATTGCTTTTGCTGATATGACTTGCAATAACGACTGCGCGAAACGCCGCTATCTCGTTAGGGGTGCTACGGCAGACACCCTTCGAGAACCCCGAAGACATCTTGAGCCCTCGGCTGCGATGTGTTCCAGGCTGACAAAAGAAATGTCGTGTGTGCATTCGCGGACGAGAGAAAGGCTGAGGCAAGTTCGAGTGAACAAGGATGGACTCCTCGGCTCCGTCGTTTCCGTAGTGTAGCGGTTATCACGTCTGCTTCACACGCAGCAGGTCCCCGGTTCGATCCCGGGTGGGAACAGTATTTTCCTGCCTATGTCGTATTGTACTCCAGTGAGCCTCGTCGTGTGTGCATCTGCTGCATGTCCCTTCGTTTTGCAAGTACCACATTTATTGAATTTTTTAGTTACGATGGCAACATTACTACAAGTTGTCTGTGAAGTAAGATGCACTCAAGCAGTTTCCGTGGTGTAGCGGTTATCACGTCTGCCTAACACGCAGAAGGTCCCCGGTTCGATCCCGGGCGGAAACACTTTTTCATCACTTTAAGCGAGACTTACTAACATGCATCTGCTACCATCTGTACCCGAAACCTTCGTAATTGCTTTCATGCGTCGGACCAGAGTGTCAATTGCTCACATCAAATAAGAAATTCATTTGACATTGGCGGCGAGCTTTTTGCGCTGACTCAGCCACTGACGTGCGATCAGTTTGCACAAAACGCTAGGGCTCGTCCGGGATTTGAACCCGGGACCTCCTGCACCCTAAGCAGGAATCATACCCCTAGACCAACGAGCCCTGTGGCACGTCGAATGCCAGTTATTCCAGTCCCTCGATGTCTTCCAGGGTGCTCTGGAAGTCTCGTTTAGGCTGGCGGGATGGGGGCGGCGCGAATTCCAGCGGTCGGCGGCCTTCCTGGGCTATTGGTACCTTCATGTAGAGCTGCCCCTGGGCTCGCACTGCCTGCTGCTGAGAAAGTGATTGCTTTTGCTGATATGACTTGCAATAACGACTGCGCGAAACGCCGCTATCTCGTTAGGGGTGCTACGGCAGACACCCTCTCGAGAACCCCGAAGACTTCTTGAGCCCTCGGCTGCGATGGGTTCCAGGCTGACATAAGAACTGTCGTGTGTGCATTCGCGGACGAGAGAAAGGCTGAGGCAAGTTCGAGTGAACAAGGATGGACTCCTCGGCTCCGTCGTTTCCGTAGTGTAGCGGTTATCACGTCTGCTTCACACGCAGAAGGTCCCCGGTTCGATCCCGGGTGGGAACAGTATTTTCCTGCCTATGTCGTATTGTACTCCAGTGAGCCTCGTCGTGTGTGCATCTGCTGCATGTCCCTTCGTTTTGCAAGTACCACATTTATTGAATTTTTTAGTTACGATGGCAACATCACTACAAGTTGTCTGTGAAGTAATGTGCACTCAAGCAGTTTCCGTGGTGTAGTGGTTATCACGTCTGCCTAACACGCAGAAGGTCCCCGGTTCGATCCCGGGCGGAAACACCTTTTCATCACTTTAAGCAAGACTTACTAACATGCATCTGCTACCATCTGTACCCGAAACATTCGTAATTGCCTTCATGCGTCGGATCAGACTGTCAATTGCTCACATCAAATAAGAAATTCATTTGATATTGGAGGCGAGCTTTTTGCGCTGACTGAGCCACTGACGTGCGATCAGTTTGCACAAAACGCTAGGGCTCGTCCGGGATTTGAACCCGGGACCTCCTGCACCCTAAGCAGGAATCATACCCCTAGACCAACGAGCCCTGTGGCACGTCGAATGCCAGTTATTCCAGTCCCTCGATGTTTTCCAGGGTGCTCTGGAAGTCTCGTTTAGGCTGGCGGGATGGGGGCGGCGCGAATTCCCGCGGTCGGCGGCCTTCCTGGGCTATTGGTACCTTCATGTAGAGCTGCCCCTGGGCTCGCACTGCCTGCTGCTGAGAAAGTGATTGCTTTTGCTGATATGACTTGCAATAACGACTGCGCGAAACGCCGCTATCTCGTTAGGGGTGCTACGGCAGACACCCTCTCGAGAACCCCGAAGACTTCTTGAGCCCTCGGCTGCGATGGGTTCCAGGCTGACATAAGAACTGTCGTGTGTGCATTCGCGGACGAGAGAAAGGCTGAGGCAAGTTCGAGTGAACAAGGATGGACTCCTCGGCTCCGTCGTTTCCGTAGTGTAGCGGTTATCACGTCTGCTTCACACGCAGCAGGTCCCCGGTTCGATCCCGGGTGGGAACAGTATTTTCCTGCCTATGTCGTATTGTACTCCAGTGAGCCTCGTCGTGTGTGCATCTGCTGCATGTCCCTTCGTTTTGCAAGTACCACATTTATTGAATTTTTTAGTTACGATGGCAACATCACTACAAGTTGTCTGTGAAGTAAGGTGCAATCAAGCAGTTTCCGTGGTGTAGCGGTTATCACGTCTGCCTAACACGCAGAAGGTTCCCGGGCGGAAACACTTTTTCATCACTTTAAGCAAGACTTACTAACATGCATCTGCTACCATCTGTACCCGAAACCTTCGTAATTGCCTTCATGCGTCGGACCAGAGTGTCAATTGCTCACATCAAATAAGAAATTCATTTGACATTGGCGGCGAGCTTTTTGCGCTGACTCAGCCACTGACGTGCGATCAGTTTGCACAAATGCTAGGGCTCGTCCGGGATTTGAACCCGGGACCTCCTGCACCCTAAGCAGGAATCATACCCCTAGACCAACGAGCCCTGTGGCACGTCGAATGCCAGTTATTCCAGTCCCTCGATGTCTTCCAGGGTGCTCTGGAAGTCTCGTTCAGGCTGGCGGGATGGGGGCGGCGCGAATTCCCGCGGTCGGCGGCCTTCCTGGGCTATTGGTACCTTCATGTAGAGCTGCCCCTGGGCTCGCACTGCCTGCTGCTGAGAAAGTGATTGCTTTTGCTGATATGACTTGCAATAACGACTGCGCGAAACGCCGCTATCTCGTTAGGGGTGCTACGGCAGACACCCTTCGAGAACCCCGAAGACATCTTGAGCCCTCGGCTGCGATGTGTTCCAGGCTGACAAAAGAAATGTCGTGTGTGCATTCGCGGACGAGAGAAAGGCTGAGGCAATTTCGAGTGAACAAGGATGGACTCCTCGGCTCCGTCGTTTCCGTAGTGTAGCGGTTATCACGTCTGCTTCACACGCAGCAGGTCCCCGGTTCGATCCCGGGTGGGAACAGTATTTTCCTGCCTATGTCGTATTGTACTCCAGTGAGCCTCGTCGTGTGTGCATCTGCTGCATGTCCCTTCGTTTTGCAAGTACCACATTTATTGAATTTTTTAGTTACGATGGCAACATTACTACAAGTTGTCTGTGAAGTAAGATGCACTCAAGCAGTTTCCGTGGTGTAGCGGTTATCACGTCTGCCTAACACGCAGAAGGTCCCCTGTTCGATCCCGGGCGGAAACACTTTTTCATCACTTTAAGCGAGACTTACTAACATGCATCTGCTACCATCTGTACCCGAAACCTTCGTAATTGCCTTCATGCGTCGGACCAGACTGTCAATTGCTCACATCAAATAAGAAATTCATTTGACATTGGCGGCGAGCTTTTTGCGCTGACTCAGCCACTGACGTGCGATCAGTTTGCACAAATGCTAGGGCTCGTCCGGGATTTGAACCCGGGACCTCCTGCACCCTAAGCAGGAATCATACCCATAGACCAACGAGCCCTGTGGCACGTCGAATGCCAGTTATTCCAGTCCCTCGATGTCTTCCAGGGTGCTCTGGAAGTCTCGTTTAGGCTGGCGGGATGGAGGCGGCGCGAATTCCCGCGGTCGGCGGCCTTCCTGGGCTATTGGTACCTTCATGTAGAGCTGCCCCTGGGCTCGCACTGCCTGCTGCTGAGAAAGTGATTGCTTTTGCTGATATGACTTGCAATAACGACTGCGCGAAACGCCGCTATCTCGTTAGGGGTGCTACGGCAGACACCCTCTCGAGAACCCCGAAGACTTCTTGAGCCCTCGGCTGCGATGGGTTCCAGGCTGACATAAGAACTGTCGTGTGTGCATTCGCGGACGAGAGAAAGGCTGAGGCAAGTTCGAGTGAACAAGGATGGACTCCTCGGCTCCGTCGTTTCCGTAGTGTAGCGGTTATCACGTCTGCTTCACACGCAGAAGGTCCCCGGTTCGATCCCGGGTGGGAACAGTATTTTCCTGCCTATGTCGTATTGTACTCCAGTGAGCCTCGTCGTGTGTGCATCTGCTGCATGTCCCTTCGTTTTGCAAGTACCACATTTATTGAATTTTTTAGTTACGATGGCAACATCACTACAAGTTGTCTGTGAAGTAAGGTGCAATCAAGCAGTTTCCGTGGTGTAGCGGTTATCACGTCTGCCTAACACGCAGAAGGTTCCCGGGCGGAAACACTTTTTCATCACTTTAAGCAAGACTTACTAACATGCATCTGCTACCATCTGTACCCGAAACCTTCGTAATTGCCTTCATGCGTCGGACCAGTGTGTCAATTGCTCACATCAAATAAGAAATTCATTTGACATTGGCGGCGAGCTTTTTGCGCTGACTCAGCCACTGACGTGCGATCAGTTTGCACAAATGCTAGGGCTCGTCCGGGATTTGAACCCGGGACCTCCTGCACCCTAAGCAGGAATCATACCCATAGACCAACGAGCCCTGTGGCACGTCGAATGCCAGTTATTGCAGTCCCTCGATGTCTTCCAGGGTGCTCTGGAAGTCTCGTTCAGGCTGGCGGGATGGGGGCGGCGCGAATTCCCGCGGTCGGCGGCCTTCCTGGGCTATTGGTACCTTCATGTAGAGCTGCCCCTGGGCTCGCACTGCCTGCTGCTGAGAAAGTGATTGCTTTTGCTGATATGACTTGCAATAACGACTGCGCGAAACGCCGCTATCTCGTTAGGGGTGCTACGGCAGACACCCTTCGAGAACCCCGAAGACATCTTGAGCCCTCGGCTGCGATGTGTTCCAGGCTGACAAAAGAAATGTCGTGTGTGCATTCGCGGACGAGAGAAAGGCTGAGGCAAGTTCGAGTGAACAAGGATGGACTCCTCGGCTCCGTCGTTTCCGTAGTGTAGCGGTTATCACGTCTGCTTCACACGCAGAAGGTCCCCGGTTCGATCCCGGGCGGGAACAGTATTTTCCTGCCTATGTCGTATTGTACTCCAGTGAGCCTCTTCGTGTGTGCATCTGCTGCATGTCCCTTCGTTTTGCAAGTACCACATTTATTGAATTTTTTAGTTACGATGCCAACATCACTACAAGTTGTCTGTGAAGTAAGATGCACTCAAGCAGTTTCCGTGGTGTAGCGGTTATCACGTCTGCCTAACACGCAGAAGGTCCCCGGTTCGATCCCGGGCGGAAACACTTTTTCATCACTTTAAGCGAGACTTACTAACATGCATCTGCTACCATCTGTACCCGAAACTTTCATGCGTCGGACCAGAGTGTCAATTGCTCACATCAAATAAGAAATTCATTTGACATTGGCGGCGAGCTTTTTGCGCTGACTCAGCCACTGACGTTCGATCAGTTTGCACAAAACGCTAGGGCTCGTCCGGGATTTGAACCCGGGACCTCCTGCACCCTAAGCAGGAATCATACCCCTAGACCAACGAGCCCTGTGGCACGTCGAATGCCAGTTATTCCAGTCCCTCGATGTCTTCCAGGGTGCTCTGGAAGTCTCGTTTAGGCTGGCGGGATGGAGGCGGCGCGAATTCCCGCGGTCGGCGGCCTTCCTGGGCTATTGGTACCTTCATGTAGAGCTGCCCCTGGGCTCGCACTGCCTGCTGCTGAGAAAGTGATTGCTTTTGCTGATATGACTTGCAATAACGACTGCGCGAAACGCCGCTATCTCGTTAGGGGTGCTACGGCAGACACCCTCTCGAGAACCCCGAAGACTTCTTGAGCCCTCGGCTGCGATGGGTTCCAGGCTGACATAAGAACTGTCGTGTGTGCATTCGCGGACGAGAGAAAGGCTGAGGCAAGTTCGAGTGAACAAGGATGGACTCCTCGGCTCCGTCGTTTCCGTAGTGTAGCGGTTATCACGTCTGCTTCACACGCAGAAGGTCCCCGGTTCGATCCCGGGTGGGAACAGTATTTTCCTGCCTATGTCGTATTGTACTCCAGTGAGCCTCGTCGTGTGTGCATCTGCTGCATGTCCCTTCGTTTTGCAAGTACCACATTTATTGAATTTTTTAGTTACGATGGCAACATCACTACAAGTTGTCTGTGAAGTAATGTGCACTCAAGCAGTTTCCGTGGTGTAGTGGTTATCACGTCTGCCTAACACGCAGAAGGTCCCCGGTTCGATCCCGGGCGGAAACACCTTTTCATCACTTTAAGCAAGACTTACTAACATGCATCTGCTACCATCTGTACCCGAAACATTCGTAATTGCCTTCATGCGTCGGATCAGACTGTCAATTGCTCACATCAAATAAGAAATTCATTTGATATTGGAGGCGAGCTTTTTGCGCTGACTGAGCCACTGACGTGCGATCAGTTTGCACAAAACGCTAGGGCTCGTCCGGGATTTGAACCCGGGACCTCCTGCACCCTAAGCAGGAATCATACCCCTAGACCAACGAGCCCTGTGGCACGTCGAATGCCAGTTATTCCAGTCCCTCGATGTTTTCCAGGGTGCTCTGGAAGTCTCGTTTAGGCTGGCGGGATGGGGGCGGCGCGAATTCCCGCGGTCGGCGGCCTTCCTGGGCTATTGGTACCTTCATGTAGAGCTGCCCCTGGGCTCGCACTGCCTGCTGCTGAGAAAGTGATTGCTTTTGCTGATATGACTTGCAATAACGACTGCGCGAAACGCCGCTATCTCGTTAGGGGTGCTACGGCAGACACCCTCTCGAGAACCCCGAAGACTTCTTGAGCCCTCGGCTGCGATGGGTTCCAGGCTGACAAAAGAACTGTCGTGTGTGCATTCGCGGACGAGAGAAAGGCTGAGGCAATTTCGAGTGAACAAGGATGGACTCCTCGGCTCCGTCGTTTCCGTAGTGTAGCGGTTATCACGTCTGCTTCACACGCAGCAGGTCCCCGGTTCGATCCCGGGCGGGAACAGTATTTTCCTGCCTATGTCGTATTGTACTCCAGTGAGCCTCGTCGTGTGTGCATCTGCTGCATGTCCCTTCGTTTTGCAAGTACCACATTTATTGAATTTTTTAGTTACGATGGCAACATCACTACAAGTTGTCTGTGAAGTAAGGTGCAATCAAGCAGTTTCCGTGGTGTAGCGGTTATCACGTCTGCCTAACACGCAGAAGGTTCCCGGGCGGAAACACTTTTTCATCACTTTAAGCAAGACTTACTAACATGCATCTGCTACCATCTGTACCCGAAACCTTCGTAATTGCCTTCTTGCGTCGGACCAGAGTGTCAATTGCTCACATCAAATAAGAAATTCATTTGACATTGGCGGCGAGCTTTTTGCGCTGACTCAGCCACTGACGTGCGATCAGTTTGCACAAATGCTAGGGCTCGTCCGGGATTTGAACCCGGGACCTCCTGCACCCTAAGCAGGAATCATACCCATAGACCAACGAGCCCTGTGGCACGTCGAATGCCAGTTATTCCAGTCCCTCGATGTCTTCCAGGGTGCTCTGGAAGTCTCGTTTAGGCTGGCGGGATGGGGGCGGCGCGAATTCCCGCGGTCGGCGGCCTTCCTGGGCTATTGGTACCTTCATGTAGAGCTGCCCCTGGGCTCGCACTGCCTGCTGCTGAGAAAGTGATTGCTTTTGCTGATATGACTTGCAATAACGACTGCGCGAAACGCCGCTATCTCGTTAGGGGTGCTACGGCAGACACCCTTCGAGAACCCCGAAGACATCTTGAGCCCTCGGCTGCGATGTGTTCCAGGCTGACAAAAGAACTGTCGTGTGTGCATTCGCGGACGAGAGAAAGGCTGAGGCAAGTTCGAGTGAACAAGGATGGACTCCTCGGCTCCGTCGTTTCCGTAGTGTAGCGGTTATCACGTCTGCTTCACACGCAGAAGGTCCCTGGTTCGATCCCGGGCGGGAACAGTATTTTCCTGCCTATGTCGTATTGTACTCCAGTGAGCCTCTTCGTGTGTGCATCTGCTGCATGTCCCTTCGTTTTGCAAGTACCACATTTATTGAATTTTTTAGTTACGATGGCAACATTACTACAAGTTGTCTGTGAAGTAAAATGCACTCAAGCAGTTTCCGTGGTGTAGCGGTTATCACGTCTGCCTAACACGCAGAAGGTCCCCGGTTCGATCCCGGGCGGAAACACTTTTTCATCACTTTAAGCGAGACTTACTAACATGCATCTGCTACCATCTGTACCCGAAACCTTCGTAATTGCTTTCATGCGTCGGACCAGAGTGTCAATTGCTCACATCAAATAAGAAATTCATTTGACATTGGCGGCGAGCTTTTTGCGCTGACTCAGCCACTGACGTGCGATCAGTTTGCACAAAACGCTAGGGCTCGTCCGGGATTTGAACCCGGGACCTCCTGCACCCTAAGCAGGAATCATACCCCTTTTTTTTTTTTCCACCGCTCTACCAACTTTTTTTTTTCCTTAACCACTTTCTTTTTCTTTTTTTTTATTAGCTCTCTTATCTCTTCTTCTGTTGTATGTTTGTATATGTCCTCATTACAAGAGGTGCCCTTCAGATTCAGGGCTGTGGAAACAAAGTGGGCAGGGGTCGAATCCCGAGGCCTGGCCACGATGTCTCCACTGTCCCGTCTCCGAATGGCACCTGCACAAGGGCATTGGAACTTTTCTACTGTCCTGTTACTTGGCCTCATTGTTGTTCTCTTTCAGCCAAAAGTTCCACGAAAACTGCAGTCCTGGCGTAAAATGAAAAGAAAGAAATAAAAGAAGGACGACACGGGATAGTTGCAATCCAGAAATATCATAAAAATGTGGCGCTCATGGGCGACGTTATCCAACACCCTCTCTTTCGAACGTCAGGGTAAGCATGTTGGCAAAGTCATCGCGGAGACGTGGCAATCGCAAGCGGGTCCAGTAAGCAGTAAGCATGTACTGCTGAAACGCTAGGCGTTCATCCTCCTCATGACAAGTGACGACAAAATGTACAAAATGGCCAATCAACCACATGACTGTATTAAGCTTCGTCCGCGGAAAGAAATAAGAATCGGGCCGTACGATGATATCAATGGTATAAGCGGCTTCAGCAGACCTAGTTACAAAAGCCAGTTGTTTCCTGAGCCAACGCCAATTTGCAAGGTGGCCACAACAGGTGAATCGATGCTCAAGGGTATCCAGGAGACCACACCGAGTACATTTGTCCGTGTCAGAAAGACCAATGCGGTGCAGTCGTACATTTGTGGGGATCAAATTATTAATTACCCTATACCACGTGGACGTCACGGCCATAGAGTGGATCGGCAAACTAACATTCTTCCAGACGTTCCTCCAGGAGACAGATGGAGACGCCAGTTCTATTGGATTGGGACCGTCCTGCCCCTTCCAGCGGGCAATCAAACACTTGGTCGTTGGCACAGGTCGCCGCAAAAAGGCGTCACCGAGGTAGCTCACCGCAATATAAAATTCCCGGATGTGCTTCAACTTAAAATTGAGGCGACCGACGTCGACAGGTGGAGCAAGGCTCCCCGGACGCACGACAGTAAAAAGCTTGGACGTAATGGAACTCACTTCTTGTGTAACAATGAGAGTCGTACGGCGGACGTACAACGCTAACGCCTTGCGAGTAATGTCAGAGAGGCCCAAACCTCCGGAGGGACGCGGTTTCGTCATAACCGCGTAACGTAACTTGAATAGATGGCCCTTCCATATAAACCTGCTGGACAATTGGCGCAACCTTTTCGCCACCATCAGGGGAAGTGGGAACAGCTGAGCAACATAATAGGATTTACATAAAACGTACGTGTCTAAAATGCGAACTTTTTGCAAAATGTTAAGAGAACGCTGCTCATGGAAAGAAAGGCTGAGGCAATTTCGAGTGAACAAGGATGGACTCCTCGGCTCCGTCGTTTACGTAGTGTAGCGGTTATCACGTCTGCTTCACACGCAGCAGGTCCCCGGTTCGATCCCGGGCGGGAACAGTATTTTCCTGCCTATGTCGTATTGTACTCCAGTGAGCCTCGTCGTGTGTGGATCTGCTGCATGTCCCTTCGTTTTGCAAGTACCACATTTATTGAATTTTTTAGTTACGATGACAACATCACTACAAGTTGTCTGTGAAGTAAGGTGCACTCAAGCAGTTTCCGTGGTGTAGCGGTTATCACGTCTGCCTAACACGCAGAAGGTCCCCGGTTCGATCCCGGGCGGAAACACTTTTTCATCACTTTAAGCAAGACTTACTAACATGCATCTGCTACCATCTGTACCCGAAACCTTCGTAATTGCCTTCATGCGTCGGACCAGAGTGTCAATTGCTCACATCAAATAAGAAATTCATTTGACATTGGCGGCGAGCTTTTTGCGCTGACTCAGCCACTGACGTGCGATCAGTTTGCACAAATGCTAGGGCTCGTCCGGGATTTGAACCCGGGACCTCCTGCACCCTAAGCAGGAATCATACCCCTAGACCAACGAGCCCTGTGGCACGTCGAATGCCAGTTATTCCAGTCCCTCGATGTCTTCCAGGGTGCTCTGGAAGTCTCGTTTAGGCTGGCGGGATGGGGGCGGCGCGAATTCCCCCGGTCGGCGGCCTTCCTGGGCTATTTGTACCTTCATGTAGAGCTGCCCCTGGGCTCGCACTGCCTGCTCCTGAGAAAGTGATTGCTTTTGCTGATATGACTTGCACTAACGACTGCGCGAAACGCCGCTATCTCGTTAGGGGTGCTACGGCAGACACCCTCTCGAGAACCCCGAAGACTTCTTGAGCCCTCGGCTGCGATGGGTTCCAGGCTGACAAAAGAACTGTCGTGTGTTCATTCGCGGACGAGTGAAAGGCTGAGGCAAGTTCGAGTGAACAAGGATGGACTCCTCGGCTCCGTCGTTTCCGTAGTGTAGCGGTTATCACGTCTGCTTCACACGCAGCAGGTCCCCGGTTCGATCCCGGGCGGGAACAGTATTTTCCTGCCTATGTCGTATTGTACTCCAGTGAGCCTCGTCGTGTGTGCATCTGCTGCATGTCCCTTCGTTTTGCAAGTACCACATTTATTGAATTTTTTAGTTACGATGGCAACATCACTACAAGTTGTCTGTCAAGTAAGGTGCACTCAAGCAGTTTCCGTGGTGTAGCGGTTATCACGTCTGCCTAACACGCAGAAGGTCCCCGGTTCGATTCCGGGCGGAAACACTTTTTCATCACTTTAAGCGAGACTTACTAACATGCATCTGCTACCATCTGTACCCGAAACCTTCGTAATTGCTTTCATGCGTCGGACCAGAGTGTCAATTGCTCACATCAAATAAGAAATTCATTTGACATTGGCGGCGAGCTTTTTGCGCTGACTCAGCCACTGACGTGCGATCAGTTTGCACAAAACGCTAGGGCTCGTCCGGGATTTGAACCCGGGACCTCCTGCACCCTAAGCAGGAATCATACCCCTTTTTTTTTTTTCCACCGCTCTACCAACTTTTTTTTTTTCCTTAACCACTTTCTTTTTCTTTTTTTTTATTAGCTCTCTTATCTCTTCTTCTGTTGTATGTTTGTATATGTCCTCATTACAAGAGGTGCCCTTCAGATTCAGGGCTGTGGAAACAAAGTGGGCAGGGGTCGAATCCCGAGGCCTGGCCACGATGTCTCCACTGTCCCGTCTCCGAATGGCACCTGCACAAGGGCATTGGAACTTTTCTACTGTCCTGTTACTTGGCCTCATTGTTGTTCTCTTTCAGCCAAAAGTTCCACGAAAACTGCAGTCCTGGCGTAAAATGAAAAGAAAGAAATAAAAGAAGGACGACACGGGATAGTTGCAATCCAGAAATATCATAAAAATGTGGCGCTCATGTGCGACGTTATCCAACACCCTCTCTTTCGAACGTCAGGGTAAGCATGTTGGCAAAGTCATCGCGGAGACGTGGCAATCGCAAGCGGGTCCAGTAAGCAGTAAGCATGTACTGCTGAAACGCTAGAGTTCATCCTCCTCATGACAAGTGACGACAAAATGTACAAAATGGCCAATCAACCACATGACTGTATTAAGCTTCGTCCGCGGAAAGAAATAAGAATCGGGCCGTACGATGATATCAATGGTATAAGCGGCTTCAGCAGACCTAGTTACAAAAGCCAGTTGTTTCCTGAGCCAACGCCAATTTGCAAGGTGGCCACAACAGGTGAATCGATGCTCAAGGGTATCCAGGAGACCACACCGAGTACATTTGTCCGTGTCAGAAAGACCAATGCGGTGCAGTCGTACATTTGTGGGGATCAAATTATTAATTACCCTATACCACGTGGACGTCACGGCCATAGAGTGGATCGGCAAACTAACATTCTTCCAGACGTTCCTCCAGGAGACAGATGGAGACGCCAGTTCTATTGGATTGGGACCGTCCTGCCCCTTCCAGCGGGCAATCAAACACTTGGTCGTTGGCACAGGTCGCCGCAAAAAGGCGTCACCGAGGTAGCTCACCGCAATATAAAATTCCCGGATGTGCTTCAACTTAAAATTGAGGCGACCGACGTCGACAGGTGGAGCAAGGCTCCCCGGACGCACGACAGTAAAAAGCTTGGACGTAATGGAACTCACTTCTTGTGTAACAATGAGAGTCGTACGGCGGACGTACAACGCTAACGCCTTGCGAGTAATGTCAGAGAGGCCCAAACCTCCGGAGGGACGCGGTTTCGTCATAACCGCGTAACGTAACTTGAATAGATGGCCCTTCCATATAAACCTGCTGGACAATTGGCGCAACCTTTTCGCCACCATCAGGGGAAGTGGGAACAGCTGAGCAACATAATAGGATTTACATAAAACGTACGTGTCTAAAATGCGAACTTTTTGCAAAATGTTAAGAGAACGCTGCTCATGGAAAGAAAGGCTGAGGCAATTTCGAGTGAACAAGGATGGACTCCTCGGCTCCGTCGTTTACGTAGTGTAGCGGTTATCACGTCTGCTTCACACGCAGCAGGTCCCCGGTTCGATCCCGGGCGGGAACAGTATTTTCCTGCCTATGTCGTATTGTACTCCAGTGAGCCTCGTCGTGTGTGCATCTGCTACATGTCCCTTCGTTTTGCAAGTACCACATTTATTGAATTTTTTAGTTACGATGGCAACATCACTACAAGTTGTCTGTGAAGTAAGGTGCACTCAAGCAGTTTCCGTGGTGTAGCGGTTATCACGTCTGCCTAACACGCAGAAGGTCCCCGGTTCGATCCCGGGCGGAAACACTTTTTCATCACTTTAAGCAAGACTTACTAACATGCATCTGCTACCATCTGTACCCGAAACCTTCGTAATTGCCTTCATGCGTCGGACCAGAGTGTCAATTGCTCACATCAAATAAGAAATTCATTTGACATTGGCGGCGAGCTTTTTGCGCTGACTCAGCCACTGACGTGCGATCAGTTTGCACAAATGCTAGGGCTCGTCCGGGATTTGAACCCGGGACCTCCTGCACCCTAAGCAGGAATCATACCCCTAGACCAACGAGCCCTGTGGCACGTCGAATGCCAGTTATTCCAGTCCCTCGATGTCTTCCAGGGTGCTCTGGAAGTCTCGTTTAGGCTGGCGGGATGGGGGCGGCGCGAATTCCCGCGGTCGGCGGCCTTCCTGGGCTATTTGTACCTTCATGTAGAGCTGCCCCTGGGCTCGCACTGCCTGCTGCTGAGAAAGTGATTGCTTTTGCTGATATGACTTGCAATAACGACTGCGCGAAACGCCGCTATCTCGTTAGGGGTGCTACGGCAGACACCCTCTCGAGAACCCCGAAGACTTCTTGAGCCCTCGGCTGCGATGGGTTCCAGGCTGACAAAAGAACTGTCGTGTGTGCATTCGCGGACGAGAGAAAGGCTGAGGCAAGTTCGAGTGAACAAGGATGGACTCCTCGGCTCCGTCGTTTCCGTAGTGTAGCGGTTATCACGTCTGCTTCACACGCAGCAGGTCCCCGGTTCGATCCCGGGCGGGAACAGTATTTTCCTGCCTATGTCGTATTGTACTCCAGTGAGCCTCGTCGTGTGTGCATCTGCTGCATGTCCCTTCGTTTTGCAAGTACCACATTTATTGAATTTTTTAGTTACGATGGCAACATCACTACAAGTTGTCTGTCAAGTAAGGTGCACTCAAGCAGTTTCCGTGGTGTAGCGGTTATCACGTCTGCCTAACACGCAGAAGGTTCCCGGGCGGAAACACTTTTTCATCACTTTAAGCAAGACTTACTAACATGCATCTGCTACCATCTGTACCCGAAACCTTCGTAATTGCCTTCTTGCGTCGGACCAGAGTGTCAATTGCTCACATCAAATAAGAAATTCATTTGACATTGGCGGCGAGCTTTTTGCGCTGACTCAGCCACTGACGTGCGATCAGTTTGCACATAACGCTAGGGCTCATCCGGGATTTGAACCCGGGACCTCCTGCACCCTAAGCAGGAATCATACCCCTAGACCAACGAGCCCTGTGGCACGTCGAATGCCAGTTATTCCAGTCCCTCGATGTCTTCCAGGGTGCTCTGGAAGTCTCGTTTAGGCTGGCGGGATGGGGACGGCGCGAATTCCCGCGGTCGGCGGCCTTCCTGGGCTGTAGAGCTGCCCCTAGGCTCGCACTGCCTGCTGCTGAGAAAGTGATTGCTTTTGCTGATATGACTTTCAATAACGACTGCGCGAAACGCCGCTATCTCGTTAAGGGTGCTACGGCAGACACCCTCTCGGGCACCCCGAAGACTTCTTGAGCCCTCGGCTGCGATGGGTTACAGGCTGTCAAAAGAACTATGGTGTGTGCATGTGCGGACGAGAGAAAGGCTGAGGCGTATTCGAGTGCACAAGGATTGATTGAGCGTGTCCGTCGTTTCCGTAGTGTAGCGGTTATCACGTCTGCTTCACACGCAGAAGTTCCCCGGTTCGATCCCGGGCGGGAACATTATTTTCCTGCCTATGTCGTATTGTACTCCAGTGAGCCTCGTCGTGTGTGCATCTGCTGCATGTCCCTTCGTTTTGCAAGTACCACTTTTATTGAATTTTTTAGTTACGATGGCAACATCACTACAAGTTGTCTCTGAAGTAAAGTGCACTCAAGCAGTTTCCGTGGTGTAACGGTTATCACGTCTGCCTAACACGCAGAAGGTCCCCTGTTCGATCCCGGGCGGAAACACTTTTTCATCACTTTAAGCAAGACTTACTAACATGCATCTGCTACCATCTGTACCCGAAACCTTCGTAATTGCCTTCATGCGTCGGACCAGAGTGTCAATTGCTCACATCAAATAAGAAATTCATTTGACATTGGCGGCGAGCTTTTTGCGCTGACTCAGCCACTGACGTGCGATCAGTTTGCACATAACGCTAGGGCTCGTCCGGGATTTGAACCCGGGACCTCCTGCACCCTAAGCAGGAATCATACCCCTTTTTTTTTTTCCACCGCTCTACCAACTTTTTTTTTCCTTAACCACTTTCTTTTTCTTTTTTTTTTTATTAGCTCTCTTATCTCTTCTTCTGTTGTATGTTTGTATATGTCCTCATTACAAGAGGTGCCCTTCAGATTCAGGGCTGTGGAAACAAAGTGGGCAGGGGTCGAATCCCGAGGCCTGGCCACGATGTCTCCACTGTCCCGTCTCCGAATGGCACCTGCACAAGGGCATTGGAACTTTTCTACTGTCCTGTTACTTGGCCTCATTGTTGTTCTCTTTCAGCCAAAAGTTCCACGAAAACTGCAGTCCTGGCGTAAAATGAAAAGAAAGAAATAAAAGAAGGACGACACGGGATAGTTGCAATCCAGAAATATCATAAAAATGTGGCGCTCATGGGCGACGTTATCCAACACCCTCTCTTTCGAACGTCAGGGTAAGCATGTTGGCAAAGTCATCGCGGAGACGTGGCAATCGCAAGCGGGTCCAGTAAGCAGTAAGCATGTACTGCTGAAACGCTAGGCGTTCATCCTCCTCATGACAAGTGACGACAAAATGTACAAAATGGCCAATCAACCACATGACTGTATTAAGCTTCGTCCGCGGAAAGAAATAAGAATCGGGCCGTACGATGATATCAATGGTATAAGCGGCTTCAGCAGACCTAGTTACAAAAGCCAGTTGTTTCCTGAGCCAACGCCAATTTGCAAGGTGGCCACAACAGGTGAATCGATGCTCAAGGGTATCCAGGAGACCACACCGAGTACATTTGTCCGTGTCAGAAAGACCAATGCGGTGCAGTCGTACATTTGTGGGGATCAAATTATTAATTACCCTATACCACGTGGACGTCACGGCCATAGAGTGGATCGGCAAACTAACATTCTTCCAGACGTTCCTCCAGGAGACAGATGGAGACGCCAGTTCTATTGGATTGGGACCGTCCTGCCCCTTCCAGCGGGCAATCAAACACTTGGTCGTTGGCACAGGTCGCCGCAAAAAGGCGTCACCGAGGTAGCTCACCGCAATATAAAATTCCCGGATGTGCTTCAACTTAAAATTGAGGCGACCGACGTCGACAGGTGGAGCAAGGCTCCCCGGACGCACGACAGTAAAAAGCTTGGACGTAATGGAACTCACTTCTTGTGTAACAATGAGAGTCGTACGGCGGACGTACAACGCTAACGCCTTGCGAGTAATGTCAGAGAGGCCCAAACCTCCGGAGGGACGCGGTTTCGTCATAACCGCGTAACGTAACTTGAATAGATGGCCCTTCCATATAAACCTGCTGGACAATTGGCGCAACCTTTTCGCCACCATCAGGGGAAGTGGGAACAGCTGAGCAACATAATAGGATTTACATAAAACGTACGTGTCTAAAATGCGAACTTTTTGCAAAATGTTAAGAGAACGCTGCTCATGGAAAGAAAGGCTGAGGCAATTTCGAGTGAACAAGGATGGACTCCTCGGCTCCGTCGTTTACGTAGTGTAGCGGTTATCACGTCTGCTTCACACGCAGCAGGTCCCCGGTTCGATCCCGGGCGGGAACAGTATTTTCCTGCCTATGTCGTATTGTACTCCAGTGAGCCTCGTCGTGTGTGCATCTGCTGCATGTCCCTTCGTTTTGCAAGTACCACATTTATTGAATTTTTTAGTTACGATGGCAACATCACTACAAGTTGTCTGTGAAGTAAGGTGCACTCAAGCAGTTTCCGTGGTGTAGCGGTTATCACGTCTGCCTAACACGCAGAAGGTCCCCGGTTCGATCCCGGGCGGAAACACTTTTTCATCACTTTAAGCAAGACTTACTAACATGCATCTGCTACCATCTGTACCCGAAACCTTCGTAATTGCCTTCATGCGTCGGACCAGAGTGTCAATTGCTCACATCAAATAAGAAATTCATTTGACATTGGCGGCGAGCTTTTTGCGCTGACTCAGCCACTGACGTGCGATCAGTTTGCACAAAACGCTAGGTCTCGTCCGGGATTTGAACCCGGGACCTCCTGCACCCTAAGCAGGAATCATACCCCTTTTTTTTTTTTTTCTCTCAACTACAGTCCACCGCTCTACCAACTTGTTTTTTTTTTTTCTTTTTTTTTTTACCTCACGGCTACTGCCTTATAAGTACTGTGCGCTAACCAATTGCGCCACTTCTTTTTTTTTAATTTTTTTTTAAATATAAAACGGGATCGATCCGGGGACCTTCTGCGTGTTTTTTTTTTTTTCGCCTTAACCACTTTTTTTTTTTTGTTTAAAAATCAGGAGTTATACGTCTATTTCCTATTTTCTTTTGTTTTTCTTGTTTTTTCAAAGTTTTTGTTTTTATTTTATGTTTTAAATTGATTTTGCATGGTTTGGTAATGTAAAACTGGCTATATAATCGTCGGTAGTGAACCCTTTCTCTTCTGCGCTTGGTGATGGAGGTCGGGGTCAGAGACGCGCCGCAAAAGCAGTGGGGCCTCTTCGCGGCACTGCCAGTACTTCGCGCTCCAACCCCTCCCATGTCACCATGAATGGCAATCAGTGGTCACTAGCCTATTCCCATCCTTTCGAAAGCAATGTGGAGCATATTACCAAATGTCTTCTTATGAGCCGGATACTGGAGCATCTTTACAAATTCGGTTTCCATGTACATTAAAAATTCAAGTTGATTGTCGCCTCCAACATTGTTAAAAATGTAACTGGTGAACTTCCCCATGAGCCAGATCACTGTATTGTTTTTCGTCTGAGGGAAGTAGCGATCAGCGGGGCGATACAAATTCTGAGGGGTGAAAGTGTGTGGAGAAGTCCTGGTGATTAGGGCAAGTTTCTCTCGGATCCACTGCCAGTTGTAAATATGGCCGCCACACGTATATCGATGACACACAGTGTCGACAGAGCGACATTTGCTACAGAGGTTTGTGTCACTTAATCCTATTCCGAAGAGACGTTCATTAGTACAGATGAGGTTATGGATAACTTTGTACCACGCTGTCCGTGCATCACTCGAAAGAACCGAACTACTAATATTTGTCCAGACGACGTCCCATGCAAATCCAGGGAACTTGGATTCAATGACATTGTTCCTGAGCAGCTGTTTCCGCTCTGCGAAAATCGCTTTCGCCGTGACTGTCGGCGACCGTAAAAGTTCTTTGCTGATGTAGCTGCGCTCAAGATAAAAGTTCCTTATATGTTTAAGTTTAAAACTGATGTGCTGAAGATGGACCGGTGGGTCGACACTTTGTGGCCGGACTATATTGTATAACTTTGCCGTGAGGCATTCTGGGGAGTTGGACATGATAGTTAATGTTCTGGTGACATACAATGCCATTGCTTTACATTTAATATCCGTCAATCCCAGGCCCCCTTTACAAGGATCCAGAATTGCTGTCTTGACAGAGACACGAAATAATTCCCCACGCCACAAAAAATTTGTTAAGCGGGACATAATGGCCTTTGCCATCATGGCGGGAAGAGGGAAAATCTGTGCAGTGTAGTAAGCCTTGGACAAGATATAAGTATTTAATAAACGAACCCTTTGAAATTGGTCCAGGCAGCGGGAGTGATTGGCAATCAGTGCCCCCTGGATAGTCCGTGAAACCTCGCGCCAATTTATCGAGATCATGCGGAAAATGGATGTTGTCAGGACCATTCCAATAGCTTTATGTTGATGGACAGGAGTCGCCCACGCAATGCGCAACTGGGCAAGCCCCTTGAGGTTTAGAAATTTACTTTTTTGAACGTTCTGCCGCGCACCGGATGCCGAACAATAGGTCGCGAGCGCCAACTCAAGTTGTGACACATCCGCCTGACTTCTGATGATGACGCCAACATCATCCGCGTATGCGCCCACAACAGTTTTCATTCCTGAAATCGTAATTCCGGTGAGTCGACATCGTAGCTGTCGTAAAAAGGGTTCGAGAGAAAGAACAAAAAGCAGCATTGACAAGGGACTGCCTTGTGGGACGCCTCGTTGTATGTCGATGCGCTTCGTCAACTGGCAATTAACAGAGAGTTGTGCTGTGATTCCCATTGCCACGTTCTTGATAATGGCTACGGAGGTGTCGAGAAACCCCATCCGGCGCAACGTCTCTAGCAGATACTGATAATCGACCCTATCAAACGCTTTGTGGAAATCGACAAAAAGCAGGCCACATTTAATATTGCATGCTTGAGTCAGGGCAACGACGTCCCGGTATAAAGCAGCAGTTTGTAAGATGGTCTTCTTAAAGGCGCAGGTCTGTTGGGGCAAATGATTTTAGCGGTGAGTGGCATAATGCGTTGATGGAGGACTCGAGCTAGAAGTTTATAGTCGGAGTTCAAAAGTGAAATCGGTCGGAGGTTCGTTAAACGTTTGCAACCCTTATTCTTCGGGAGAAGTACAATCTTGCATTGCTTGAATTCTGCTGGCACCGGCGTTCCCCGTAAGACTTCATTGATTAGTTGGGTGAACTTGTCTCCTATTAAATGCCAAAACCTTTTATAGAACTCAACAGGCAGGCCGTCAGGTCCTGGTGATTTGTTAACGGCAGAATTGCAGATTACGGCGTAAACATCATCACTGTCGACAGTCGAAGAAATAGCGTCATTGTCATCTCCCGTAAGTTGTGGAGTATGAGAGCCAAAAAGTTCGTCATAATCGTCCACATGTGTGTCCCCGGGTGCATACATGTTTGCATAATAAGCGGAGATTTCCTGGAGTATTCCCTGCTGCGTGCTGATTTTGGTACTGTCATCGAGTTGAAGTTCGTCTATGAAAGTGCCCCGTCTAGTTTTGCTGTCGCGAATAAGATGATACAAGGCAGCAGTCTCATCTGCAATGACGGATTTCACTTTGGACCGTACCTTAAGGCCCTCCAGTTCATGGCGTTTCAAGCACAGTAATTTGGCTTTTATCTGTTTGACATCTTTCAGGCGTGTCGTCACGCCTCCCGCCTGATCATAAAGATCCCGTAACACACTGTAATAAAACTCGACGGTGGTTTTCCGTTCCCTAGCCCTGCGGATACTAAAGGATATTAAAACACTCCTGATCTTGGGCTTTGCCCGTCTGGTCCACCATTCAATCACACTTCGAAAGTTGCGAAGTGAGCGGAGACACAGCTCCCATGCAGCAGCGATTTCGTCTTCTAATTCTGTGTCCGACAATAAAGAAACATTTAGATGCCACTGGTTCCGTACTCGGCGAGTAGGTTGTTGTGGCAGATTGATGCACGTTAGCAATGCACAATGGTCGGAGAAAATTACGGGAACAGTTTCAGCGTGCGTAACGTTTCGTTGTAAAGCATCCGAAACATAAATTCTGTCGATTCTGCTAGAAGAGTTGGCAACTGTATGAGTAAATTGCACCAGCGTGGGGTATTTTACCTCCCACACATCGTGCAGTGTGAGGTCATCAACAAGGCGTCGCAGCTCACCAGAATAATTAAAATTGGGAGTCTGATCTTTGCGGCCCAGAACACAATTAAAGTCACCACCGAGTATCAGTGGTGAGGGATTGCGCCTCAAGAGGTAAATGATATCGTCTTTGAAGAACGCGGCTCGTGCTGCCCGGTGACTACTACCAGAGGGTGCATATAAATTGACAAAAGTGACCCCTGCTATGGTAAGTCCAATCCCTCTCCCCGACTCTAATGTCTCAACGTTTTGTACGTGAATGCCTTCCCGAACTAAAATGGCAGTACCGACATGCGCTTCCGGTGAAATATTGTAAAAACTTACAAATCCTGTAAAGTCGAGGTGGGGCGATACAACCTCCTGTAGAAATGCGATGTCAGTCGCTGAGTCATAGAGAAACTGTTTGAGAGCAGCGAGTTTTAAATCCGACTGGATCCTGTTAATATTAAGGGTGGAAAGCGTGTAGGATTGTAACATGAAGTACGGAGATGTCTAACCACCTGTCAAGCCATCATTCAACGCCAGAACCTTCGCGAGAATCTGACTTCGAAGATGCGTCAGCATCGGCGCTGGAACCTTTCTTTTTAGGCTTCCTGCGAACAACATTGACATTGGGTTTCACCGAGTGTCGGCGCCAACCTCCCGAGGAGAAATTCGTAGCGGAAGGCGGGGTAGGAGGATCGGAGCTGACATCAGGTGCCAGCTCCTCCTCCGCTGCACACGGTGGTTGCTCAGAGTGCAAATCTACGGCCGGCGTCCTATCGCTTCCACAATCTCTGTCGGTAGCTGAATGTTTATCAACGGCGGAACCTTCCGTTTGTTTGTTATCGGTCTGAGGCGGTGACGTAGCCGGCTGTTGACGCTCACGCACTTCCTCGACCTGTTTACAAACGGTGTCAACATCGGTCGGTCGGTCGGTCTGCATCGGTTGACATGCCTCAGGTGACAGGCGTGGTACTGAAGCTACCGAGGCCTGGTCGTTTACGGGTAATGGATCCAACTGAGCAACTGTCACCGGTGAAGTGGCGCTACAATCCGAAAGCATGGAAGGTTCGGAGCCCGGAATCGCAAACATCGGTTGCGAAGTGCCATCGACAGATTTCCTAGCAACAGTAATGTCATCTTCATCGGCGCTACCGCTATCGTAAGTGCGTCGTCTCTTGTGAGTAACGACACTACTTTGAACAACAGAAGAGTCGGAAGTCTCCTTTCGCGCTAGCGGTGGAAAGTCAGCAGCACGATTCTGCGCCCTATCTTCATCTTTGTCCGGGTTGGGGGAACTGGACACATCGGTCACAGAATCTTCCTTCACAAGGTCGGCCAGAGTTAACTTTTTGCGCTGCTGTAAGTGGGTTTGCAAAACAAAGACCCGTTTCGGACAATCCTGCCTCATATGTCCACTCTCATTACAGACATGACAAGTCAAAGTCTGTCCACTGTACATAACATGAGCCTTATATCCGCAAACTTGAACATGAGAGGGTATATTATGCTTGACATGCATGTCGACCGAACGCACACCGCTAAAGCATTGCAACCGGTGTTGGCTGGACCACCGTTCATTCCTAATTTGCTTGATATCACCATACTTAGAAAGAACGTCTTTTAAATAACAGTTGTCAACCTCGGGGGGCAAGTTAAAAACACGCACATGTTTGTAATCAACATCAGCATTAGAAACTGTGACCTTACTCACCGAATTGTCACGGTGGCGGAATTCAGCTTCCCCATCAAATTTGCTTAAGATCCGTTCAAGCACCAAAGGCATGAGCAGCTTGACATAAAAACAGTATTGTTCCAGATCATAGTAAGCCGTATGTATCTGATCAGATGTGAGGCCAACAACATCAACAATCCAGTCGTGAATTTCCAGTGAACTGGGTTGCACATATCGGGTAGCCTTGTCAAAACCAAATCGCACAGTAAGCTTCCTGGGAAATATTGCAGACATTTCAGCAGTGAAACAGCGGCCAAAACCGCTATCAAGAAAGAAACAAAACAGACGTCGACAACACAAGTACGACACAAAACACTAACACACACGGAACGAAGAGTAACAAGAGTTAGTCGCGACTTCGAAACACAGCAGCTAAGCGGAGCGCTAACACGTCCTCACAGCACGCCGTCTGAAGCGGAACTGACCAACGAGCCCTGTGGCACGTCGAATGCCAGTTATTCCAGTCCCTCGATGTCTTCCAGGGTGCTCTGGAAGTCTCGTTTAGGCTGGCGGGATGGGGGCGGCGCGAATTCCCGCGGTCGGCGGCCTTCCTGGGCTATTTGTACCTTCATGTAGAACTGCCCCTGGGCTCGCACTGCCTGCTGCTGAGAAAGTGATTGCTTTTGCTGATATGACTTGCAATAACGACTGCGCGAAACGCCGCTATCTCGTTAGGGGTGCTACGGCAGACACCCTCTCGAGAACCCCGAAGACTTCTTGAGCCCTCGGCTGCGATGGGTTCCAGGCTGACAAAAGAACTGTCGTGTGTGCATTCGCGGACGAGAGAAAGGCTGAGGCAAGTTCGAGTGAACAAGGATGGACTCCTCGACTCCGTCGTTTCCGTAGTGTAGCGGTTATCACGTCTGCTTCACGCGCAGAAGGTCCCCGGTTCGATCCCGGGCGGGTACAGTATTTTCCTGCCTATGTCGTATTGTACTCCAGTGAGCCTCGTCGTGTGTGCATCTGCTGCATGTCCCTTCGTTTTGCAAGTACCACATTTATTGAATTTTTTAGTTACGATGGCAACATCACCAGAAGTTGTCTGTGAAGTAAAGTGCACTCAAGCAGTTTCCGTGGTGTAGCGGTTATCACGTTTGCCTAACACGCAGAAGGTCCCCGGTTCGATCCCGGGCGGAAAAACTTCTTCATCACTTTAAGCAAGACTTACTAACATGCATCTGTTACCATCTGTACCCGAAACCTTCGTAATTGCCTTCATGCGTCGGACCAGAGTGTCAATTGCTCACATCAAATAAGAAATTCATTTGACATTGGCGGCGAGCTTTTTGCGCTGACTCAGCCACTGACGTGCGATCAGTTTGCACAAAACGCTAGGGCTCGTCCGGGATTTGAACCCGGGACCTCCTGCACCCTAAGCAGGAATCATACCCCTAGACCAACGAGCCCTGTGGCACGTCGAATGCCAGTTATTCCAGTCCCTCGATGTCTTCCAGGGTGCTCTGGAAGTCTCGTTTAGGCTGGCGGGATGGGGGCGGCGCGGATTCCCGCGGTCGGCGGCCTTCCTGGGCTATTGGTACCTTCATGTAGAGCTGCCCCTGGGCTCGCACTGCCTGCTGCTGAGAAAGTGATTGCTTTTGCTGATATGACTTGCAATAACGACTGCGCGAAACGCCGCTATCTCGTTAGGGGTGCTACGGCAGACACCCTCTCGAGAACCCCGAAGACTTCTTGAGCCCTCGGCTGCGATGGGTTCCAGGCTGACAAAAGAACTGCCGTGTGTGCATTCGCGGACGAGAGAAAGGCTGAGGCAAGTTCGAGTGAACAATGATGGACTCCTCGGCTCCGTCGTTTCCGTATTGTAACGGTTATCACGTCTGCTTCACACGCAGAAGGTCCCCGGTTCGATCCCGGGCGGGAACAGTATTTTCCTGCCTATGTCGTAATGTACTCCAGTGAGCCTCGTCGTGTGTGCATCTGCTGCATGTCCCTTCGCTTTGCAAGTACCACATTTATTGAATTTTTTAGTTACGATGGCAACATCACTACAAGTTGTCTGTGAAGTAAGGTGCACTCAAGCAGTTTCCGTGGTGTAGCGGTTATCACGTCTGCCTAACACGCAGAAGGTCCCCGGTTCGATCCCGGGCGGAAACACTTTTTCATCACTTTAAGCAAGACTTACTAACATGCATCTGCTACCATCTGTACCCGAAACCTTCGTAATTGCCTTCATGCGTCGGACCAGAGTGTCAATTGCTCACATCAAATAAGAAATTCATTTGACATTGGCGGCGAGCTTTTTGCGCTGACTCAGCCACTGACGTGCGATCAGTTTGCACAAAACGCTAGGGCTCGTCCGGGATTTGAACACGGGACCTCCTGCACCCTAAGCAGGAATCATACCCCTAGACCAAAGAGCCCTGTGGCACGTCGAATGCCAGTTATTCCAGTCCCTCGATGTCTTCCAGGGTGCTCTGGAAGTCTCGTTTAGGCTGGCGGGATGGAGGCGGCGCGAATTCCCGCGGTCGGCGGCCTTCCTGGGCTGTAGAGCTGCCCCTGGGCTCGCACTGCCTGCTGCTGAGAAAGTGATTGCTTTTGCTGATATGACTTGCAATAACGACTGCGCGAAACGCCGCTATCTCGTTAGGGGTGCTACGGCAGACACCCTCTCGAGAACCCCGAAGACTTCTTGAGCCCTCGGCTGCGATGGGTTCCAGGCTGACAAAAGAACTGCCGTGTGTGCATTCGCGGACGAGAGAAAGGCTGAGGCAAGTTCGAGTGAACAAGGATGGACTCCTCGGCTCCGTCGTTTCCGTATTGTAGCGGTTATCACGTCTGCTTCACACGCAGAAGGTCCCCGGTTCGATCCCGGGCGGGAACAGTATTTTCCTGCCTATGTCGTATTGTACTCCAGTGAGCCTCGTCGTGTGTGGATCTGCTGCATGTCCCTTCGTTTTGCAAGTACCACATTTATTGAATTTTTTAGTTACGATGGCAACATCACTACAAGTTGTCTGTGAAGTAAGGTGCACTCAAGCAGTTTCCGTGGTGTAGCGGTTATCACGTCTGCCTAACACGCAGAAGGTCCCCGGTTCGATCCCGGGCGGAAACACTTTTTCATCACTTTAAGCAAGACTTACTAACATGCATCTGCTACCATCTGTACCCGAAACCTTCGTAATTGCCTTCATGCGTCGGACCAGAGTGTCAATTGCTCACATCAAAAAAGAAATTCATTTGACATTGGCGGCGAGCTTTTTGCGCTGACTCAGCCACTGACGTGCGATCAGTTTGCACAAAACGCTAGGGCTCCTCCGGGATTTGAACCCGGGACCTCCTGCACCCTAAGCAGGAATCATACCCCTAGACCAACGAGCCCTGTGGCACGTCGAATGCCAGTTATTCCAGTCCCTCGATGTCTTCCAGGGTGCTCTGGAAGTCTCGTTTAGGCTGGCGGGATGGAGGCGGCGCGAATTCCCGCGGTCGGCGGCCTTCCTGGGCTATTGGTACCTTCATGTAGAGCTGCCCCTGGGCTCGCACTGCCTGCTGCTGAGAAAGTGATTGCTTTTGCTGATATGACTTGCAATAACGACTGCGCGAAACGCCGCTATCTCGTTAGGGGTGCTACGGCAGACACCCTCTCGAGAACCCCGAAGACTTCTTGAGCCCTCGGCTGCGATGGGTTCCAGGCTGAAAAAAGAACTGTCGTGTGTGCATTCGCGGACGAGAGAAAGGCTGAGGCAAGTTCGAGTGAACAAGGATGGACTCCTCGGCTCCGTCTTTTCCGTAGTGTAGCTGTTATCACGTCTGCTTCACACGCAGAAGGTCCCCGGTTCGATCCCGGGCGGGAACAGTATTTTCCTGCCTATGTCGTATTGTACTCCAGTGAGCCTCGTCGTGTGTGCATCTGCTGCATGTCCCTTCGTTTTGCAAGTACCACATTTATTGAATTTTTTAGTTACGATGGCAACATCACTACAAGTTGTCTGTGAAGTAAGGTGCACTCAAGCAGTTTCCGTGGTGTAGCGGTTATCACGTCTGCCTAACACGCAGAAGGTCCCCGGTTCGATCCCGGGCGGAAACACTTTTTCATCACTTTAAGCAAGACTTACTAACATGCATCTGCTACCATCTGTACCCGAAACCTTCGTAATTGCCTTCATGCGTCGGACCAGAGTGTCAATTGCTCACATCAAATAAGAAATTCATTTGACATTGGCGGCGAGCTTATTGCGCTGACTCAGCCACTGACGTGCGATCAGTTTGCACAAAACGCTAGGGCTCGTCCGGGATTTGAACACGGGACCTCCTGCACCCTAAGCAGGAATCATACCCCTAGACCAACGAGCCCTGTGGCACGTCGAATGCCAGTTATTCCAGTCCCTCGATGTCTTCCAGGGTGATCTGGAAGTCTCGTTTAGGCTGGCGGGATGGGGGCGGCGCGAATTCCCGCGGTCGGCGGCCTTCCTGGGCTGTAGAGCTGCCCCTGGGCTCGCACTGCCTGCTGCTGAGAAAGTGATTGCTTTTGCTGATATGACTTGCAATAACGACTGCGCGAAACGCCGCTATCTCGTTAGGGGTGCTACGGCAGACACCCTCTCGAGAACCCCGAAGACTTCTTGAGCCCTCGGCTGCGATGGGTTCCAGGCTGACAAAAGAACTGCCGTGTGTGCATTCGCGGACGAGAGAAAGGCTGAGGCAAGTTCGAGTGAACAAGGATGGACTCCTCGGCTCCGTCGTTTCCGTATTGTAGCGGTTATCACGTCTGCTTCACACGCAGAAGGTCCCCGGTTCGATCCCGGGCGGGAACAGTATTTTCCTGCCTATGTCGTATTGTACTCCAGTGAGCCTCGTCGTGTGTGCATCTGCTGCATGTCCCTTCGTTTTGCAAGTACCACATTTATTGAATATTTTAGTTACGATGGCAACATCACTACAAGTTGTCTGTGAAGTAAGGTGCACTCAAGCAGTTTCCGTGGTGTAGCGGTTATCACGTCTGCCTAACACGCAGAAGGTCCCCGGTTCGATCCCGGGCGGAAACACTTTTTCATCACTTTAAGCAAGACTTACTAACATGCATCTGCTACCATCTGTACCCGAAACCTTCGTAATTGCCTTCATGCGTCGGACCAGAGTGTCAATTGCTCACATCAAATAAGAAATTCATTTGACATTGGCGGCGAGCTTATTGCGCTGACTCAGCCACTGACGTGCGATCAGTTTGCACAAAACGCTAGGGCTCGTCCGGGATTTGAACACGGGACCTCCTGCACCCTAAGCAGGAATCATACCCCTAGACCAACGAGCCCTGTGGCACGTCGAATGCCAGTTATTCCAGTCCCTCGATGTCTTCCAGGGTGATCTGGAAGTCTCGTTTAGGCTGGCGGGATGGGGGCGGCGCGAATTCCCGCGGTCGGCGGCCTTCCTGGGCTGTAGAGCTGCCCCTGGGCTCGCACTGCCTGCTGCTGAGAAAGTGATTGCTTTTGCTGATATGACTTGCAATAACGACTGCGCGAAACGCCGCTATCTCGTTAGGGGTGCTACGGCAGACACCCTTCGAGAACCCCGAAGACTTCTTGAGCCCTCGGCTGCGATGGGTTCCAGGCTGACAAAAGAACTGTCGTGTGTGCATTCGCGGACGAGAGAAAGGCTGAGGCAAGTTCGAGTGAACAAGGATGGACTCCTCGACTCCGTCGTTTCCGTAGTGTAGCGGTTATCACGTCTGCTTCACGCGCAGAAGGTCCCCGGTTCGATCCCGGGCGGGTACAGTATTTTCCTGCCTATGTCGTATTGTACTCCAGTGAGCCTCGTCGTGTGTGCATCTGCTGCATGTCCCTTCGTTTTGCAAGTACCACATTTATTGAATTTTTTAGTTACGATGGCAACATCACCAGAAGTTGTCTGTGAAGTAAAGTGCACTCAAGCAGTTTCCGTGGTGTAGCGGTTATCACGTTTGCCTAACACGCAGAAGGTCCCCGGTTCGATCCCGGGCGGAAAAACTTCTTCATCACTTTAAGCAAGACTTACTAACATGCATCTGTTACCATCTGTACCCGAAACCTTCGTAATTGCATTCATGCGTCGGACCAGAGTGTCAATTGCTCACATCAAATAAGAAATTCATTTGACATTGGCGGCGAGCTTTTTGCGCTGACTCAGCCACTGACGTGCGATCAGTTTGCACAAAACGCTAGGGCTCCTCCGGGATTTGAACCCGGGACCTCCTGCACCCTAAGCAGGAATCATACCCCTAGACCAACGAGCCCTGTGGCACGTCGAATGCCAGTTATTCCAGTCCCTCGATGTCTTCCAGGGTGCTCTGGAAGTCTCGTTTAGGCTGGCGGGATGGGGGCGGCGCGGATTCCCGCGGTCGGCGGCCTTCCTGGGCTATTGGTACCTTCATGTAGAGCTGCCCCTGGGCTCGCACTGCCTGCTGCTGAGAAAGTGATTGCTTTTGCTGATATGACTTGCAATAACGACTGCGCGAAACGCCGCTATCTCGTTAGGGGTGCTACGGCAGACACCCTCTCGAGAACCCCGAAGACTTCTTGAGCCCTCGGCTGCGATGGGTTCCAGGCTGACAAAAGAACTGCCGTGTGTGCATTCGCGGACGAGAGAAAGGCTGAGGCAAGTTCGAGTGAACAATGATGGACTCCTCGGCTCCGTCGTTTCCGTATTGTAACGGCTATCACGTCTGCTTCACACGCAGAAGGTCCCCGGTTCGATCCCGGGCGGGAACAGTATTTTCCTGCCTATGTCGTAATGTACTCCAGTGAGCCTCGTCGTGTGTGCATCTGCTGCATGTCCCTTCGTTTTGCAAGTACCACATTTATTGAATTTTTTAGTTACGATGGCAACATCACTACAAGTTGTCTGTGAAGTAAGGTGCACTCAAGCAGTTTCCGTGGTGTAGCGGTTATCACGTCTGCCTAACACGCAGAAGGTCCCCGGTTCGATCCCGGGCGGAAACACTTTTTCATCACTTTAAGCAAGACTTACTAACATGCATCTGCTACCATCTGTACCCGAAACCTTCGTAATTGCCTTCATGCGTCGGACCAGAGTGTCAATTGCTCACATCAAATAAGAAATTCATTTGACATTGGCGGCGAGCTTTTTGCGCTGACTCAGCCACTGACGTGCGATCAGTTTGCACAAAACGCTAGGGCTCGTCCGGGATTTGAACACGGGACCTCCTGCACCCTAAGCAGGAATCATACCCCTAGACCAAAGAGCCCTGTGGCACGTCGAATGCCAGTTATTCCAGTCCCTCGATGTCTTCCAGGGTGCTCTGGAAGTCTCGTTTAGGCTGGCGGGATGGAGGCGGCGCGAATTCCCGCGGTCGGCGGCCTTCCTGGGCTATTGGTACCTTCATGTAGAGCTGCCCCTGGGCTCGCACTGCCTGCTGCTGAGAAAGTGATTGCTTTTGCTGATATGACTTGCAATAACGACTGCGCGAAACGCCGCTATCTCGTTAGGGGTGCTACGGCAGACACCCTCTCGAGAACCCCGAAGACTTCTTGAGCCCTCGGCTGCGATGGGTTCCAGGCTGAAAAAAGAACTGTCGTGTGTGCATTCGCGGACGAGAGAAAGGCTGAGGCAAGTTCGAGTGAACAAGGATGGACTCCTCGGCTCCGTCTTTTCCGTAGTGTAGCTGTTATCACGTCTGCTTCACACGCAGAAGGTCCCCGGTTCGATCCCGGGCGGGAACAGTATTTTCCTGCCTATGTCGTATTGTACTCCAGTGAGCCTCGTCGTGTGTGCATCTGCTGCATGTCCCTTCGTTTTGCAAGTACCACATTTATTGAATTTTTTAGTTACGATGGCAACATCACTACAAGTTGTCTGTGAAGTAAGGTGCACTCAAGCAGTTTCCGTGGTGTAGCGGTTATCACGTCTGCCTAACACGCAGAAGGTCCCCGGTTCGATCCCGGGCGGAAACACTTTTTCATCACTTTAAGCAAGACTTACTAACATGCATCTGCTACCATCTGTACCCGAAACCTTCGTAATTGCCTTCATGCGTCGGACCAGAGTGTCAATTGCTCACATCAAATAAGAAATTCATTTGACATTGGCGGCGAGCTTATTGCGCTGACTCAGCCACTGACGTGCGATCAGTTTGCACAAAACGCTAGGGCTCGTCCGGGATTTGAACACGGGACCTCCTGCACCCTAAGCAGGAATCATACCCCTAGACCAACGAGCCCTGTGGCACGTCGAATGCCAGTTATTCCAGTCCCTCGATGTCTTCCAGGGTGATCTGGAAGTCTCGTTTAGGCTGGCGGGATGGGGGCGGCGCGAATTCCCGCGGTCGGCGGCCTTCCTGGGCTGTAGAGCTGCCCCTGGGCTCGCACTGCCTGCTGCTGAGAAAGTGATTGCTTTTGCTGATATGACTTGCAATAACGACTGCGCGAAACGCCGCTATCTCGTTAGGGGTGCTACGGCAGACACCCTCTCGAGAACCCCGAAGACTTCTTGAGCCCTCGGCTGCGATGGGTTCCAGGCTGACAAAAGAACTGCCGTGTGTGCATTCGCGGACGAGAGAAAGGCTGAGGCAAGTTCGAGTGAACAAGGATGGACTCCTCGGCTCCGTCGTTTCCGTATTGTAGCGGTTATCACGTCTGCTTCACACGCAGAAGGTCCCCGGTTCGATCCCGGGCGGGAACAGTATTTTCCTGCCTATGTCGTATTGTACTCCAGTGAGCCTCGTCGTGTGTGCATCTGCTGCATGTCCCTTCGTTTTGCAAGTACCACATTTATTGAATTTTTTAGTTACGATGGCAACATCACTACAAGTTGTCTGTGAAGTAAGGTGCACTCAAGCAGTTTCCGTGGTGTAGCGGTTATCACGTCTGCCTAACACGCAGAAGGTCCCCGGTTCGATCCCGGGCGGAAACACTCTTTCATCACTTTAAGCAAGACTTACTAACATGCATCTGCTACCATCTGTACCCGAAACCTTCGTAATTGCCTTCATGCGTCGGACCAGAGTGTCAATTGCTCACATCAAATAAGAAATTCATTTGACATTGGCGGCGAGCTTTTTGCGCTGACTCAGCCACTGACGTGCGATCAGTTTGCACAAAACGCTAGGGCTCGTCCGGGATTTGAACACGGGACCTCCTGCACCCTAAGCAGGAATCATACCCCTAGACCAAAGAGCCCTGTGGCACGTCGAATGCCAGTTATTCCAGTCCCTCGATGTCTTCCAGGGTGCTCTGGAAGTCTCGTTTAGGCTGGCGGGATGGAGCGGCGCGAATTCCCGCGGTCGGCGGCCTTCCTGGGCTGTAGAGCTGCCCCTGGGCTCGCACTGCCTGCTGCTGAGAAAGTGATTGCTTTTGCTGATATGACTTGCAATAACGACTGCGCGAAACGCCGCTATCTCGTTAGGGGTGCTACGGCAGACACCCTCTCGAGAACCCCGAAGACTTCTTGAGCCCTCGGCTGCGATGGGTTCCAGGCTGACAAAAGAACTGCCGTGTGTGCATTCGCGGACGAGAGAAAGGCTGAGGCAAGTTCGAGTGAACAAGGATGGACTCCTCGGCTCCGTCGTTTCCGTATTGTAGCGGTTATCACGTCTGCTTCACACGCAGAAGGTCCCCGGTTCGATCCCGGGCGGGAACAGTATTTTCCTGCCTATGTCGTATTGTACTCCAGTGAGCCTCGTCGTGTGTGGATCTGCTGCATGTCCCTTCGTTTTGCAAGTACCACATTTATTGAATTTTTTAGTTACGATGGCAACATCACTACAAGTTGTCTGTGAAGTAAGGTGCACTCAAGCAGTTTCCGTGGTGTAGCGGTTATCACGTCTGCCTAACACGCAGAAGGTCCCCGGTTCGATCCCGGGCGGAAACACTTTTTCATCACTTTAAGCAAGACTTACTAACATGCATCTGCTACCATCTGTACCCGAAACCTTCGTAATTGCCTTCATGCGTCGGACCAGAGTGTCAATTGCTCACATCAAAAAAGAAATTCATTTGACATTGGCGGCGAGCTTTTTGCGCTGACTCAGCCACTGACGTGCGATCAGTTTGCACAAAACGCTAGGGCTCCTCCGGGATTTGAACCCGGGACCTCCTGCACCCTAAGCAGGAATCATACCCCTAGACCAACGAGCCCTGTGGCACGTCGAATGCCAGTTATTCCAGTCCCTCGATGTCTTCCAGGGTGCTCTGGAAGTCTCGTTTAGGCTGGCGGGATGGAGGCGGCGCGAATTCCCGCGGTCGGCGGCCTTCCTGGGCTATTGGTACCTTCATGTAGAGCTGCCCCTGGGCTCGCACTGCCTGCTGCTGAGAAAGTGATTGCTTTTGCTGATATGACTTGCAATAACGACTGCGCGAAACGCCGCTATCTCGTTAGGGGTGCTACGGCAGACACCCTCTCGAGAACCCCGAAGACTTCTTGAGCCCTCGGCTGCGATGGGTTCCAGGCTGAAAAAAGAACTGTCGTGTGTGCATTCGCGGACGAGAGAAAGGCTGAGGCAAGTTCGAGTGAACAAGGATGGACTCCTCGGCTCCGTCTTTTCCGTAGTGTAGCTGTTATCACGTCTGCTTCACACGCAGAAGGTCCCCGGTTCGATCCCGGGCGGGAACAGTATTTTCCTGCCTATGTCGTATTGTACTCCAGTGAGCCTCGTCGTGTGTGCATCTGCTGCATGTCCCTTCGTTTTGCAAGTACCACATTTATTGAATTTTTTAGTTACGATGGCAACATCACTACAAGTTGTCTGTGAAGTAAGGTGCACTCAAGCAGTTTCCGTGGTGTAGCGGTTATCACGTCTGCCTAACACGCAGAAGGTCCCCGGTTCGATCCCGGGCGGAAACACTTTTTCATCACTTTAAGCAAGACTTACTAACATGCATCTGCTACCATCTGTACCCGAAACCTTCGTAATTGCCTTCATGCGTCGGACCAGAGTGTCAATTGCTCACATCAAATAAGAAGTTCATTTGACATTGGCGGCGAGCTTATTGCGCTGACTCAGCCACTGACGTGCGATCAGTTTGCACAAAACGCTAGGGCTCGTCCGGGATTTGAACACGGGACCTCCTGCACCCTAAGCAGGAATCATACCCCTAGACCAACGAGCCCTGTGGCACGTCGAATGCCAGTTATTCCAGTCCCTCGATGTCTTCCAGGGTGATCTGGAAGTCTCGTTTAGGCTGGCGGGATGGGGGCGGCGCGAATTCCCGCGGTCGGCGGCCTTCCTGGGCTGTAGAGCTGCCCCTGGGCTCGCACTGCCTGCTGCTGAGAAAGTGATTGCTTTTGCTGATATGACTTGCAATAACGACTGCGCGAAACGCCGCTATCTCGTTAGGGGTGCTACGGCAGACACCCTCTCGAGAACCCCGAAGACTTCTTGAGCCCTCGGCTGCGATGGGTTCCAGGCTGACAAAAGAACTGCCGTGTGTGCATTCGCGGACGAGAGAAAGGCTGAGGCAAGTTCGAGTGAACAAGGATGGACTCCTCGGCTCCGTCGTTTCCGTATTGTAGCGGTTATCACGTCTGCTTCACACGCAGAAGGTCCCCGGTTCGATCCCGGGCGGGAACAGTATTTTCCTGCCTATGTCGTATTGTACTCCAGTGAGCCTCGTCGTGTGTGCATCTGCTGCATGTCCCTTCGTTTTGCAAGTACCACATTTATTGAATTTTTTAGTTACGATGGCAACATCACTACAAGTTGTCTGTGAAGTAAGGTGCACTCAAGCAGTTTCCGTGGTGTAGCGGTTATCACGTCTGCCTAACACGCAGAAGGTCCCCGGTTCGATCCCGGGCGGAAACACTTTTTCATCACTTTAAGCAAGACTTACTAACATGCATCTGCTACCATCTGTACCCGAAACCTTCGTAATTGCCTTCATGCGTCGGACCAGAGTGTCAATTGCTCACATCAAATAAGAAATTCATTTGACATTGGCGGCGAGCTTTTTGCGCTGACTCAGCCACTGACGTGCGATCAGTTTGCACAAAACGCTAGGGCTCGTCCGGGATTTGAACACGGGACCTCCTGCACCCTAAGCAGGAATCATACCCCTAGACCAACGAGCCCTGTGGCACGTCGAATGCCAGTTATTCCAGTCCGTCGATGTCTTCCAGGGTGCTCTGGAAGTCTCGTTTAGGCTGGCGGGATGGGGGCGGCGCGAATTCCCGCGGTCGGCGGCCTTCCTGGGCTGTAGAGCTGCCCCTGGGCTCGCACTGCCTGCTGCTGAGAAAGTGATTGCTTTTGCTGATATGACTTGCAATAACGACTGCGCGAAACGCCGCTATCTCGTTAGGGGTGCTACGGCAGACACCCTCTCGAGAACCCCGAAGACTTCTTGAGCCCTCGGCTGCGATGGGTTCCAGGCTGACAAAAGAACTGCCGTGTGTGCATTCGCGGACGAGAGAAAGGCTGAGGCAAGTTCGAGTGAACAAGGATGGACTCCTCGGCTCCGTCGTTTCCGTATTGTAGCGGTTATCACGTCTGCTTCACACGCAGAAGGTCCCCGGTTCGATCCCGGGCGGGAACAGTATTTTCCTGCCTATGTCGTATTGTACTCCAGTGAGCCTCGTCGTGTGTGCATCTGCTGCATGTCCCTTCGTTTTGCAAGTACCACATTTATTGAATTTTTTAGTTACGATGGCAACATCACTACAAGTTGTCTGTGAAGTAAGGTGCACTCAAGCAGTTTCCGTGGTGTAGCGGTTATCACGTCTGCCTAACACGCAGAAGGTCCCCGGTTCGATCCCGGGCGGAAACACTTTTTCATCACTTTAAGCAAGACTTACTAACATGCATCTGCTACCATCTGTACCCGAAACCTTCGTAATTGCCTTCATGCGTCGGACCAGAGTGTCAATTGCTCACATCAAATAAGAAATTCATTTGACATTGGCGGCGAGCTTTTTGCGCAGACTCAGCCACTGACGTGCGATCAGTTTGCACAAAACGCTAGGGCTCGTCCGGGATTTGAACCCGGGACCTCCTGCACCCTAAGCAGGAATCATACCCCTAGACCAACGAGCCCTGTGGCACGTCGAATGCCAGTTATTCTAGTCCCTCGATGTCTTCCAGGGTGCTCTGGAAGTCTCGTTTAGGCTGGCGGGATGGAGGCGGCGCGAATTCCCGCGGTCGGCGGCCTTCCTGGGCTGTAGAGCTGCCCCTGGGCTCGCACTGCCTGCTGCTGAGAAAGTGATTGCTTTTGCTGATATGACTTGCAATAACGACTGCGCGAAACGCCGCTATCTCGTTAGGGGTGCTACGGCCGACACCCTCTCGAGAACCCCGAAGACTTCTTGAGCCCTCGGCTGCGATGGGTTCGAGGCTGACAAAAGAACTGTCGTGTGTGCATTCGCGGACGAGAGAAAGTCTGAGGCAAGTTCGAGTGAACAAGGATGGACTACTCGACTCCGTCGTTTCCGTAGTGTAGCGGTTATCACGTCTGCTTCACACGCAGAAGGTCCCCGGTTCGATCCCGGGCGGGAACAGTATTTTCCTGCCTATGTCGTATTGTACTCCAGTGAGCCTCGTCGTGTGTGCATCTGCTGCATGTCCCTACGTTTTGCAAGTACCACATTTATTGAATTTTTTAGTTACGATGGCAACATCACCAGAAGTTGTCTGTGAAGTAATGTGCACTCAAGCAGTTTCCGTGGTGTAGCGGTTATCACGTTTGCCTAACACGCAGAAGGTCCCCGGTTCGATCCCGGGCGGAAACACTTTTTCATCACTTTAAGCAAGACTTACTAACATGCATCTGTTACCATCTGTACCCGAAACCTTCGTAATTGCCTTCATGCGTCGGACCAGAGTGTCAATTGCTCACATCAAATAAGAAATTCATTTGACATTGGCGGCGAGCTTTTTGCGCTGACTCAGCCACTGACGTGCGATCAGTTTGCACAAAACGCTAGGGCTCGTCCGGGATTTGAACCCGGGACCTCCTGCACCCTAAGCAGGAATCATACCCCTAGACCAACGAGCCCTGTGGCACGTCGAATGCCAGTTATTCCAGTCCCTCGATGTCTTCCAGGGTGCTCTGGAAGTCTCGTTTAGGCTGGCGGGATGGAGGCGGCGCGAATTCCCGCGGTCGGCGGCCTTCCTGGGCTATTGGTACCTTCATGTAGAGCTGCCCCTGGGCTCGCACTGCCTGCTGCTGAGAAAGTGATTGCTTTTGCTGATATGACTTGCAATAACGACTGCGCGAAACGCCGCTATCTCGTTAGGGGTGCTACGGCATACACCCTCTCGAGAACCCCGAAGACTTCTTGAGCCCTCGGCTGCGATGGGTTCCAGGCTGAAAAAAGAACTGTCGTGTGTGCATTCGCGGACGATAGAAAGGCTGAGGCAAGTTCGAGTGAACAAGGATGGACTCCTCGGCTCCGTCGTTTCCGTAGTGTAGCGGTTATCACGTCTGCTTCACACGCAGAAGGTCCCCGGTTCGATCCCGGGCGGGAACAGTATTTTCCTGCCTTTGTCGTATTGTACTCCAGTGAGCCTCGTCGTGTGTGCATCTGCTGCATGTCCCTTCGTTTTGCAAGTACCACATTTATTGAATTTTTTAGTTACGATGGCAACATCACTACAAGTTGTCTGTGAAGTAAGGTGCACTCAAGCAGTTTCCGTGGTGTAGCGGTTATCACGTCTGCCTAACACGCAGAAGGTCCCCGGTTCGATCCCGGGCGGAAACACTTTTTCATCACTTTAAGCAAGACTTACTAACATGCATCTGCTACCATCTGTACCCGAAACCTTCGTAATTGCCTTCATGCGTCGGACCAGAGTGTCAATTGCTCACATCAAATAAGAAATTCATTTGACATTGGCGGCGAGAATTTTGCGCTGACTCAGCCACTGACGTGCGATCAGTTTGCACAAAACGCTAGGGCTCGTCCGGGATTTGAACCCGGGACCTCCTGCACCCTAAGCAGGAATCATACCCCTAGACCAACGAGCCCTGTGGCACGTCGAATGCCAGTTATTCCAGTCCCTCGATGTCTTCCAGGGTGCTCTGGAAGTCTCGTTTAAGCTGGCGGGATGGGGGCGGCGCAAATTCCCGCGGTCGGCGGCCTTTCTGGGCTATTGTTACCTTCATGTAGAGCTGCCCCTGGGCTCGCACTGCCTGCTGCTGAGAAAGTGATTGCTTTCGCTGATATGACTTGCAATAACGACTGCGCGAAACGCCGCTATCTCGTTAGGGGTGCTACGGCAGACACCCTCTCGAGAACCCCGAAGACTTCTTGAGCCCTCGGCTGCGATGGGTTCCAGGCTGACAAAAGAACTGTCGTGTGTGCATTCGCGGACGAGAGAAAGGCTGAGGCAAGTTCGAGTGAACAAGGATGGACTCCTCGGCCCCGTCGTTTCCGTAGTGTAGCGGTTATCACGTCTGCTTCACACGCAGAAGGTCTCCGGTTCGATCCCGGGCGAGAACAGTATTTTCCTGCCTATGTCGTATTGTACTCCAGTGAGCCTCGTCGTGTGTGCATCTGCTCCATGTCCCTTCGTTTTGCAAGTACCACATTTATTGAATTTTGTTTGTTACGATGGCAACATCACTACAAGTTGTCTGTGAAGTAAGGTGCACTCAAGCAGTTTCCGTGGTGTAGCGGTTATCACGTCTGCCTAACACGCAGAAGGTCCCCGGTTCGATCCCGGGCGGAAACACTTTTTCATCACTTTAAGCAAGACTTACTAACATGCATCTGCTACCATCTGTACCCGAAACCTTCGTAATTGCCTTCATGCGTCGGACCAGAGTGTCAATTGCCCACATCAAATAAGAAATTCATTTGACATTGGCGGCGAGATTTTTGCGCTGACTCAGCCACTGACGTGCGATCAGTTTGCACAAAACGCTAGGGCTCGTCCGGGATTTGAACCCGGGACCTCCAGCACCCTAAGCAGGAATCATACCCCTAGACCAACGAGCCCTGTGGCACGTCGAATGCCAGTTATTCCAGTCCCTCGATGTCTTCCAGGGTGCTCTGGAAGTCTCGTTTAGGCTGGCGGGATGGGGGCGGCGCGAATTCCCGCGGTCGGCGGCCTTTCTGTGCTATTGTTACCTTCATGTAGAGCTGCCCCTGGGCTCGCACTGCCTGCTGCTGAGAAAGTGATTGCTTTTGCTGATATGACTTGCAATAACGACTGCGCGAAACGCCGCTATCTCGTTAGGGGTGCTACGGCAGACACCCTCTCGAGAAGCCCGAAGACTTCTTGAGCCCTCGGCTGCGATGGGTTCCAGGCTGACAAAAGAACTGTCGTGTGTGCATTCGCGGACGAGAGAAAGGCTGAGGCAAGTTCGACTGAACAAGGATGGACTCCTCGGCTCCGTCGTTTCCGTAGTGTAGCGGTTATCACGTCTGCTTCACACGCAGAAGGTCCCCGGTTCGATCCCGCGCGGGAACAGTATTTTCCTGCCTATGTCGTAATGTACTCCAGTGAGCCTCGTCGTGTGTGCATCTGCTGCATGTCCCTTCGTTTTGCAAGTACCACATTTATTGAATTTTTTAGTTACGATGGCCATATCACTACAAGTTGTCTGTGAAGTAAGGTGCACTCAAGCAGTTTCCGTGGTGTAGCGGTTATCACGTCTGCCTAACACGCAGAAGGTCCCCGGTTCGATCCCGGGCGGAAACTCTTTTTCATCACTTTAAGCAAGACTTACTAACATGCATCTGCTACCATCTGTACCCGAAACCTTCGTAATTGCCTTCATGCGTCGGACCAGAGTGTCAATTGCTCACATCAAATAAGAAATTCATTTGACATTGGCGGCGAGATTTTTGCGCTGACTCAGCCACTGACGTGCGATCAGTTTGCACAAAACGCTAGGGCTCGTCCGGGATTTGAACCCGGGACCTCCTTCACCCTAAGCAGGAATCATACCCCTAGACCAACGAGCCCTGTGGCACGTCGAATGCCAGTTATTCCAGTCCCTCGGTGTCTTCCAGGGTGCTCTGGAAGTCTCGTTTAGGCTGGCGGGATGGGGGCGGCGCGAATTCCCGCGGTCGGCGGCCTTTCTGGGCTATTGTTACCTTCATGTAGAGCTGCCCCTGGGCTCGCACTGCCTGCTGCTGAGAAAGTGATTGCTTTTGCTGATATGACTTGCAATAACGACAGCGCGAAACGCCGCTATCTCGTTAGGGGTGCTACGGCAGACGCCCTCTCGAGAACCCCGAAGACTTCTTGAGCCCTCGGCTGCGATGGGTTCCAGGCTGACCAAAGAACTGTCGTGTGTGCATTCGCGGACGAGAGAAAGGCTGAGGCAAGTTCGAGTGAACAAGGATGGACTCCTCGGCTCCGTCGTTTCCGTAGTGTAGCGGTTATCACGTCTGCTTTCACACGCAGAAGGTCCCCGGTTCGATCCCGGGCGGGAACAGTATTTTCCTGCCTATGTCGTATTGTACTCCAGTGAGCCTCGTCGTGTGTGCATCTGCAGCATGTCCCTTCGGTTTGCAAGTACCACATTTATTGAATTTTTTATTTACGATGGCAACATCACTACAAGTTGTCTGTGAAGTAAGGTGCACTCAAGCAGTTTCCGTGGTGTAGCGGTTATCACGTCTGCCTAACACGCAGAAGGTCCCTGGTTCGATCCCGGGCGGAAACACTTTTTCATCACTTTAAGCAAGACTTACTAACATGCATCTGCTACCATCTGTACCCGAAACCTTCGTAATTGCCTTCATGCGTCGGACCAGAGTGTCAATTGCTCACATCAAATAAGAAATTCATTTGACATTGGCGGCGAGATTTTTGCGCTGACTCAGCCACTGACGTGCGATCAGTTTGCACAAAACGCTAGGGCTCGTCCGGGATTTGAACCCGGGACCTCCAGCACCCTAAGCAGGAATCATACCCCTAGACCAACGAGCCCTGTGGCACGTCGAATGCCAGTTATTCCAGTCCCTCGATGTCTTCCAGGGTGCTCTGGAAGTCTCGTTTAGGCTGGCGGGATGGGGGCGGCGCGAATTCCCGCGGTCGGCGGCCATTCTGGGCTATTGTTACCTTCATGTAGTGCTGCCCCTGGGCACGCACTGCCTGCTGCTGAGAAAGTGATTGCTTTTGCTGATATGACTTGCAATAACGACTGCGCGAAACGCCGCTATCTCGTTAGGGGTGCTACGGCAGACACCCTCTCGAGAACCCCGAAGACTTCTTGAGCCCTCGGCTGCGATGGGTTCCAGGCTGACAAAAGAACTGTCGTGTGTGCATTCGCGGACGAGAGAAAGGCTGAGGCAAGTTCGAGTGAACAAGGATGGACTCCTCGGCTCCGTCGTTTCCGTAGTGTAGCTGTTATCACGTCTGCTTCACACGCAGAAGGTCCCCGGTTCGATCCCTGGCGGGAACAGTATTTTCCTGCCTATGTCGTATTGTACTCCAGTGAGCCTCGTCGTGTGTGCATCTGCTGCATGTCCCTTCGTTTTGCAAGTACCACATTTATTGAATTTTTTAGTTACGATGGCAACATCACTACAAGTTGTCTGTGAAGTAAGGTGCACTCAAGCAGTTTCCGTGGTGTAGCGGTTATCACGTCTGCCTAACACGCAGAAGGTCCCCGGTTCGATCCCGGGCGGAAACACTTTTTCATCACTTTAAGCAAGACTTACTAACATGCATCTGCTACCATCTGTACCCGAAACCTTCGTAATTGCCTTCATGCGTCGGACCAGAGTGTCAATTGCTCACATCAAATAAGAAATTCATTTGACATTGGCTGCGAGATTTTTGCGCTGACTCAGCCACTGACGTGCGATCAGTTTGCACAAAACGCTAGGGCTCGTCCGGGATTTGAACCCGGGACCTCCAGCACCCTAAGCAGGAATCATACCCCTAGACCAAAGAGCCCTGTGGCACATCGAATGCCAGTTATTCCAGTCCCTCGATGTCTTCCAGGGTGCTCTGGAAGTCTCGTTTAGGATGGCGCGATGGGGGCGGCGCGAATTCCCGCGGTCGGCGGCCTTTCTGGGCTATTGTTACCTTCATGTAGAGCTGCCCCTGGGCTCGCACTGCCTGCTGCTGAGAAAGTGATTGCTTTTGCTGATATGACTTGCAATAACGACTGCGCGAAACGCCGCTATCTCGTTAGGGGTGCTACGGCAGACACCCTCTCGAGAACCCCGAAGACTTCTTGAGCCCTCGGCTGCGATGGGTTCCAGGCTGACCAAAGAACTGTCGTGTGTGCATTCGCGGACGAGAGAAAGGCTGAGGCAAGTTCGAGTGAACAAGGATGGACTCCTCGGCTCCGTCGTTTCCGTAGTGTAGCGGTTATCACGTCTGCTTCACACGCAGAAGGTCCCCGGTTCGATCCCGGGCGGGAACAGTATTTTCCTGCGTATGTCGTATTGTACTCCAGTGAGCCTCGTCGTGTGTGCATCTGCTGCATGTCCCTTCGTTTTGCAAGTACCACATTTATTGAATTTTTTTGTTACGATGGCAACATCACTACAAGTTGTCTGTGAAGTAAGGTGCACTCAAGCAGTTTCCGTGGTGTAGCGGTTATCACGTCTGCCTAACACGCAGAAGGTCCCCGGTTCGATCCCGGGCGGAAACACTTTTTCATCACTTTAAGCAAGACTTACTAACATGCATCTGCTACCATCTGTACCCGAAACCTTCGTAATTGCCTTCATGCGTCGGACCAGAGTGTCAATTGCTCACATCAAATAAGAAATTCATTTGACATTGGCGGCGAGAATTTTGCGCTGACTCAGCCACTGACGTGCGATCAGTTTGCACAAAACGCTAGGGCTCGTCCGGGATTTGAACCCGGGACCTCCTGCACCCTAAGCAGGAATCATACCCCTAGACCAACGAGCCCTGTGGCACGTCGAATGCCAGTTATTCCAGTCCCTCGATGTCTTCCAGGGTGCTCTGGAAGTCTCGTTTAGGCTGGCGGGATGGGGGCGGCGCGAATTCCCGCGGTCGGCGGCCTTTCTGGGCTATTGTTACCTTCATGTAGAGCTGCCCCTGGGCTCGCACTGCCTGCTGCTGAGAAAGTGATTGCTTTTGCTGATATGACTTGCAATAACGACTGCGCGAAACGCCGCTATCTCGTTAGGGGTGCTACGGCAGACACCCTCTCGAGAACCCCGAAGACTTCTTGAGCCCTCGGCTGCGATGGGTTCCAGGCTGACAAAAGAACTGTCGTGTGTGCATTCGCGGACGAGAGAAAGGCTGAGGCAAGTTCGAGTGGACAAGGATGGACTCCTCGGCTCCGTCGTTTCCGTAGTGTAGCGGTTATCACGTCTGCTTCACACGCAGAAGGTCCCCGGTTCGATCCCGGGCGAGAACAGTATTTTCCTGCCTATGTCGTATTGTACTCCAGTGAGCCTCGTCGTGTGTGCATCAGCTGCATGTCCCTTCGTTTTGCAAGTACCACATTTATTGAATTTTTTTGTTACGATGGCAACATCACTACAAGTTGTCTGTGAAGTAAGGTGCACTCAAGCAGTTTCCGTGGTGTAGCGGTTATCACGTCTGCCTAACACGCAGAAGGTCCCCGGTTCGATCCCGGGCGGAAACACTTTTTCATCACTTTAAGCAAGACTTACTAACATGCATCTGCTACCATCTGTACCCGAAACCTTCATAATTGCCTTCATGCGTCGGACCAGAGTGTCAATTGCTCACATCAAATAAGAAGTTCATTTGACATTGGCTGCGAGATTTTTGCGCTGACTCAGCCACTGACGTGCGATCAGTTTGCACAAAACGCTAGGGCTCGTCCGGGATTTGAACCCGGGACCTCCAGCACCCTAAGCAGGAATCATACCCCTAGACCAACGAGCCCTGTGGCACGTCGAATGCCAGTTATTCCAGTCCCTCGATGTCTTCCAGGGTGCTCTGGAAGTCTCGTTTAGGCTGGCGGGATGGGGGCGGCGCGAATTCCCGCGGTCGGCGGCCTTTCTGGGCTATTGTTACCTTCATGTAGAGCTGCCCCTGGGCTCGCACTGCCTGCTGCTGAGAAAGTGATTGCTTTTGCTGATATGACTTGCAATAACGACTGCGCGAAACGCCGCTATCTCGTTAGGGGTGCTACGGCAGACACCCTCTCGAGAAGCCCGAAGACTTCTTGAGCCCTCGGCTGCGATGGGTTCCAGGCTGACAAAAGAACTGTCGTGTGTGCATTCGCGGACGAGAGAAAGGCTGAGGCAAGTTCGAGTGAACAAGGATGGACTCCTCGGCTCCGTCGTTTCCGTAGTGTAGCGGTTATCACGTCTGCTTCATACGCAGAAGGTCTCCGGTTCGATCCCGGGCGAGAACAGTATTTTCCTGCCTATGTCGTATTGTACTCCAGTGAGCCTCGTCGTGTGTGCATCTGCTGCATGTCCCTTCGTTTTGCAAGTACCACATTTATTGAATTTTTTTTGTTACGATGGCAACATCACTACAAGTTGTCTGTGAAGTAAGGTGCACTCAAGCAGTTTCCGTGGTGTAGCGGTTATCACGTCTGCCTAACACGCAGAACGTCCCCGGTTCGATCCCGGGCGGAAACACTTTTTCATCACTTTAAGCAAGACTTACTAACATGCATCTGCTACCATCTGTACCCGAAACCTTCGTAATTGCCTTCATGCGTCGGACCAGAGTGTCAATTGCTCACATCAAATAAGAAATTCATTTGACATTGGCGGCGAGATTTTTGCGCTGACTCAGCCACTGACGTGCGATCAGTTTGCACAAAACGCTAGGGCTCGTCCGGGATTTGAACCCGGGACCTCCTGCACCCTAAGCAGGAATCATACCCCTAGACCAACGAGCCCTGTGGCACGTCGAATGCCAGTTATTCCAGTCCCTCGATGTCTTCCAGGGTGCTCTGGAAGTCTCGTTTAGGCTGGCGGGATGGGGGCGGCGCGAATTCCCGCGGTCGGCGGCCTTTCTGGGCTATTGTTACCTTCATGTAGAGCTGCCCCTGGGCTCGCACTGCCTGCTGCTGAGAAAGTGATTGCTTTTGCTGATATGACTTGCAATAACGACTGCGCGAAACGCCGCTATCTCGTTAGGGGTGCTACGGCAGACACCCTCTCGAGAACCCCGAAGACTTCTTGAGCCCTCGGCTGCGATGGGTTCCAGGCTGACAAAAGAACTGTCGTGTGTGCATTCGCGGACGAGAGAAAGGCTGAGGCAAGTTCGACTGAACAAGGATGGACTCCTCGGCTCCGTCGTTTCCGTAGTGTAGCGGTTATCACGTCTGCTTCACACGCAGAAGGTCCCCGGTTCGATCCCGGGCGGGAACAGTATTTTCCTGCCTATGTCGTAATGTACTCCAGTGAGCCTCGTCGTGTGTGCATCTGCTGCATGTCCCTTCGGTTTGCAAGTACCACATTTATTGAATTTTTTAGTTACGATGGCAACATCACTACAAGTTGTCTGTGAAGTAAGGTGCACACAAGCAGTTTCCGTGGTGTAGCGGTTATCACGTCTGCCTAACACGCAGAAGGTCCCCGGTTCGATCCCGGGCGGAAACACATTTTCATCACTTTAAGCAAGACTTACTAACATGCATCTGCTACCATCTGTACCCGAAACCTTCGTAATTGCCTTCATGCGTCGGACCAGAGTGTCAATTGCTCACATCAAATAAGAAATTCATTTGACATTGGCGGCGAGATTTTTGCGATGACTCAGCCACTGACGTGCGATCAGTTTGCACAAAACGCTAGGGCTCGTCCGGGATTTGAACCCGGGACCTCCTGCACCCTAAGCAGGAATCATACCCCTAGACCAACGAGCCCTGTGGCACGTCGAATGCCAGTTATTCCAGTCCCTCGATGTCTTCCAGGGTGCTCTGGAAGTCTCGTTTAGGCTGGCGGGATGGGGGCGGCGCGAATTCCCGCGGTCGGCGGCCTTTCTGGGCTATTGTTACCTTCATGTAGAGCTGCCCCTGGGCTCGCACTGCCTGCTGCTGAGAAAGTGATTGCTTTTGCTGATATGACTTGCAATAACGACTGCGCGAAACGCCGCTATCTCGTTAGGGGTGCTACGGCAGACACCCTCTCGAGAACCCCGAAGACTTCTTGAGCCCTCGGCTGCGATGGGTTCCAGGCTGACAAAAGAACTGTCGTGTGTGCATTCGCGGACAAGAGAAAGGCTGAGGCAAGTTCGATTGAACAAGGATGGACTCCTCGGCTCCGTCGTTTCTGTAGTGTAGCGGTTATCACGTCTGCTTCACACGCAGAAGGTCCCCGGTTCGATCCCGGGCGGGAACAGTATTTTCCTGCCTATGTCGTATTGTACTCCAGTGAGCCTCGTCGTGTGTGCATCTGCTGCATGTCCCTTCGGTTTGCAAGTACCACATTTATTGAATTTTTTATTTACGATGGCAACATCACTACAAGTTGTCTGTGAAGTAAGGTGCACTCAAGCAGTTTCCGTGGTGTAGCGGTTATCACGTCTGCCTAACACGCAGAAGGTCCCTGGTTCGATCCCGGGCGGAAACACTTTTTCATCACTTTAAGCAAGACTTACTAACATGCATCTGCTACCATCTGTACCCGAAACCTTCGTAATTGCCTTCATGCGTCGGACCAGAGTGTCAATTGCTCACATCAAATAAGAAATTCATTTGACATTGGCGGCGAGAATTTTGCGCTGACTCAGCCACTGACGTGCGATCAGTTTGCACAAAACGCTAGGGCTCGTCCGGGATTTGAACCCGGGACCTCCAGCACCCTAAGCAGGAATTATACCCCTAGACCAACGAGCCCTGTGGCACGTCGAATGCCAGTTATTCCAGTCCCTCGATGTCTTCCAGGGTGCTCTGGAAGTCTCGTTTAGGCTGGCGGGATGGGGGCGGCGCGAATTCCCGCGGTCGGCGGCCTTTCTGGGCTATTGTTACCTTCATGTAGAGCTGCCCCTGGGCTCGCACTGCCTGCTGCTGAGAAAGTGATTGCTTTTGCTGATATGACTTGCAATAACGACTGCGCGAAACGCCGCTATCTCGTTAGGGGTGCTACGGCAGACACCCTCTCGAGAACCCCGAAGACTTCTTGAGCCCTCGGCTGCGATGGGTTCCAGGCTGACAAAAGAACTGTCGTGTGTGCATTCGCGGACGAGAGAAAGGCTGAGGCAAGTTCGAGTGGACAAGGATGGACTCCTCGGCTCCGTCGTTTCCGTAGTGTAGCGGTTATCACGTCTGCTTCACACGCAGAAGGTCCCCGGTTCGATCCCGGGCGAGAACAGTATTTTCCTGCCTATGTCGTATTGTACTCCAGTGAGCCTCGTCGTGTGTGCATCTGCTGCATGTCCCTTCGTTTTGCAAGTACCACATTTATTGAATTTTTTTGTTACGATGGCAACATCACTACAAGTTGTCTGTGAAGTAAGGTGCACTCAAGCAGTTTCCGTGGTGTAGCGGTTATCACGTCTGCCTAACACGCAGAAGGTCCCCGGTTCGATCCCGGGCGGAAACACTTTTTCATCACTTTAAGCAAGACTTACTAACATGCATCTGCTACCATCTGTACCCGAAACCTTCGTAATTGCCTTCATGCGTCGGACCAGAGTGTCAATTGCTCACATCAAATAAGAAATTCATTTGACATTGGCGGCGAGATTTTTGCGCTGACTCAGCCACTGACGTGCGATCAGTTTGCACAAAACGCTAGGGCTCGTCCGGGATTTGAACCCGGGACCTCCAGCACCCTAAGCAGGAATCATACCCCTAGACCAACGAGCCCTGTGGCACGTCGAATGCCAGTTATTCCAGTCCCTCGATGTCTTCCAGGGTGCTCTGGAAGTCTCGTTTAGGCTGGCGGGATGGGGGCGGCGCGAATTCCCGCGGTCGGCGGCCTTTCTGGGCTATTGTTACCTTCATGTAGAGCTGCCCCTGGGCTCGCACTGCCTGCTGCTGAGAAAGTGATTGCTTTTGCTGATATGACTTGCAATAACGACTGCGCGAAACGCCGCTATCTCGTTAGGGGTGCTACGGCAGACACCCTCTCGAGAACCCCGAAGACTTCTTGAGCCCTCGGCTGCGATGGGTTCCAGGCTGACAAAAGAACTGTCGTGTGTGCATTCGCGGACGAGAGAAAGGCTGAGGCAAGTTCGACTGAACAAGGATGGACTCCTCGGCTCCGTCGTTTCCGTAGTGTAGCGGTTATCACGTCTGCTGCACACGCAGAAGGTCCCCGGTTCGATCCCGGGCGGGAACAGTATTTTCCTGCCTATGTCGTAATGTACTCCAGTGAGCCTCGTCGTGTGTGCATCTGCTGCATGTCCCTTCGGTTTGCAAGTACCACATTTATTGAATTTTTTAGTTACGATGGCAACATCACTACAAGTTGTCTGTGAAGTAAGGTGCACACAAGCAGTTTCCGTGGTGTAGCGGTTATCACGTCTGCCTAACACGCAGAAGGTCCCCGGTTCGATCCCGGGCGGAAACACATTTTCATCACTTTAAGCAAGACTTACTAACATGCATCTGCTACCATCTGTACCCGAAACCTTCGTAATTGCCTTCATGCGTCGGACCACAGTGTCAATTGCTCACATCAAATAAGAAATTCATTTGACATTGGCGGCGAGATTTTTGCGCTGACTCAGCCACTGACGTGCGATCAGTTTGCACAAAACGCTAGGGCTCGTCCGGGATTTGAACCCGGGACCTCCTGCACCCTAAGCAGGAATCATACCCCTAGACCAACGAGCCCTGTGGCACGTCGAATGCCAGTTATTCCAGTCCCTCGATGTCTTCCAGGGTGCTCTGGAAGTCTCGTTTAGGCTGGCGGGATGGGGGCGGCGCGAATTCCCGCGGTCGGCGGCCTTTCTGGGCTATTGTTACCTTCATGTAGAGCTGCCCCTGGGCTCGCACTGCCTGCTGCTGAGAAAGTGATTGCTTTTGCTGATATGACTTGCAATAACGACTGCGCGAAACGCCGCTATCTCGTTAGGGGTGCTACGGCAGACACCCTCTCGAGAACCCCGAAGACTTCTTGAGCCCTCGGCTGCGATGGGTTCCAGGCTGACAAAAGAACTGTCGTGTGTGCATTCGCGGACGAGAGAAAGGCTGAGGCAAGTTCGAGTGAACAAGGATGGACTCCTCGGCTCCGTCGTTTCCGTAGTGTAGCGGTTATCACGTCTGCTTCACACGCAGAAGGTCCCCGGTTCGATCCCGGGCGGGAACAGTATCTTCCTGCCTATGTCGTATTGTACTCCAGTGAGCCTCGTCGTGTGTGCATCTGCTGCATGTCCCTTCGTTTTGCAAGTACCACATTTATTGAATTTTTTTGTTACGATGGCAACATCACTACAAGTTGTCTGTGAAGTAAGGTGCCCTCAAGCAGTTTCCGTGGTGTAGCGGTTATCACGTCTGCCTAACACGCAGAAGGTCCCCGGTTCGATCCCGGGCGGAAACACTTTTTCATCACTTTAAGCAAGACTTACTAACATGCATCTGCTACCATCTGTACCCGAAACCTTCGTAATTGCCTTCATGCGTCGGACCAGAGTGTCAATTGCTCACATCAAATAAGAAATTCATTTGACATTGGCGGCGAGATTTTTGCGCTGACTCAGCCACTGACGTGCGATCAGTTTGCACAAAACGCTAGGGCTCGTCCGGGATTTGAACCCGGGACCTCCAGCACCCTAAGCAGGAATCATACCCCTAGACCAACGAGCCCTGTGGCACGTCGAATGCCAGTTATTCCAGTCCCTCGATGTCTTCCAGGGTGCTCTGGAAGTCTCGTTTAGGCTGGCGGGATGGGGGCGGCGCGAATTCCCGCGGTCGGCGGCCTTTCTGGGCTATTGTTACCTTCATGTAGAGCTGCCCCTGGGCTCGCACTGCCTGCTGCTGAGAAAGTGATTGCTTTTGCTGATATGACTTGCAATAACGACTGCGCGAAACGCCGCTATCTCGTTAGGGGTGCTACGGCAGACACCCTCTCGAGAACCCCGAAGACTTCTTGAGCCCTCGGCTGCGATGGGTTCCAGGCTGACAAAAGAACTGTCGTGTGTGCATTCGCGGACAAGAGAAAGGCTGAGGCAAGTTCGATTGAACAAGGATGGACTCCTCGTCTCCGTCGTTTCCGTAGTGTAGCGGTTATCACGTCTGCTTCACACGCAGAAGGTCCCCGGTTCGATCCCGGGCGGGAACAGTATTTTCCTGCCTATGTCGTATTGTACTCCAGTGAGCCTCGTCGTGTGTGCATCTGCTGCATGTCCCTTCGGTTTGCAAGTACCACATTTATTGAATTTTTTAGTTACGATGGCAACATCACTACAAGTTGTCTGTGAAGTAAGGTGCACACAAGCAGTTTCCGTGGTGTAGCGGTTATCACGTCTGCCTAACACGCAGAAGGTCCCCGGTTCGATCCCGGGCGGAAACACGTTTTCATCACTTTAAGCAAGACTTACTAACATGCATCTGCTACCATCTGTACCCGAAACCTTCGTAATTGCCTTCATGCGTCGGACCAGAGTGTCAATTGCTCACATCAAATAAGAAATTCATTTGACATTGGCGGCGAGCTTTTTGCGCTGACTCAGCCACTGACGTGCGATCAGTTTGCACAAAACGCTAGGGCTCGTCCGGGATTTGAACCCGGGACCTCCAGCACCCTAAGCAGGAATCATACCCCTAGACCAACGAGCCCTGTGGCACGTCGAATGCCAGTTATTCCAGTCCCTCGATGTCTTCCAGGGTGCTCTGGAAGTCTCGTTTAGGCTGGCGGGATGGGGGCGGCGCGAATTCCCGCGGTCGGCGGCGTTTCTGGGCTATTGGTACCTTCATGTAGAGCTGCCCCTGGGCTCGCACTGCCTGCTGCTGAGAAAGTGATTGCTTTTGCTGATATGACTTGCAATAACGACTGCGCGAAACGCCGCTATCTCGTTAGGGGTGCTACGGCAGACACCCTCTCGAGAAGCCCGAAGACTTCTTGAGCCCTCGGCTGCGATGGGTTCCAGGCTGACAAAAGAACTGTCGTGTGTGCATTCGCGGACGAGAGAAAGGCTGAGGCAAGTTCGAGTGAACAAGGATGGACTCCTCGGCTCCGTCGTTTCCGTAGTGTAGCGGTTATCACGTCTGCTTCACACGCAGTAGGTCCCCGGTTCGATCCCGGGCGGGAACAGTATTTTCCTGCCTATGTCGTATTGTACTCCAGTGAGCCTCGTCGTGTGTGCATCTGCTGCATGTCCCTTCGGTTTGTAAGTACCACATTTATTGAATTTTTTAGTTACGATGGCAACATCACCAGAAGTTGTCTGTGAAGTAAAGTGCACTCAAGCAGTTTCCGTGGTGTAGCGGTTATCACGTTTGCCTAACACGCAGAAGGTCCCCGGTTCGATCCCGGGCGGAAACACTTTTTCATCACTTTAAGCAAGACTTACTAACATGCATCTGCTACCATCTGTACCCGAAACCTTCGTAATTGCCTTCATGCGTCGGACCAGAGTGTCAATTGCTCACATCAAATAAGAAATTCATTTGACATTGGCGGCGAGCTTTTTGCGCTGACTCAGCCACTGACGTGCGATCAGTTTGCACAAAACGCTAGTGCTCGTCCGGGATTTGAACCCGGGACCTCCTGCACCCTAAGCAGGAATCATACCCCTAGACCAACGAGCCCTGTGGCACGTCGAATGCCAGTTATTCCAGTCCCTCGATGTCTTCCAGGGTGCTCTGGAAGTCTCGTTTAGGCTGGCGGGATGGAGGCGGCGCGAATTCCCGCGGTAGGCGGCCTTCCTGGGCTGTAGAGCTGCCCCTGGGCTCGCACTGCCTGCTGCTGAGAAAGTGATTGCTTTTGCTGATATGACTTGCAATAACGACTGCGCGAAACGCCGCTATCTCGTTAGGGGTGCTACGGCAGACACCCTCTCGAGAACCCCGAAGACTTCTTGAGCCCTCGGCTGCGATGGGTTCCAGGCTGACAAAAGAACTGTCGTGTGTGCATTCGCGGACGAGAGAATGGCTGAGGCAAGTTCGACTGAACAAGGATGGACTCCTCGGCTCCGTCGTTTCCGTAGTGTAGCGGTTATCACGTCTGCTTCACACGCAGTAGGTCCCCGGTTCGATCCCGGGCGGGAACAGTATTTTCCTGCCTATGTCGTATTGTACTCCAGTGAGCCTCGTCGTGTGTGCATCTGCTGCATGTCCCTTCGGTTTGCAAGTACCACATTTATTGAATTTTTTAGTTACGATGGCAACATCACTACAAGTTGTCTGTGAAGTAAGGTGCACACAAGCAGTTTCCGTGGTGTAGCGGTTATCACGTCTGCCTAACACGCACAAGGTCCCCGGTTCGATCCCGGGCGGAAACACTTTTTCATCACTTTAAGCAAGACTTACTAACATGCATCTGCTACCATCTGTACCCGAAACCTTCGTAATTGCCTTCATGCGTCGGACCAGAGTGTCAATTGCTCACATCAAATAAGAAATTCATTTGACATTGGCGGCGAGCTTTTTGCGCTGACTCAGCCACTGACGTGCGATCAGTTTGCACAAAACGCTAGGGCTCGTACGGGATTTGAACCCGGGACCTCCAGCACCCTAAGCAGGAATCATACCCCTAGACCAACGAGCCCTGTGGCACGTCGAATGCCAGTTATTCCAGTCCCTCGATGTCTTCCAGGGTGCTCTGGAAGTCTCGTTTAGGCTGGCGGGATGGGGGCGGCGCGAATTCCCGCGGTCGGCGGCCTTTCTGGGCTATTGTTACCTTCATGTAGTGCTGCCCCTGGGCTCGCACTGCCTGCTGCTGAGAAAGTGATTGCTTTTGCTGATATGACTTGCAATAACGACTGCGCGAAATGCCGCTATCTCGTTAGGGGTGCTACGGCAGACACCCTCTCGAGAACCCCGAAGACTTCTTGAGCCCTCGGCTGCGATGGGTTCCAGGCTGACAAAAGAACTGTAGTGTGTGCATTCGCGGGCGAGAGAAAGGCTGAGGCAAGTTCGAGTGAACAAGGATGGACTCCTCGGCTCCGTCGTTTCCGTAGTGTAGCTGTTATCACGTCTGCTTCACACGCAGAAGGTCCCCGGTTCGATCCCGGGCGGGAACAGTATTTTCCTGCCTATGTCGTATTGTACTCCAGTGAGCCTCGTCGTGTGTGGATCTGCTGCATGTCCCTTCGTTTTGCAAGTACCACATTTATTGAATTTTTTAGTTACGATGGCAACAACACTACAAGTTGTCTTTGAAGTAAGGTGCACTCAAGCTGTTTCCGTGGTGTAGCGGTTATCACGTCTGCCTAACACGCAGAAGGTCCCCGGTTCGATCCCGGGCGGAAACACTTTTTCATCACTTTAAGCAAGACTTACTAACATGCATCTGCTACCATCTGTACCCGAAACCTTCGTAATTGCCTTCATGCGTCGGACCAGAGTGTCAATTGCTCACATCAAATAAGAAATTCATTTGACATTGGCGGCGAACTTTTTGCGCTGACTCAGCCACTGACGTGCGATCAGTTTGCACAAAACGCTAGGGCTCGTCCGGGATTTGAACCCGGGACCTCCTGCACCCTAAGCAGGAATCATACCCCTAGACCAACGAGCCCGGTGGCACGTCGAATGCCAGTTATTCCAGTCCCTCGATGTCTTCCAGGGTGCTCTGGAAGTCTCGTTTAGGCTGGCGGGATGGGGGCGGCGCGAATTCCCGCGGTCGGCGGCCTTTCTGGGCTATTGTTACCTTCATGTAGAGCTGCCCCTGGGCTCGCACTGCCTGCTGCTGAGAAAGTGATTGCTTTTGCTGATATGACTTGCAATAACGACTGCGCGAAACGCCGCTATCTCGTTAGGGGTGCTACGGCAGACACCCTCTCGAGAAGCCCGAAGACTTCTTGAGCCCTCGGCTGCGATGGGTTCCAGGCTGACAAAAGAACTGTCGTGTGTGCATTCGCGGACGAGAGAAAGGCTGAGGCAAGTTCGACTGAACAAGGATGGACTCCTCGGCTCCGTCGTTTCCGTAGTGTAGCGGTTATCACGTCTGCTTCACACGCAGAAGGTCCCCGGTTCGATCCCTGGCGGGAACAGTATTTTCCTGCCTATGTCGTATTGTACTCCAGTGAGCCTCGTCGTGTGTGCATCTGCTGCATGTCCCTTCATTTTGCAAGTACAACATTTATTGAATTCTTTTGTTACGATGGCAAAATCAGTACGAGTTGTCTGTGAAGTAAGGTGCACTCAAGCAGTTTCCGTGGTGTAGCGGTTATCACGTCTGCTTCACACGCAGAAGGTCCCCGGTTCGATCCCGGGCGGGAACAGTATTTTCCTGCCTATGTCGTATTGTACTCCAGTGAGCCTCGTCGTGTGTGCATCTGCTGCATGTCCCTTCGTTTTGCAAGTACCACATTTATTGAATTTTTTAGTTACGATGGCAACATCACTACAAGTTGTCTGTGAAGTAAGGTGCACACAAGCAGTTTCCGTGGTGTAGCGGTTATCACGTCTGCTTCACACGCAGAAGGTCCCCGGTTCGATCCCGGGCGGGAACAGTATTTTCCTGCCTATGTCGTATTGTACTCCAGTGAGCCTCGTCGTGTGTGCATCTGCTGCATGTCCCTTCGTTTTGCAAGTACCACATTTATTGAATTTTTTAGTTACGATGGCAACATCAGTACAATTGTCTGTGAAGTAAGGTGCACTCAAGCAGTTTCCGTGGTGTAGCTGTTATCACGTCTGCCTAACACGCAGAAGGTACCCGGTTCGATCCCGGGCGGAAACACTTTTTCATCACTTTAAGCAAGACTTACTAACATGCATCTGCTACCATCTGTACCCGAAACCTTCGTAATTGCCTTCATGCGTCGGACCAGAGTGTCAATTGCTCACATCAAATAAGAAATTCATTTGACATTGGCGGCGAGCTTTTTGCGCTGACTCAGCCACTGACGTGCGATCAGTTTGCACAAAACGCTAGGGCTCGTCCGGGATTTGAACCCGGGACCTCCTGCACGCTAAGCAGGAATCATACCCCTAGACCAACGAGCCCTGCGACACGTCGAATGCCAGTTATTCCAGTCCCTCGATGTCTTCCAGGGTGCTCTGGAAGTCTCGTTTAGGCTGGCGGGATGGGGGCGGCGCGAATTCCCGCGGTCGGCGGCCTTCCTGGGCTATTGGTACCTTCATGTAGAGCTGCCCCTGTGCTCGCACTGCCTGCTGCTGAGAAAGTGATTGCTTTTGCTGATATGACTTGCAATAACGACTGCGCGAAACGCCGCTATCTCGTTAGGGGTGCTACGGCAGACACCCTCTCGAGAATCCCGAAGACTTCTTGAGCCCTCGGCTGCGATGGGTTCCAGGCCGAGAAAAGAACTGTCGTGTGTGCATTCGCGGATGAGAGAAAGGCTGAGGCAAGTTCGAGTGAACAAGGATGGACTCCTCGGCTCCGTCGTTTCCGTAGTGTAGCGGTTATCACGTCTGCTTCACACGCAGAAGGTCCCCGGTTCGATCCCGGGCGGGAACAGTATTTTCCTGCCTATGTCGTATTGTACTCCAGTGAGCCTCGTCGTGTGTGCATCTGCTGCATGTCCCTTCGTTTTGCAAGTACCACATTTATTGAATTTTTTAGTTACGATGGCAACATCACTACAAGTTGTCTGTGAAGTAAGGGGCACTCAAGCAGTTTCTGTGGTGTAGCGGTTATCACGTCTGCCTAACACGCAGAAGGTCCCCGGTTCGATCCCGGGCGGAAACACTTCTTCATCACTTTAAGCAAGACTTACTAACATGCATCTGCTACCATCTGTACCCGAAATCTCCGTAATTGCCTTCATGCGTCGGACCATAGTGTCAATTGCTCACATCAAATAAGAAATTCATTTGACATTGGCGGCGAGCTTTTTGCGCTGACTCAGCCACTGACGTGCGATCAGTTTGCACAAAACGCTAGGGCTCGTCCGGGATTTGAACCCGGGACCTCCTGCACCCTAAGCAGGAATCATACCCCTAGACCAACGAGCCCTGTGGCACGTCGAATGCCAGTTATTCCAGTCCCTCGATGTCTTCCAGGGTGCTCTGGAAGTCTCGTTTAGGCTGGCGGGATGGGGGCGGCGCGAATTCCAGCGGTCGGCGGCCTTCCTGGGCTATTGGTACCTTCATGTAGAGCTGCCCCTGGGCTCGCACTGCCTGCTGCTGACAAAGTGATTGCTTTTGCTGATATGACTTGAAATAACGACTACGTGAAACGCCGCTATCTCGTTAGGGATGCTACGGCAGACACCCTTCGAGAACCCCGAAGACTTCTTGAGCCCTCGGCTGCGATGGGTTCCAGGCTGACAAAAGAACTGTCGTGTGTGCATTCGCGGACGAGAGATAGGCTGAGGCAAGTTCGACTGAACAAGGATGGACTCCTCGGCTCCGTCGTTTCCGTAGTGTAGCGGTTATCACGTCTGCTTCACACGCAGAAGGTCCCCGGTTCGATCCCGGGCGGGAACAGTATTTTCCTGCCTATGTCGTATTGTACTCCAGTGAACCTCGTCGTGTGTGCATCTGCTGCATGTCCCTTCGGTTTGCAAGTACCACATTTATTGAATTTTTTAGTTACGATGGCAACATCACTACAAGTTTTCTGTGAAGTAAGGTGCACTCAAGCAGTTTCCGTGGTGTAGCGGTTATCACGTCTGCCTAACACGCAGAAGGTCCCCGGTTCGATCCTGGGCGGAAACACTTTTTCATCACTTTAAGCAAGACTTACTAACATGCATCTGCTACCATCTGTACCCGAAACCTTCGTAATTGCCTTCATGCGTCGGCCCAGACTGTCAATTGCTCACATCAAATAAGAAATTCATTTGACATTGGCGGCGAGCTTTTTGCGCTGACTCAGCCACTGACGTGCGATCAGTTTGCACAAAACGCTAGGGCTCGTCCGGGATTTGAACCCGGGACCTCCTGCACCCTAAGCAGGAATCATACCCCTAGACCAACGAGCCCTGTGGCACGTCGAATGCCAGTTATTCCAGTCCCTCGATGTCTTCCAGGGTGCTCTGGAAGTCTCGTTTAGGCTGGCGGGATGGGGGGGCGCGAATTCCCGCGGTCGGCGGCCTTCCTGGGCTATTGTTACCTTCATGTAGTGCTGCCCCTGGGCTCGCACTGCCTGCTGCTGAGAAAGTGATTGCTTTTGCTGATATGACTTGCAATAACGACTGCGCAAAACACCGCTATCTCGTTAGGGGTGCTACGGCAGACACCCTCTCGAGAACCCCGAAGACTTCTTGAGCCCTCGGCTGCGATGGGTTCCAGGCTGACAAAAGAACTGTCGTGTGTGCATTCGCGGACGAGAGAAAGGCTGAGGCAAGTTCGAGTGAACAAGGATGGACTCCTCGGCTCCGTCGTTTCCGTAGTGTAGCGGTTATCACGTCTGCTTCACACGCAGAAGGTCCCCGGTTCGATCCCGGGCGGGAACAGTATTTTTTTGCCTATGTCGTATTGTACTCCAGTGAGCCTCGTCGTGTGTGCATCTGCTGCATGTCCCTTCGTTTTGCAAGTACCACATTTATTGAATTTTTTAGTTACGATGGCAACATCACTACAAGTTGTCTGTGAAGTAAGGTGCACTCAAGCAGTTTCCGTGGTGTAGCGGTTATCACGTCTGCCTAACACGCAGAAGGTCCCCGGTTCGATCCCGGGCGGAAACACTTTTTCATCACTTTAAGCAAGACTTACTAACATGCATCTGCTACCATCTGTACCACATTTATTGAATTTTTTAGTTACGATGGCAACATCACTACAAGTTGTCTATGAAGTAATGTGCACTCAAGCAGTTTCCGTGGTGTAGCGGTTATCACGTCTGCCTAACACGCAGAAGGTCCGCGGTTCGATCCCGGGCGGAAACACTTTTTCATCACTTTAAGCAAGACTTACTAACATGCATCTGCTACCATCTGTACCGGAAACCTTCGTAATTGCCTTCATGCGTCGGACCAGAGTGTCAATTCCTCACATCAAATAAGAAATTCATTTGACATTGGCGGCGAGCTTTTTGCGCTGACTCAGCCACTGACGTGCGATCAGTTTGCACAAAACGCTAGGGCTCGTCCGGGATTTGAACCCGGGACCTCCTGCACCCTAAGCAGGAATCATACCCCTAGACCAACGAGTACTGTGGCACGTCGAATGCCAGTTATTCCAGTCCCTCGATGTCTTCCAGGGTGCTCTGGAAGTCTCGTTTAGGCTGGCGGGATGGGGGCGGCGCGAATTCCCGCGGTCGGCGGCCTTCCTGGGCTATTGGTACCTTCATGTAGAGCTGCCCCTGGGCTCGCACTGCCTGCTGCTGAGAAAGTGATTGCTTTTGCTGATATGACTTGCAATAACGACTGCGCGAAACGCCGCTATCTCGTTAGGGGTGCTACGGCAGACACCCTCTCGAGAACCCCGAAGACTTCTTGAGCCCTCGTCTGCGATGGGTTCCAGGCTGACAAAAGAACTGTCGTGTGTGCATTCGCGGACGAGAGAAAGGCTGAGGCAAGTTCGACTGAACAAGGATGGACTCCTCGGCTCCGTCGTTTCCGTAGTGTAGCGGTTATCACGTCTGCTTCACACGCAGAAGGTCCCCGGTTCTATCCCGGGCGGGAACAGTATTTTCCTGCCTATGTCGTATTGTACTCCAGTGAGCCTCGTCGTGTGTGCATCTGCTGCATGTCCCTTCGTTTTGCAAGTACCACATTTATTGAATTTTTTAGTTACGATGGCAACATCACTACAAGTTGTCTGTGAAGTAAGGTGCACTCAAGCAGTTTCCGTGGTGTAGCGGTTATCACGTCTGCCTAACACGCAGAAGGTACCCGGTTCGATCCCGGGCGGAAACACTTTTTCATCACTTTAAGCAAGACTTACTAACATGCATCTGCTACCATCTGTACCCGAAACCTTCGTAATTGCCTTCATGGGTCGGACCAGAGTGTCAATTGCTCACATCAAATAAGAAATTCATTTGACATTGGCGGCGAGCTTTTTGCGCTGACTCAGCCACTGACGTGCGATCAGTTTGCACAAAACGCTAGGGCTCGTCCGGGATTTGAACCCGGGACCTCCCGCACCCTAAGCAGGAATCATACCCCAAGACCAAAGAGCCCTGTGGCACGTCGAATGCCACTTATTCCAGTCCCTCTATGTCTTCCAGGGTGCTCTGGAAGTCTCGTTTAGGCTGGCGGGATGCGGGCGGCGCGAATTCCCGCGGTCGGCGGCCTTCCTGGGCTATTGGTACCTTCATGTTGAGCTGCCCCTGGGCTCGCACTGCCTGCTGCTGAGAAAGTGATTGCTTTTGCTGATATGACTTGCAATAACGACTGCGCGAAACGCCGCTATCTCGTTAGGGGTGCTACGGCAGACACCCTCTCGAGAATCCCGAAGACTTCTTGAGCCCTCGGCTGCGATGGGTTCCAGGCTGACAAAAGAACTGTCGTGTGTGCATTCGCGGATGAGAGAAAGGCTGAGGCAAGTTCGAGTGAACAAGGATGGACTCCTCGGCTCCGTCGTTTCCGTAGTGTAGCGGTTATCACGTCTGCTTCACACGCAGAAGGTCCTCGGTTCGATCCCGGGCGGGAACAGTATTTTCCTGCCTATGTCGTATTGTACTCCAGTGAGCCTTGTCGTGTGTGCATCTGCTGCATGTCCCTTCGTTTTGCAAGTACCACATTTATTGAATTTTTTAGTTACGATGGCAACATCACTACAAGTTGTCTGTGAAGTAAGGTGCACTCAAGCAGTTTCCGTGGTGTAGCGGTTATCACGTCTGCCTAACACGCAGAAGGTCCCCGGTTCGATCCCGGGCGGAAACACTTTTTCATCACTTTAAGCAAGACTTACTAACATGCATCTGCTACCATCTGTACCCGAAACCTTCGTAATAGCCTTCATGCGTCGGACCAGAGTGTCAATTGCTCACATCAAATAAGAAATTCATTTGACATTGGCGGCGAGCTTTTTGCGCTGACTCAGCCACTGACGTGTGATCAGTTTGCACAAAACGCTAGGGCTCGTCCGGGATTTGAACCCGGGACCTCCTGCACCCTAAGCAGGAATCATACCCCTAGACCAACGAGCCCTGTGGCACGTCGAATGCCAGTTATTCCAGTCCCTCGATGTCTTCCAGGGTGCTCTGGAAGTCTCGTTTAGGCTGGCGGGATGGGGGCGGCGCGAATTCCCGCGGTCGGCGGCCTTCCTGGGCTATTGGTACCTTCATGTAGAGCTGCCCCTGGGCTCGCACTGGCTGCTGCTGAGAAAGTGATTGCTTTTGCTGATATGACTTGCAATAACGACTGCGCGAAACGCCGCTATCTTGTTAGGGGTGCTACGGCAGACACCCTCTCGAGAACCCCGAAGACTTCTTGAGCCCTCGGCTGCGATGGGTTCCAGGCTGACAAAAGAACTGTCGTGTGTGCATTCGCGGACGAGAGAAAGGCTGAAGCAAGTTCGAGTGAACAAGGATGGACTCCTCGGCTCCGTCGTTTCCGTAGTGTAGCGGTTATCACGTCTGCTTCACACGCAGAAGGTCCCCGGTTCGATCCCGGGCGGGAACAGTATTTTCCTGCCTATGTCGTATTGTACTCCAGTGAGCCTCGTCGTGTGTGCATCTGCTGCATGTCCCTTCGTTTTGCAAGTACCACATTTATTGAATTCTTTAGTTACGATGGCAACATCACTACAAGTTGTCTGTGAAGTAAGGTGCACTCAAGCAGTTTCCGTGGTGTAGCGGTTATCACGTCTGCCTAACACGCAGAAGGTCCCCGGTTCGATCCTGGTCGGAAACACTTTTTCATCACTTTAAGCAAGACTTACTAACATGCATCTGCTACCATCTGTACCACATTTATTGAATTTTTTAGTTACGATGGCAACATCACTACAAGTTGTCTGTGAAGTAAGGTGCACTCAAGCAGTTTCCGTGGTGTAGCGGTTATCACGTCTGCCTAACACGCAGAAGGTCCCCGGTTCGATCCCGGGCGGAAACACTTTTTCATCACTTTAAGCAAGACTTACTAACATGCATCTGCTACCATCTGTACCCGAAACCTTCGTAATTGCCTTCATGCGTCGGACCAGAGTGTCAATTCCTCACATCAAATAAGAAATTCATTTGACATTGGCGGCGAGCTTTTTGCGCTGACTCAGCCACTGACGTGCGATCAGTTTGCACAAAACGCTAGGGCTCGTCCGGGATTTGAACCCGTGACCTCCTGCACCCTAAGCAGAAATCATACCCCTAGACCAACGAGCCCTGTGGCACGTCGCATGCCAGTTATTCCAGTCCCTCGATGTCTTCCAGGGTGCTCTGGAAGTCTCGTTTAGGCTGGCGGGATGGGGGCGGCGCGAATTCCCGCGGTCGGCGGCCTTCCTGGGCTATTGGTACCTTCATGTAGAGCTGCCCCTGGGCTCGCACTGCCTGCTGCTGAGAAAGTGATTGCTTTTGCTGATATGACTTGCAATAACGACTGCGCGAAACGCCGCTATCTCGTTAGGGGTGCTACGGCAGACACCCTCTCGAGAATCCCGAAGACTTCTTGAGCCCTCGGCTGCGATGGGTTCCAGGCTGAGAAAAGAACTGTCGTGTGTGCATTCGCGGATGAGAGAAAGGCTGAGGCAACTTCGAGTGAACAAGGATGGACTCCTCGGCTCCGTCGTTTCCGTAGTGTAGCGGTTATCACGTCTGCTTCACACGCAGAAGGTCCCCGGTTCGATCCCGGGCGGGAACACTATTTTCCTGCCTATGTCGTATTGTACTCCAGTGAGCCTCGTCGTGTGTGCATCTGCTGCATGTCCCTTCGTTTTGCAAGTACCACATTTATTGAATTTTTTAGTTACGATGGCAACATCAGTACAATTGTCTGTGAAGTAAGGTGCACTCAAGCAGTTTCCGTGGTGTAGCTGTTATCACGTCTGCCTAACACGCAGAAGGTACCCGGTTCGATCCCGGGCGGAAACACTTTTTCATCACTTTAAGCAAGACTTACTAACATGCATCTGCTACCATCTGTACCCGAAACCTTCGTAATTGCCTTCATGCGTCGGACCAGAGTGTCAATTGCTCACATCAAATAAGAAATTCATTTGACATTGGCGGCGAGCTTTTTGCGCTGACTCAGCCACTGACGTGCGATCAGTTTGCACAAAACGCTAGGGCTCGTCCGGGATTTGAACCCGGGACCTCCTGCACGCTAAGCAGGAATCATACCCCTAGACCAACGAGCCCTGTGACACGTCGAATGCCAGTTATTCCAGTCCCTCGATGTCTTCCAGGGTGCTCTGGAAGTCTCGTTTAGGCTGGCGGGATGGGGGCGGCGCGAATTCCCGCGGTCGGCGGCCTTCCTGGGCTATTGGTACCTTCATGTAGAGCTGCCCCTGGGCTCGCACTGCCTGCTGCTGAGAAAGTGATTGCTTTTGCTGATATGACTTGCAATAACGACTGCGCGAAACGCCGCTATCTCGTTAGGGGTGCTACGGCAGACACCCTCTCGAGAATCCCGAAGACTTCTTGAGCCCTCGGCTGCGATGGGTTCCAGGCTGAGAAAAGAACTGTCGTGTGTGCATTCGCGGATGAGAGAAAGGCTGAGGCAAATTCGAGTGAACAAGGATGGACTCCTCGGCTCCGTCGTTTCCGTAGTGTAGCGGTTATCACGTCTGCTTCACACGCAGAAGGTCCCCGGTTCGATCCCGGGCGGGAACACTATTTTCCTGCCTATGTCGTATTGTACTCCAGTGAGCCTCGTCGTGTGTGCATCTGCTGCATGTCCCTTCGTTTTGCAAGTACCACATTTATTGAATTTTTTAGTTACGATGGCAACATCAGTACAATTGTCTGTGAAGTAAGGTGCACTCAAGCAGTTTCCGTGGTGTAGCTGTTATCACGTCTGCCTAACACGCAGAAGGTACCCGGTTCGATCCCGGGCGGAAACACTTTTTCATCACTTTAAGCAAGACTTACTAACATGCATCTGCTACCATCTGTACCCGAAACCTTCGTAATTGCCTTCATGCGTCGGACCAGAGTGTCAATTGCTCACATCAAATAAGAAATTCATTTGACATTGGCGGCGAGCTTTTTGCGCTGACTCAGCCACTGACGTGCGATCAGTTTGCACAAAACGCTAGGGCTCGTCCGGGATTTGAACCCGGGACCTCCTGCACGCTAAGCAGGAATCATACCCCTAGACCAACGAGCCCTGTGACACGTCGAATGCCAGTTATTCCAGTCCCTCGATGTCTTCCAGGGTGCTCTGGAAGTCTCGTTTAGGCTGGCGGGATGGGGGCGGCGCGAATTCCCGCGGTCGGCGGCCTTCCTGGGCTATTGGTACCTTCATGTAGAGCTGCCCCTGTGCTCGCACTGCCTGCTGCTGAGAAAGTGATTGCTTTTGCTGATATGACTTGCAATAACGACTGCGCGAAACGCCGCTATCTCGTTAGGGGTGCTACGGCAGACACCCTCTCGAGAATCCCGAAGACTTCTTGAGCCCTCGGCTGCGATGGGTTCCAGGCCGAGAAAAGAACTGTCGTGTGTGCATTCGCGGATGAGAGAAAGGCTGAGGCAAGTTCGAGTGAACAAGGATGGACTCCTCGGCTCCGTCGTTTCCGTAGTGTAGCGGTTATCACGTCTGCTTCACACGCAGAAGGTCCCCGGTTCGATCCCGGGCGGGAACAGTATTTTCCTGCCTATGTCGTATTGTACTCCAGTGAGCCTCGTCGTGTGTGCATCTGCTGCATGTCCCTTCGTTTTGCAAGTACCACATTTATTGAATTTTTTAGTTACGATGGCAACATCACTACAAGTTGTCTGTGAAGTAAGGGGCACTCAAGCAGTTTCTGTGGTGTAGCGGTTATCACGTCTGCCTAACACGCAGAAGGTCCCCGGTTCGATCCCGGGCGGAAACACTTCTTCATCACTTTAAGCAAGACTTACTAACATGCATCTGCTACCATCTGTACCCGAAACCTTCGTAATTGCCTTCATGCGTCGGACCAGAGTGTCAATTGCTCACATCAAATAAGAAATTCATTTGACATTGGCGGCGAGCTTTTTGCGCTGACTCAGCCACTGACATGCGATCAGTTTGCACAAAACGCTAGGGCTCGTCCGTGATTTGAATCCGGGACCTCCTGCACCCTAAGCAGGAATCATACCCCTAGACCAACGAGCCCTGTGACACGTCGAATGCCAGTTATACCAGTCCCTCGATGTCTTCCAGGGTGCTCTGGAAGTCTCGTTTAGGCTGGCGGGATGGGGGCGGCGCGAATTCCCGCGGTCGGCGGCCTTCCTGGGCTATTGGTACCTTCATGTAGAGCTGCCCCTGGGCTCGCACTGCCTGCTGCTGAGAAAGTGATTGCTTTTGCTGATATGACTTGCAATAACGACTGCGCGAAACGCCGCTATCTCGTTAGGGGCGCTGCGGCAGACACCCTCTCGAGAACCCCGAAGACTTCTTGAGCCCTCGGCTGCGATGGGTTCCAGGCTGACAAAAGAACTGTCGTGTGTGCATTCGCGGATGAGAGAAAGGCTGAGGCAAGTTCGAGTGAACAAGGATGGACTCCTCGGCTCCGTCGTTTCCGTAGTGTAGCGGTTATCACGTCTGCTTCACACGCAGAAGGTCCCCGGTTCGATCCCGGGCGGGAACAGTATTTTCCTGCCTATGTCGTATTGTACTCCAGTGAGCCTCGTCGTGTGTGCATCTGCTGCATGTCCCTTCGTTTTGCAAGTACCACATTTATTGAATTCTTTAGTTACGATGGCAACATCACTACAAGTTGTCTGTGAAGTAAGGTGCACTCAAGCAGTTTCCGTGGTGTAGCGGTTATCACGTCTGCCTAACACGCAGAAGGTCCCCGGTTCGATCCCGGTCGGAAACACTTTTTCATCACTTTAAGCAAGACTTACTAACATGCATCTGCTACCATCTGTACCACATTTATTGAATTTTTTAGTTACGATGGCAACATCACTACAAGTTGTCTGTGAAGTAAGGTGCACTCAAGCAGTTTCCGTGGTGTAGCGGTTATCACGTCTGCCTAACACGCAGAAGGTCCCCGGTTCGATCCCGGGCGGAAACACTTTTTCATCACTTTAAGCAAGACTTACTAACATGCATCTGCTACCATCTGTACCCGAAACCTTCGTAATTGCCTTCATGCGTCGGACCAGAGTGTCAATTCCTCACATCAAATAAGAAATTCATTTGACATTGGCGGCGAGCTTTTTGCGCTGACTCAGCCACTGACGTGCGATCAGTTTGCACAAAACGCTAGGGCTCGTCCGGGATTTGAACCCGTGACCTCCTGCACCCTAAGCAGAAATCATACCCCTAGACCAACGAGCCCTGTGGCACGTCGCATGCCAGTTATTCCAGTCCCTCGATGTCTTCCAGGGTGCTCTGGAAGTCTCGTTTAGGCTGGCGGGATGGGGGCGGCGCGAATTCCCGCGGTCGGCGGCCTTCCTGGGCTATTGGTACCTTCATGTAGAGCTGCCCCTGGGCTCGCACTGCCTGCTGCTGAGAAAGTGATTGCTTTTGCTGATATGACTTGCAATAACGACTGCGCGAAACGCCGCTATCTCGTTAGGGGTGCTACGGCAGACACCCTCTCGAGAATCCCGAAGACTTCTTGAGCCCTCGGCTGCGATGGGTTCCAGGCTGAGAAAAGAACTGTCGTGTGTGCATTCGCGGATGAGAGAAAGGCTGAGGCAACTTCGAGTGAACAAGGATGGACTCCTCGGCTCCGTCGTTTCCGTAGTCTAGCGGTTATCACGTCTGCTTCACACGCAGAAGGTCCCCGGTTCGATCCCGGGCGGGAACACTATTTTCCTGCCTATGTCGTATTGTACTCCAGTGAGCCTCGTCGTGTGTGCATCTGCTGCATGTCCCTTCGTTTTGCAAGTACCACATTTATTGAATTTTTTAGTTACGATGGCAACATCAGTACAATTGTCTGTGAAGTAAGGTGCACTCAAGCAGTTTCCGTGGTGTAGCTGTTATCACGTCTGCCTAACACGCAGAAGGTACCCGGTTCGATCCCGGGCGGAAACACTTTTTCATCACTTTAAGCAAGACTTACTAACATGCATCTGCTACCATCTGTACCCGAAACCTTCGTAATTGCCTTCATGCGTCGGACCAGAGTGTCAATTGCTCACATCAAATAAGAAATTCATTTGACATTGGCGGCGAGCTTTTTGCGCTGACTCAGCCACTGACGTGCGATCAGTTTGCACAAAACGCTAGGGCTCGTCCGGGATTTGAACCCGGGACCTCCTGCACGCTAAGCAGGAATCATACCCCTAGACCAACGAGCCCTGTGACACGTCGAATGCCAGTTATTCCAGTCCCTCGATGTCTTCCAGGGTGCTCTGGAAGTCTCGTTTAGGCTGGCGGGATGGGGGCGGCGCGAATTCCCGCGGTCGGCGGCCTTCCTGGGCTATTGGTACCTTCATGTAGAGCTGCCCCTGGGCTCGCACTGCCTGCTGCTGAGAAAGTGATTGCTTTTGCTGATATGACTTGCAATAACGACTGCGCGAAACGCCGCTATCTCGTTAGGGGTGCTACGGCAGACACCCTCTCGAGAATCCCGAAGACTTCTTGAGCCCTCGGCTGCGATGGGTTCCAGGCTGAGAAAAGAACTGTCGTGTGTGCATTCGCGGATGAGAGAAAGGCTGAGGCAAATTCGAGTGAACAAGGATGGACTCCTCGGCTCCGTCGTTTCCGTAGTGTAGCGGTTATCACGTCTGCTTTACACGCAGAAGGTCCCCGGTTCGATCCCGGGCGGGAACACTATTTTCCTGCCTATGTCGTATTGTACTCCAGTGAGCCTCGTCGTGTGTGCATCTGCTGCATGTCCCTTCGTTTTGCAAGTACCACATTTATTGAATTTTTTAGTTACGATGGCAACATCAGTACAATTGTCTGTGAAGTAAGGTGCACTCAAGCAGTTTCCGTGGTGTAGCTGTTATCACGTCTGCCTAACACGCAGAAGGTACCCGGTTCGATCCCGGGCGGAAACACTTTTTCATCACTTTAAGCAAGACTTACTAACATGCATCTGCTACCATCTGTACCCGAAACCTTCGTAATTGCCTTCATGCGTCGGACCAGAGTGTCAATTGCTCACATCAAATAAGAAATTCATTTGACATTGGCGGCGAGCTTTTTGCGCTGACTCAGCCACTGACGTGCGATCAGTTTGCACAAAACGCTAGGGCTCGTCCGGGATTTGAACCCGGGACCTCCTGCACGCTAAGCAGGAATCATACCCCTAGACCAACGAGCCCTGTGACACGTCGAATGCCAGTTATTCCAGTCCCTCGATGTCTTCCAGGGTGCTCTGGAAGTCTCGTTTAGGCTGGCGGGATGGGGGCGGCGCGAATTCCCGCGGTCGGCGGCCTTCCTGGGCTATTGGTACCTTCATGTAGAGCTGCCCCTGTGCTCGCACTGCCTGCTGCTGAGAAAGTGATTGCTTTTGCTGATATGACTTGCAATAACGACTGCGCGAAACGCCGCTATCTCGTTAGGGGTGCTACGGCAGACACCCTCTCGAGAATCCCGAAGACTTCTTGAGCCCTCGGCTGCGATGGGTTCCAGGCCGAGAAAAGAACTGTCGTGTGTGCATTCGCGGATGAGAGAAAGGCTGAGGCAAGTTCGAGTGAACAAGGATGGACTCCTCGGCTCCGTCGTTTCCGTAGTGTAGCGGTTATCACGTCTGCTTCACACGCAGAAGGTCCCCGGTTCAATCCCGGGCGGGAACAGTATTTTCCTGCCTATGTCGTATTGTACTCCAGTGAGCCTCGTCGTGTGTGCATCTGCTGCATGTCCCTTCGTTTTGCAAGTACCACATTTATTGAATTTTTTAGTTACGATGGCAACATCACTACAAGTTGTCTGTGAAGTAAGGGGCACTCAAGCAGTTTCTGTGGTGTAGCGGTTATCACGTCTGCCTAACACGCAGAAGGTCCCCGGTTCGATCCCGGACGGAAACACTTTTTCATCACTTTAAGCAAGACTTACTAACATGCATCTGCTACCATCTGTACCCGAAACCTTCGTAATTGCCTTCATGCATGTGACCAGAGTGTCAATTGCTCACATCAAATAAGAAATTCATTTGACATTGGCGGCGAGCTTTTTGCGCTGACTCAGCCACTGACGTGCAATCAGTTTGCACAAAACGTTAGGGCTCGTCCGGGATTTGAACCCGGGACCTCCTGCACCCTAAGCAGGAATCATACCCCTAGACCAACGAGCCCTGTGGCACGTCGAATGCCAGTTATTCCAGTCCCTCGATGTCTTCCAGGGTGCTCTGGAAGTCTCGTTTAGGCTGGCGGGATGGGGGCGGCGCGAATTCCCGCGGTCGGCGGCCTTCCTGGGCTATTGGTACCTTCATGTAGAGCTGCCCCTGGGCTCGCACTGCCTGCTGCTGAGAAAGTGATTGCTTTTGCTGATATGACTTGCAATAACGACTGCGCGAAACGCCGCTATCTCGTTAGGAGTGCTACGGCAGACACCCTCTCGAGAACCCCGAAGACTTCTTGAGCCCTCGGCTGCGATGGGTTCCCGGCTGACAAAAGAACTGTCGTGTGTGCATTCGCGGACGAGAGAAAGGCTGAGGCAAGTTCGAGTGAACAAGGATGGACTCCTCGGCTCCGTCGTTTCCGTAGTGTAGCGGTTATCACGTCTGCTTCGCACGCAGAAGGTCCCCGGTTCGATCCCGGGCGGGAACAGTATTTTCCTGACTATGTCGTATTGTACTCCAGTGAGCCTCGTCGTGTGTGCATCTGCTGCATGTCCCTTCGTTTTGCAAGTACCACATTTATTGAATTTTTTAGTTACGATGGCAACATCACTACAAGTTGTCTGTGAAGTAAGGAGCACTCCAGCAGTTTCTGTGGTGTAGCGGTTATCACGTCTGCATAACACGCAGAAGGTCCCCGGTTCGATCCCGGGCAAAAACACTTTTTCATCAGTTTAAGCAAGACTTACTAACATGCATCTGCTACCATCTGTACCCGAAACCTTCGTAATTGCCTTCATGCGTCGGACCAGAGTGTCAATTGCTCACATCAAATAAGAAATTCATTTGACATTGGCGGCGAGCTTTTTGCGCTGACTCAGCCACTGACGTGCGATCAGTTTGCACAAAACGCTAGGGCTCGTCCGGGATTTGAAACCGGGACCTCCTGCACCCTAAGCAGGAATCATACCCCTAGACCAACGAGCCCTGTGACACGGGGAATGCCAGTTATTCCAGTCCCTCGATGTCTTCCAGGGTGCTCTGGAAGTCTCGTTTTGGCTGGCGGGATGGGGGCGGCGCGAATTCCCGCGGTCGGCGGCCTTCCTGGGCTATTGGTACCTTCATGTAGAGCTGCCCCTGGGCTCGCACTGCCTGCTGCTGAGAAAGTGATTGCTTTTGCTGATATGACTTGCAATAACGACTGCGCAAAACGCCGCTATCTCGTTAGGGGCGCTGCGGCAGACACCCTCTCGAGAACCCCGAAGACTTCTTGAGCCCTCTGCTGCGATGGGTTCCAGGCTGACAAAAGAACTGTCGTGTGTGCATTCGCGGATGAGAGAAAGGCTGAGGCAAGTTCGAGTGAACAAGGATGGACTCCTCGGCTCCGTCGTTTCCGTAGTGTAGCGGTTATCACGTCTGCTTCACACGCAAAATGTCTCCGGTTCAATCCCGGGTGGGAACAGTATTTTCCTGCCTATGTCGTAGTGTACTCCAGTGAGCCCCGTCGTGTGTGCATCTGCTGCATGTCCCTTCGTTTTGCAAGTACCACATTTATTGAATTTTTTAGTTACGATGGCAACATCAGTACAAGTTGTCTGTGAAGTAAGGTGCACTCAAGCAGTTTCCGTGGTGTAGCGGTTATCACGTCTGCCTAACACGCAGAAGGTCCCCGGTTCGATCCCGGACGGAAAAACTTTTTCATCACTTTAAGCAAGACTTACTAACATGCATCTGCTACCATCTGTACCCGAAACCTTCGTAATTGCCTTCATGCGTGTGACCAGAGTGTCAATTGCTCACATCAAATAAGAAATTCATTTGACATTGGCGGCGAGCTTTTTGCGCTGACTCAGCCACTGACGTGCGATCAGTTTGCACAAAACGCTAGGGCTCGTCTGGGATTTGAACCCGGGACCTCCTGCACCCTAAGCAGGAATCATACCCCTAGACCAACGAGCCCTGTGGCACGTCGAATGCCAGTTATTCCAGTCCCTCGATGTCTTCCAGGGTGCTCTGGAAGTCTCGTTTAGGCTGGCGGGATGGGGGCGGCGCGAATTCCCGCGGTCGGCGGACTTCCTGGGCTATTGGTACCTTCATGTAGAGCTGCCCCTGGGCTCGCACTGCCTGCTGCTGAGAAAGTGATTGCTTTTGCTGATATGACTTGCAATAACGACTGCGCGAAACGCCGCTATCTCGTTAGGGGTGCTACGGCAGACACCCTCTCGAGAACCCCGAAGACTTCTTGAGCCCTCGGCTGCGATGGGTTCCAGGCTGAGAAAAGAACTGTCGTGTGTGCATTCGCGGATGAGAGAAAGGCTGAGGCAAGTTCGAGTGAACAAGGATGGACTCCTCGGCTCCGTCGTTTCCGTAGTGTAGCGGTTATCACGTCTGCTTCACACGCAGAAGGTCCCCGGTTCGATCCCGGGCGGGAACAGTATTTTCCTGCCTATGTCGTATTGTACTCCAGTGAGCCTCGTCGTGTGTGCATCTGCTGCATGTTCCTTCGTTTTGCAAGTACCACATTTATTGAATTTTTTAGTTACGATGGCAACATCACTACAAGTTGTCTGTGAAGTAAGGAGCACTCAAGCAGTTTCTGTGGTGTAGCGGTTATCACGTCTGCATAACACGCAGAAGGTCCCCGGTTCGATCCCGGGCGGAAACACTTTTTCATCACTTTAAGCAAGACTTACTAACATGCATCTGCTACCATCTGTACCCGAAACCTTCGTAATTGCCTTCATGCGTCGGACCAGAGTGTCAATTGCTCACATCAAATAAGAAATTCATTTGACATTGGCGGCGAGCTTTTTGCGCTGACTCAGCCACTGACGTGCGATCAGTTTGCACGAAACGCTACGGCTCGTCCGGGATTTGAACCCGGGACCTCCTGCACCCTAAGCAGGAATCATACCCCTAGACCAACGAGCCCTGTGACACATCGAATACCAGTTATTCCAGTCCTTCGGTGTCTTCCAGGGTGCTCTGGAAGTCTCGTTTAGGCTGGCGGGATGGGGGCGGCGCGAATTCCCGCGGTCGGCGGCCTTCCTGGGCTATTGGTACCATCATGTAGAGCTGCCCCTGGGCTCGCACTGCCTGCTGCTGAGAAAGTGATTGCTTTTGCTGATATGACTTGCAATAACGACTGCGCGAAACGCCGCTATCTCGTTAGGGGCGCTACGGCAGACACCCTCTCGAGAACCCCGAATACTTGTTGAGCCCTCGGCTGCGATGGGTTCCAGGCTGACAAAAGAACTGTCGTGTGTGCATTCGCGGATGAGAGAAAGGCTGAGGCAAGTTCGAGTGAACAAGGATGGACTCCTCGGCTCCGTCGTTTCCGTAGTGTAGCGGTTATCACGTCTGCTTCACACGCAGAAGGTCCCCGGTTCTATCAAGGCCGGGAACAGTGTTTTCCTGCCTATGTCGTATTGTACCTCAGTGAGCCTCGTCGTGTGTGCATCTGCTGCATGTCCCTTCGTTTTGCAAGTACCACATTTATTGAATTTTTTAGTTACGATGGCAACATCACTACAAGTTGTCTGTGAAGTAAGGTGCACTCAAGCAGTTTCCGTGGTGTAGCGGTTATCACGTCTGCCTAACACGCAGAAGGTCCCCGGTTCGATCCCGAACGGAAAAACTTTTTCATCACTTTAAGCAAGACTTACTAACATGCATCTGCTACCATCTGTACCCGAAACCTTCGTAATTGCCTTCATGTGTCGGACCAGAGTGTCAATTGCTCACATCAAATAAGAAATTCATTTGACATTGGCGGCGAGCTTTTTGCGCTGACTCAGCCACTGACGTGCGATCAGTTTGTACAAAACGCTAGGGCTCGTCCGGGATTTGAACCCGGGACCTCCTGCACCCTAAGCAGAAATCATACCCCTAGACCAACGAGCCCTGTGCCACGTCGAATGCCAGTTATTCCAGTCCCTCGATGTCTTCCAGGGTGCTCTGGAAGTCTCGTTTAGGCTGGCGGGATGGGGGCGGCGCGAATTCCCGCGGTCGGCGGCCTTCCTGGGCTATTGGTACCTTCATGTAGAGCTGCCCCTGGGCTCGCACTGCCTGCTGCTGAGAAAGTGATTGCTTTTGCTGATATGACTTGCAATAACGACTGCGCGAAACGCCGCTATCTCGTTAGGGGTGCTACGGCAGACACCCTCTCGAGAACCCCGAAGACTTCTTGAGCCCTCGGCTGCGATGGGTTCCAGGCTGACAAAAGAACTGTCGTGTGTGCATTCGCGGATGAGAGAAAGGCTGAGGCAAGTTCGAGTGAACAAGGATGGACTCCTCGGCTGCGTCGTTTCCGTAGTGTAGCGGTTATCACGTCTGCTTCACACGCAGAAGGTCCCCGGTTCTATCCCGGGCGGGAACAGTATTTTCCTGCCTATGTCGTATTGTATCTCAGTGAGCCTCGTCGTGTGTGCATCTGCTGCATGTCCCTTCGTTTTGCAAGTACCACATTTATTGAATTTTTTAGTTACAATGGCAACATCACTACAAGTTGTCTGTGAAGTAAGGAGCACTCAAGCAGTTTCCGTGGTGTAGCGGTTATCACGTCTGCCTAACACGCAGAAGGTCCCCGGTTCGATCCCGGGCGGAAACACTTTTTCATCACTTTAAGCAAGACTTACTAACATGCGTCTGCTACCATCTGTACCCGAAACCTTCGTAATTGCCTTCATGCGTCGGACCAGAGTGTCAATTGCTCACATCAAATAAGAAATTCATTTGACATTGGCGGCGAGCTTTTTGCGCTGACTCAGCCACTGACGTGCGATCAGTTTGCACGAAACGCTAGGGCTCGTCCGGGATTTGAACCCGGGACCTCCTGCACCCTAAGCAGGAATCATACCCCTAGACCAACGAGCCCTGTGACACGTCGAATGCCAGTTATTCCAGTCCTTCGATGTCTTCCAGGGTGCTCTGGAAGTCTCGTTTTGGCTGGCGGGATGGGGGCGGCGCGAATTCCCGCGGTCGGCGGCCTTCCTGGGCTATTGGTACCATCATGTAGAGCTGCCCCTGGGCTCGCACTGCCTGCTGCTGAGAAAGTGATTGCTTTTGCTGATATGACTTGCAATAACGACTGCGCGAAACGCCGCTATCTCGTTAGGGGCGCTACGGCAGACACCCTCTCGAGAACCCCGAATACTTGTTGAGCCCTCGGCTGCGATGGGTTCCAGGCTGACAAAAGAACTGTCGTGTGTGCATTCGCGGATGAGAGAAAGGCTGAGGCAAGTTCGAGTGAACAAGGATGGACTCCTCGGCTCCGTCGTTTCCGTAGTGTAGCGGTTATCACGTCTGCTTCACACGCAGAAGGTCCCCGGTTCTATCCCGGGCGGGAACAGTATTTTTTTGCCTATGTCGTATTGTACTCCAGTGAGCCTCGTCGTGTGTGCATCTGCTGCATGTCCCTTCGTTTTGCAAGTACCACATTTATTGAATTTTTTAGTTACGATGGCAACATCAATACAAGTTGTCTGTGAAGTAAGGTGCACTCAAGCAGTTTCCGTGGTGTGGCGGTTGTCACGTCTGCCTAACACGCAGAAGGTCCCCGGTTCGATCCCGGGCGGAAACACTTTTTCATCACATTAAGCAAGACTTACTAACATGCATCTGCTACCATCTGTACCCGAAACCTCCGTAATTGCCTTCATGCGTCGGACCAGAGTGTCAATTGCTCACATCAAATAAGAAATTCATTTGACATTGGCGGCGAGCTTTTTGCGCTGACTCAGCCACTGACGTGTGATCAGTTTGCACAAAACGCTAGGGCTCGTCCAGGATTTGAACCCGGGACCACCTGCACCCTAAGCAGGAATCATACCCCTAGACCAACGAGCTTGTGGCACGGCGAATGCCAGTTATTCCAGTCCCTCGATGTCTTCCAGGGTGCTCTGGAAGTCTCGTTTAGGCTGGCGGGATGGGGGCGGCGCGAATTCCCGCGGTCGGCGGCCTTCCTGGGCTATTGCTACCTTCATGTAGAGCTGCCCCTGGGCTCGCACTGCCTGCTGCTGAGAAAGTGATTGCTTTTGCTGATATGACTTGCAATAACGACTGCGCGAAACGCCGCTATCTCGTTAGGGGCGCTACGGCAGACACCGTCTCGAGAACCCCGAATACTTGTTGAGCCCTCGGCTGCGATGGGTTCCAGGCTGACAAAAGAACTGTCGTGTGTGCATTCGCGGATGAGAGAAAGGCTGAGGCAAGTTCGAGTGAACAAGGATGGACTCCTCGGCTCCGTCGTTTCCGTAGTGTAGCGGTTATCACGTCTGCTTCACACGCAGAAGGTCCCCGGTTCTATCCCGGGCGGGAACAGTATTTTTTTGCCTATGTCGTATTGTACTCCAGTGAGCCTCGTCGTGTGTGCATCTGCTGCATGTCCCTTCGTTTTGCAAGTACCACATTTATTGAATTTTTTAGTTACGATGGCAACATCAATACAAGTTGTCTGTGAAGTAAGGTGCACTCAAGCAGTTTCCGTGGTGTGGCGGTTGTCACGTCTGCCTAACACGCAGAAGGTCCCCGGTTCGATCCCGGGCGGAAACACTTTTTCATCACATTAAGCAAGACTTACTAACATGCATCTGCTACCATCTGTACCCGAAACCTCCGTAATTGCCTTCATGCGTCGGACCAGAGTGTCAATTGCTCACATCAAATAAGAAATTCATTTGACATTGGCGGCGAGCTTTTTGCGCTGACTCAGCCACTGACGTGTGATCAGTTTGCACAAAACGCTAGGGCTCGTCCAGGATTTGAACCCGGGACCACCTGCACCCTAAGCAGGAATCATACCCCTAGACCAACGAGCTTGTGGCACGGCGAATGCCAGTTATTCCAGTCCCTCGATGTCTTCCAGGGTGCTCTGGAAGTCTCGTTTAGGCTGGCGGGATGGGGGCGGCGCGAATTCCCGCGGTCGGCGGCCTTCCTGGGCTATTGCTACCTTCATGTAGAGCTGCCCCTGGGCTCGCACTGCCTGCTGCTGAGAAAGTGATTGCTTTTGCTGATATGACTTGCAATAACGACTGCGCGAAACGCCGCTATCTCGTTAGGGGCGCTACGGCAGACACCCTCTCGAGAACCCCGAATACTTGTTGAGCCCTCGGCTGCGATGGGTTCCAGGCTGACAAAAGAACTGTCGTGTGTGCATTCGCGGATGAGAGAAAGGCTGAGGCAAGTTCGAGTGAACAAGGATGGACTCCTCGGCTCCGTCGTTTCCGTAGTGTAGCGGTTATCACGTCTGCTTCACACGCAGAAGGTCCCCGGTTCTATCCCGGGCGGGAACAGTATTTTCCTGCCTATGTCGTATTGTACCTCAGTGAGCCTCGTCGTGTGTGCATCTGCTGCATGTCCCTTCGTTTTGCAAGTACCACATTTATTGAATTTTTTAGTTACAATGGCAACATCACTACAAGTTGTCTGTGAAGTAAGGAGCACTCAAGGAGTTTCCGTGGTGTAGCGGTTATCACGTCTGCCTAACACGCAGAAGGTCCCCGGTTCGATCCCGGGCGGAAACACTTTTTCATCACTTTAAGCAAGACTTACTAACATGCATCTGCTACCATCTGTACCCGAAACCTTCGTAATTGCCTTCATGCGTCGGACCAGAGTGTCAATTCCTCACATCAAATAAGAAATTCATTTGACATTGGCGGCGAGCTTTTTGCGCTGACTCAGCCACTGACGTGCGATCAGTTTGCACGAAACGCTAGGGCTCGTCCGGGATTTGAACCCGGGACCTCCTGCACCCTAAGCAGGAATCATACCCCTAGACCAACGAGCCCTGTGACACGTCGAATGCCAGTTATTCCAGTCCCTCGATGTCTTCCAGGGTGCTCTGGAAGTCTCGTTTAGGCTGGCGGGATGGGGGCGGCGCGAATTCCAGCGGTCGGCGGCATTCCTGGGCTATTGGTACCATCATGTAGAGCTGCCCCTGGGCTCGCACTGCCTGCTGCTGAGAAAGTGATTGCTTTTGCTGATATGACTTGCAATAACGACTGCGCGAAACGCCGCTATCTCGTTAGGGGCGCTACGGCAGACACCCTCTCGAGAACCCCGAATACTTGTTGAGCCCTCGGCTGCGATGGGTTCCAGGCTGACAAAAGAACTGTCGTGTGTGCATTCGCGGATGAGAGAAAGGCTGAGGCAAGTTCGAGTGAACAAGGATGGACTCCTCGGCTCCGTCGTTTCCGTAGTGTAGCGGTTATCACGTCTGCTTCACACGCAGAAGGTCCCCGGTTCTATCCCGGGCGGGAACAGTATTTTCCTGCCTATGTCGTATTGTACCTCAGTGAGCCTCGTCGTGTGTGCATCTGCTGCATGTCCCTTCGTTTTGCAAGTACCACATTTATTGAATTTTTTAGTTACAATGGCAACATCACTACAAGTTGTCTGTGAAGTAAGGAGCACTCAAGCAGTTTCCGTGGTGTAGCGGTTATCACGTCTGCCTAACACGCAGAAGGTCCCCGGTTCGATCCCGGGCGGAAACACTTTTTCATCACTTTAAGCAAGACTTACTAACATGCATCTGCTACCATCTGTACCCGAAACCTTCGTAATTGCCTTCATGCGTCGGACCAAAGTGTCAATTGCTCACATCAAATAAGAAATTCATTTGACATTGGCGGCGAGCTTTTTGCGCTGACTCAGCCACTGACGTGCGATCAGTTTGCACGAAACGCTAGGGCTCGTCCGGGATTTGAACCCGGGACCTCCTGCACCCTAAGCAGGAATCATACCCCTAGACCAACGAGCCCTGTGACACGTCGAATGCCAGTTATTCCAGTCCCTCGATGTCTTCCAGGGTGCTCTGGAAGTCTCGTTTAGGCTGGCGGGATGGGGGCGGCGCGAATTCCCGCGGTCGGCGGCCTTCCTGGGCTATTGCTACCTTCATGTAGAGCTGCCCCTGGGCTCGCACTGCCTGCTGCTGAGAAAGTGATTGCTTTTGCTGATATGACTTGCAATAACGACTGCGCGAAACGCCGCTATCTCGTTAGGGGCGCTACGGCAGACACCCTCTCGAGAACCCCGAATACTTGTTGAGCCCTCGGCTGCGATGGGTTCCAGGCTGACAAAAGAACTGTCGTGTGTGCATTCGCGGATGAGAGAAAGGCTGAGGCAAGTTCGAGTGAACAAGGATGGACTCCTCGGCTCCGTCGTTTCCGTAGTGTAGCGGTTATCACGTCTGCTTCACACGCAGAAGGTCCCCGGTTTTATCCCGGGCGGGAACAGTATTTTCCTGCCTATGTCGTATTGTACCTCAGTGAGCCTCGTCGTGTGTGCATCTGCTGCATGTCCCTTCGTTTTGCAAGTACCACATTTATTGAATTTTTTAGTTACAATGGCAACATCACTACAAGTTGTCTGTGAAGTAAGGAGCACTCAAGCAGTTTCCGTGGTGTAGCGGTTATCACGTCTGCCTAACACGCAGAAGGTCCCCGGTTCGATCCCGGGCGGAAACACTTTTTCATCACTTTAAGCAAGACTTACTAACATGCATCTGCTACCATCTGTACCCGAAACCTTCGTAATTGCCTTCATGCGTCGGACCGGAGTGTCAATTCCTCACATCAAATAAGAAATTCATTTGACATTGGCGGCGAGCTTTTTGCGCTGACTCAGCCACTGACGTGCGATCAGTTTGCACGAAACGCTAGGGCTCGTCCGGGATTTGAACCCGGGACCTCCTGCACCCTAAGCAGGAATCATACCCCTAGACCAACGAGCCCTGTGACACGTCGAATGCCAGTTATTCCAGTCCCTCGATGTCTTCCAGGGTGCTCTGGAAGTCTCGTTTAGGCTGGCGGGATGGGGGCGGCGCGAATTCCCGCGGTCGGCGGCCTTCCTGGGCTATTGGTACCATCATGTAGAGCTGCCCCTGGGCTCGCACTGCCTGCTGCTGAGAAAGTGATTGCTTTTGCTGATATGACTTGCAATAACGACTGCGCGAAACGCCGCTATCTCGTTAGGGGCGCTACGGCAGACACCCTCTCGAGAACCCCGAATACTTGTTGAGCCCTCGGCTGCGATGGGTTCCAGGCTGACAAAAGAACTGTCGTGTGTGCATTCGCGGATGAGAGAAAGGCTGAGGCAAGTTCGAGTGAACAAGGATGGACTCCTCGGCTCCGTCGTTTCCGTAGTGTAGCGGTTATCACGTCTGCTTCACACGCAGAAGGTCCCCGGTTCTATCCCGGGCGGGAACAGTATTTTTTTGCCTATGTCGTATTGTACTCCAGTGAGCCTCGTCGTGTGTGCATCTGCTGCATGTCCCTTCGTTTTGCAAGTACCACATTTATTGAATTTTTTAGTTACGATGGCAACATCAATACAAGTTGTCTGTGAAGTAAGGTGCACTCAAGCAGTTTCCGTGGTGTGGCGGTTGTCACGTCTGCCTAACACGCAGAAGGTCCCCGGTTCGATCCCGGGCGGAAACACTTTTTCCTCACATTAAGCAAGACTTACTAACATGCATCTGCTACCATCTGTACCCGAAAACTCCGTAATTGCCTTCATGCGTCGGACCAGAGTGTCAATTGCTCACATCAAATAAGAAATTCATTTGACATTGGCGGCGAGCTTTTTGCGCTGACTCAGCCACTGACGTGTGATCAGTTTGCACAAAACGCTAGGGCTCGTCCAGGATTTGAACCCGGGACCACCTGCACCCTAAGCAGGAATCATACCCCTAGACCAACGAGCTTGTGGCACGGCGAATGCCAGTTATTCCAGTCCCTCGATGTCTTCCAGGGTGCTCTGGAAGTCTCGTTTAGGCTGGCGGGATGGGGGCGGCGCGAATTCCCGCGGTCGGCGGCCTTCCTGGGCTATTGGTACCTTCATGTAGAGCTGCCCCTGGGCTCGCACTGCCTGCTGCTGAGAAAGTGATTGCTTTTGCTGATATGACTTGCAATAACGACTGCGCGAAACGCCGCTATCTCGTTAGGGGCGCTACGGCAGACACCCTCTCGAGAACCCCGAAGACTTCTTGAGCCCTCGGCTGCGATGGGTTCCAGGCTGACAAAAGAACTGCCGTGTGTGCATTCGCGGATGAGAGAAAGGCTGAGGCAAGTTCGAGTGAACAAGGATGGACTCCTCGGCTCCGTCGTTTCCGTAGTGTAGCGGTTATCACGTCTGCTTCACACGCAGAAGGTCCCCGGTTCTATCCCGGGCGGGAACAGTATTTTCCTGCCTATGTCGTATTGTACCTCAGTGAGCCTCGTCGTGTGTGCATCTGCTGCATGTCCCTTCGTTTTGCAAGTACCACATTTATTGAATTTTTTAGTTACAATGGCAACATCACTACAAGTTGTCTGTGAAGTAAGGAGCACTCAAGCAGTTTCCGTGGTGTAGCGGTTATCACGTCTGCCTAACTCGCAGAAGGTCCCCGGTTCGATCCCGGGCGGAAACACTTTTTCATCACTTTAAGCAAGACTTACTAACATGCATCTGCTACCATCTGTACCCGAAACCTTCGTAATTGCCTTCATGCGTCGGACCAGAGTGTCAATTCCTCACATCAAATAAGAAATTCATTTGACATTGGCGGCGAGCTTTTTGCGCTGACTCAGCCACTGACGTGCGATCAGTTTGCACGAAACGCTAGGGCTCGTCCGGGATTTGAACCCGGGACCTCCTGCACCCTAAGCAGGAATCATACCCCTAGACCAACGAGCCCTGTGACACGTCGAATGCCAGTTATTCCAGTCCCTCGATGTCTTCCAGGGTGCTCTGGAAGTCTCGTTTAGGCTGGCGGGATGGGGGCGGCGCGAATTCCAGCGGTCGGCGGCCTTCCTGGGCTATTGGTACCATCATGTAGAGCTGCCCCTGGGCTCGCACTGCCTGCTGCTGAGAAAGTGATTGCTTTTGCTGATATGACTTGCAATAACGACTGCGCGAAACGCCGCTATCTCGTTAGGGGCGCTACGGCAGACACCCTCTCGAGAACCCCGAATACTTGTTGAGCCCTCGGCTGCGATGGGTTCCAGGCTGACAAAAGAACTGTCGTGTGTGCATTCGCGGATGAGAGAAAGGCTGAGGCAAGTTCGAGTGAACAAGGATGGACTCCTCGGCTCCGTCGTTTCCGTAGTGTAGCGGTTATCACGTCTGCTTCACACGCAGAAGGTCCCCGGTTCTATCCCAGGCGGGAACAGTATTTTCCTGCCTATGTCGTATTGTACCTCAGTGAGCCTCGTCGTGTGTGCATCTGCTGCATGTCCCTTCGTTTTGCAAGTACCACATTTATTGAATTTTTTAGTTACAATGGCAACATCACTACAAGTTGTCTGTGAAGTAAGGAGCACTCAAGCAGTTTCCGTGGTGTAGCGGTTATCACGTCTGCCTAACACGCAGAAGGTCCCCGGTTCGATCCCGGGCGGAAACACTTTTTCATCACTTTAAGCAAGACTTACTAACATGCATCTGCTACCATCTGTACCCGAAACCTTCGTAATTGCCTTCATGCGTCGGACCAGAGTGTCAATTCCTCACATCAAATAAGAAATTCATTTGACATTGGCGGCGAGCTTTTTGCGCTGACTCAGCCACTGACGTGCGATCAGTTTGCACGAAACGCTAGGGCTCGTCCGGGATTTGAACCCGGGACCTCCTGCACCCTAAGCAGGAATCATACCCCTAGACCAACGAGCCCTGTGACACGTCGAATGCCAGTTATTCCAGTCCCTCGATGTCTTCCAGGGTGCTCTGGAAGTCTCGTTTAGGCTGGCGGGATGGGGGCGGCGCGAATTCCAGCGGTCGGCGGCATTCCTGGGCTATTGGTACCATCATGTAGAGCTGCCCCTGGGCTCGCACTGCCTGCTGCTGAGAAAGTGATTGCTTTTGCTGATATGACTTGCAATAACGACTGCGCGAAACGCCGCTATCTCGTTAGGGGCGCTACGGCAGACACCCTCTCGAGAACCCCGAATACTTGTTGAGCCCTCGGCTGCGATGGGTTCCAGGCTGACAAAAGAACTGTCGTGTGTGCATTCGCGGATGAGAGAAAGGCTGAGGCAAGTTCGAGTGAACAAGGATGGACTCCTCGGCTCCGTCGTTTCCGTAGTGTAGCGGTTATCACGTCTGCTTCACATGCAGAAGGTCCCCGGTTCTATCCCGGGCGGGAACAGTATTTTCCTGCCTATGTCGTATTGTACCTCAGTGAGCCTCGTCGTGTGTGCATCTGCTGCATGTCCCTTCGTTTTGCAAGTACCACATTTATTGAATTTTTTAGTTACAATGGCAACATCACTACAAGTTGTCTGTGAAGTAAGGAGCACTCAAGCAGTTTCCGTGGTGTAGCGGTTATCACGTCTGCCTAACACGCAGAAGGTCCCCGGTTCGATCCCGGGCGGAAACACTTTTTCATCACTTTAAGCAAGACTTACTAACATGCATCTGCTACCATCTGTACCCGAAACCTTCGTAATTGCCTTCATGCGTCGGACCAGAGTGTCAATTCCTCACATCAAATAAGAAATTCATTTGACATTGGCGGCGAGCTTTTTGCGCTGACTCAGCCACTGACGTGCGATCAGTTTGCACGAAACGCTAGGGCTCGTCCGGGATTTGAACCCGGGACCTCCTGCACCCTAAGCAGGAATCATACCCCTAGACCAACGAGCCCTGTGACACGTCGAATGCCAGTTATTCCAGTCCCTCGATGTCTTCCAGGGTGCTCTGGAAGTCTCGTTTAGGCTGGCGGGATGGGGGCGGCGCGAATTCCAGCGGTCGGCGGCCTTCCTGGGCTATTGGTACCATCATGTAGAGCTGCCCCTGGGCTCGCACTGCCTGCTGCTGAGAAAGTGATTGCTTTTGCTGATATGACTTGCAATAACGACTGCGCGAAACGCCGCTATCTCGTTAGGGGCGCTACGGCAGACACCCTCTCGAGAACCCCGAATACTTGTTGAGCCCTCGGCTGCGATGGGTTCCAGGCTGACAAAAGAACTGTCGTGTGTGCATTCGCGGATGAGAGAAAGGCTGAGGCAAGTTCGAGTGAACAAGGATGGACTCCTCGGCTCCGTCGTTTCCGTAGTGTAGCGGTTATCACGTCTGCTTCACACGCAGAAGGTCCCCGGTTCTATCCCGGGCGGGAACAGTATTTTCCTGCCTATGTCGTATTGTACCTCAGTGAGCCTCGTCGTGTGTGCATCTGCTGCATGTCCCTTCGTTTTGCAAGTACCACATTTATTGAATTTTTTAGTTACAATGGCAACATCACTACAAGTTGTCTGTGAAGTAAGGAGCACTCAAGCAGTTTCCGTGGTGTAGCGGTTATCACGTCTGCCTAACACGCAGAAGGTCCCCGGTTCGATCCCGGGCGGAAACACTTTTTCATCACTTTAAGCAAGACTTACTAACATGCATCTGCTACCATCTGTACCCGAAACCTTCGTAATTGCCTTCATGCGTCGGACCAGAGTGTCAATTCCTCACATCAAATAAGAAATTCATTTGACATTGGCGGCGAGCTTTTTGCGCTGACTCAGCCACTGACGTGCGATCAGTTTGCACGAAACGCTAGGGCTCGTCCGGGATTTGAACCCGGGACCTCCTGCACCCTAAGCAGGAATCATACCCCTAGACCAACGAGCCCTGTGACACGTCGAATGCCAGTTATTCCAGTCCCTCGATGTCTTCCAGGGTGCTCTGGAAGTCTCGTTTAGGCTGGCGGGATGGGGGCGGCGCGAATTCCAGCGGTCGGCGGCCTTCCTGGGCTATTGGTACCATCATGTAGAGCTGCCCCTGGGCTCGCACTGCCTGCTGCTGAGAAAGTGATTGCTTTTGCTGATATGACTTGCAATAACGACTGCGCGAAACGCCGCTATCTCGTTAGGGGCGCTACGGCAGACACCCTCTCGAGAACCCCGAATACTTGTTGAGCCCTCGGCTGCGATGGGTTCCAGGCTGACAAAAGAACTGTCGTGTGTGCATTCGCGGATGAGAGAAAGGCTGAGGCAAGTTCGAGTGAACAAGGATGGACTCCTCGGCTCCGTCGTTTCCGTAGTGTAGCGGTTATCACGTCTGCTTCACACGCAGAAGGTCCCCGGTTCTATCCCGGGCGGGAACAGTATTTTCCTGCCTATGTCGTATTGTACCTCAGTGAGCCTCGTCGTGTGTGCATCTGCTGCATGTCCCTTCGTTTTGCAAGTACCACATTTATTGAATTTTTTAGTTACAATGGCAACATCACTACAAGTTGTCTGTGAAGTAAGGAGCACTCAAGCAGTTTCCGTGGTGTAGCGGTTATCACGTCTGCCTAACACGCAGAAGGTCCCCGGTTCGATCCCGGGCGGAAACACTTTTTCATCACTTTAAGCAAGACTTACTAACATGCATCTGCTACCATCTGTACCCGAAACCTTCGTAATTGCCTTCATGCGTCGGACCAGAGTGTCAATTCCTCACATCAAATAAGAAATTCATTTGACATTGGCGGCGAGCTTTTTGCGCTGACTCAGCCACTGACGTGCGATCAGTTTGCACGAAACGCTAGGGCTCGTCCGGGATTTGAACCCGGGACCTCCTGCACCCTAAGCAGGAATCATACCCCTAGACCAACGAGCCCTGTGACACGTCGAATGCCAGTTATTCCAGTCCCTCGATGTCTTCCAGGGTGCTCTGGAAGTCTCGTTTAGGCTGGCGGGATGGGGGCGGCGCGAATTCCAGCGGTCGGCGGCCTTCCTGGGCTATTGGTACCATCATGTAGAGCTGCCCCTGGGCTCGCACTGCCTGCTGCTGAGAAAGTGATTGCTTTTGCTGATATGACTTGCAATAACGACTGCGCGAAACGCCGCTATCTCGTTAGGGGCGCTACGGCAGACACCCTCTCGAGAACCCCGAATACTTGTTGAGCCCTCGGCTGCGATGGGTTCCAGGCTGACAAAAGAACTGTCGTGTGTGCATTCGCGGATGAGAGAAAGGCTGAGGCAAGTTCGAGTGAACAAGGATGGACTCCTCGGCTCCGTCGTTTCCGTAGTGTAGCGGTTATCACGTCTGCTTCACACGCAGAAGGTCCCCGGTTCTATCCCGGGCGGGAACAGTATTTTCCTGCCTATGTCGTATTGTACCTCAGTGAGCCTCGTCGTGTGTGCATCTGCTGCATGTCCCTTCGTTTTGCAAGTACCACATTTATTGAATTTTTTAGTTACAATGGCAACATCACTACAAGTTGTCTGTGAAGTAAGGAGCACTCAAGCAGTTTCCGTGGTGTAGCGGTTATCACGTCTGCCTAACACGCAGAAGGTCCCCGGTTCGATCCCGGGCGGAAACACTTTTTCATCACTTTAAGCAAGACTTACTAACATGCATCTGCTACCATCTGTACCCGAAACCTTCGTAATTGCCTTCATGCGTCGGACCAGAGTGTCAATTCCTCACATCAAATAAGAAATTCATTTGACATTGGCGGCGAGCTTTTTGCGCTGACTCAGCCACTGACGTGCGATCAGTTTGCACGAAACGCTAGGGCTCGTCCGGGATTTGAACCCGGGACCTCCTGCACCCTAAGCAGGAATCATACCCCTAGACCAACGAGCCCTGTGACACGTCGAATGCCAGTTATTCCAGTCCCTCGATGTCTTCCAGGGTGCTCTGGAAGTCTCGTTTAGGCTGGCGGGATGGGGGCGGCGCGAATTCCAGCGGTCGGCGGCCTTCCTGGGCTATTGGTACCATCATGTAGAGCTGCCCCTGGGCTCGCACTGCCTGCTGCTGAGAAAGTGATTGCTTTTGCTGATATGACTTGCAATAACGACTGCGCGAAACGCCGCTATCTCGTTAGGGGCGCTACGGCAGACACCCTCTCGAGAACCCCGAATACTTGTTGAGCCCTCGGCTGCGATGGGTTCCAGGCTGACAAAAGAACTGTCGTGTGTGCATTCGCGGATGAGAGAAAGGCTGAGGCAAGTTCGAGTGAACAAGGATGGACTCCTCGGCTCCGTCGTTTCCGTAGTGTAGCGGTTATCACGTCTGCTTCACACGCAGAAGGTCCCCGGTTTTATCCCAGGCGGGAACAGTATTTTTCTGCCTATGTCGTATTGTACCTCAGTGAGCCTCGTCGTGTGTGCATCTGCTGCATGTCCCTTCGTTTTGCAAGTACCACATTTATTGAATTTTTTAGTTACAATGGCAACATCACTACAAGTTGTCTGTGAAGTAAGGAGCACTCAAGCAGTTTCCGTGGTGTAGCGGTTATCACGTCTGCCTAACACGCAGAAGGTCCCCGGTTCGATCCCGGGCGGAAACACTTTTTCATCACTTTAAGCAAGACTTACTAACATGCATCTGCTACCATCTGTACCCGAAACCTTCGTAATTGCCTTCATGCGTCGGACCGGAGTGTCAATTCCTCACATCAAATAAGAAATTCATTTGACATTGGCGGCGAGCTTTTTGCGCTGACTCAGCCACTGACGTGCGATCAGTTTGCACGAAACGCTAGGGCTCGTCCGGGATTTGAACCCGGGACCTCCTGCACCCTAAGCAGGAATCATACCCCTAGACCAACGAGCCCTGTGACACGTCGAATGCCAGTTATTCCAGTCCCTCGATGTCTTCCAGGGTGCTCTGGAAGTCTCGTTTAGGCTGGCGGGATGGGGGCGGCGCGAATTCCCGCGGTCGGCGGCCTTCCTGGGCTATTGGTACCATCATGTAGAGCTGCCCCTGGGCTCGCACTGCCTGCTGCTGAGAAAGTGATTGCTTTTGCTGATATGACTTGCAATAACGACTGCGCGAAACGCCGCTATCTCGTTAGGGGCGCTACGGCAGACACCCTCTCGAGAACCACGAATACTTGTTGAGCCCTCGGCTGCGATGGGTTCCAGGCTGACAAAAGAACTGTCGTGTGTGCATTCGCGGATGAGAGAAAGGCTGAGGCAAGTTCGAGTGAACAAGGATGGACTCCTCGGCTCCGTCGTTTCCGTAGTGTCGCGGTTATCACGTCTGCTTCACACGCAGAAGGTCCCCGGTTCTATCCCGGGCGGGAACAGTATTTTTTTGCCTATGTCGTATTGTACTCCAGTGAGCCTCGTCGTGTGTGCATCTGCTGCATGTCCCTTCGTTTTGCAAGTACCACATTTATTGAATTTTTTAGTTACGATGGCAACATCAATACAAGTTGTCTGTGAAGTAAGGTGCACTCAAGCAGTTTCCGTGGTGTGGCGGTTGTCACGTCTGCCTAACACGCAGAAGGTCCCCGGTTCGATCCCGGGCGGAAACACTTTTTCATCACATTAAGCAAGACTTACTAACATGCATCTGCTACCATCTGTACCCGAAACCTCCGTAATTGCCTTCATGCGTCGGACCAGAGTGTCAATTCCTCACATCAAATAAGAAATTCATTTGACATTGGCGGCGAGCTTTTTGCGCTGACTCAGCCACTGACGTGTGATCAGTTTGCACAAAACACTAGGGCTCGTCCAGGATTTCAACCCGGGACCACCTGCACCCTAAGCAGGAATCATACCCCTAGACCAATGAGCTTGTGGCACGGCGAATGCCAGTTATTCCAGTCCCTCGATGTCTTCCAGGGTGCTCTGGAAGTCTCGTTTAGGCTGGCGGGATGGGGGCGGCGCGAATTCCAGCGGTCGGCGGCCTTCCTGGGCTATTGGTACCTTCATGTAGAGCTGCCCCTGGGCTCGCACTGCCTGCTGCTGAGAAAGTGATTGCTTTTGCTGATATGACTTGCAATAACGACTGCGCGAAACGCCGCTATCTCGTTAGGGGCGCTACGGCAGACACCCTCTCGAGAACCACGAATACTTGTTGAGCCCTCGGCTGCGATGGGTTCCAGGCTGACAAAAGAACTGTCGTGTGTGCATTCGCGGATGAGAGAAAGGCTGAGGCAAGTTCGAGTGAACAAGGATGGACTCCTCGGCTCCGTCGTTTCCGTAGTGTCGCGGTTATCACGTCTGCTTCACACGCAGAAGGTCCCCGGTTCTATCCCGGGCGGGAACAGTATTTTTTTGCCTATGTCGTATTGTACTCCAGTGAGCCTCGTCGTGTGTGCATCTGCTGCATGTCCCTTCGTTTTGCAAGTACCACATTTATTGAATTTTTTAGTTACGATGGCAACATCAATACAAGTTGTCTGTGAAGTAAGGTGCACTCAAGCAGTTTCCGTGGTGTGGCGGTTGTCACGTCTGCCTAACACGCAGAAGGTCCCCGGTTCGATCCCGGGCGGAAACACTTTTTCATCACATTAAGCAAGACTTACTAACATGCATCTGCTACCATCTGTACCCGAAACCTCCGTAATTGCCTTCATGCGTCGGACCAGAGTGTCAATTCCTCACATCAAATAAGAAATTCATTTGACATTGGCGGCGAGCTTTTTGCGCTGACTCAGCCACTGACGTGTGATCAGTTTGCACAAAACGCTAGGGCTCGTCCAGGATTTCAACCCGGGACCACCTGCACCCTAAGCAGGAATCATACCCCTAGACCAATGAGCTTGTGGCACGGCGAATGCCAGTTATTCCAGTCCCTCGATGTCTTCCAGGGTGCTCTGGAAGTCTCGTTTAGGCTGGCGGGATGGGGGCGGCGCGAATTCCAGCGGTCGGCGGCCTTCCTGGGCTATTGGTACCTTCATGTAGAGCTGCCCCTGGGCTCGCACTGCCTGCTGCTGAGAAAGTGATTGCTTTTGCTGATATGACTTGCAATAACGACTGCGCGAAACGCCGCTATCTCGTTAGGGGCGCTACGGCAGACACCCTCTCGAGAACCCCGAATACTTGTTGAGCCCTCGGCTGCGATGGGTTCCAGGCTGACAAAAGAACTGTCGTGTGTGCATTCGCGGATGAGAGAAAGGCTGAGGCAAGTTCGAGTGAACAAGGATGGACTCCTCGGCTCCGTCGTTTCCGTAGTGTAGCGGTTATCACGTCTGCTTCACACGCAGAAGGTCCCCGGTTCTATCCCGGGCGGGAACAGTATTTTCCTGCCTATGTCGTATTGTACCTCAGTGAGCCTCGTCGTGTGTGCATCTGCTGCATGTCCCTTCGTTTTGCAAGTACCACATTTATTGAATTTTTTAGTTACAATGGCAACATCACTACAAGTTGTCTGTGAAGTAAGGAGCACTCAAGCAGTTTCCGTGGTGTAGCGGTTATCACGTCTGCCTAACACGCAGAAGGTCCCCGGTTCGATCCCGGGCGGAAACACTTTTTCATCACTTTAAGCAAGACTTACTAACATGCATCTGCTACCATCTGTACCCGAAACCTTCGTAATTGCCTTCATGCGTCGGACCAGAGTGTCAATTCCTCACATCAAATAAGAAATTCATTTGACATTGGCGGCGAGCTTTTTGCGCTGACTCAGCCACTGACGTGCGATCAGTTTGCACGAAACGCTAGGGCTCGTCCGGGATTTGAACCCGGGACCTCCTGCACCCTAAGCAGGAATCATACCCCTAGACCAACGAGCCCTGTGACACGTCGAATGCCAGTTATTCCAGTCCCTCGATGTCTTCCAGGGTGCTCTGGAAGTCTCGTTTAGGCTGTCGGGATGGGTGCGGCGCGAATTCCAGCGGTCGGCGGCCTTCCTGGGCTATTGGTACCATCATGTAGAGCTGCCCCTGGGCTCGCACTGCCTGCTGCTGAGAAAGTGATTGCTTTTGCTGATATGACTTGCAATAACGACTGCGCGAAACGCCGCTATCTCGTTAGGGGCGCTACGGCAGACACCCTCTCGAGAACCCCGAATACTTGTTGAGCCCTCGGCTGCGATGGGTTCCAGGCTGACAAAAGAACTGTCGTGTGTGCATTCGCGGATGAGAGAAAGGCTGAGGCAAGTTCGAGTGAACAAGGATGGACTCCTCGGCTCCGTCGTTTCCGTAGTGTAGCGGTTATCACGTCTGCTTCACACGCAGAAGGTCCCCGGTTTTATCCCAGGCGGGAACAGTATTTTTCTGCCTATGTCGTATTGTACCTCAGTGAGCCTCGTCGTGTGTGCATCTGCTGCATGTCCCTTCGTTTTGCAAGTACCACATTTATTGAATTTTTTAGTTACAATGGCAACATCACTACAAGTTGTCTGTGAAGTAAGGAGCACTCAAGCAGTTTCCGTGGTGTAGCGGTTATCACGTCTGCCTAACACGCAGAAGGTCCCCGGTTCGATCCTGGGCGGAAACACTTTTTCATCACTTTAAGCAAGACTTACTAACATGCATCTGCTACCATCTGTACCCGAAACCTTCGTAATTGCCTTCATGCGTCGGACCGGAGTGTCAATTCCTCACATCAAATAAGAAATTCATTTGACATTGGCGGCGAGCTTTTTGCGCTGACTCAGCCACTGACGTGCGATCAGTTTGCACGAAACGCTAGGGCTCGTCCGGGATTTGAACCCGGGACCTCCTGCACCCTAAGCAGGAATCATACCCCTAGACCAACGAGCCCTGTGACACGTCGAATGCCAGTTATTCCAGTCCCTCGATGTCTTCCAGGGTGCTCTGGAAGTCTCGTTTAGGCTGGCGGGATGGGGGCGGCGCGAATTCCCGCGGTCGGCGGCCTTCCTGGGCTATTGGTACCATCATGTAGAGCTGCCCCTGGGCTCGCACTGCCTGCTGCTGAGAAAGTGATTGCTTTTGCTGATATGACTTGCAATAACGACTGCGCGAAACGCCGCTATCTCGTTAGGGGCGCTACGGCAGACACCCTCTCGAGAACCACGAATACTTGTTGAGCCCTCGGCTGCGATGGGTTCCAGGCTGACAAAAGAACTGTCGTGTGTGCATTCGCGGATGAGAGATAGGCTGAGGCAAGTTCGAGTGAACAAGGATGGACTCCTCGGCTCCGTCGTTTCCGTAGTGTCGCGGTTATCACGTCTGCTTCACACGCAGAAGGTCCCCGGTTCTATCCCGGGCGGGAACAGTATTTTTTTGCCTATGTCGTATTGTACTCCAGTGAGCCTCGTCGTGTGTGCATCTGCTGCATGTCCCTTCGTTTTGCAAGTACCACATTTATTGAATTTTTTAGTTACGATGGCAACATCAATACAAGTTGTCTGTGAAGTAAGGTGCACTCAAGCAGTTTCCGTGGTGTGGCGGTTGTCACGTCTGCCTAACACGCAGAAGGTCCCCGGTTCGATCCCGGGCGGAAACACTTTTTCATCACATTAAGCAAGACTTACTAACATGCATCTGCTACCATCTGTACCCGAAAACTCCGTAATTGCCTTCATGCGTCGGACCAGAGTGTCAATTGCTCACATCAAATAAGAAATTCATTTGACATTGGCGGCGAGCTTTTTGCGCTGACTCAGCCACTGACGTGTGATCAGTTTGCACAAAACGCTAGGGCTCGTCCAGGATTTGAACCCGGGACCACCTGCACCCTAAGCAGGAATCATACCCCTAGACCAACGAGCTTGTGGCACGGCGAATGCCAGTTATTCCAGTCCCTCGATGTCTTCCAGGGTGCTCTGGAAGTCTCGTTTAGGCTGGCGGGATGGGGGCGGCGCGAATTCCCGCGGTCGGCGGCCTTCCTGGGCTATTGGTACCTTCATGTAGAGCTGCCCCTGTGCTCGCACTGCCTGCTGCTGAGAAAGTGATTGCTTTTGCTGATATGACTTGCAATAACGACTGCGCGAAACGCCGCTATCTCGTTAGGGGCGCTACGGCAGACACCCTCTCGAGAACCCCGAAGACTTCTTGAGCCCTCGGCTGCGATGGGTTCCAGGCTGACAAAAGAACTGTCGTGTGTGCATTCGCGGATGAGAGAAAGGCTGAGGCAAGTTCGAGTGAACAAGGATGGACTCCTCGGCTCCGTCGTTTCCGTAGTGTAGCGGTTATCACGTCTGCTTCACACGCAGAAGGTCCCCGGTTCTATCCCGGGCGGGAACAGTATTTTCCTGCCTATGTCGTATTGTACCTCAGTGAGCCTCGTCGTGTGTGCATCTGCTGCATGTCCCTTCGTTTTGCAAGTACCACATTTATTGAATTTTTTAGTTACAATGGCAACATCACTACAAGTTGTCTGTGAAGTAAGGAGCACTCAAGCAGTTTCCGTGGTGTAGCGGTTATCACGTCTGCCTAACTCGCAGAAGGTCCCCGGTTCGATCCCGGGCGGAAACACTTTTTCATCACTTTAAGCAAGACTTACTAACATGCATCTGCTACCATCTGTACCCGAAACCTTCGTAATTGCCTTCATGCGTCGGACCAGAGTGTCAATTCCTCACATCAAATAAGAAATTCATTTGACATTGGCGGCGAGCTTTTTGCGCTGACTCAGCCACTGACGTGCGATCAGTTTGCACGAAACGCTAGGGCTCGTCCGGGATTTGAACCCGGGACCTCCTGCACCCTAAGCAGGAATCATACCCCTAGACCAACGAGCCCTGTGACACGTCGAATGCCAGTTATTCCAGTCCCTCGATGTCTTCCAGGGTGCTCTGGAAGTCTCGTTTAGGCTGGCGGGATGGGGGCGGCGCGAATTCCAGCGGTCGGCGGCCTTCCTGGGCTATTGGTACCATCATGTAGAGCTGCCCCTGGGCTCGCACTGCCTGCTGCTGAGAAAGTGATTGCTTTTGCTGATATGACTTGCAATAACGACTGCGCGAAACGCCGCTATCTCGTTAGGGGCGCTACGGCAGACACCCTCTCGAGAACCCCGAATACTTGTTGAGCCCTCGGCTGCGATGGGTTCCAGGCTGACAAAAGAACTGTCGTGTGTGCATTCGCGGATGAGAGAAAGGCTGAGGCAAGTTCGAGTGAACAAGGATGGACTCCTCGGCTCCGTCGTTTCCGTAGTGTAGCGGTTATCACGTCTGCTTCACACGCAGAAGGTCCCCGGTTCTATCCCGGGCGGGAACAGTATTTTCCTGCCTATGTCGTATTGTACCTCAGTGAGCCTCGTCGTGTGTGCATCTGCTGCATGTCCCTTCGTTTTGCAAGTACCACATTTATTGAATTTTTTAGTTACAATGGCAACATCACTACAAGTTGTCTGTGAAGTAAGGAGCACTCAAGCAGTTTCCGTGGTGTAGCGGTTATCACGTCTGCCTAACACGCAGAAGGTCCCCGGTTCGATCCCGGGCGGAAACACTTTTTCATCACTTTAAGCAAGACTTACTAACATGCATCTGCTACCATCTGTACCCGAAACCTTCGTAATTGCCTTCATGCGTCGGACCAGAGTGTCAATTCCTCACATCAAATAAGAAATTCATTTGACATTGGCGGCGAGCTTTTTGCGCTGACTCAGCCACTGACGTGCGATCAGTTTGCACGAAACGCTAGGGCTCGTCCGGGATTTGAACCCGGGACCTCCTGCACCCTAAGCAGGAATCATACCCCTAGACCAACGAGCCCTGTGACACGTCGAATGCAAGTTATTCCAGTCCCTCGATGTCTTCCAGGGTGCTCTGGAAGTCTCGTTTAGGCTGGCGGGATGGGGGCGGCGCGAATTCCAGCGGTCGGCGGCCTTCCTGGGCTATTGGTACCATCATGTAGAGCTGCCCCTGGGCTCGCACTGCCTGCTGCTGAGAAAGTGATTGCTTTTGCTGATATGACTTGCAATAACGACTGCGCGAAACGCCGCTATCTCGTTAGGGGCGCTACGGCAGACACCCTCTCGAGAACCCCGAATACTTGTTGAGCCCTCGGCTGCGATGGGTTCCAGGCTGACAAAAGAACTGTCGTGTGTGCATTCGCGGATGAGAGAAAGGCTGAGGCAAGTTCGAGTGAACAAGGATGGACTCCTCGGCTCCGTCGTTTCCGTAGTGTAGCGGTTATCACGTCTGCTTCACACGCAGAAGGTCCCCGGTTCTATCCCGGGCGGGAACAGTATTTTCCTGCCTATGTCGTATTGTACCTCAGTGAGCCTCGTCGTGTGTGCATCTGCTGCATGTCCCTTCGTTTTGCAAGTACCACATTTATTGAATTTTTTAGTTACAATGGCAACATCACTACAAGTTGTCTGTGAAGTAAGGAGCACTCAAGCAGTTTCCGTGGTGTAGCGGTTATCACGTCTGCCTAACACGCAGAAGGTCCCCGGTTCGATCCCGGGCGGAAACACTTTTTCATCACTTTAAGCAAGACTTACTAACATGCATCTGCTACCATCTGTACCCGAAACCTTCGTAATTGCCTTCATGCGTCGGACCAGAGTGTCAATTCCTCACATCAAATAAGAAATTCATTTGACATTGGCGGCGAGCTTTTTGCGCTGACTCAGCCACTGACGTGCGATCAGTTTGCACGAAACGCTAGGGCTCGTCCGGGATTTGAACCCGGGACCTCCTGCACCCTAAGCAGGAATCATACCCCTAGACCAACGAGCCCTGTGACACGTCGAATGCAAGTTATTCCAGTCCCTCGATGTCTTCCAGGGTGCTCTGGAAGTCTCGTTTAGGCTGGCGGGATGGGGGCGGCGCGAATTCCAGCGGTCGGCGGCCTTCCTGGGCTATTGGTACCATCATGTAGAGCTGCCCCTGGGCTCGCACTGCCTGCTGCTGAGAAAGTGATTGCTTTTGCTGATATGACTTGCAATAACGACTGCGCGAAACGCCGCTATCTCGTTAGGGGCGCTACGGCAGACACCCTCTCGAGAACCCCGAATACTTGTTGAGCCCTCGGCTGCGATGGGTTCCAGGCTGACAAAAGAACTGTCGTGTGTGCATTCGCGGATGAGAGAAAGGCTGAGGCAAGTTCGAGTGAACAAGGATGGACTCCTCGGCTCCGTCGTTTCCGTAGTGTAGCGGTTATCACGTCTGCTTCACACGCAGAAGGTCCCCGGTTCTATCCCGGGCGGGAACAGTATTTTCCTGCCTATGTCGTATTGTACCTCAGTGAGCCTCGTCGTGTGTGCATCTGCTGCATGTCCCTTCGTTTTGCAAGTACCACATTTATTGAATTTTTTAGTTACAATGGCAACATCACTACAAGTTGTCTGTGAAGTAAGGAGCACTCAAGCAGTTTCCGTGGTGTAGCGGTTATCACGTCTGCCTAACACGCAGAAGGTCCCCGGTTCGATCCCGGGCGGAAACACTTTTTCATCACTTTAAGCAAGACTTACTAACATGCATCTGCTACCATCTGTACCCGAAACCTTCGTAATTGCCTTCATGCGTCGGACCAGAGTGTCAATTCCTCACATCAAATAAGAAATTCATTTGACATTGGCGGCGAGCTTTTTGCGCTGACTCAGCCACTGACGTGCGATCAGTTTGCACGAAACGCTAGGGCTCGTCCGGGATTTGAACCCGGGACCTCCTGCACCCTAAGCAGGAATCATACCCCTAGACCAACGAGCCCTGTGACACGTCGAATGCCAGTTATTCCAGTCCCTCGATGTCTTCCAGGGTGCTCTGGAAGTCTCGTTTAGGCTGGCGGGATGGGGGCGGCGCGAATTCCAGCGGTCGGCGGCCTTCCTGGGCTATTGGTACCATCATGTAGAGCTGCCCCTGGGCTCGCACTGCCTGCTGCTGAGAAAGTGATTGCTTTTGCTGATATGACTTGCAATAACGACTGCGCGAAACGCCGCTATCTCGTTAGGGGCGCTACGGCAGACACCCTCTCGAGAACCCCGAATACTTGTTGAGCCCTCGGCTGCGATGGGTTCCAGGCTGACAAAAGAACTGTCGTGTGTGCATTCGCGGATGAGAGAAAGGCTGAGGCAAGTTCGAGTGAACAAGGATGGACTCCTCGGCTCCGTCGTTTCCGTAGTGTAGCGGTTATCACGTCTGCTTCACACGCAGAAGGTCCCCGGTTCTATCCCGGGCGTGAACAGTATTTTCCTGCCTATGTCGTATTGTACCTCAGTGAGCCTCGTCGTGTGTGCATCTGCTGCATGTCCCTTCGTTTTGCAAGTACCACATTTATTGAATTTTTTAGTTACAATGGCAACATCACTACAAGTTGTCTGTGAAGTAAGGAGCACTCAAGCAGTTTCCGTGGTGTAGCGGTTATCACGTCTGCCTAACACGCAGAAGGTCCCCGGTTCGATCCCGGGCGGAAACACTTTTTCATCACTTTAAGCAAGACTTACTAACATGCATCTGCTACCATCTGTACCCGAAACCTTCGTAATTGCCTTCATGCGTCGGACCAGAGTGTCAATTCCTCACATCAAATAAGAAATTCATTTGACATTGGCGGCGAGCTTTTTGCGCTGACTCAGCCACTGACGTGCGATCAGTTTGCACGAAACGCTAGGGCTCGTCCGGGATTTGAACCCGGGACCTCCTGCACCCTAAGCAGGAATCATACCCCTAGACCAACGAGCCCTGTGACACGTCGAATGCCAGTTATTCCAGTCCCTCGATGTCTTCCAGGGTGCTCTGGAAGTCTCGTTTAGGCTGGCGGGATGGGGGCGGCGCGAATTCCAGCGGTCGGCGGCCTTCCTGGGCTATTGGTACCATCATGTAGAGCTGCCCCTGGGCTCGCACTGCCTGCTGCTGAGAAAGTGATTGCTTTTGCTGATATGACTTGCAATAACGACTGCGCGAAACGCCGCTATCTCGTTAGGGGCGCTACGGCAGACACCCTCTCGAGAACCCCGAATACTTGTTGAGCCCTCGGCTGCGATGGGTTCCAGGCTGACAAAAGAACTGTCGTGTGTGCATTCGCGGATGAGAGAAAGGCTGAGGCAAGTTCGAGTGAACAAGGATGGACTCCTCGGCTCCGTCGTTTCCGTAGTGTAGCGGTTATCACGTCTGCTTCACACGCAGAAGGTCCCCGGTTCTATCCCGGGCGGGAACAGTATTTTCCTGCCTATGTCGTATTGTACCTCAGTGAGCCTCGTCGTGTGTGCATCTGCTGCATGTCCCTTCGTTTTGCAAGTACCACATTTATTGAATTTTTTAGTTACAATGGCAACATCACTACAAGTTGTCTGTGAAGTAAGGAGCACTCAAGCAGTTTCCGTGGTGTAGCGGTTATCACGTCTGCCTAACACGCAGAAGGTCCCCGGTTCGATCCCGGGCGGAAACACTTTTTCATCACTTTAAGCAAGACTTACTAACATGCATCTGCTACCATCTGTACCCGAAACCTTCGTAATTGCCTTCATGCGTCGGACCAGAGTGTCAATTCCTCACATCAAATAAGAAATTCATTTGACATTGGCGGCGAGCTTTTTGCGCTGACTCAGCCACTGACGTGCGATCAGTTTGCACGAAACGCTAGGGCTCGTCCGGGATTTGAACCCGGGACCTCCTGCACCCTAAGCAGGAATCATACCCCTAGACCAACGAGCCCTGTGACACGTCGAATGCCAGTTATTCCAGTCCCTCGATGTCTTCCAGGGTGCTCTGGAAGTCTCGTTTAGGCTGGCGGGATGGGGGCGGCGCGAATTCCAGCGGTCGGCGGCCTTCCTGGGCTATTGGTACCATCATGTAGAGCTGCCCCTGGGCTCGCACTGCCTGCTGCTGAGAAAGTGATTGCTTTTGCTGATATGACTTGCAATAACGACTGCGCGAAACGCCGCTATCTCGTTAGGGGCGCTACGGCAGACACCCTCTCGAGAACCCCGAATACTTGTTGAGCCCTCGGCTGCGATGGGTTCCAGGCTGACAAAAGAACTGTCGTGTGTGCATTCGCGGATGAGAGAAAGGCTGAGGCAAGTTCGAGTGAACAAGGATGGACTCCTCGGCTCCGTCGTTTCCGTAGTGTAGCGGTTATCACGTCTGCTTCACACGCAGAAGGTCCCCGGTTTTATCCCGGGCGGGAACAGTATTTTCCTGCCTATGTCGTATTGTACCTCAGTGAGCCTCGTCGTGTGTGCATCTGCTGCATGTCCCTTCGTTTTGCAAGTACCACATTTATTGAATTTTTTAGTTACAATGGCAACATCACTACAAGTTGTCTGTGAAGTAAGGAGCACTCAAGCAGTTTCCGTGGTGTAGCGGTTATCACGTCTGCCTAACACGCAGAAGGTCCCCGGTTCGATCCCGGGCGGAAACACTTTTTCATCACTTTAAGCAAGACTTACTAACATGCATCTGCTACCATCTGTACCCGAAACCTTCGTAATTGCCTTCATGCGTCGGACCGGAGTGTCAATTCCTCACATCAAATAAGAAATTCATTTGACATTGGCGGCGAGCTTTTTGCGCTGACTCAGCCACTGACGTGCGATCAGTTTGCACGAAACGCTAGGGCTCGTCCGGGATTTGAACCCGGGACCTCCTGCACCCTAAGCAGGAATCATACCCCTAGACCAACGAGCCCTGTGACACGTCGAATGCCAGTTATTCCAGTCCCTCGATGTCTTCCAGGGTGCTCTGGAAGTCTCGTTTAGGCTGGCGGGATGGGGGCGGCGCGAATTCCCGCGGTCGGCGGCCTTCCTGGGCTATTGGTACCATCATGTAGAGCTGCCCCTGGGCTCGCACTGCCTGCTGCTGAGAAAGTGATTGCTTTTGCTGATATGACTTGCAATAACGACTGCGCGAAACGCCGCTATCTCGTTAGGGGCGCTACGGCAGACACCCTCTCGAGAACCCCGAATACTTGTTGAGCCCTCGGCTGCGATGGGTTCCAGGCTGACAAAAGAACTGTCGTGTGTGCATTCGCGGATGAGAGAAAGGCTGAGGCAAGTTCGAGTGAACAAGGATGGACTCCTCGGCTCCGTCGTTTCCGTAGTGTAGCGGTTATCACGTCTGCTTCACACGCAGAAGGTCCCCGGTTCTATCCCGGGCGGGAACAGTATTTTTTTGCCTATGTCGTATTGTACTCAGGTGAGCCTCGTCGTGTGTGCATCTGCTGCATGTCCCTTCGTTTTGCAAGTACCACATTTATTGAATTTTTTAGTTACGATGGCAACATCAATACAAGTTGTCTGTGAAGTAAGGTGCACTCAAGCAGTTTCCGTGGTGTGGCGGTTGTCACGTCTGCCTAACACGCAGAAGGTCCCCGGTTCGATCCCGGGCGGAAACACTTTTTCATCACATTAAGCAAGACTTACTAACATGCATCTGCTACCATCTGTACCCGAAACCTCCGTAATTGCCTTCATGCGTCGGACCAGAGTGTCAATTCCTCACATCAAATAAGAAATTCATTTGACATTGGCGGCGAGCTTTTTGCGCTGACTCAGCCACTGACGTGTGATCAGTTTGCACAAAAAGCTAGGGCTCGTCCAGGATTTCAACCCGGGACCACCTGCACCCTAAGCAGGAATCATACCCCTAGACCAACGAGCTTGTGGCACGGCGAATGCCAGTTATTCCAGTCCCTCGATGTCTTCCAGGGTGCTCTGGAAGTCTCGTTTAGGCTGGCGGGATGGGGGCGGCGCGAATTCCCGCGGTCGGCGGCCTTCCTGCGCTATTGGTACCTTCATGTAGAGCTGCCCCTGGGCTCGCACTGCCTGCTGCTGAGAAAGTGATTGCTTTTGCTGATATTACTTGCAATATCGACTGCGCGAAACGCCGCTATCTCGTTAGGGGCGCTACGGCAGACACCCTCTCGAGAACCCCGAATACTTGTTGAGCCCTCGGCTGCGATGGGTTCCAGGCTGACAAAAGAACTGTCGTGTGTGCATTCGCGGATGAGAGAAAGGCTGAGGCAAGTTCGAGTGAACAAGGATGGACTCCTCGGCTCCGTCGTTTCCGTAGTGTAGCGGTTATCACGTCTGCTTCACACGCAGAAGGTCCCCGGTTCTATCCCGGGCGGGAACAGTATTTTCCTGCCTATGTCGTATTGTACCTCAGTGAGCCTCGTCGTGTGTGCATCTGCTGCATGTCCCTTCGTTTTGCAAGTACCACATTTATTGAATTTTTTAGTTACAATGGCAACATCACTACAAGTTGTCTGTGAAGTAAGGAGCACTCAAGCAGTTTCCGTGGTGTAGCGGTTATCACGTCTGCCTAACATGCAGAAGGTCCCCGGTTCGATCCCGGGCGGAAACACTTTTTCATCACTTTAAGCAAGACTTACTAACATGCATCTGCTACCATCTGTACCCGAAACCTTCGTAATTGCCTTCATGCGTCGGACCAGAGTGTCAATTCCTCACATCAAATAAGAAATTCATTTGACATTGGCGGCGAGCTTTTTGCGCTGACTCAGCCACTGACGTGCGATCAGTTTGCACGAAACGCTAGGGCTCGTCCGGGATTTGAACCCGGGACCTCCTGCACCCTAAGCAGGAATCATACCCCTAGACCAACGAGCCCTGTGACACGTCGAATGCCAGTTATTCCAGTCCCTCGATGTCTTCCAGGGTGCTCTGGAAGTCTCGTTTAGGCTGTCGGGATGGGGGCGGCGCGAATTCCAGCGGTCGGCGGCCTTCCTGGGCTATTGGTACCATCATGTAGAGCTGCCCCTGGGCTCGCACTGCCTGCTGCTGAGAAAGTGATTGCTTTTGCTGATATGACTTGCAATAACGACTGCGCGAAACGCCGCTATCTCGTTAGGGGCGCTACGGCAGACACCCTCTCGAGAACCCCGAATACTTGTTGAGCCCTCGGCTGCGATGGGTTCCAGGCTGACAAAAGAACTGTCGTGTGTGCATTCGCGGATGAGAGAAAGGCTGAGGCAAGTTCGAGTGAACAAGGATGGACTCCTCGGCTCCGTCGTTTCCGTAGTGTAGCGGTTATCACGTCTGCTTCACACGCAGTAGGTCCCCGGTTCTATCCCGGGCGGGAACAGTATTTTTTTGCCTATGTCGTATTGTACTCAGGTGAGCCTCGTCGTGTGTGCATCTGCTGCATGTCCCTTCGTTTTGCAAGTACCACATTTATTGAATTTTTTAGTTACGATGGCAACATCAATACAAGTTGTCTGTGAAGTAAGGTGCACTCAAGCAGTTTCCGTGGTGTGGCGGTTGTCACGTCTGCCTAACACGCAGAAGGTCCCTGGTTCGATCCCGGGCGGAAACACTTTTTCATCACATTAAGCAAGACTTACTAACATGCATCTGCTACCATCTGTACCCGAAACCTCCGTAATTGCCTTCATGCGTCGGACCAGAGTGTCAATTGCTCACATCAAATAAGAAATTCATTTGACATTGGCGGCGAGCTTTTTGCGCTGACTCAGCCACTGACGTGTGATCAGTTTGCACAAAAAGCTAGGGCTCGTCCAGGATTTCAACCCGGGACCACCTGCACCCTAAGCAGGAATCATACCCCTAGACCAACGAGCTTGTGGCACGGCGAATGCCAGTTATTCCAGTCCCTCGATGTCTTCCAGGGTGCTCTGGAAGTCTCGTTTAGGCTGGCGGGATGGGGGCGGCGCGAATTCCCGCGGTCGGCGGCCTTCCTGCGCTATTGGTACCTTCATGTAGAGCTGCCCCTGGGCTCGCACTGCCTGCTGCTGAGAAAGTGATTGCTTTTGCTGATATTACTTGCAATATCGACTGCGCGAAACGCCGCTATCTCGTTAGGGGCGCTACGGCAGACACCCTCTCGAGAACCCCGAATACTTGTTGAGCCCTCGGCTGCGATGGGTTCCAGGCTGACAAAAGAACTGTCGTGTGTGCATTCGCGGATGAGAGAAAGGCTGAGGCAAGTTCGAGTGAACAAGGATGGACTCCTCGGCTCCGTCGTTTCCGTAGTGTAGCGGTTATCACGTCTGCTTCACACGCAGAAGGTCCCCGGTTCTATCCCGGGCGGGAACAGTATTTTCCTGCCTATGTCGTATTGTACCTCAGTGAGCCTCGTCGTGTGTGCATCTGCTGCATGTCCCTTCGTTTTGCAAGTACCACATTTATTGAATTTTTTAGTTACAATGGCAACATCACTACAAGTTGTCTGTGAAGTAAGGAGCACTCAAGCAGTTTCCGTGGTGTAGCGGTTATCACGTCTGCCTAACACGCAGAAGGTCCCCGGTTCGATCCCGGGCGGAAACACTTTTTCATCACTTTAAGCAAGACTTACTAACATGCATCTGCTACCATCTGTACCCGAAACCTTCGTAATTGCCTTCATGCGTCGGACCAGAGTGTCAATTCCTCACATCAAATAAGAAATTCATTTGACATTGGCGGCGAGCTTTTTGCGCTGACTCAGCCACTGACGTGCGATCAGTTTGCACGAAACGCTAGGGCTCGTCCGGGATTTGAACCCGGGACCTCCTGCACCCTAAGCAGGAATCATACCCCTAGACCAACGAGCCCTGTGACACGTCGAATGCCAGTTATTCCAGTCCCTCGATGTCTTCCAGGGTGCTCTGGAAGTCTCGTTTAGGCTGTCGGGATGGGGGCGGCGCGAATTCCAGCGGTCGGCGGCCTTCCTGGGCTATTGGTACCATCATGTAGAGCTGCCCCTGGGCTCGCACTGCCTGCTGCTGAGAAAGTGATTGCTTTTGCTGATATGACTTGCAATAACGACTGCGCGAAACGCCGCTATCTCGTTAGGGGCGCTACGGCAGACACCCTCTCGAGAACCCCGAATACTTGTTGAGCCCTCGGCTGCGATGGGTTCCAGGCTGACAAAAGAACTGTCGTGTGTGCATTCGCGGATGAGAGAAAGGCTGAGGCAAGTTCGAGTGAACAAGGATGGACTCCTCGGCTCCGTCGTTTCCGTAGTGTAGCGGTTATCACGTCTGCTTCACACGCAGAAGGTCCCCGGTTTTATCCCGGGCGGGAACAGTATTTTCCTGCCTATGTCGTATTGTACCTCAGTGAGCCTCGTCGTGTGTGCATCTGCTGCATGTCCCTTCGTTTTGCAAGTACCACATTTATTGAATTTTTTAGTTACAATGGCAACATCACTACAAGTTGTCTGTGAAGTAAGGAGCACTCAAGCAGTTTCCGTGGTGTAGCGGTTATCACGTCTGCCTAACACGCAGAAGGTCCCCGGTTCGATCCCGGGCGGAAACACTTTTTCATCACTTTAAGCAAGACTTACTAACATGCATCTGCTACCATCTGTACCCGAAACCTTCGTAATTGCCTTCATGCGTCGGACCGGAGTGTCAATTCCTCACATCAAATAAGAAATTCATTTGACATTGGCGGCGAGCTTTTTGCGCTGACTCAGCCACTGACGTGCGATCAGTTTGCACGAAACGCTAGGGCTCGTCCGGGATTTGAACCCGGGACCTCCTGCACCCTAAGCAGGAATCATACCCCTAGACCAACGAGCCCTGTGACACGTCGAATGCCAGTTATTCCAGTCCCTCGATGTCTTCCAGGGTGCTCTGGAAGTCTCGTTTAGGCTGGCGGGATGGGGGCGGCGCGAATTCCCGCGGTCGGCGGCCTTCCTGGGCTATTGGTACCATCATGTAGAGCTGCCCCTGGGCTCGCACTGCCTGCTGCTGAGAAAGTGATTGCTTTTGCTGATATGACTTGCAATAACGACTGCGCGAAACGCCGCTATCTCGTTAGGGGCGCTACGGCAGACACCCTCTCGAGAACCCCGAATACTTGTTGAGCCCTCGGCTGCGATGGGTTCCAGGCTGACAAAAGAACTGTCGTGTGTGCATTCGCGGATGAGAGAAAGGCTGAGGCAAGTTCGAGTGAACAAGGATGGACTCCTCGGCTCCGTCGTTTCCGTAGTGTAGCGGTTATCACGTCTGCTTCACACGCAGAAGGTCCCCGGTTCTATCCCGGGCGGGAACAGTATTTTCCTGCCTATGTCGTATTGTACTCCAGTGAGCCTCGTCGTGTGTGCATCTGCTGCATGTCCCTTCGTTTTGCAAGTACCACATTTATTGAATTTTTTAGTTACGATGGCAACATCAATACAAGTTGTCTGTGAAGTAAGGTGCACTCAAGCAGTTTCCGTGGTGTGGCGGTTGTCACGTCTGCCTAACACGCAGAAGGTCCCCGGTTCGATCCCGGGCGGAAACACTTTTTCATCACATTAAGCAAGACTTACTAACATGCATCTGCTACCATCTGTACCCGAAACCTCCGTAATTGCCTTCATGCGTCGGACCAGAGTGTCAATTGCTCACATCAAATAAGAAATTCATTTGACATTGGCGGCGAGCTTTTTGCGCTGACTCAGCCACTGACGTGTGATCAGTTTGCACAAAACGCTAGGGCTCGTCCGGGATTTGAACCCGGGACCTCCTGCACCCTAAGCAGGAATCATACCCCTAGACCAACGAGCTTGTGGCACGGCGAATGCCAGTTATTCCAGTCCCTCGATGTCTTCCAGGGTGCTCTGGAAGTCTCGTTTAGGCTGGCGGGATGGGGGCGGCGCGAATTCCCGCGGTCCGCGGCCTTCCTGCGCTATTGGTACCTTCATGTAGAGCTGCCCCTGGGCTCGCACTGCCTGCTGCTGAGAAAGTGATTGCTTTTGCTGATATTACTTGCAATAACGACTGCGCGAAACGCCGCTATCTCGTTAGGGGCGCTACGGCAGACACCCTCTCGAGAACCCCGAATACTTGTTGAGCCCTCGGCTGCGATGGGTTCCAGGCTGACAAAAGAACTGTCGTGTGTGCATTCGCGGATGAGAGAAAGGCTGAGGCAAGTTCGAGTGAACAAGGATGGACTCCTCGGCTCCGTCGTTTCCGTAGTGTAGCGGTTATCACGTCTGCTTCACACGCAGAAGGTCCCCGGTTCTATCCCGGGCGGGAACAGTATTTTCCTGCCTATGTCGTATTGTACCTCAGTGAGCCTCGTCGTGTGTGCATCTGCTGCATGTCCCTTCGTTTTGCAAGTACCACATTTATTGAATTTTTTAGTTACAATGGCAACATCACTACAAGTTGTCTGTGAAGTAAGGAGCACTCAAGCAGTTTCCGTGGTGTAGCGGTTATCACGTCTGCCTAACACGCAGAAGGTCCCCGGTTCGATCCCGGGCGGAAACACTTTTTCATCACTTTAAGCAAGACTTACTAACATGCATCTGCTACCATCTGTACCCGAAACCTTCGTAATTGCCTTCATGCGTCGGACCAGAGTGTCAATTCCTCACATCAAATAAGAAATTCATTTGACATTGGCGGCGAGCTTTTTGCGCTGACTCAGCCACTGACGTGCGATCAGTTTGCACGAAACGCTAGGGCTCGTCCGGGATTTGAACCCGGGACCTCCTGCACCCTAAGCAGGAATCATACCCCTAGACCAACGAGCCCTGTGACACGTCGAATGCCAGTTATTCCAGTCCCTCGATGTCTTCCAGGGTGCTCTGGAAGTCTCGTTTAGGCTGTCGGGATGGGGGCGGCGCGAATTCCAGCGGTCGGCGGCCTTCCTGGGCTATTGGTACCATCATGTAGAGCTGCCCCTGGGCTCGCACTGCCTGCTGCTGAGAAAGTGATTGCTTTTGCTGATATGACTTGCAATAACGACTGCGCGAAACGCCGCTATCTCGTTAGGGGCGCTACGGCAGACACCCTCTCGAGAACCCCGAATACTTGTTGAGCCCTCGGCTGCGATGGGTTCCAGGCTGACAAAAGAACTGTCGTGTGTGCATTCGCGGATGAAAGAAAGGCTGAGGCAAGTTCGAGTGAACAAGGATGGACTCCTCGGCTCCGTCGTTTCCGTAGTGTAGCGGTTATCACGTCTGCTTCACACGCAGAAGGTCCCCGGTTTTATCCCGGGCAGGAACAGTATTTTCCGGCCTATGTCGTATTGTACCTCAGTGAGCCTCGTCGTGTGTGCATCTGCTGCATGTCCCTTCGTTTTGCAAGTACCACATTTATTGAATTTTTTAGTTACAATGGCAACATCACTACAAGTTGTCTGTGAAGTAAGGAGCACTCAAGCAGTTTCCGTGGTGTAGCGGTTATCACGTCTGCCTAACACGCAGAAGGTCCCCGGTTCGATCCCGGGCGGAAACACTTTTTCATCACTTTAAGCAAGACTTACTAACATGCATCTGCTACCATCTGTACCCGAAACCTTCGTAATTGCCTTCATGCGTCGGACCGGAGTGTCAATTCCTCACATCAAATAAGAAATTCATTTGACATTGGCGGCGAGCTTTTTGCGCTGACTCAGCCACTGACGTGCGATCAGTTTGCACGAAACGCTAGGGCTCGTCCGGGATTTGAACCCGGGACCTCCTGCACCCTAAGCAGGAATCATACCCCTAGACCAACGAGCCCTGTGACACGTCGAATGCCAGTTATTCCAGTCCCTCGATGTCTTCCAGGGTGCTCTGGAAGTCTCGTTTAGGCTGGCGGGATGGGGGCGGCGCGAATTCCCGCGGTCGGCGGCCTTCCTGGGCTATTGGTACCATCATGTAGAGCTGCCCCTGGGCTCGCACTGCCTGCTGCTGAGAAAGTGATTGCTTTTGCTGATATGACTTGCAATAACGACTGCGCGAAACGCCGCTATCTCGTTAGGGGCGCTACGGCAGACACCCTCTCGAGAACCCCGAATACTTGTTGAGCCCTCGGCTGCGATGGGTTCCAGGCTGACAAAAGAACTGTCGTGTGTGCATTCGCGGATGAGAGAAAGGCTGAGGCAAGTTCGAGTGAACAAGGATGGACTCCTCGGCTCCGTCGTTTCCGTAGTGTAGCGGTTATCACGTCTGCTTCACACGCAGAAGGTCCCCGGTTCTATCCCGGGCGGGAACAGTATTTTCCTGCCTATGTCGTATTGTACTCCAGTGAGCCTCGTCGTGTGTGCATCTGCTGCATGTCCCTTCGTTTTGCAAGTACCACATTTATTGAATTTTTTAGTTACGATGGCAACATCAATACAAGTTGTCTGTGAAGTAAGGTGCACTCAAGCAGTTTCCGTGGTGTGGCGGTTGTCACGTCTGCCTAACACGCAGAAGGTCCCCGGTTCGATCCCGGGCGGAAACACTTTTTCATCACTTTAAGCAAGACTTACTAACATGCATCTGCTACCATCTGTACCCGAAACCTTCGTAATTGCCTTCATGCGTCGGACCAGAGTGTCAATTCCTCACATCAAATAAGAAATTCATTTGACATTGGCGGCGAGCTTTTTGCGCTGACTCAGCCACTGACGTGTGATCAGTTTGCACAAAACGCTAGGGCTCGTCCAGGATTTGAACCCGGGACCACCTGCACCCTAAGCAGGAATCATACCCCTAGACCAACGAGCTTGTGGCACGGCGAATGCCAGTTATTCCAGTCCCTCGATGTCTTCCAGGGTGCTCTGGAAGTCTCGTTTAGGCTGGCGGGATGGGGGCGGCGCGAATTCCCGCGGTCGGCGGCCTTCCTGGGCTATTGGTACCTTCATGTAGAGCTGCCCCTGGGCTCGCACTGCCTGCTGCTGAGAAAGTGATTGCTTTTGCTGATATGACTTGCAATAACGACTGCGCGAAACGCCGGTATCTCGTTAGGGGCGCTACGGCAGACACCCTCTCGAGAACCCCGAAGACTTCTTGAGCCCTCGGCTGCGATGGGTTCCAGGCTGACAAAAGAACTGCCGTGTGTGCATTCGCGGATGAGAGAAAGGCTGAGGCAAGTTCGAGTGAACAAGGATGGACTCCTCGGCTCCGTCGTTTCCGTAGTGTAGCGGTTATCACGTCTGCTTCACACGCAGAAGGTCCCCGGTTCTATCCCGGGCGGGAACAGTATTTTCCTGCCTATGTCGTATTGTACCTCAGTGAGCCTCGTCGTGTGTGCATCTGCTGCATGTCCCTTCGTTTTGCAAGTACCACATTTATTGAATTTTTTAGTTACAATGGCAACATCACTACAAGTTGTCTGTGAAGTAAGGAGCACTCAAGCAGTTTCCGTGGTGTAGCGGTTATCACGTCTGCCTAACTCGCAGAAGGTCCCCGGTTCGATCCCGGGCGGAAACACTTTTTCATCACTTTAAGCAAGACTTACTAACATGCATCTGCTACCATCTGTACCCGAAACCTTCGTAATTGCCTTCATGCGTCGGACCAGAGTGTCAATTCCTCACATCAAATAAGAAATTCATTTGACATTGGCGGCGAGCTTTTTGCGCTGACTCAGCCACTGACGTGCGATCAGTTTGCACGAAACGCTAGGGCTCGTCCGGGATTTGAACCCGGGACCTCCTGCACCCTAAGCAGGAATCATACCCCTAGACCAACGAGCCCTGTGACACGTCGAATGCCAGTTATTCCAGTCCCTCGATGTCTTCCAGGGTGCTCTGGAAGTCTCGTTTAGGCTGGCGGGATGGGGGCGGCGCGAATTCCCGCGGTCGGCGGCCTTCCTGGGCTATTGGTACCATCATGTAGAGCTGCCCCTGGGCTCGCACTGCCTGCTGCTGAGAAAGTGATTGCTTTTGCTGATATGACTTGCAATAACGACTGCGCGAAACGCCGCTATCTCGTTAGGGGCGCTACGGCAGACACCCTCTCGAGAACCCCGAATACTTGTTGAGCCCTCGGCTGCGATGGGTTCCAGGCTGACAAAAGAACTGTCGTGTGTGCATTCGCGGATGAGAGAAAGGCTGAGGCAAGTTCGAGTGAACAAGGATGGACTCCTCGGCTCCGTCGTTTCCGTAGTGTAGCGGTTATCACGTCTGCTTCACACGCAGAAGGTCCCCGGTTCTATCCCGGGCGGGAACAGTATTTTCCTGCCTATGTCGTATTGTACCTCAGTGAGCCTCGTCGTGTGTGCATCTGCTGCATGTCCCTTCGTTTTGCAAGTACCACATTTATTGAATTTTTTAGTTACAATGGCAACATCACTACAAGTTGTCTGTGAAGTAAGGAGCACTCAAGCAGTTTCCGTGGTGTAGCGGTTATCACGTCTGCCTAACACGCAGAAGGTCCCCGGTTCGATCCCGGGCGGAAACACTTTTTCATCACTTTAAGCAAGACTTACTAACATGCATCTGCTACCATCTGTACCCGAAACCTTCGTAATTGCCTTCATGCGTCGGACCAGAGTGTCAATTCCTCACATCAAATAAGAAATTCATTTGACATTGGCGGCGAGCTTTTTGCGCTGACTCAGCCACTGACGTGCGATCAGTTTGCACGAAACGCTAGGGCTCGTCCGGGATTTGAACCCGGCACCTTCTGCACCCTAAGCAGGAATCATACCCCTAGACCAACGAGCCCTGTGACACGTCGAATGCCAGTTATTCCAGTCCCTCGATGTCTTCCAGGGTGCTCTGGAAGTCTCGTTTAGGCTGGCGGGATGGGGGCGGCGCGAATTCCAGCGGTCGGCGGCCTTCCTGGGCTATTGGTACCATCATGTAGAGCTGCCCCTGGGCTCGTACTGCCTGCAGCTGAGAAAGTGATTGCTTTTGCTGATATGACTTGCAATAACGACTGCGCGAAACGCCGCTATCTCGTTAGGGGCGCTACGGCAGACACCCTCTCGAGAACCCCGAATACTTGTTGAGCCCTCGGCTGCGATGGGTTCCAGGCTGACAAAAGAACTGTCGTGTGTGCATTCGCGGATGAGAGAAAGGCTGAGGCAAGTTCGAGTGAACAAGGATGGACTCCTCGGCTCCGTCGTTTCCGTAGTGTAGCGGTTATCACGTCTGCTTCACACGCAGAAGGTCCCCGGTTCTATCCCGGGCGGGAACAGTATTTTCCTGCCTATGTCGTATTGTACCTCAGTGAGCCTCGTCGTGTGTGCATCTGCTGCATGTCCCTTCGTTTTGCAAGTACCACATTTATTGAATTTTTTAGTTACAATGGCAACATCACTACAAGTTGTCTGTGAAGTAAGGAGCACTCAAGCAGTTTCCGTGGTGTAGCGGTTATCACGTCTGCCTAACACGCAGAAGGTCCCCGGTTCGATCCCGGGCGGAAACACTTTTTCATCACTTTAAGCAAGACTTACTAACATGCATCTGCTACCATCTGTACCCGAAACCTTCGTAATTGCCTTCATGCGTCGGACCAGAGTGTCAATTCCTCACATCAAATAAGAAATTCATTTGACATTGGCGGCGAGCTTTTTGCGCTGACTCAGCCACTGACGTGCGATCAGTTTGCACGAAACGCTAGGGCTCGTCCGGGATTTGAACCCGGAACCTCCTGCACCCTAAGCAGGAATCATACCCCTAGACCAACGAGCCCTGTGACACGTCGAATGCCAGTTATTCCAGTCCCTCGATGTCTTCCAGGGTGCTCTGGAAGTCTCGTTTAGGCTGTCGGGATGGGGGCGGCGCGAATTCCAGCGGTCGGCGGCCTTCCTGGGCTATTGGTACCATCATGTAGAGCTGCCCCTGGGCTCGCACTGCCTGCTGCTGAGAAAGTGATTGCTTTTGCTGATATGACTTGCAATAACGACTGCGCGAAACGCCGCTATCTCGTTAGGGGCGCTACGGCAGACACCCTCTCGAGAACCCCGAATACTTGTTGAGCCCTCGGCTGCGATGGGTTCCAGGCTGACAAAAGAACTGTCGTGTGTGCATTCGCGGATGAGAGAAAGGCTGAGGCAAGTTCGAGTGAACAAGGATGGACTCCTCGGCTCCGTCGTTTCCGTAGTGTAGCGGTTATCACGTCTGCTTCACACGCAGAAGGTCCCCGGTTTTATCCCGGGCGGGAACAGTATTTTCCTGCCTATGTCGTATTGTACCTCAGTGAGCCTCGTCGTGTGTGCATCTGCTGCATGTCCCTTCGTTTTGCAAGTACCACATTTATTGAATTTTTTAGTTACAATGGCAACATCACTACAAGTTGTCTGTGAAGTAAGGAGCACTCAAGCAGTTTCCGTGGTGTAGCGGTTATCACGTCTGCCTAACACGCAGAAGGTCCCCGCTTCGATCCCGGGCGGAAACAGTTTTTCATCGCTTTAAGCAAGACTTACTAACATGCATCTGCTACCATCTGTACCCGAAACCTTCGTAATTGCCTTCATGCGTCGGACCGGAGTGTCAATTCCTCACATCAAATAAGAAATTCATTTGACATTGGCGGCGAGCTTTTTGCGCTGACTCAGCCACTGACGTGCGATCAGTTTGCACGAAACGCTAGGGCTCGTCCGGGATTTGAACCCGGGACCTCCTGCACCCTAAGCAGGAATCATACCCCTAGACCAACGAGCCCTGTGACACGTCGAATGCCAGTTATTCCAGTCCCTCGATGTCTTCCAGGGTGCTCTGGAAGTCTCGTTTAGGCTGTCGGGATGGGGGCGGCGCGAATTCCAGCGGTCGGCGGCCTTCCTGGGCTATTGGTACCATCATGTAGAGCTGCCCCTGGGCTCGCACTGCCTGCTGCTGAGAAAGTGATTGCTTTTGCTGATATGACTTGCAATAACGACTGCGCGAAACGCCGCTATCTCGTTAGGGGCGCTACGGCAGACACCCTCTCGAGAACCCCGAATACTTGTTGAGCCCTCGGCTGCGATGGGTTCCAGGCTGACAAAAGAACTGTCGTGTGTGCATTCGCGGATGAGAGAAAGGCTGAGGCAAGTTCGAGTGAACAAGGATGGACTCCTCGGCTCCGTCGTTTCCGTAGTGTAGCGGTTATCACGTCTGCTTCACACGCAGAAGGTCCCCGGTTTTATCCCGGGCGGGAACAGTATTTTCCTGCCTATGTCGTATTGTACCTCAGTGAGCCTCGTCGTGTGTGCATCTGCTGCATGTCCCTTCGTTTTGCAAGTACCACATTTATTGAATTTTTTAGTTACAATGGCAACATCACTACAAGTTGTCTGTGAAGTAAGGAGCACTCAAGCAGTTTCCGTGGTGTAGCGGTTATCACGTCTGCCTGACACGCAGAAGGTCCCCGGTTCGATCCCGGGCGGAAACAGTTTTTCATCACTTTAAGCAATACTTACTAACATGCATCTGCTACCATCTGTACCCGAAACCTTCGTAATTGCCTTCATGCGTCGGACCGGAGTGTCAATTCCTCACATCAAATAAGAAATTCATTTGACATTGGCGGCGAGCTTTTTGCGCTGACTCAGCCACTGACGTGCGATCAGTTTGCACGAAACGCTAGGGCTCGTCCGGGATTTGAACCCGGGACCTCCTGCACCCTAAGCAGGAATCATACCCCTAGACCAACGAGCCCTGTGACACGTCGAATGCCAGTTATTCCAGTCCCTCGATGTCTTCCAGGGTGCTCTGGAAGTCTCGTTTAGGCTGGCGGGATGGGGGCGGCGCGAATTCCCGCGGTCGGCGGCCTTCCTGGGCTATTGGTACCATCATGTAGAGCTGCCCCTGGGCTCGCACTGCCTGCTGCTGAGAAAGTGATTGCTTTTGCTGATATGACTTGCAATAACGACTGCGCGAAACGCCGCTATCTCGTTAGGGGCGCTACGGCAGACACCCTCTCGAGAACCCCGAATACTTGTTGAGCACTCGGCTGCGATGGGTTCCAGGCTGACAAAATAACTGTCGTGTGTGCATTCGCGGATGAGAGAAAGGCTGAGGCAAGTTCGAGTGAACAAGGATGGACTCCTCGGCTCCGTCGTTTCCGTAGTGTAGCGGTTATCACGTCTGCTTCACACGCAGAAGGTCCCCGGTTCTATCCCGGGCGGGAACAGTATTTTTTTGCCTATGTCGTATTGTACTCCAGTGAGCCTCGTCGTGTGTGCATCTGCTGCATGTCCCTTCGTTTTGCAAGTACCACATTTATTGAATTTTTTAGTTACGATGGCAACATCAATACAAGTTGTCTGTGAAGTAAGGTGCACTCAAGCAGTTTCCGTGGTGTGGCGGTTGTCACGTCTGCCTAACACGCAGAAGGTCCCCGGTTCGATCCCGGGCGGAAACACTTTTTCATCACATTAAGCAAGACTTACTAACATGCATCTGCTACCATCTGTACCCGAAACCTCCGTAATTGCCTTCATGCGTCGGACCAGAGTGTCAATTGCTCACATCAAATAAGAAATTCATTTGACATTGGCGGCGAGCTTTTTGCGCTGACTCAGCCACTGACGTGTGATCAGTTTGCACAAAACGCTAGGGCTCGTCCCGGATTTGAACCCGGGACCACCTGCACCCTAAGCAGGAATCATACCCCTAGACCAACGAGCTTGTGGCACGGCGAATGCCAGTTATTCCAGTCCCTCGATGTCTTCCAGGGTGCTCTGGAAGTCTCGTTTAGGCTGGCGGGATGGGGGCGGCGCGAATTCCCGCGGTCGGCGGCCTTCCTGGGCTATTGGTACCATCATGTAGAGCTGCCCCTGGGCTCGCACTGCCTGCTGCTGAGAAAGTGATTGCTTTTGCTGATATGACTTGCAATAACGACTGCGCGAAACGCCGCTATCTCGTTAGGGGCGCTACGGCAGACACCCTCTCGAGAACCCCGAAGACTTCTTGAGCCCTCGGCTGCGATGGGTTCCAGGCTGACAAAAGAACTGTCGTGTGTGCATTCGCGGATGAGAGAAAGGCTGAGGCAAGTTCGAGTGAACAAGGATGGACTCCTCGGCTCCGTCGTTTCCGTAGTGTAGCGGTTATCACGTCTGCTTCACACGCAGAAGGTCCCCGGTTCTATCCCGGGCGGGAACAGTATTTTCCTGCCTATGTCGTATTGTACCTCAGTGAGCCTCGTCGTGTGTGCATCTGCTGCATGTCCCTTCGTTTTGCAAGTACCACATTTATTGAATTTTTTAGTTACAATGGCAACATCACTACAAGTTGTCTGTGAAGTAAGGAGCACTCAAGCAGTTTCCGTGGTGTAGCGGTTATCACGTCTGCCTAACACGCAGAAGGTCCCCGGTTCGATCCCGGGCGGAAACACTTTTTCATCACTTTAAGCAAGACTTACTAACATGCATCTGCTACCATCTGTACCCGAAACCTTCGTAATTGCCTTCATGCGTCGGACCAGAGTGTCAATTCCTCACATCAAATAAGAAATTCATTTGACATTGGCGGCGAGCTTTTTGCGCTGACTCAGCCACTGACGTGCGATCAGTTTGCACGAAACGCTAGGGCTCGTCCGGGATTTGAACCCGGAACCTCCTGCACCCTAAGCAGGAATCATACCCCTAGACCAACGAGCCCTGTGACACGTCGAATGCCAGTTATTCCAGTCCCTCGATGTCTTCCAGGGTGCTCTGGAAGTCTCGTTTAGGCTGTCGGGATGGGGGCGGCGCGAATTCCAGCGGTCGGCGGCCTTCCTGGGCTATTGGTACCATCATGTAGAGCTGCCCCTGGGCTCGCACTGCCTGCTGCTGAGAAAGTGATTGCTTTTGCTGATATGACTTGCAATAACGACTGCGCGAAACGCCGCTATCTCGTTAGGGGCGCTACGGCAGACACCCTCTCGAGAACCCCGAATACTTGTTGAGCCCTCGGCTGCGATGGGTTCCAGGCTGACAAAAGAACTGTCGTGTGTGCATTCGCGGATGAGAGAAAGGCTGAGGCAAGTTCGAGTGAACAAGGATGGACTCCTCGGCTCCGTCGTTTCCGTAGTGTAGCGGTTATCACGTCTGCTTCACACGCAGAAGGTCCCCGGTTTTATCCCGGGCGGGAACAGTATTTTCCTGCCTATGTCGTATTGTACCTCAGTGAGCCTCGTCGTGTGTGCATCTGCTGCATGTCCCTTCGTGTTGCAAGTACCACATTTATTGAATTTTTTAGTTACAATGGCAACATCACTACAAGTTGTCTGTGAAGTAAGGAGCACTCAAGCAGTTTCCGTGGTGTAGCGGTTATCACGTCTGCCTAACACGCAGAAGGTCCCCGGTTCGATCCCGGGCGGAAACACTTTTTCATCACTTTAAGCAAGACTTACTAACATGCATCTGCTACCATCTGTACCCGAAACCTTCGTAATTGCCTTCATGCGTCGGACCGGAGTGTCAATTCCTCACATCAAATAAGAAATTCATTTGACATTGGCGGCGAGCTTTTTGCGCTGACTCAGCCACTGACGTGCGATCAGTTTGCACGAAACGCTAGGGCTCGTCCGGGATTTGAACCCGGGACCTCCTGCACCCTAAGCAGGAATCATACCCCTAGACCAACGAGCCCTGTGACACGTCGAATGCCAGTTATTCCAGTCCCTCGATGTCTTCCAGGGTGCTCTGGAAGTCTCGTTTAGGCTGGCGGGATGGGGGCGGCGCGAATTCCCGCGGTCGGCGGCCTTCCTGGGCTATTGGTACCTTCATGTAGAGCTGCCCCTGGGCTCGCACTGCCTGCTGCTGAGAAAGTGATTGCTTTTGCTGATATGACTTGCAATAACGACTGCGCGAAACGCCGCTATCTCGTTAGGGGCGCTACGGCAGACACCCTCTCGAGAACCCCGAAGACTTCTTGAGCCCTCGGCTGCGATGGGTTCCAGGCTGACAAAAGAACTGTCGTGTGTGCATTCGCGGATGAGAGAAAGGCTGAGGCAAGTTCGAGTGAACAAGGATGGACTCCTCGGCTCCGTCGTTTCCGTAGTGTAGCGGTTATCACGTCTGCTTCACACGCAGAAGGTCCCCGGTTCTATCCCGGGCGGGAACAGTATTTTCCTGCCTATGTCGTATTGTACCTCAGTGAGCCTCGTCGTGTGTGCATCTGCTGCATGTCCCTTCGTTTTGCAAGTACCACATTTATTGAATTTTTTAGTTACAATGGCAACATCACTACAAGTTGTCTGTGAAGTAAGGAGCACTCAAGCAGTTTCCGTGGTATAGCGGTTATCACGTCTGCCTAACACGCAGAAGGTCCCCGGTTCGATCCCGGGCGGAAACACTTTTTCATCACTTTAAGCAAGACTTACTAACATGCATCTGCTACCATCTGTACCCGAAACCTTCGTAATTGCCTTCATGCGTCGGACCAGAGTGTCAATTCCTCACATCAAATAAGAAATTCATTTGACATTGGCGGCGAGCTTTTTGCGCTGACTCAGCCACTGACGTGCGATCAGTTTGCACGAAACGCTAGGGCTCGTCCGGGATATGAACCCGGGACCTCCTGCACCCTAAGCAGGAATCATACCCCTAGACCAACGAGCCCTGTGACACGTCGAATGCCAGTTATTCCAGTCCCTCGATGTCTTCCAGGGTGCTCTGGAAGTCTCGTTTAGGCTGGCGGGATGGGGGCGGCGCGAATTCCCGCGGTCGGCGGCCTTCCTGGGCTATTGGTACCTTCATGTAGAGCTGCCCCTGGGCTCGCACTGCCTGCTGCTGAGAAAGTGATTGCTTTTGCTGATATGACTTGCAATAACGACTGCGCGAAACGCCGCTATCTCGTTAGGGGCGCTACGGCAGACACCCTCTCGAGAACCCCGAAGACTTCTTGAGCCCTCGGCTGCGATGGGTTCCAGGCTGACAAAAGAACTGTCGTGTGTGCATTCGCGGATGAGAGAAAGGCTGAGGCAAGTTCGAGTGAACAAGGATGGACTCCTCGGCTCCGTCGTTTCCGTAGTGTAGCGGTTATCACGTCTGCTTCACACGCAGAAGGTCCCCGGTTTTATCCCGGGCGGGAACAGTATTTTCCTGCCTATGTCGTATTGTACCTCAGTGAGCCTCGTCGTGTGTGCATCTGCTGCATGTCCCTTCGTGTTGCAAGTACCACATTTATTGAATTTTTTAGTTACAATGGCAACATCACTACAAGTTGTCTGTGAAGTAAGGAGCACTCAAGCAGTTTCCGTGGTGTAGCGGTTATCACGTCTGCCTAACACGCAGAAGGTCCCCGGTTCGATCCCGGGCGGAAACACTTTTTCATCACTTTAAGCAAGACTTACTAACATGCATCTGCTACCATCTGTACCCGAAACCTTCGTAATTGCCTTCATGCGTCGGACCGGAGTGTCAATTCCTCACATCAAATAAGAAATTCATTTGACATTGGCGGCGAGCTTTTTGCGCTGACTCAGCCACTGACGTGCGATCAGTTTGCACGAAACGCTAGGGCTCGTCCGGGATTTGAACCCGGGACCTCCTGCACCCTAAGCAGGAATCATACCCCTAGACCAACGAGCCCTGTGACACGTCGAATGCCAGTTATTCCAGTCCCTCGATGTCTTCCAGGGTGCTCTGGAAGTCTCGTTTAGGCTGGCGGGATGGGGGCGGCGCGAATTCCCGCGGTCGGCGGCCTTCCTGGGCTATTGGTACCTTCATGTAGAGCTGCCCCTGGGCTCGCACTGCCTGCTGCTGAGAAAGTGATTGCTTTTGCTGATATGACTTGCAATAACGACTGCGCGAAACGCCGCTATCTCGTTAGGGGCGCTACGGCAGACACCCTCTCGAGAACCCCGAAGACTTCTTGAGCCCTCGGCTGCGATGGGTTCCAGGCTGACAAAAGAACTGTCGTGTGTGCATTCGCGGATGAGAGAAAGGCTGAGGCAAGTTCGAGTGAACAAGGATGGACTCCTCGGCTCCGTCGTTTCCGTAGTGTAGCGGTTATCACGTCTGCTTCACACGCAGAAGGTCCCCGGTTCTATCCCGGGCGGGAACAGTATTTTCCTGCCTATGTCGTATTGTACCTCAGTGAGCCTCGTCGTGTGTGCATCTGCTGCATGTCCCTTCGTTTTGCAAGTACCACATTTATTGAATTTTTTAGTTACAATGGCAACATCACTACAAGTTGTCTGTGAAGTAAGGAGCACTCAAGCAGTTTCCGTGGTGTAGCGGTTATCACGTCTGCCTAACACGCAGAAGGTCCCCGGTTCGATCCCGGGCGGAAACACTTTTTCATCACTTTAAGCAAGACTTACTAACATGCATCTGCTACCATCTGTACCCGAAACCTTCGTAATTGCCTTCATGCGTCGGACCAGAGTGTCAATTCCTCACATCAAATAAGAAATTCATTTGACATTGGCGGCGAGCTTTTTGCGCTGACTCAGCCACTGACGTGCGATCAGTTTGCACGAAACGCTAGGGCTCGTCCGGGATTTGAACCCGGGACCTCCTGCACCCTAAGCAGGAATCATACCCCTAGACCAACGAGCCCTGTGACACGTCGAATGCCAGTTATTCCAGTCCCTCGATGTCTTCCAGGGTGCTCTGGAAGTCTCGTTTAGGCTGGCGGGATGGGGGCGGCGCGAATTCCCGCGGTCGGCGGCCTTCCTGGGCTATTGGTACCTTCATGTAGAGCTGCCCCTGGGCTCGCACTGCCTGCTGCTGAGAAAGTGATTGCTTTTGCTGATATGACTTGCAATAACGACTGCGCGAAACGCCGCTATCTCGTTAGGGGCGCTACGGCAGACACCCTCTCGAGAACCCCGAAGACTTCTTGAGCCCTCGGCTGCGATGGGTTCCAGGCTGACAAAAGAACTGTCGTGTGTGCATTCGCGGATGAGAGAAAGGCTGAGGCAAGTTCGAGTGAACAAGGATGGACTCCTCGGCTCCGTCGTTTCCGTAGTGTAGCGGTTATCACGTCTGCTTCACACGCAGAAGGTCCCCGGTTTTATCCCGGGCGGGAACAGTATTTTCCTGCCTATGTCGTATTGTACCTCAGTGAGCCTCGTCGTGTGTGCATCTGCTGCATGTCCCTTCGTGTTGCAAGTACCACATTTATTGAATTTTTTAGTTACAATGGCAACATCACTACAAGTTGTCTGTGAAGTAAGGAGCACTCAAGCAGTTTCCGTGGTGTAGCGGTTATCACGTCTGCCTAACACGCAGAAGGTCCCCGGTTCGATCCCGGGCATAAACACTTTTTCATCACTTTAAGCAAGACTTACTAACATGCATCTGCTACCATCTGTACCCGAAACCTTCGTAATTGCCTTCATGCGTCGGACCAGAGTGTCAATTCCTCACATCAAATAAGAAATTCATTTGACATTGGCGGCGAGCTTTTTGCGCTGACCCAGCCACTGACGTGCGATCAGTTTGCACGAAACGCTAGGGCTCGTCCGGGATTTGAACCCGGAACCTCCTGCACCCTAAGCAGGAATCATACCCCTAGACCAACGAGCCCTGTGACACGTCGAATGCCAGTTATTCCAGTCCCTCGATGTCTTCCAGGGTGCTCTGGAAGTCTCGTTTAGGCTGTCGGGATGGGGGCGGCGCGAATTCCAGCGGTCGGCGGCCTTCCTGGGCTATTGGTACCATCATGTAGAGCTGCCCCTGGGCTCGCACTGCCTGCTGCTGAGAAAGTGATTGCTTTTGCTGATATGACTTGCAATAACGACTGCGCGAAACGCCGCTATCTCGTTAGGGGCGCTACGGCAGACACCCTCTCGAGAACCCCGAATACTTGTTGAGCCCTCGGCTGCGATGGGTTCCAGGCTGACAAAAGAACTGTCGTGTGTGCATTCGCGGATGAGAGAAAGGCTGAGGCAAGTTCGAGTGAACAAGGATGGACTCCTCGGCTCCGTCGTTTCCGTAGTGTAGCGGTTATCACGTCTGCTTCACACGCAGAAGGTCCCCGGTTTTATCCCGGGCGGGAACAGTATTTTCCTGCCTATGTCGTATTGTACCTCAGTGAGCCTCGTCGTGTGTGCATCTGCTGCATGTCCCTTCGTGTTGCAAGTACCACATTTATTGAATTTTTTAGTTACAATGGCAACATCACTACAAGTTGTCTGTGAAGTAAGGAGCACTCAAGCAGTTTCCGTGGTGTAGCGGTTATCACGTCTGCCTAACACGCAGAAGGTCCCCGGTTCGATCCCGGGCGGAAACACTTTTTCATCACTTTAAGCAAGACTTACTAACATGCATCTGCTACCATCTGTACCCGAAACCTTCGTAATTGCCTTCATGCGTCGGACCGGAGTGTCAATTCCTCACATCAAATAAGAAATTCATTTGACATTGGCGGCGAGCTTTTTGCGCTGACTCAGCCACTGACGTGCGATCAGTTTGCACGAAACGCTAGGGCTCGTCCGGGATTTGAACCCGGGACCTCCTGCACCCTAAGCAGGAATCATACCCCTAGACCAACGAGCCCTGTGACACGTCGAATGCCAGTTATTCCAGTCCCTCGATGTCTTCCAGGGTGCTCTGGAAGTCTCGTTTAGGCTGGCGGGATGGGGGCGGCGCGAATTCCCGCGGTCGGCGGCCTTCCTGGGCTATTGGTACCTTCATGTAGAGCTGCCCCTGGGCTCGCACTGCCTGCTGCTGAGAAAGTGATTGCTTTTGCTGATATGACTTGCAATAACGACTGCGCGAAACGCCGCTATCTCGTTAGGGGCGCTACGGCAGACACCCTCTCGAGAACCCCGAAGACTTCTTGAGCCCTCGGCTGCGATGGGTTCCAGGCTGACAAAAGAACTGTCGTGTGTGCATTCGCGGATGAGAGAAAGGCTGAGGCAAGTTCGAGTGAACAAGGATGGACTCCTCGGCTCCGTCGTTTCCGTAGTGTAGCGGTTATCACGTCTGCTTCACACGCAGAAGGTCCCCGGTTCTATCCCGGGCGGGAACAGTATTTTCCTGCCTATGTCGTATTGTACCTCAGTGAGCCTCGTCGTGTGTGCATCTGCTGCATGTCCCTTCGTGTTGCAAGTACCACATTTATTGAATTTTTTAGTTACAATGGCAACATCACTACAAGTTGTCTGTGAAGTAAGGAGCACTCAAGCAGTTTCCGTGGTGTAGCGGTTATCACGTCTGCCTAACACGCAGAAGGTCCCCGGTTCGATCCCGGGCGGAAACACTTTTTCATCACTTTAAGCAAGACTTACTAACATGCATCTGCTACCATCTGTACCCGAAACCTTCGTAATTGCCTTCATGCGTCGGACCGGAGTGTCAATTCCTCACATCAAATAAGAAATTCATTTGACATTGGCGGCGAGCTTTTTGCGCTGACTCAGCCACTGACGTGCGATCAGTTTGCACGAAACGCTAGGGCTCGTCCGGGATTTGAACCCGGGACCTCCTGCACCCTAAGCAGGAATCATACCCCTAGACCAACGAGCCCTGTGACACGTCGAATGCCAGTTATTCCAGTCCCTCGATGTCTTCCAGGGTGCTCTGGAAGTCTCGTTTAGGCTGGCGGGATGGGGGCGGCGCGAATTCCCGCGGTCGGCGGCCTTCCTGGGCTATTGGTACCTTCATGTAGAGCTGCCCCTGGGCTCGCACTGCCTGCTGCTGAGAAAGTGATTGCTTTTGCTGATATGACTTGCAATAACGACTGCGCGAAACGCCGCTATCTCGTTAGGGGCGCTACGGCAGACACCCTCTCGAGAACCCCGAAGACTTCTTGAGCCCTCGGCTGCGATGGGTTCCAGGCTGACAAAAGAACTGTCGTGTGTGCATTCGCGGATGAGAGAAAGGCTGAGGCAAGTTCGAGTGAACAAGGATGGACTCCTCGGCTCCGTCGTTTCCGTAGTGTAGCGGTTATCACGTCTGCTTCACACGCAGAAGGTCCCCGGTTCTATCCCGGGCGGGAACAGTATTTTCCTGCCTATGTCGTATTGTACCTCAGTGAGCCTCGTCGTGTGTGCATCTGCTGCATGTCCCTTCGTTTTGCAAGTACCACATTTATTGAATTTTTTAGTTACAATGGCAACATCACTACAAGTTGTCTGTGAAGTAAGGAGCACTCAAGCAGTTTCCGTGGTGTAGCGGTTATCACGTCTGCCTAACACGCAGAAGGTCCCCGGTTCGATCCCGGGCGGAAACACTTTTTCATCACTTTAAGCAAGACTTACTAACATGCATCTGCTACCATCTGTACCCGAAACCTTCGTAATTGCCTTCATGCGTCGGACCAGAGTGTCAATTCCTCACATCAAATAAGAAATTCATTTGACATTGGCGGCGAGCTTTTTGCGCTGACTCAGCCACTGACGTGCGATCAGTTTGCACGAAACGCTAGGGCTCGTCCGGGATTTGAACCCGGGACCTCCTGCACCCTAAGCAGGAATCATACCCCTAGACCAACGAGCCCTGTGACACGTCGAATGCCAGTTATTCCAGTCCCTCGATGTCTTCCAGGGTGCTCTGGAAGTCTCGTTTAGGCTGGCGGGATGGGGGCGGCGCGAATTGCAGCGGTCGGCGGCCTTCCTGGGCTATTGGTACCATCATGTAGAGCTGCCCCTGGGCTCGCACTGCCTGCTGCTGAGAAAGTGATTGCTTTTGCTGATATGACTTGCAATAACGACTGCGCGAAACGCCGCTATCTCGTTAGGGGCGCTACGGCAGACACCCTCTCGAGAACCCCGAATACTTGTTGAGCCCTCGGCTGCGATGGGTTCCAGGCTGACAAAAGAACTGTCGTGTGTGCATTCGCGGATGAGAGAAAGGCTGAGGCAAGTTCGAGTGAACAAGGATGGACTCCTCGGCTCCGTCGTTTCCGTAGTGTAGCGGTTATCACGTCTGCTTCACACGCAGAAGGTCCCCGGTTCTATCCCGGGCGGGAACAGTATTTTCCTGCCTATGTCGTATTGTACCTCAGTGAGCCTCGTCGTGTGTGCATCTGCTGCATGTCCCTTCGTTTTGCAAGTACCACATTTATTGAATTTTTTAGTTACAATGGCAACATCACTACAAGTTGTCTGTGAAGTAAGGAGCACTCAAGCAGTTTCCGTGGTGTAGCGGTTATCACGTCTGCCTAACACGCAGAAGGTCCCCGGTCCGATCCCGGGCGGAAACACTTTTTCATCACTTTAAGCAAGACTTACTAACATGCATCTGCTACCATCTGTACCCGAAACCTTCGTAATTGCCTTCATGCGTCGGACCAGAGTGTCAATTCCTCACATCAAATAAGAAATTCATTTGACATTGGCGGCGAGCTTTTTGCGCTGACTCAGCCACTGACGTGCGATCAGTTTGCACGAAACGCTAGGGCTCGTCCGGGATTTGAACCCGGGACCTCCTGCACCCTAAGCAGGAATCATACCCCTAGACCAACGAGCCCTGTGACACGTCGAATGCCAGTTATTCCAGTCCCTCGATGTCTTCCAGGGTGCTCTGGAAGTCTCGTTTAGGCTGTCGGGATGGGGGCGGCGCGAATTCCAGCGGTCGGCGGCCTTCCTGGGCTATTGGTACCATCATGTAGAGCTGCCCCTGGGCTCGCACTGCCTGCTGCTGAGAAAGTGATTGCTTTTGCTGATATGACTTGCAATAACGACTGCGCGAAACGCCGCTATCTCGTTAGGGGCGCTACGGCAGACACCCTCTCGAGAACCCCGAATACTTGTTGAGCCCTCGGCTGCGATGGGTTCCAGGCTGACAAAAGAACTGTCGTGTGTGCATTCGCGGATGAGAGAAAGGCTGAGGCAAGTTCGAGTGAACAAGGATGGACTCCTCGGCTCCGTCGTTTCCGTAGTGTAGCGGTTATCACGTCTGCTTCACACGCAGAAGGTCCCCGGTTCTATCCCGGGCGGGAACAGTATTTTCCTGCCTATGTCGTATTGTACTCCAGTGAGCCTCGTCGTGTGTGCATCTGCTGCATGTCCCTTCGTTTTGCAAGTACCACATTTATTGAATTTTTTAGTTACGATGGCAACATCAATACAAGTTGTCTGTGAAGTAAGGTGCACTCAAGCAGTTTCCGTGGTGTGGCGGTTGTCACGTCTGCCTAACACGCAGAAGGTCCCCGGTTCGATCCCGGGCGGAAACACTTTTTCATCACATTAAGCAAGACTTACTAACATGCATCTGCTACCATCTGTACCCGAAACCTCCGTAATTGCCTTCATGCGTCGGACCAGAGTGTCAATTGCTCACATCAAATAAGAAATTCATTTGACATTGGCGGCGAGCTTTTTGCGCTGACTCAGCCACTGACGTGTGATCAGTTTGCACAAAACGCTAGGGCTCGTCCAGGATTTGAACCCGGGACCACCTGCACCCTAAGCTGGAATCATACCCCTAGACCAACGAGCTTGTGGCACGGCGAATGCCAGTTATTCCAGTCCCTCGATGTCTTCCAGGGTGCTCTGGAAGTCTCGTTTAGGCTGGCGGGATGGGGGCGGCGCGAATTCCCGCGGTCGGCGGCCTTCCTGGGCTATTGGTACCTTCATGTAGAGCTGCCCCTGGGCTCGCACTGCCTGCTGCTGAGAAAGTGATTGCTTTTGCTGATATGACTTGCAATAACGACTGCGCGAAACGCCGCTATCTCGTTAGGGGCGCTACGGCAGACACCCTCTCGAGAACCCCGAAGACTTCTTGAGCCCTCGGCTGCGATGGGTTCCAGGCTGACAAAAGAACTGCCGTGTGTGCATTCGCGGATGAGAGAAAGGCTGAGGCAAGTTCGAGTGAACAAGGATGGACTCCTCGGCTCCGTCGTTTCCGTAGTGTAGCGGTTATCACGTCTGCTTCACACGCAGAAGGTCCCCGGTTCTATCCCGGGCGGGAACAGTATTTTCCTGCCTATGTCGTATTGTACCTCAGTGAGCCTCGTCGTGTGTGCATCTGCTGCATGTCCCTTCGTTTTGCAAGTACCACATTTATTGAATTTTTTAGTTACAATGGCAACATCACTACAAGTTGTCTGTGAAGTAAGGAGCACTCAAGCAGTTTCCGTGGTGTAGCGGTTATCACGTCTGCCTAACACGCAGAAGGTCCCCGGTTCGATCCCGGGCGGAAACACTTTTTCATCACTTTAAGCAAGACTTACTAACATGCATCTGCTACCATCTGTACCCGAAACCTTCGTAATTGCTTTCATGCGTCGGACCAGAGTGTCAATTCCTCACATCAAATAAGAAATTCATTTGACATTGGCGGCGAGCTTTTTGCGCTGACTCAGCCACTGACGTGCGATCAGTTTGCACGAAACGCTAGGGCTCGTCCGGGATTTGAACCCGGGACCTCCTGCACCCTAAGCAGGAATCATACCCCTAGACCAACGAGCCCTGTGACACGTCGAATGCCAGTTATTCCAGTCCCTCGATGTCTTCCAGGGTGCTCTGGAAGTCTCGTTTAGGCTGGCGGGATGGGGGCGGCGCGAATTCCAGCGGTCGGCGGCCTTCCTGGGCTATTGGTACCATCATGTAGAGCTGCCCCTGGGCTCGCACTGCCTGCTGCTGAGTAAGTGATTGCTTTTGCTGATATGACTTGCAATAACGACTGCGCGAAACGCCGCTATCTCGTTAGGGGCGCTACGGCAGACACCCTCTCGAGAACCCCGAATACTTATTGAGCCCTCGGCTGCGATGGGTTCCAGGCTGACAAAAGAACTGTCGTGTGTGCATTCGCGGATGAGAGAAAGGCTGAGGCAAGTTCGAGTGAACAAGGATGGACTCCTCGGCTCCGTCGTTTCCGTAGTGTAGCGGTTATCACGTCTGCTTCACACGCAGAAGTTCCCCGGTTCTATCCCGGGCGGGAACAGTATTTTCCTGCCTATGTCGTATTGTACCTCAGTGAGCCTCGTCGTGTGTGCATCTGCTGCATGTCCCTTCGTTTTGCAAGTACCACATTTATTGAATTTTTTAGTTACAATGGCAACATCACTACAAGTTGTCTGTGAAGTAAGGAGCACTCAAGCAGTTTCCGTGGTGTAGCGGTTATCACGTCTGCCTAACACGCAGAAGGTCCCCGGTTCGATCCCGGGCGGAAACACTTTTTCATCACTTTAAGCAAGACTTACTAACATGCATCTGCTACCATCTGTACCCGAAACCTTCGTAATTGCCTTCATGCGTCGGACCAGAGTGTCAATTCCTCACATCAAATAAGAAATTCATTTGACATTGGCGGCGAGCTTTTTGCGCTGACTCAGCCACTGACGTGCGATCAGTTTGCACGAAACGCTAGGGCTCGTCCGGGATTTGAACCCGGGACCTCCTGCACCCTAAGCAGGAATCATACCCCTAGACCAACGAGCCCTGTGACACGTCGAATGCCAGTTATTCCAGTCCCTCGATGTCTTCCAGGGTGCTCTGGAAGTCTCGTTTAGGCTGTCGGGATGGGGGCGGCGCGAATTCCAGCGGTCGGCGGCCTTCCTGGGCTATTGGTACCATCATGTAGAGCTGCCCCTGGGCTCGCACTGCCTGCTGCTGAGAAAGTGATTGCTTTTGCTGATATGACTTGCAATAACGACTGCGCGAAACGCCGCTATCTCGTTAGGGGCGCTACGGCAGACACCCTCTCGAGAACCCCGAATACTTGTTGAGCCCTCGGCTGCGATGGGTTCCAGGCTGACAAAAGAACTGTCGTGTGTGCATTCGCGGATGAGAGAAAGGCTGAGGCAAGTTCGAGTGAACAAGGATGGACTCCTCGGCTCCGTCGTTTCCGTAGTGTAGCGGTTATCACGTCTGCTTCACACGCAGAAGGTCCCCGGTTCTATCCCGGGCGGGAACAGTATTTTTTTGCCTATGTCGTATTGTACTCCAGTGAGCCTCGTCGTGTGTGCATCTGCTGCATGTCCCTTCGTTTTGCAAGTACCACATTTATTGAATTTTTTAGTTACGATGGCAACATCAATACAAGTTGTCTGTGAAGTAAGGTGCACTCAAGCAGTTTCCGTGGTGTGGCGGTTGTCACGTCTGCCTAACACGCAGAAGGTCCCCGGTTCGATCCCGGGCGGAAACACTTTCTCATCACATTAAGCAAGACTTACTAACATGCATCTGCTACCATCTGTACCCGAAACCTCCGTAATTGCCTTCATGCGTCGGACCAGAGTGTCAATTGCTCACATCAAATAAGAAATTCATTTGACATTGGCGGCGAGCTTTTTGCGCTGACTCAGCCACTGACGTGTGATCAGTTTGCACAAAACGCTAGGGCTCGTCCAGGATTTGAACCCGGGACCACCTGCACCCTAAGCAGGAATCATACCCCTAGACCAACGAGCTTGTGGCACGGCGAATGCCAGTTATTCCAGTCCCTCGATGTCTTCCAGGGTGCTCTGGAAGTCTCGTTTAGGCTGGCGGGATGGGGGCGGCGCGAATTCCCGCGGTCGGCGGCCTTCCTGGGCTATTGGTACCTTCATGTAGAGCTGCCCCTGGGCTCGCACTGCCTGCTGCTGAGAAAGTGATTGCTTTTGCTGATATGACTTGCAATAACGACTGCGCGAAACGCCGCTATCTCGTTAGGGGCGCTACGGCAGACACCCTCTCGAGAACCCCGAATACTTGTTGAGCCCTCGGCTGCGATGGGTTCCAGGCTGACAAAAGAACTGTCGTGTGTGCATTCGCGGATGAGAGAAAGGCTGAGGCAAGTTCGAGTGAACAAGGATGGACTCCTCGGCTCCGTCGTTTCCGTAGTGTAGCGGTTATCACGTCTGCTTCACACGCAGAAGGTCCCCGATTCTATCCCGGGCGGGAACAGTATTTTTTTGCCTATGTCGTATTGTACTCCAGTGAGCCTCGTCGTGTGTGCATCTGCTGCATGTCCCTTCGTTTTGCAAGTACCACATTTATTGAATTTTTTAGTTACGATGGCAACATCAATACAAGTTGTCTGTGAAGTAAGGTGCACTCAAGCAGTTTCCGTGGTGTGGCGGTTGTCACGTCTGCCTAACACGCAGAAGGTCCCCGGTTCGATCCCGGGCGGAAACACTTTTTCATCACATTAAGCAAGACTTACTAACATGCATCTGCTACCATCTGTACCCGAAACCTCCGTAATTGCCTTCATGCGTCGGACCAGAGTGTCAATTGCTCACATCAAATAAGAAATTCATTTGACATTGGCGGCGAGCTTTTTGCGCTGACTCAGCCACTGACGTGTGATCAGTTTGCACAAAACGCTAGGGCTCGTCCAGGATTTCAACCCGGGACCACCTGCACCCTAAGCAGGAATCATACCCCTAGACCAACGAGCTTGTGGCACGGCGAATGCCAGTTATTCCAGTCCCTCGATGTCTTCCAGGGTGCTCTGGAAGTCTCGTTTAGGCTGGCGGGATGGGGGCGGCGCGAATTCCCGCGGTCGGCGGCCTTCCTGGGCTATTGGTACCTTCATGTAGAGCTGCCCCTGGGCTCGCACTGCCTGCTGCTGAGAAAGTGATTGCTTTTGCTGATATGACTTGCAATAACGACTGCGCGAAACGCCGCTATCTCGTTAGGGGCGCTACGGCAGACACCCTCTCGAGAACCCCGAAGACTTCTTGAGCCCTCGGCTGCGATGGGTTCCAGGCTGACAAAAGAACTGCCGTGTGTGCATTCGCGGATGAGAGAAAGGCTGAGGCAAGTTCGAGTGAACAAGGATGGACTCCTCGGCTCCGTCGTTTCCGTAGTGTAGCGGTTATCACGTCTGCTTCACACGCAGAAGGTCCCCGGTTCTATCCCGGGCGGGAACAGTATTTTCCTGCCTATGTCGTATTGTACCTCAGTGAGCCTCGTCGTGTGTGCATCTGCTGCATGTCCCTTCGTTTTGCAAGTACCACATTTATTGAATTTTTTAGTTACAATGGCAACATCACTACAAGTTGTCTGTGAAGTAAGGAGCACTCAAGCAGTTTCCGTGGTGTAGCGGTTATCACGTCTGCCTAACACGCAGAAGGTCCCCGGTTCGATCCCGGGCGGAAACACTTTTTCATCACTTTAAGCAAGACTTACTAACATGCATCTGCTACCATCTGTACCCGAAACCTTCGTAATTGCCTTCATGCGTCGGACCAGAGTGTCAATTCCTCACATCAAATAAGAAATTCATTTGACATTGGCGGCGAGCTTTTTGCGCTGACTCAGCCACTGACGTGCGATCAGTTTGCACGAAACGCTAGGGCTCGTCCGGGATTTGAACCCGGGACCTCCTGCACCCTAAGCAGGAATCATACCCCTAGACCAACGAGCCCTGTGACACGTCGAATGCCAGTTATTCCAGTCCCTCGATGTCTTCCAGGGTGCTCTGGAAGTCTCGTTTAGGCTGGCGGGATGGGGGCGGCGCGAATTCCAGCGGTCGGCGGCCTTCCTGGGCTATTGGTACCATCATGTAGAGCTGCCCCTGGGCTCGCACTGCCTGCTGCTGAGTAAGTGATTGCTTTTGCTGATATGACTTGCAATAACGACTGCGCGAAACGCCGCTATCTCGTTAGGGGCGCTACGGCAGACACCCTCTCGAGAACCCCGAATACTTGTTGAGCCCTCGGCTGCGATGGGTTCCAGGCTGACAAAAGAACTGTCGTGTGTGCATTCGCGGATGAGAGAAAGGCTGAGGCAAGTTCGAGTGAACAAGGATGGACTCCTCGGCTCCGTCGTTTCCGTAGTGTAGCGGTTATCACGTCTGCTTCACACGCAGAAGGTCCCCGGTTCTATCCCGGGCGGGAACAGTATTTTCCTGCCTATGTCGTATTGTACCTCAGTGAGCCTCGTCGTGTGTGCATCTGCTGCATGTCCCTTCGTTTTGCAAGTACCACATTTATTGAATTTTTTAGTTACAATGGCAACATCACTACAAGTTGTCTGTGAAGTAAGGAGCACTCAAGCAGTTTCCGTGGTGTAGCGGTTATCACGTCTGCCTAACACGCAGAAGGTCCCCGGTTCGATCCCGGGCGGAAACACTTTTTCATCACTTTAAGCAAGACTTACTAACATGCATCTGCTACCATCTGTACCCGAAACCTTCGTAATTGCCTTCATGCGTCGGACCAGAGTGTCAATTCCTCACATCAAATAAGAAATTCATTTGACATTGGCGGCGAGCTTTTTGCGCTGACTCAGCCACTGACGTGCGATCAGTTTGCCACGAAACGCTAGGGCTCGTCCGGGATTTGAACCCGGGACCTCCTGCACCCTAAGCAGGAATCATACCCCTAGACCAACGAGCCCTGTGACACGTCGAATGCCAGTTATTCCAGTCCCTCGATGTCTTCCAGGGTGCTCTGGAAGTCTCGTTTAGGCTGGCGGGATGGGGGCGGCGCGAATTCCCGCGGTCGGCGGCCTTCCTGGGCTATTGGTACCATCATGTAGAGCTGCCCCTGGGCTCGCACTGCCTGCTGCTGAGAAAGTGATTGCTTTTGCTGATATGACTTGCAATAACGACTGCGCGAAACGCCGCTATCTCGTTAGGGGCGCTACGGCAGACACCCTCTCGAGAACCCCGAATACTTGTTGAGCCCTCGGCTGCGATGGGTTCCAGGCTGACAAAAGAACTGTCGTGTGTGCATTCGCGGATGAGAGAAAGGCTGAGGCAAGTTCGAGTGAACAAGGATGGACTCCTCGGCTCCGTCGTTTCCGTAGTGTAGCGGTTATCACGTCTGCTTCACACGCAGAAGGTCCCCGGTTCTATCCCGGGCGGGAACAGTATTTTTTTGCCTATGTCGTATTGTACTCCAGTGAGCCTCGTCGTGTGTGCATCTGCTGCATGTCCCTTCGTTTTGCAAGTACCACATTTATTGAATTTTTTAGTTACGATGGCAACATCAATACAAGTTGTCTGTGAAGTAAGGAGCACTCAAGCAGTTTCCGTGGTGTGGCGGTTGTCACGTCTGCCTAACACGCAGAAGGTCCCCGGTTCGATCCCGGGCGGAAACAATTTTTCATCACATTAAGCAAGACTTACTAACATGCATCTGCTACCATCTGTACCCGAAACCTCCGTAATTGCCTTCATGCGTCGGACCAGAGTGTCAATTGCTCACATCAAATAAGAAATTCATTTGACATTGGCGGCGAGCTTTTTGCGCTGACTCAGCCACTGACGTGTGATCAGTTTGCACAAAACGCTAGGGCTCGTCCAGGATTTGAACCCGGGACCTCCTGCACCCTAAGCAGGAATCATACCCCTAGACCAACGAGCTTGTGGCACGGCGAATGCCAGTTATTCCAGTCCCTCGATGTCTTCCAGGGTGCTCTGGAAGTCTCGTTTAGGCTGGCGGGATGGGGGCGGCGCGAATTCCCGCGGTCGGCGGCCTTCCTGGGCTATTGGTACCATCATGTAGAGCTGCCCCTGGGCTCGCACTGCCTGCTGCTGAGAAAGTGATTGCTTTTGCTGATATGACTTGCAATAACGACTGCGCGAAACGCCGCTATCTCGTTAGGGGCGCTACGGCAGACACCCTCTCGAGAACCCCGAATACTTGTTGAGCCCTCGGCTGCGATGGGTTCCAGGCTGACAAAAGAACTGTCGTGTGTGCATTCGCGGATGAGAGAAAGGCTGAGGCAAGTTCGAGTGAACAAGGATGGACTCCTCGGCTCCGTCGTTTCCGTAGTGTAGCGGTTATCACGTCTGCTTCACACGCAGAAGGTCCCCGGTTTTATCCCGGGCGGGAACAGTATTTTCCTGCCTATGTCGTATTGTACCTCAGTGAGCCTCGTCGTGTGTGCATCTGCTGCATGTCCCTTCGTTTTGCAAGTACCACATTTATTGAATTTTTTAGTTACAATGGCAACATCACTACAAGTTGTCTGTGAAGTAAGGAGCACTCAAGCAGTTTCCGTGGTGTAGCGGTTATCACGTCTGCCTAACACGCAGAAGGTCCCCGGTTCGATCCCGGGCGGAAACACTTTTTCATCACTTTAAGCAAGACTTACTAACATGCATCTGCTACCATCTGTACCCGAAACCTTCGTAATTGCCTTCATGCGTCGGACCGGAGTGTCAATTCCTCACATCAAATAAGAAATTCATTTGACATTGGCGGCGATCTTTTTGCGCTGACTCAGCCACTGACGTGCGATCAGTTTGCACGAAACGCTAGGGCTCGTCCGGGATTTGAACCCGGGACCTCCTGCACCCTAAGCAGGAATCATACCCCTAGACCAACGAGCCCTGTGACACGTCGAATGCCAGTTATTCCAGTCCCTCGATGTCTTCCAGGGTGCTCTGGAAGTCTCGTTTAGGCTGGCGGGATGGGGGCGGCGCGAATTCCCGCGGTCGGCGGCCTTCCTGGGCTATTGGTACCTTCATGTAGAGCTGCCCCTGGGCTCGCACTGCCTGCTGCTGAGAAAGTGATTGCTTTTGCTGATATGACTTGCAATAACGACTGCGCGAAACGCCGCTATCTCGTTAGGGGCGCTACGGCAGACACCCTCTCGAGAACCCCGAATACTTGTTGAGCCCTCGGCTGCGATGGGTTCCAGGCTGACAAAAGAACTGTCGTGTGTGCATTCGCGGATGAGAGAAAGGCTGAGGCAAGTTCGAGTGAACAAGGATGGACTCCTCGGCTCCGTCGTTTCCGTAGTGTAGCGGTTATCACGTCTGCTTCACACGCAGAAGGTCCCCGGTTTTATCCCGGGCGGGAACAGTATTTTCCTGCCTATGTCGTATTGTACCTCAGTGAGCCTCGTCGTGTGTGCATCTGCTGCATGTCCCTTCGTTTTGCAAGTACCACATTTATTGAATTTTTTAGTTACAATGGCAACATCACTACAAGTTGTCTGTGAAGTAAGGAGCACTCAAGCAGTTTCCGTGGTGTAGCGGTTATCACGTCTGCCTAACACGCAGAAGGTCCCCGGTTCGATCCCGGGCGGAAACACTTTTTCATCACTTTAAGCAAGACTTACTAACATGCATCTGCTACCATCTGTACCCGAAACCTTCGTAATTGCCTTCATGCGTCGGACCGGAGTGTCAATTCCTCACATCAAATAAGAAATTCATTTGACATTGGCGGCGATCTTTTTGCGCTGACTCAGCCACTGACGTGCGATCAGTTTGCACGAAACGCTAGGGCTCGTCCGGGATTTGAACCCGGGACCTCCTGCACCCTAAGCAGGAATCATACCCCTAGACCAACGAGCCCTGTGACACGTCGAATGCCAGTTATTCCAGTCCCTCGATGTCTTCCAGGGTGCTCTGGAAGTCTCGTTTAGGCTGGCGGGATGGGGGCGGCGCGAATTCCCGCGGTCGGCGGCCTTCCTGGGCTATTGGTACCTTCATGTAGAGCTGCCCCTGGGCTCGCACTGCCTGCTGCTGAGAAAGTGATTGCTTTTGCTGATATGACTTGCAATAACGACTGCGCGAAACGCCGCTATCTCGTTAGGGGCGCTACGGCAGACACCCTCTCGAGAACCCCGAATACTTGTTGAGCCCTCGGCTGCGATGGGTTCCAGGCTGACAAAAGAACTGTCGTGTGTGCATTCGCGGATGAGAGAAAGGCTGAGGCAAGTTCGAGTGAACAAGGATGGACTCCTCGGCTCCGTCGTTTCCGTAGTGTAGCGGTTATCACGTCTGCTTCACACGCAGAAGGTCCCCGGTTCTATCCCGGGCGGGAACAGTATTTTTTTGCCTATGTCGTATTGTACTCCAGTGAGCCTCGTCGTGTGTGCATCTGCTGCATGTCCCTTCGTTTTGCAAGTACCACATTTATTGAATTTTTTAGTTACGATGGCAACATCAATACAAGTTGTCTGTGAAGTAAGGAGCACTCAAGCAGTTTCCGTGGTGTGGCGGTTGTCACGTCTGCCTAACACGCAGAAGGTCCCCGGTTCGATCCCGGGCGGAAACAATTTTTCATCACATTAAGCAAGACTTACTAACATGCATCTGCTACCATCTGTACCCGAAACCTCCGTAATTGCCTTCATGCGTCGGACCAGAGTGTCAATTGCTCACATCAAATAAGAAATTCATCTGACATTGGCGGCGAGCTTTTTGCGCTGACTCAGCCACTGACGTGTGATCAGTTTGCACAAAACGCTAGGGCTCGTCCAGGATTTGAACCCGGGACCACCTGCACCCTAAGCAGGAATCATACCCCTAGACCAACGAGCTTGTGGCACGGCGAATGCCAGTTATTCCAGTCCCTCGATGTCTTCCAGGGTGCTCTGGAAGTCTCGTTTAGGCTGGCGGGATGGGGGCGGCGCGAATTCCCGCGGTCGGCGGCCTTCCTGGGCTATTGGTACCATCATGTAGAGCTGCCCCTGGGCTCGCACTGCCTGCTGCTGAGAAAGTGATTGCTTTTGCTGATATGACTTGCAATAACGACTGCGCGAAACGCCGCTATCTCGTTAGGGGCGCTACGGCAGACACCCTCTCGAGAACCCCGAATACTTGTTGAGCCCTCGGCTGCGATGGGTTCCAGGCTGACAAAAGAACTGTCGTGTGTGCATTCGCGGATGAGAGAAAGGCTGAGGCAAGTTCGAGTGAACAAGGATGGACTCCTCGGCTCCGTCGTTTCCGTAGTGTAGCGGTTATCACGTCTGCTTCACACGCAGAAGGTCCCCGGTTCTATCCCGGGCGGGAACAGTATTTTTTTGCCTATGTCGTATTGTACTCCAGTGAGCCTCGTCGTGTGTGCATCTGCTGCATGTCCCTTCGTTTTGCAAGTACCACATTTATTGAATTTTTTAGTTACGATGGCAACATCAATACAAGTTGTCTGTGAAGTAAGGAGCACTCAAGCAGTTTCCGTGGTGTGGCGGTTGTCACGTCTGCCTAACACGCAGAAGGTCCCCGGTTCGATCCCGGGCGGAAACAATTTTTCATCACATTAAGCAAGACTTACTAACATGCATCTGCTACCATCTGTACCCGAAACCTCCGTAATTGCCTTCATGCGTCGGACCAGAGTGTCAATTGCTCACATCAAATAAGAAATTCATTTGACATTGGCGGCGAGCTTTTTGCGCTGACTCAGCCACTGACGTGTGATCAGTTTGCACAAAACGCTAGGGCTCGTCCAGGATTTGAACCCGGGACCTCCTGCACCCTAAGCAGGAATCATACCCCTAGACCAACGAGCTTGTGGCACGGCGAATGCCAGTTATTCCAGTCCCTCGATGTCTTCCAGGGTGCTCTGGAAGTCTCGTTTAGGCTGGCGGGATGGGGGCGGCGCGAATTCCCGCGGTCGGCGGCCTTCCTGGGCTATTGGTACCATCATGTAGAGCTGCCCCTGGGCTCGCACTGCCTGCTGCTGAGAAAGTGATTGCTTTTGCTGATATGACTTGCAATAACGACTGCGCGAAACGCCGCTATCTCGTTAGGGGCGCTACGGCAGACACCCTCTCGAGAACCCCGAATACTTGTTGAGCCCTCGGCTGCGATGGGTTCCAGGCTGACAAAAGAACTGTCGTGTGTGCATTCGCGGATGAGAGAAAGGCTGAGGCAAGTTCGAGTGAACAAGGATGGACTCCTCGGCTCCGTCGTTTCCGTAGTGTAGCGGTTATCACGTCTGCTTCACACGCAGAAGGTCCCCGGTTTTATCCCGGGCGGGAACAGTATTTTCCTGCCTATGTCGTATTGTACCTCAGTGAGCCTCGTCGTGTGTGCATCTGCTGCATGTCCCTTCGTTTTGCAAGTACCACATTTATTAAATTTTTTAGTTACAATGGCAACATCACTACAAGTTGTCTGTGAAGTAAGGAGCACTCAAGCAGTTTCCGTGGTGTAGCGGTTATCACGTCTGCCTAACACGCAGAAGGTCCCCGGTTCGATCCCGGGCGGAAACACTTTTTCATCACTTTAAGCAAGACTTACTAACATGCATCTGCTACCATCTGTACCCGAAACCTTCGTAATTGCCTTCATGCGTCGGACCGGAGTGTCAATTCCTCACATCAAATAAGAAATTCATTTGACATTGGCGGCGATCTTTTTGCGCTGACTCAGCCACTGACGTGCGATCAGTTTGCACGAAACGCTAGGGCTCGTCCGGGATTTGAACCCGGGACCTCCTGCACCCTAAGCAGGAATCATACCCCTAGACCAACGAGCCCTGTGACACGTCGAATGCCAGTTATTCCAGTCCCTCGATGTCTTCCAGGGTGCTCTGGAAGTCTCGTTTAGGCTGGCGGGATGGGGGCGGCGCGAATTCCCGCGGTCGGCGGCCTTCCTGGGCTATTGGTACCATCATGTAGAGCTGCCCCTGGGCTCGCACTGCCTGCTGCTGAGAAAGTGATTGCTTTTGCTGATATGACTTGCAATAACGACTGCGCGAAACGCCGCTATCTCGTTAGGGGCGCTACGGCAGACACCCTCTCGAGAACCCCGAATACTTGTTGAGCCCTCGGCTGCGATGGGTTCCAGGCTGACAAAAGAACTGTCGTGTGTGCATTCGCGGATGAGAGAAAGGCTGAGGCAAGTTCGAGTGAACAAGGATGGACTCCTCGGCTCCGTCGTTTCCGTAGTGTAGCGGTTATCACGTCTGCTTCACACGCAGAAGGTCCCCGGTTCTATCCCGGGCGGGAACAGTATTTTTTTGCCTATGTCGTATTGTACTCCAGTGAGCCTCGTCGTGTGTGCATCTGCTGCATGTCCCTTCGTTTTGCAAGTACCACATTTATTGAATTTTTTAGTTACGATGGCAACATCAATACAAGTTGTCTGTGAAGTAAGGTGCACTCAAGCAGTTTCCGTGGTGTGGCGGTTGTCACGTCTGCCTAACACGCAGAAGGTCCCCGGTTCGATCCCGGGCGGAAACACTTTTTCATCACATTAAGCAAGACTTACTAACATGCATCTGCTACCATCTGTACCCGAAACCTCCGTAATTGCCTTCATGCGTCGGACCAGAGTGTCAATTGCTCACATCAAATAAGAAATTCATCTGACATTGGCGGCGAGCTTTTTGCGCTGACTCAGCCACTGACGTGTGATCAGTTTGCACAAAACGCTAGGGCTCGTCCAGGATTTGAACCCGGGACCACCTGCACCCTAAGCAGGAATCATACCCCTAGACCAACGAGCTTGTGGCACGGCGAATGCCAGTTATTCCAGTCCCTCGATGTCTTCCAGGGTGCTCTGGAAGTCTCGTTTAGGCTGGCGGGATGGGGGCGGCGCGAATTCCCGCGGTCGGCGGCCTTCCTGGGCTATTGGTACCATCATGTAGAGCTGCCCCTGGGCTCGCACTGCCTGCTGCTGAGAAAGTGATTGCTTTTGCTGATATGACTTGCAATAACGACTGCGCGAAACGCCGCTATCTCGTTAGGGGCGCTACGGCAGACACCCTCTCGAGAACCCCGAATACTTGTTGAGCCCTCGGCTGCGATGGGTTCCAGGCTGACAAAAGAACTGTCGTGTGTGCATTCGCGGATGAGAGAAAGGCTGAGGCAAGTTCGAGTGAACAAGGATGGACTCCTCGGCTCCGTCGTTTCCGTAGTGTAGCGGTTATCACGTCTGCTTCACACGCAGAAGGTCCCCGGTTCTATCCCGGGCGGGAACAGTATTTTTTTGCCTATGTCGTATTGTACTCCAGTGAGCCTCGTCGTGTGTGCATCTGCTGCATGTCCCTTCGTTTTGCAAGTACCACATTTATTGAATTTTTTAGTTAAGATGGCAACATCAATACAAGTTGTCTGTGAAGTAAGGAGCACTCAAGCAGTTTCCGTGGTGTGGCGGTTGTCACGTCTGCCTAACACGCAGAAGGTCCCCGGTTCGATCCCGGGCGGAAACAATTTTTCATCACATTAAGCAAGACTTACTAACATGCATCTGCTACCATCTGTACCCGAAACCTCCGTAATTGCCTTCATGCGTCGGACCAGAGTGTCAATTGCTCACATCAAATAAGAAATTCATTTGACATTGGCGGCGAGCTTTTTGCGCTGACTCAGCCACTGACGTGTGATCAGTTTGCACAAAACGCTAGGGCTCGTCCAGGATTTGAACCCGGGACCTCCTGCACCCTAAGCAGGAATCATACCCCTAGACCAACGAGCTTGTGGCACGGCGAATGCCAGTTATTCCAGTCCCTCGATGTCTTCCAGGGTGCTCTGGAAGTCTCGTTTAGGCTGGCGGGATGGGGGCGGCGCGAATTCCCGCGGTCGGCGGCCTTCCTGGGCTATTGGTACCATCATGTAGAGCTGCCCCTGGGCTCGCACTGCCTGCTGCTGAGAAAGTGATTGCTTTTGCTGATATGACTTGCAATAACGACTGCGCGAAACGCCGCTATCTCGTTAGGGGCGCTACGGCAGACACCCTCTCGAGAACCCCGAATACTTGTTGAGCCCTCTGCTGCGATGGGTTCCAGGCTGACAAAAGAACTGTCGTGTGTGCATTCGCGGATGGGAGAAAGGCTGAGGCAAGTTCGAGTGAACAAGGATGGACTCCTCGGCTCCGTCGTTTCCGTAGTGTAGCGGTTATCACGTCTGCTTCACACGCAGAAGGTCCCCGGTTTTATCCCGGGCGGGAACAGTATTTTCCTGCCTATGTCGTATTGTACCTCAGTGAGCCTCGTCGTGTGTGCATCTGCTGCATGTCCCTTCGTTTTGCAAGTACCACATTTATTGAATTTTTTAGTTACAATGGCAACATCACTACAAGTTGTCTGTGAAGTAAGCAGCACTCAAGCAGTTTCCGTGGTGTAGCGGTTATCACGTCTGCCTAACACGCAGAAGGTCCCCGGTTCGATCCCGGGCGGAAACACTTTTTCATCACTTTAAGCAAGACTTACTAACATGCATCTGCTACCATCTGTACCCGAAACCTTCGTAATTGCCTTCATGCGTCGGACCGGAGTGTCAATTCCTCACATCAAATAAGAAATTCATTTGACATTGGCGGCGATCTTTTTGCGCTGACTCAGCCACTGACGTGCGATCAGTTTGCACGAAACGCTAGGGCACGTCCGGGATTTGAACCCGGGACCTCCTGCACCCTAAGCAGGAATCATACCCCTAGACCAACGAGCCCTGTGACACGTCGAATGCCAGTTATTCCAGTCCCTCGATGTCTTCCAGGGTGCTCTGGAAGTCTCGTTTAGGCTGGCGGGATGGGGGCGGCGCGAATTCCCGCGGTCGGCGGCCTTCCTGGGCTATTGGTACCATCATGTAGAGCTGCCCCTGGGCTCGCACTGCCTGCTGCTGAGAAAGTGATTGCTTTTGCTGATATGACTTGCAATAACGACTGCGCGAAACGCCGCTATCTCGTTAGGGGCGCTACGGCAGACACCCTCTCGAGAACCCCGAATACTTGTTGAGCCCTCGGCTGCGATGGGTTCCAGGCTGACAAAAGAACTGTCGTGTGTGCATTCGCGGATGAGAGAAAGGCTGAGGCAAGTTCGAGTGAACAAGGATGGACTCCTCGGCTCCGTCGTTTCCGTAGTGTAGCGGTTATCACGTCTGCTTCACACGCAGAAGGTCCCCGGTTCTATCCCGGGCGGGAACAGTATTTTTTTGCCTATGTCGTATTGTACTCCAGTGAGCCTCGTCGTGTGTGCATCTGCTGCATGTCCCTTCGTTTTGCAAGTACCACATTTATTGAATTTTTTAGTTACGATGGCAACATCAATACAAGTTGTCTGTGAAGTAAGGTGCACTCAAGCAGTTTCCGTGGTGTGGCGGTTGTCACGTCTGCCTAACACGCAGAAGGTCCCCGGTTCGATCCCGGGCGGAAACACTTTTTCATCACATTAAGCAAGACTTACTAACATGCATCTGCTACCATCTGTACCCGAAACCTCCGTAATTGCCTTCATGCGTCGGACCAGAGTGTCAATTGCTCACATCAAATAAGAAATTCATCTGACATTGGCGGCGAGCTTTTTGCGCTGACTCAGCCACTGACGTGTGATCAGTTTGCACAAAACGCTAGGGCTCGTCCAGGATTTGAACCCGGGACCACCTGCACCCTAAGCAGGAATCATACCCCTAGACCAACGAGCTTGTGGCACGGCGAATGCCAGTTATTCCAGTCCCTCGATGTCTTCCAGGGTGCTCTGGAAGTCTCGTTTAGGCTGGCGGGATGGGGGCGGCGCGAATTCCCGCGGTCGGCGGCCTTCCTGGGCTATTGGTACCATCATGTAGAGCTGCCCCTGGGCTCGCACTGCCTGCTGCTGAGAAAGTGATTGCTTTTGCTGATATGACTTGCAATAACGACTGCGCGAAACGCCGCTATCTCGTTAGGGGCGCTACGGCAGACACCCTCTCGAGAACCCCGAATACTTGTTGAGCCCTCGGCTGCGATGGGTTCCAGGCTGACAAAAGAACTGTCGTGTGTGCATTCGCGGATGAGAGAAAGGCTGAGGCAAGTTCGAGTGAACAAGGATGGACTCCTCGGCTCCGTCGTTTCCGTAGTGTAGCGGTTATCACGTCTGCTTCACACGCAGAAGGTCCCCGGTTCTATCCCGGGCGGGAACAGTATTTTTTTGCCTATGTCGTATTGTACTCCAGTGAGCCTCGTCGTGTGTGCATCTGCTGCATGTCCCTTCGTTTTGCAAGTACCACATTTATTGAATTTTTTAGTTACGATGGCAACATCAATACAAGTTGTCTGTGAAGTAAGGTGCACTCAAGCAGTTTCCGCGGTGTGGCGGTTGTCACGTCTGCCTAACACGCAGAAGGTCCCCGGTTCGATCCCGGGCGGAAACACTTTTTCATCACATTAAGCAAGACTTACTAACATGCATCTGCTACCATCTGTACCCGAAACCTCCGTAATTGCCTTCATGCGTCGGACCAGAGTGTCAATTGCTCACATCAAATAAGAAATTCATCTGACATTGGCGGCGAGCTTTTTGCGCTGACTCAGCCACTGACGTGTGATCAGTTTGCACAAAACGCTAGGGCTCGTCCAGGATTTGAACCCGGGACCACCTGCACCCTAAGCAGGAATCATACCCCTAGACCAACGAGCTTGTGGCACGGCGAATGCCAGTTATTCCAGTCCCTCGATGTCTTCCAGGGTGCTCTGGAAGTCTCGTTTAGGCTGGCGGGATGGGGGCGGCGCGAATTCCCGCGGTCGGCGGCCTTCCTGGGCTATTGGTACCATCATGTAGAGCTGCCCCTGGGCTCGCACTGCCTGCTGCTGAGAAAGTGATTGCTTTTGCTGATATGACTTGCAATAACGACTGCGCGAAACGCCGCTATCTCGTTAGGGGCGCTACGGCAGACACCCTCTCGAGAACCCCGAATACTTGTTGAGCCCTCGGCTGCGATGGGTTCCAGGCTGACAAAAGAACTGTCGTGTGTGCATTCGCGGATGAGAGAAAGGCTGAGGCAAGTTCGAGTGAACAAGGATGGACTCCTCGGCTCCGTCGTTTCCGTAGTGTAGCGGTTATCACGTCTGCTTCACACGCAGAAGGTCCCCGGTTCTATCCCGGGCGGGAACAGTATTTTTTTGCCTATGTCGTATTGTACTCCAGTGAGCCTCGTCGTGTGTGCATCTGCTGCATGTCCCTTCGTTTTGCAAGTACCACATTTATTGAATTTTTTAGTTACGATGGCAACATCAATACAAGTTGTCTGTGAAGTAAGGAGCACTCAAGCAGTTTCCGTGGTGTGGCGGTTGTCACGTCTGCCTAACACGCAGAAGGTCCCCGGTTCGATCCCGGGCGGAAACAATTTTTCATCACATTGAGCAAGACTTAATAACATGCATCTGCTACCATCTGTACCCGAAACCTCCGTAATTGCCTTCATGCGTCGGACCAGAGTGTCAATTGCTCACATCAAATAAGAAATTCATTTGACATTGGCGGCGAGCTTTTTGCGCTGACTCAGCCACTGACGTGTGATCAGTTTGCACAAAACGCTAGGGCTCGTCCAGGATTTGAACCCGGGACCTCCTGCACCCTAAGCAGGAATCATACCCCTAGACCAACGAGCTTGTGGCACGGCGAATGCCAGTTATTCCAGTCCCTCGATGTCTTCCAGGGTGCTCTGGAAGTCTCGTTTAGGCTGGCGGGATGGGGGCGGCGCGAATTCCCGCGGTCGGCGGCCTTCCTGGGCTATTGGTACCATCATGTAGAGCTGCCCCTGGGCTCGCACTGCCTGCAGCTGAGAAAGTGATTGCTTTTGCTGATATGACTTGCAATAACGACTGCGCGAAACGCCGCTATCTCGTTAGGGGCGCTACGGCAGACACCCTCTCGAGAACCCCGAATACTTGTTGAGCCCTCTGCTGCGATGGGTTCCAGGCTGACAAAAGAACTGTCGTGTGTGCATTCGCGGATGAGAGAAAGGCTGAGGCAAGTTCGAGTGAACAAGGATGGACTCCTCGGCTCCGTCGTTTCCGTAGTGTAGCGGTTATCACGTCTGCTTCACACGCAGAAGGTCCCCGGTTTTATCCCGGGCGGGAACAGTATTTTCCTGCCTATGTCGTATTGTACCTCAGTGAGCCTCGTCGTGTGTGCATCTGCTGCATGTCCCTTCGTTTTGCAAGTACCACATTTATTGAATTTTTTAGTTACAATGGCAACATCACTACAAGTTGTCTGTGAAGTAAGGAGCACTCAAGCAGTTTCCGTGGTGTAGCGGTTATCACGTCTGCCTAACACGCAGAAGGTCCCCGGTTCGATCCCGGGCGGAAACACTTTTTCATCACTTTAAGCAAGACTTACTAACATGCATCTGCTACCATCTGTACCCGAAACCTTCGTAATTGCCTTCATGCGTCGGACCGGAGTGTCAATTCCTCACATCAAATAAGAAATTCATTTGACATTGGCGGCGATCTTTTTGCGCTGACTCAGCCACTGACGTGCGATCAGTTTGCACGAAACGCTAGGGCACGTCCGGGATTTGAACCCGGGACCTCCTGCACCCTAAGCAGGAATCATACCCCTAGACCAACGAGCCCTGTGACACGTCGAATGCCAGTTATTCCAGTCCCTCGATGTCTTCCAGGGTGCTCTGGAAGTCTCGTTTAGGCTGGCGGGATGGGGGCGGCGCGAATTCCCGCGGTCGGCGGCCTTCCTGGGCTATTGGTACCATCATGTAGAGCTGCCCCTGGGCTCGCACTGCCTGCTGCTGAGAAAGTGATTGCTTTTGCTGATATGACTTGCAATAACGACTGCGCGAAACGCCGCTATCTCGTTAGGGGCGCTACGGCAGACACCCTCTCGAGAACCCCGAATACTTGTTGAGCCCTCGGCTGCGATGGGTTCCAGGCTGACAAAAGAACTGTCGTGTGTGCATTCGCGGATGAGAGAAAGGCTGAGGCAAGTTCGAGTGAACAAGGATGGACTCCTCGGCTCCGTCGTTTCCGTAGTGTAGCGGTTATCACGTCTGCTTCACACGCAGAAGGTCCCCGGTTCTATCCCGGGCGGGAACAGTATTTTTTTGCCTATGTCGTATTGTACTCCAGTGAGCCTCGTCGTGTGTGCATCTGCTGCATGTCCCTTCGTTTTGCAAGTACCACATTTATTGAATTTTTTAGTTACGATGGCAACATCAATACAAGTTGTCTGTGAAGTAAGGAGCACTCAAGCAGTTTCCGTGGTGTGGCGGTTGTCACGTCTGCCTAACACGCAGAAGGTCCCCGGTTCGATCCCGGGCGGAAACAATTTTTCATCACATTAAGCAAGACTTACTAACATGCATCTGCTACCATCTGTACCCGAAACCTCCGTAATTGCCTTCATGCGTCGGACCAGAGTGTCAATTGCTCACATCAAATAAGAAATTCATTTGACATTGGCGGCGAGCTTTTTGCGCTGACTCAGCCACTGACGTGTGATCAGTTTGCACAAAACGCTAGGGCTCGTCCAGGATTTGAACCCGGGACCTCCTGCACCCTAAGCAGGAATCATACCCCTAGACCAACGAGCTTGTGGCACGGCGAATGCCAGTTATTCCAGTCCCTCGATGTCTTCCAGGGTGCTCTGGAAGTCTCGTTTAGGCTGGCGGGATGGGGGCGGCGCGAATTCCCGCGGTCGGCGGCCTTCCTGGGCTATTGGTACCATCATGTAGAGCTGCCCCTGGGCTCGCACTGCCTGCTGCTGAGAAAGTGATTGCTTTTGCTGATATGACTTGCAATAACGACTGCGCGAAACGCCGCTATCTCGTTAGGGGCGCTACGGCAGACACCCTCTCGAGAACCCCGAATACTTGTTGAGCCCTCTGCTGCGATGGGTTCCAGGCTGACAAAAGAACTGTCGTGTGTGCATTCGCGGATGAGAGAAAGGCTGAGGCAAGTTCGAGTGAACAAGGATGGACTCCTCGGCTCCGTCGTTTCCGTAGTGTAGCGGTTATCACGTCTGCTTCACACGCAGAAGGTCCCCGGTTTTATCCCGGGCGGGAACAGTATTTTCCTGCCTATGTCGTATTGTACCTCAGTGAGCCTCGTCGTGTGTGCATCTGCTGCATGTCCCTTCGTTTTGCAAGTACCACATTTATTGAATTTTTTAGTTACAATGGCAACATCACTACAAGTTGTCTGTGAAGTAAGCAGCACTCAAGCAGTTTCCGTGGTGTAGCGGTTATCACGTCTGCCTAACACGCAGAAGGTCCCCGGTTCGATCCCGGGCGGAAACACTTTTTCATCACTTTAAGCAAGACTTACTAACATGCATCTGCTACCATCTGTACCCGAAACCTTCGTAATTGCCTTCATGCGTCGGACCGGAGTGTCAATTCCTCACATCAAATAAGAAATTCATTTGACATTGGCGGCGATCTTTTTGCGCTGACTCAGCCACTGACGTGCGATCAGTTTGCACGAAACGCTAGGGCACGTCCGGGATTTGAACCCGGGACCTCCTGCACCCTAAGCAGGAATCATACCCCTAGACCAACGAGCCCTGTGACACGTCGAATGCCAGTTATTCCAGTCCCTCGATGTCTTCCAGGGTGCTCTGGAAGTCTCGTTTAGGCTGGCGGGATGGGGGCGGCGCGAATTCCCGCGGGCGGCGGCCTTCCTGGGCTATTGGTACCATCATGTAGAGCTGCCCCTGGGCTCGCACTGCCTGCTGCTGAGAAAGTGATTGCTTTTGCTGATATGACTTGCAATAACGACTGCGCGAAACGCCGCTATCTCGTTAGGGGCGCTACGGCAGACACCCTCTCGAGAACCCCGAATACTTGTTGAGCCCTCGGCTGCGATGGGTTCCAGGCTGACAAAAGAACTGTCGTGTGTGCATTCGCGGATGAGAGAAAGGCTGAGGCAAGTTCGAATGAACAAGGATGGACTCCTCGGCTCCGTCGTTTCCGTAGTGTAGCGGTTATCACGTCTGCTTCACACGCAGAAGGTCCCCGGTTCTATCCCGGGCGGGAACAGTATTTTTTTGCCTATGTCGTATTGTACTCCAGTGAGCCTCGTCGTGTGTGCATCTGCTGCATGTCCCTTCGTTTTGCAAGTACCACATTTATTGAATTTTTTAGTTACGATGGCAACATCAATACAAGTTGTCTGTGAAGTAAGGTGCACTCAAGCAGTTTCCGTGGTGTGGCGGTTGTCACGTCTGCCTAACACGCAGAAGGTCCCCGGTTCGATCCCGGGCGGAAACACTTTTTCATCACATTAAGCAAGACTTACTAACATGCATCTGCTACCATCTGTACCCGAAACCTCCGTAATTGCCTTCATGCGTCGGACCAGAGTGTCAATTGCTCACATCAAATAAGAAATTCATTTGACATTGGCGGCGAGCTTTTTGCGCTGACTCAGCCACTGACGTGCGATCAGTTTGCACGAAACGCTAGGGCTCGTCCGGGATTTGAACCCGGGACCTCCTGCACCCTAAGCAGGAATCATACCCCTAGACCAACGAGCCCTGTGACACGTCGAATGCCAGTTATTCCAGTCCCTCGATGTCTTCCAGGGTGCTCTGGAAGTCTCGTTTAGGCTGGCGGGATGGGGGCGGCGCGAATTGCAGCGGTCGGCGGCCTTCCTGGGCTATTGGTACCATCATGTAGAGCTGCCCCTGGGCTCGCACTGCCTGCTGCTGAGAAAGTGATTGCTTTTGCTGATATGACTTGCAATAACGACTGCGCGAAACGCCGCTATCTCGTTAGGGGCGCTACGGCAGACACCCTCTCGAGAACCCCGAATACTTGTTGAGCCCTCGGCTGCGATGGGTTCCAGGCTGACAAAAGAACTGTCGTGTGTGCATTCGCGGATGAGAGAAAGGCTGAGGCAAGTTCGAGTGAACAAGGATGGACTCCTCGGCTCCGTCGTTTCCGTAGTGTAGCGGTTATCACGTCTGCTTCACACGCAGAAGGTCCCCGGTTCTATCCCGGGCGGGAACAGTATTTTCCTGCCTATGTCGTATTGTACCTCAGTGAGCCTCGTCGTGTGTGCATCTGCTGCATGTCCCTTCGTTTTGCAAGTACCACATTTATTGAATTTTTTAGTTACAATGGCAACATCAATACAAGTTGTCTGTGAAGTAAGGAGCACTCAAGCAGTTTCCGTGGTGTAGCGGTTATCACGTCTGCCTAACACGCAGAAGGTCCCCGGTTCGATCCCGGGCGGAAACACTTTTTCATCACTTTAAGCAAGACTTACTAACATGCATCTGCTACCATCTGTACCCGAAACCTTCGTAATTGCCTTCATGCGTCGGACCAGAGTGTCAATTCCTCACATCAAATAAGAAATTCATTTGACATTGGCGGCGAGCTTTTTGCGCTGACTCAGCCACTGACGTGCGATCAGTTTGCACGAAACGCTAGGGCTCGTCCGGGATTTGAACCCGGGACCTCCTGCACCCTAAGCAGGAATCATACCCCTAGACCAACGAGCCCTGTGACACGTCGAATGCCAGTTATTCCAGTCCCTCGATGTCTTCCAGGGTGCTCTGGAAGTCTCGTTTAGGCTGTCGGGATGGGGGCGGCGCGAATTCCAGCGGTCGGCGGCCTTCCTGGGCTATTGGTACCATCATGTAGAGCTGCCCCTGGGCTCGCACTGCCTGCTGCTGAGAAAGTGATTGCTTTTGCTGATATGACTTGCAATAACGACTGCGCGAAACGCCGCTATCTCGTTAGGGGCGCTACGGCAGACACCCTCTCGAGAACCCCGAATACTTGTTGAGCCCTCGGCTGCGATGGGTTCCAGGCTGACAAAAGAACTGTCGTGTGTGCATTCGCGGATGAGAGAAAGGCTGAGGCAAGTTCGAGTGAACAAGGATGGACTCCTCGGCTCCGTCGTTTCCGTAGTGTAGCGGTTATCACGTCTGCTTCACACGCAGAAGGTCCCCGGTTCTATCCCGGGCGGGAACAGTATTTTTTTGCCTATGTCGTATTGTACTCCAGTGAGCCTCGTCGTGTGTGCATCTGCTGCATGTCCCTTCGTTTTGCAAGTACCACATTTATTGAATTTTTTAGTTACGATGGCAACATCAATACAAGTTGTCTGTGAAGTAAGGTGCACTCAAGCAGTTTCCGTGGTGTGGCGGTTGTCACGTCTGCCTAACACGCAGAAGGTCCCCGGTTCGATCCCGGGCGGAAACACTTTTTCATCACATTAAGCAAGACTTACTAACATGCATCTGCTACCATCTGTACCCGAAACCTCCGTAATTGCCTTCATGCGTCGGACCAGAGTGTCAATTGCTCACATCAAATAAGAAATACATTTGACATTGGCGGCGAGCTTTTTGCGCTGACTCAGCCACTGACGTGTGATCAGTTTGCACAAAACGCTAGGGCTCGTCCAGGATTTGAACCCGGGACCTCCTGCACCCTAAGCAGGAATCATACCCCTAGACCAACGAGCTTGTGGCACGGCGAATGCCAGTTATTCCAGTCCCTCGATGTCTTCCAGGGTGCTCTGGAAGTCTCGTTTAGGCTGGCGGGATGGGGGCGGCGCGAATTCCCGCGGTCGGCGGCCTTCCTGGGCTATTGGTACCTTCATGTAGAGCTGCCCCTGGGCTCGCACTGCCTGCTGCTGAGAAAGTGATTGCTTTTGCTGATATGACTTGCAATAACGACTGCGCGAAACGCCGCTATCTCGTTAGGGGCGCTACGGCAGACACCCTCTCGAGAACCCCGAAGACTTCTTGAGCCCTCGGCTGCGATGGGTTCCAGGCTGACAAAAGAACTGCCGTGTGTGCATTCGCGGATGAGAGAAAGGCTGAGGCAAGTTCGAGTGAACAAGGATGGACTCCTCGGCTCCGTCGTTTCCGTAGTGTAGCGGTTATCACGTCTGCTTCACACGCAGAAGGTCCCCGGTTCTATCCCGGGCGGGAACAGTATTTTCCTGCCTATGTCGTATTGTGCCTCAGTGAGCCTCGTCGTGTGTGCATCTGCTGCATGTCCCTTCGTTTTGCAAGTACCACATTTATTGAATTTTTTAGTTACAATGGCAACATCACTACAAGTTGTCTGTGAAGTAAGGAGCACTCAAGCAGTTTCCGTGGTGTAGCGGTTATCACGTCTGCCTAACACGCAGAAGGTCCCCGGTTCGATCCCGGGCGGAAACACTTTTTCATCACTTTAAGCAAGACTTACTAACATGCATCTGCTACCATCTGTACCCGAAACCTTCGTAATTGCTTTCATGCGTCGGACCAGAGTGTCAATTCCTCACATCAAATAAGAAATTCATTTGACATTGGCGGCGAGCTTTTTGCGCTGACTCAGCCACTGACGTGCGATCAGTTTGCACGAAACGCTAGGGCTCGTCCGGGATTTGAACCCGGGACCTCCTGCACCCTAAGCAGGAATCATACCCCTAGACCAACGAGCCCTGTGACACGTCGAATGCCAGTTATTCCAGTCCCTCGATGTCTTCCAGGGTGCTCTGGAAGTCTCGTTTAGGCTGGCGGGATGGGGGCGGCGCGAATTCCCGCGGTCGGCGGCCTTCCTGGGCTATTGGCACCATCATGTAGAGCTGCCCCTGGGCTCGCACTGCCTGCTGCTGAGTAAGTGATTGCTTTTGCTGATATGACTTGCAATAACGACTGCGCGAAACGCCGCTATCTCGTTAGGGGCGCTACGGCAGACACCCTCTCGAGAACCCCGAATACTTATTGAGCCCTCGGCTGCGATGGGTTCCAGGCTGACAAAAGAACTGTCGTGTGTGCATTCGCGGATGAGAGAAAGGCTGAGGCAAGTTCGAGTGAACAAGGATGGACTCCTCGGCTCCGTCGTTTCCGTAGTGTAGCGGTTATCACGTCTGCTTCACACGCAGAAGTTCCCCGGTTCTATCCCGGGCGGGAACAGTATTTTCCTGCCTATGTCGTATTGTACCTCAGTGAGCCTCGTCGTGTGTGCATCTGCTGCATGTCCCTTCGTTTTGCAAGTACCACATTTATTGAATTTTTTAGTTACAATGGCAACATCACTACAAGTTGTCTGTGAAGTAAGGAGCACTCAAGCAGTTTCCGTGGTGTAGCGGTTATCACGTCTGCCTAACACGCAGAAGGTCCCCGGTTCGATCCCGGGCGGAAACACTTTTTCATCACTTTAAGCAAGACTTACTAACATGCATCTGCTACCATCTGTACCCGAAACCTTCGTAATTGCCTTCATGCGTCGGACCAGAGTGTCAATTCCTCACATCAAATAAGAAATTCATTTGACATTGGCGGCGAGCTTTTTGCGCTGACTCAGCCACTGACGTGCGATCAGTTTGCACGAAACGCTAGGGCTCGTCCGGGATTTGAACCCGGGACCTCCTGCACCCTAAGCAGGAATCATACCCCTAGACCAACGAGCCCTGTGACACGTCGAATGCCAGTTATTCCAGTCCCTCGATGTCTTCCAGGGTGCTCTGGAAGTCTCGTTTAGGCTGTCGGGATGGGGGCGGCGCGAATTCCAGCGGTCGGCGGCCTTCCTGGGCTATTGGTACCATCATGTAGAGCTGCCCCTGGGCTCGCACTGCCTGCTGCTGAGAAAGTGATTGCTTTTGCTGATATGACTTGCAATAACGACTGCGCGAAACGCCGCTATCTCGTTAGGGGCGCTACGGCAGACACCCTCTCGAGAACCCCGAATACTTGTTGAGCCCTCGGCTGCGATGGGTTCCAGGCTGACAAAAGAACTGTCGTGTGTGCATTCGCGGATGAGAGAAAGGCTGAGGCAAGTTCGAGTGAACAAGGATGGACTCCTCGGCTCCGTCGTTTCCGTAGTGTAGCGGTTATCACGTCTGCTTCACACGCAGAAGGTCCCCGGTTCTATCCCGGGCGGGAACAGTATTTTTTTGCCTATGTCGTATTGTACTCCAGTGAGCCTCGTCGTGTGTGCATCTGCTGCATGTCCCTTCGTTTTGCAAGTACCACATTTATTGAATTTTTTAGTTACGATGGCAACATCAATACAAGTTGTCTGTGAAGTAAGGTGCACTCAAGCAGTTTCCGTGGTGTGGCGGTTGTCACGTCTGCCTAACACGCAGAAGGTCCCCGGTTCGATCCCGGGCGGAAACACTTTTTCATCACATTAAGCAAGACTTACTAACATGCATCTGCTACCATCTGTACCCGAAACCTCCGTAATTGCCTTCATGCGTCGGACCAGAGTGTCAATTGCTCACATCAAATAAGAAATTCATTTGACATTGGCGGCGAGCTTTTTGCGCTGACTCAGCCACTGACGTGTGATCAGTTTGCACAAAACGCTAGGGCTCGTCCAGGATTTGAACCCGGGACCACCTGCACCCTAAGCAGGAATCATACCCCTAGACCAACGAGCTTGTGGCACGGCGAATGCCAGTTATTCCAGTCCCTCGATGTCTTCCAGGGTGCTCTGGAAGTCTCGTTTAGGCTGGCGGGATGGGGGCGGCGCGAATTCCCGCGGTCGGCGGCCTTCCTGGGCTATTGGTACCTTCATGTAGAGCTGCCCCTGGGCTCGCACTGCCTGCTGCTGAGAAAGTGATTGCTTTTGCTGATATGACTTGCAATAACGACTGCGCGAAACGCCGCTATCTCGTTAGGGGCGCTACGGCAGACACCCTCTCGAGAACCCCGAAGACTTCTTGAGCCCTCGGCTGCGATGGGTTCCAGGCTGACAAAAGAACTGCCGTGTGTGCATTCGCGGATGAGAGAAAGGCTGAGGCAAGTTCGAGTGAACAAGGATGGACTCCTCGGCTCCGTCGTTTCCGTGGTGTAGCGGTTATCACGTCTGCTTCACACGCAGAAGGTCCCCGGTTCTATCCCGGGCGGGAACAGTATTTTCCTGCCTATGTCGTATTGTGCCTCAGTGAGCCTCGTCGTGTGTGCATCTGCTGCATGTCCCTTCGTTTTGCAAGTACCACATTTATTGAATTTTTTAGTTACAATGGCAACATCACTACAAGTTGTCTGTGAAGTAAGGAGCACTCAAGCAGTTTCCGTGGTGTAGCGGTTATCACGTCTGCCTAACACGCAGAAGGTCCCCGGTTCGATCCCGGGCGGAAACACTTTTTCATCACTTTAAGCAAGACTTACTAACATGCATCTGCTACCATCTGTACCCGAAACCTTCGTAATTGCTTTCATGCGTCGGACCAGAGTGTCAATTCCTCACATCAAATAAGAAATTCATTTGACATTGGCGGCGAGCTTTTTGCGCTGACTCAGCCACTGACGTGCGATCAGTTTGCACGAAACGCTAGGGCTCGTCCGGGATTTGAACCCGGGACCTCCTGCACCCTAAGCAGGAATCATACCCCTAGACCAACGAGCCCTGTGACACGTCGAATGCCAGTTATTCCAGTCCCTCGATGTCTTCCAGGGTGCTCTGGAAGTCTCGTTTAGGCTGGCGGGATGGGGGCGGCGCGAATTCCCGCGGTCGGCGGCCTTCCTGGGCTATTGGCACCATCATGTAGAGCTGCCCCTGGGCTCGCACTGCCTGCTGCTGAGTAAGTGATTGCTTTTGCTGATATGACTTGCAATAACGACTGCGCGAAACGCCGCTATCTCGTTAGGGGCGCTACGGCAGACACCCTCTCGAGAACCCCGAATACTTGTTGAGCCCTCGGCTGCGATGGGTTCCAGGCTGACAAAAGAACTGTCGTGTGTGCATTCGCGGATGAGAGAAAGGCTGAGGCAAGTTCGAGTGAACAAGGATGGACTCCTCGGCTCCGTCGTTTCCGTAGTGTAGCGGTTATCACGTCTGCTTCACACGCAGAAGGTCCCCGGTTCTATCCCGGGCGGGAACAGTATTTTTTTGCCTATGTCGTATTGTACTCCAGTGAGCCTCGTCGTGTGTGCATCTGCTGCATGTCCCTTCGTTTTGCAAGTACCACATTTATTGAATTTTTTAGTTACGATGGCAACATCAATACAAGTTGTCTGTGAAGTAAGGTGCACTCAAGCAGTTTCCGTGGTGTGGCGGTTGTCACGTCTGCCTAACACGCAGAAGGTCCCCGGTTCGATCCCGGGCGGAAACACTTTTTCATCACATTAAGCAAGACTTACTAACATGCATCTGCTACCATCTGTACCCGAAACCTCCGTAATTGCCTTCATGCGTCGGACCAGAGTGTCAATTGCTCACATCAAATAAGAAATTCATTTGACATTGGCGGCGAGCTTTTTGCGCTGACTCAGCCACTGACGTGTGATCAGTTTGCACAAAACGCTAGGGCTCGTCCAGGATTTGAACCCGGGACCACCTGTACCCTAAGCAGGAATCATACCCCTAGACCAACGAGCTTGTGGCACGGCGAATGCCAGTTATTCCAGTCCCTCGATGTCTTCCAGGGTGCTCTGGAAGTCTCGTTTAGGCTGGCGGGATGGGGGCGGCGCGAATTCCCGCGGTCGGCGGCCTTCCTGGGCTATTGGTACCTTCATGTAGAGCTGCCCCTGGGCTCGCACTGCCTGCTGCTGAGAAAGTGATTGCTTTTGCTGATATGACTTGCAATAACGACTGCGCGAAACGCCGCTATCTCGTTAGGGGCGCTACGGCAGACACCCTCTCGAGAACCCCGAATACTTGTTGAGCCCTCGGCTGCGATGGGTTCCAGGCTGACAAAAGAACTGTCGTGTGTGCATTCGCGGATGAGAGAAAGGCTGAGGCAAGTTCGAGTGAACAAGGATGGACTCCTCGGCTCCGTCGTTTCCGTAGTGTAGCGGTTATCACGTCTGCTTCACACGCAGAAAGTCCCCGGTTCTATCCCGGGCGGGAACAGTATTTTCCTGCCTATGTCGTATTGTACCTCAGTGAGCCTCGTCGTGTGTGCATCTGCTGCATGTCCCTTCGTTTTGCAAGTACCACATTTATTGAATTTTTTAGTTACAATGGCAACATCAATACAAGTTGTCTGTGAAGTAAGGAGCACTCAAGCAGTTTCCGTGGTGTAGCGGTTATCACGTCTGCCTAACACGCAGAAGGTCCCCGGTTCGATCCCGGGCGGAAACACTTTTTCATCACTTTAAGCAAGACTTACTAACATGCATCTGCTACCATCTGTACCCGAAACCTTCGTAATTGCCTTCATGCGTCGGACCAGAGTGTCAATTCCTCACATCAAATAAGAAATTCATTTGACATTGGCGGCGAGCTTTTTGCGCTGACTCAGCCACTGACGTGCGATCAGTTTGCACGAAACGCTAGGGCTCGTCCGGGATTTGAACCCGGGACCTCCTGCACCCTAAGCAGGAATCATACCCCTAGACCAACGAGCCCTGTGACACGTCGAATGCCAGTTATTCCAGTCCCTCGATGTCTTCCAGGGTGCTCTGGAAGTCTCGTTTAGGCTGTCGGGATGGGGGCGGCGCGAATTCCAGCGGTCGGCGGCCTTCCTGGGCTATTGGTACCATCATGTAGAGCTGCCCCTGGGCTCGCACTGCCTGCTGCTGAGAAAGTGATTGCTTTTGCTGATATGACTTGCAATAACGACTGCGCGAAACGCCGCTATCTCGTTAGGGGCGCTACGGCAGACACCCTCTCGAGAACCCCGAATACTTGTTGAGCCCTCGGCTGCGATGGGTTCCAGGCTGACAAAAGAACTGTCGTGTGTGCATTCGCGGATGAGAGAAAGGCTGAGGCAAGTTCGAGTGAACAAGGATGGACTCCTCGGCTCCGTCGTTTCCGTAGTGTAGCGGTTATCACGTCTGCTTCACACGCAGAAGGTCCCCGGTTCTATCCCGGGCGGGAACAGTATTTTTTTGCCTATGTCGTATTGTACTCCAGTGAGCCTCGTCGTGTGTGCATCTGCTGCATGTCCCTTCGTTTTGCAAGTACCACATTTATTGAATTTTTTAGTTACGATGGCAACATCAATACAAGTTGTCTGTGAAGTAAGGTGCACTCAAGCAGTTTCCGTGGTGTGGCGGTTGTCACGTCTGCCTAACACGCAGAAGGTCCCCGGTTCGATCCCGGGCGGAAACACTTTTTCATCACATTAAGCAAGACTTACTAACATGCATCTGCTACCATCTGTACCCGAAACCTCCGTAATTGCCTTCATGCGTCGGACCAGAGTGTCAATTGCTCACATCAAATAAGAAATTCATTTGACATTGGCGGCGAGCTTTTTGCGCTGACTCAGCCACTGACGTGTGATCAGTTTGCACAAAACGCTAGGGCTCGTCCAGGATTTGAACCCGGGACCACCTGCACCCTAAGCAGGAATCATACCCCTAGACCAACGAGCTTGTGGCACGGCGAATGCCAGTTATTCCAGTCCCTCGATGTCTTCCAGGGTGCTCTGGAAGTCTCGTTTAGGCTGGCGGGATGGGGGCGGCGCGAATTCCCGCGGTCGGCGGCCTTCCTGGGCTATTGGTACCTTCATGTAGAGCTGCCCCTGGGCTCGCACTGCCTGCTGCTGAGAAAGTGATTGCTTTTGCTGATATGACTTGCAATAACGACTGCGCGAAACGCCGCTATCTCGTTAGGGGCGCTACGGCAGACACCCTCTCGAGAACCCCGAATACTTGTTGAGCCCTCGGCTGCGATGGGTTCCAGGCTGACAAAAGAACTGTCGTGTGTGCATTCGCGGATGAGAGAAAGGCTGAGGCAAGTTCGAGTGAACAAGGATGGACTCCTCGGCTCCGTCGTTTCCGTAGTGTAGCGGTTATCACGTCTGCTTCACACGCAGAAGGTCCCCGGTTCTATCCCGGGCGGGAACAGTATTTTTTTGCCTATGTCGTATTGTACTCCAGTGAGCCTCGTCGTGTGTGCATCTGCTGCATGTCCCTTCGTTTTGCAAGTACCACATTTATTGAATTTTTTAGTTACGATGGCAACATCAATACAAGTTGTCTGTGAAGTAAGGTGCACTCAAGCAGTTTCCGTGGTGTGGCGGTTGTCACGTCTGCCTAACACGCAGAAGGTCCCCGGTTCGATCCCGGGCGGAAACACATTTTCATCACATTAAGCAAGACTTACTAACATGCATCTGCTACCATCTGTACCCGAAACCTCCGTAATTGCCTTCATGCGTCGGACCAGAGTGTCAATTGCTCACATCAAATAAGAAATTCATTTGACATTGGCGGCGAGCTTTTTGCGCTGACTCAGCCACTGACGTGTGATCAGTTTGCACAAAACGCTAGGGCTCGTCCAGGATTTCAACCCGGGACCACCTGCACCCTAAGCAGGAATCATACCCCTAGACCAACGAGCTTGTGGCACGGCGAATGCCAGTTATTCCAGTCCCTCGATGTCTTCCAGGGTGCTCTGGAAGTCTCGTTTAGGCTGGCGGGATGGGGGCGGCGCGAATTCCCGCGGTCGGCGGCCTTCCTGGGCTATTGGTACCTTCATGTAGAGCTGCCCCTGGGCTCGCACTGCCTGCTGCTGAGAAAGTGATTGCTTTTGCTGATATGACTTGCAATAACGACTGCGCGAAACGCCGCTATCTCGTTAGGGGCGCTATGGCAGACACCCTCTCGAGAACCCCGAAGACTTCTTGAGCCCTCGGCTGCGATGGGTTCCAGGCTGACAAAAGAACTGCCGTGTGTGCATTCGCGGATGAGAGAAAGGCTGAGGCAAGTTCGAGTGAACAAGGATGGACTCCTCGGCTCCGTCGTTTCCGTAGTGTAGCGGTTATCACGTCTGCTTCACACGCAGAAGGTCCCCGGTTCTATCCCGGGCGGGAACAGTATTTTCCTGCCTATGTCGTATTGTACCTCAGTGAGCCTCGTCGTGTGTGCATCTGCTGCATGTCCCTTCGTTTTGCAAGTACCACATTTATTGAATTTTTTAGTTACAATGGCAACATCACTACAAGTTGTCTGTGAAGTAAGGAGCACTCAAGCAGTTTCCGTGGTGTAGCGGTTATCACGTCTGCCTAACACGCAGAAGGTCCCCGGTTCGATCCCGGGCGGAAACACTTTTTCATCACTTTAAGCAAGACTTACTAACATGCATCTGCTACCATCTGTACCCGAAACCTTCGTAATTGCCTTCATGCGTCGGACCAGAGTGTCAATTCCTCACATCAAATAAGAAATTCATTTGACATTGGCGGCGAGCTTTTTGCGCTGACTCAGCCACTGACGTGCGATCAGTTTGCACGAAACGCTAGGGCTCGTCCGGGATTTGAACCCGGGACCTCCTGCACCCTAAGCAGGAATCATACCCCTAGACCAACGAGCCCTGTGACACGTCGAATGCCAGTTATTCCAGTCCCTCGATGTCTTCCAGGGTGCTCTGGAAGTCTCGTTTAGGCTGGCGGGATGGGGGCGGCGCGAATTCCAGCGGTCGGCGGCCTTCCTGGGCTATTGGTACCATCATGTAGAGCTGCCCCTGGGCTCGCACTGCCTGCTGCTGAGTAAGTGATTGCTTTTGCTGATATGACTTGCAATAACGACTGCGCGAAACGCCGCTATCTCGTTAGGGGCGCTACGGCAGACACCCTCTCGAGAACCCCGAATACTTGTTGAGCCCTCGGCTGCGATGGGTTCCAGGCTGACAAAAGAACTGCCGTGTGTGCATTCGCGGATGAGAGAAAGGCTGAGGCAAGTTCGAGTGAACAAGGATGGACTCCTCGGCTCCGTCGTTTCCGTAGTGTAGCGGTTATCACGTCTGCTTCACACGCAGAAGGTCCCCGGTTCTATCCCGGGCGGGAACAGTATTTTCCTGCCTATGTCGTATTGTACCTCAGTGAGCCTCGTCGTGTGTGCATCTGCTGCATGTCCCTTCGTTTTGCAAGTACCACATTTATTGAATTTTTTAGTTACAATGGCAACATCACTACAAGTTGTCTGTGAAGTAAGGAGCACTCAAGCAGTTTCCGTGGTGTAGCGGTTATCACGTCTGCCTAACACGCAGAAGGTCCCCGGTTCGATCCCGGGCGGAAACACTTTTTCATCACTTTAAGCAAGACTTACTAACATGCATCTGCTACCATCTGTACCCGAAACCTTCGTAATTGCCTTCATGCGTCGGACCAGAGTGTCAATTCCTCACATCAAATAAGAAATTCATTTGACATTGGCGGCGAGCTTTTTGCGCTGACTCAGCCACTGACGTGCGATCAGTTTGCACGAAACCCTAGGGCTCGTCCGGGATTTGAACCCGGGACCTCCTGCACCCTAAGCAGGAATCATACCCCTAGACCAACGAGCCCTGTGACACGTCGAATGCCAGTTATTCCAGTCCCTCGATGTCTTCCAGGGTGCTCTGGAAGTCTCGTTTAGGCTGGCGGGATGGGGGCGGCGCGAATTCCAGCGGTCGGCGGCCTTCCTGGGCTATTGGTACCATCATGTAGAGCTGCCCCTGGGCTCGCACTGCCTGCTGCTGAGTAAGTGATTGCTTTTGCTGATATGACTTGCAATAACGACTGCGCGAAACGCCGCTATCTCGTTAGGGGCGCTACGGCAGACACCCTCTCGAGAACCCCGAATACTTGTTGAGCCCTCGGCTGCGATGGGTTCCAGGCTGACAAAAGAACTGTCGTGTGTGCATTCGCGGATGAGAGAAAGGCTGAGGCAAGTTCGAGTGAACAAGGATGGACTCCTCGGCTCCGTCGTTTCCGTAGTGTAGCGGTTATCACGTCTGCTTCACACGCAGAAGGTCCCCGGTTCTATCCCGGGCGGGAACAGTATTTTCCTGCCTATGTCGTATTGTACCTCAGTGAGCCTCGTCGTGTGTGCATCTGCTGCATGTCCCTTCGTTTTGCAAGTACCACATTTATTGAATTTTTTAGTTACAATGGCAACATCACTACAAGTTGTCTGTGAAGTAAGGAGCACTCAAGCAGTTTCCGTGGTGTAGCGGTTATCACGTCTGCCTAACACGCAGAAGGTCCCCGGTTCGATCCCGGGCGGAAACACTTTTTCATCACTTTAAGCAAGACTTACTAACATGCATCTGCTACCATCTGTACCCGAAACCTTCGTAATTGCCTTCATGCGTCGGACCAGAGTGTCAATTCCTCACATCAAATAAGAAATTCATTTGACATTGGCGGCGAGCTTTTTGCGCTGACTCAGCCACTGACGTGCGATCAGTTTGCCACGAAACGCTAGGGCTCGTCCGGGATTTGAACCCGGGACCTCCTGCACCCTAAGCAGGAATCATACCCCTAGACCAACGAGCCCTGTGACACGTCGAATGCCAGTTATTCCAGTCCCTCGATGTCTTCCAGGGTGCTCTGGAAGTCTCGTTTAGGCTGGCGGGATGGGGGCGGCGCGAATTCCCGCGGTCGGCGGCCTTCCTGGGCTATTGGTACCATCATGTAGAGCTGCCCCTGGGCTCGCACTGCCTGCTGCTGAGAAAGTGATTGCTTTTGCTGATATGACTTGCAATAACGACTGCGCGAAACGCCGCTATCTCGTTAGGGGCGCTACGGCAGACACCCTCTCGAGAACCCCGAATACTTGTTGAGCCCTCGGCTGCGATGGGTTCCAGGCTGACAAAAGAACTGTCGTGTGTGCATTCGCGGATGAGAGAAAGGCTGAGGCAAGTTCGAGTGAACAAGGATGGACTCCTCGGCTCCGTCGTTTCCGTAGTGTAGCGGTTATCACGTCTGCTTCACACGCAGAAGGTCCCCGGTTCTATCCCGGGCGGGAACAGTATTTTTTTGCCTATGTCGTATTGTACTCCAGTGAGCCTCGTCGTGTGTGCATCTGCTGCATGTCCCTTCGTTTTGCAAGTACCACATTTATTGAATTTTTTAGTTACGATGGCAACATCAATACAAGTTGTCTGTGAAGTAAGGAGCACTCAAGCAGTTTCCGTGGTGTGGCGGTTGTCACGTCTGCCTAACACGCAGAAGGTCCCCGGTTCGATCCCGGGCGGAAACAATTTTTCATCACATTAAGCAAGACTTACTAACATGCATCTGCTACCATCTGTACCCGAAACCTCCGTAATTGCCTTCATGCGTCGGACCAGAGTGTCAATTGCTCACATCAAATAAGAAATTCATCTGACATTGGCGGCGAGCTTTTTGCGCTGACTCAGCCACTGACGTGTGATCAGTTTGCACAAAACGCTAGGGCTCGTCCAGGATTTGAACCCGGGACCACCTGCACCCTAAGCAGGAATCATACCCCTAGACCAACGAGCTTGTGGCACGGCGAATGCCAGTTATTCCAGTCCCTCGATGTCTTCCAGGGTGCTCTGGAAGTCTCGTTTAGGCTGGCGGGATGGGGGCGGCGCGAATTCCCGCGGTCGGCGGCCTTCCTGGGCTATTGGTACCATCATGTAGAGCTGCCCCTGGGCTCGCACTGCCTGCTGCTGAGAAAGTGATTGCTTTTGCTGATATGACTTGCAATAACGACTGCGCGAAACGCCGCTATCTCGTTAGGGGCGCTACGGCAGACACCCTCTCGAGAACCCCGAAGACTTCTTGAGCCCTCGGCTGCGATGGGTTCCAGGCTGACAAAAGAACTGTCGTGTGTGCATTCGCGGATGAGAGAAAGGCTGAGGCAAGTTCGAGTGAACAAGGATGGACTCCTCGGCTCCGTCGTTTCAGTAGTGTAGCGGTTATCACGTCTGCTTCACACGCAGAAGGTCCCCAGTTCTATCCCGGGCGGGAACAGTATTTTTTTGCCTATGTCGTATTGTACTCCAGTGAGCCTCGTCGTGTGTGCATCTGCTGCATGTCCCTTCGTTTTGCAAGTACCACATTTATTGAATTTTTTAGTTACGATGGCAACATCAATACAAGTTGTCTGTGAAGTAAGGAGCACTCAAGCAGTTTCCGTGGTGTGGCGGTTGTCACGTCTGCCTAACACGCAGAAGGTCCCCGGTTCGATCCCGGGCGGAAACAATTTTTCATCACATTAAGCAAGACTTACTAACATGCATCTGCTACCATCTGTACCCGAAACCTCCGTAATTGCCTTCATGCGTCGGACCAGAGTGTCAATTGCTCACATCAAATAAGAAATTCATTTGACATTGGCGGCGAGCTTTTTGCGCTGACTCAGCCACTGACGTGTGATCAGTTTGCACAAAACGCTAGGGCTCGTCCAGGATTTGAACCCGGGACCTCCTGCACCCTAAGCAGGAATCATACCCCTAGACCAACGAGCTTGTGGCACGGCGAATGCCAGTTATTCCAGTCCCTCGATGTCTTCCAGGGTGCTCTGGAAGTCTCGTTTAGGCTGGCGGGATGGGGGCGGCGCGAATTCCCGCGGTCGGCGGCCTTCCTGGGCTATTGGTACCATCATGTAGAGCTGCCCCTGGGCTCGCACTGCCTGCTGCTGAGAAAGTGATTGCTTTTGCTGATATGACTTGCAATAACGACTGCGCGAAACGCCGCTATCTCGTTAGGGGCGCTACGGCAGACACCCTCTCGAGAACCCCGAATACTTGTTGAGCCCTCGGCTGCGATGGGTTCCAGGCTGACAAAAGAACTGTCGTGTGTGCATTCGCGGATGAGAGAAAGGCTGAGGCAAGTTCGAGTGAACAAGGATGGACTCCTCGGCTCCGTCGTTTCCGTAGTGTAGCGGTTATCACGTCTGCTTCACACGCAGAAGGTCCCCGGTTTTATCCCGGGCGGGAACAGTATTTTCCTGCCTATGTCGTATTGTACCTCAGTGAGCCTCGTCGTGTGTGCATCTGCTGCATGTCCCTTCGTTTTGCAAGTACCACATTTATTGAATTTTTTAGTTACAATGGCAACATCACTACAAGTTGTCTGTGAAGTAAGGAGCACTCAAGCAGTTTCCGTGGTGTAGCGGTTATCACGTCTGCCTAACACGCAGAAGGTCCCCGGTTCGATCCCGGGCGGAAACACTTTTTCATCACTTTAAGCAAGACTTACTAACATGCATCTGCTACCATCTGTACCCGAAACCTTCGTAATTGCCTTCATGCGTCGGACCGGAGTGTCAATTCCTCACATCAAATAAGAAATTCATTTGACATTGGCGGCGAGCTTTTTGCGCTGACTCAGCCACTGACGTGCGATCAGTTTGCACGAAACGCTAGGGCTCGTCCGGGATTTGAACCCGGGACCTCCTGCACCCTAAGCAGGAATCATACCCCTAGACCAACGAGCCCTGTGACACGTCGAATGCCAGTTATTCCAGTCCCTCGATGTCTTCCAGGGTGCTCTGGAAGTCTCGTTTAGGCTGGCGGGATGGGGGCGGCGCGAATTCCCGCGGTCGGCGGCCTTCCTGGGCTATTGGTACCATCATGTAGAGCTGCCCCTGGGCTCGCACTGCCTGCTGCTGAGAAAGTGATTGCTTTTGCTGATATGACTTGCAATAACGACTGCGCGAAACGCCGCTATCTCGTTAGGGGCGCTACGGCAGACATCCTCTCGAGAACCCCGAATACTTGTTGAGCCCTCGGCTGCAATGGGTTCCAGGCTGACAAAAGAACTGTCGTGTGTGCATTCGCGGATGAGAGAAAGGCTGAGGCAAGTTCGAGTGAACAAGGATGGACTCCTCGGCTCCGTCGTTTCCGTAGTGTAGCGGTTATCACGTCTGCTTCACACGCAGAAGGTCCCCGGTTCTATCCCGGGCGGGAACAGTATTTTTTTGGCTATGTCGTATTGTACTCCAGTGAGCCTCGTCGTGTGTGCATCTGCTGCATGTCCCTTCGTTTTGCAAGTACCACATTTATTGAATTTTTTAGTTACGATGGCAACATCAATACAAGTTGTCTGTGAAGTAAGGTGCACTCAAGCAGTTTCCGTGGTGTGGCGGTTGTCACGTCTGCCTAACACGCAGAAGGTCCCCGGTTCGATCCCGGGCGGAAACACTTTTTCATCACATTAAGCAAGACTTACTAACATGCATCTGCTACCATCTGTACCCGAAACCTCCGTAATTGCCTTCATGCGTCGGACCAGAGTGTCAATTGCTCACATCAAATAAGAAATTCATTTGACATTGGCGGCGAGCTTTTTGCGCTGACTCAGCCACTGACGTGTGATCAGTTTGCACAAAACGCTAGGGCTCGTCCAGGATTTGAACCCGGGACCTCCTGCACCCTAAGCAGGAATCATACCCCTAGACCAACGAGCTTGTGGCACGGCGAATGCCAGTTATTCCAGTCCCTCGATGTCTTCCAGGGTGCTCTGGAAGTCTCGTTTAGGCTGGCGGGATGGGGGCGGCGCGAATTCCCGCGGTCGGCGGCCTTCCTGGGCTATTGGTACCTTCATGTAGAGCTGCCCCTGGGCTCGCACTGCCTGCTGCTGAGAAAGTGATTGCTTTTGCTGATATGACTTGCAATAACGACTGCGCGAAACGCCGCTATCTCGTTAGGGGCGCTACGGCAGACACCCTCTCGAGAACCCCGAAGACTTCTTGAGCCCTCGGCTGCGATGGGTTCCAGGCTGACAAAAGAACTGTCGTGTGTGCATTCGCGGATGAGAGAAAGGCTGAGGCAAGTTCGAGTGAACAAGGATGGACTCCTCGGCTCCGTCGTTTCCGTAGTGTAGCGGTTATCACGTCTGCTTCACACGCAGAAGGTCCCCGGTTCTATCCCGGGCGGGAACAGTATTTTCCTGCCTATGTCGTATTGTACCTCAGTGAGCCTCGTCGTGTGTGCATCTGCTGCATGTCCCTTCGTTTTGCAAGTACCACATTTATTGAATTTTTTAGTTACAATGGCAACATCAATACAAGTTGTCTGTGAAGTAAGGAGCACTCAAGCAGTTTCCGTGGTGTAGCGGTTATCACGTCTGCCTAACACGCAGAAGGTCCCCGGTTCGATCCCGGGCGGAAACACTTTTTCATCACTTTAAGCAAGACTTACTAACATGCATCTGCTACCATCTGTACCCGAAACCTTCGTAATTGCCTTCATGCGTCGGACCAGAGTGTCAATTCCTCACATCAAATAAGAAATTCATTTGACATTGGCGGCGAGCTTTTTGCGCTGACTCAGCCACTGACGTGCGATCAGTTTGCACGAAACGCTAGGGCTCGTCCGGGATTTGAACCCGGGACCTCCTGCACCCTAAGCAGGAATCATACCCCTAGACCAACGAGCCCTGTGACACGTCGAATGCCAGTTATTCCAGTCCCTCGATGTCTTCCAGGGTGCTCTGGAAGTCTCGTTTAGGCTGTCGGGATGGGGGCGGCGCGAATTCCAGCGGTCGGCGGCCTTCCTGGGCTATTGGTACCATCATGTAGAGCTGCCCCTGGGCTCGCACTGCCTGCTGCTGAGAAAGTGATTGCTTTTGCTGATATGACTTGCAATAACGACTGCGCGAAACGCCGCTATCTCGTTAGGGGCGCTACGGCAGACACCCTCTCGAGAACCCCGAATACTTGTTGAGCCCTCGGCTGCGATGGGTTCCAGGCTGACAAAAGAACTGTCGTGTGTGCATTCGCGGATGAGAGAAAGGCTGAGGCAAGTTCGAGTGAACAAGGATGGACTCCTCGGCTCCGTCGTTTCCGTAGTGTAGCGGTTATCACGTCTGCTTCACACGCAGAAGGTCCCCGGTTCTATCCCGGGCGGGAACAGTATTTTTTTGCCTATGTCGTATTGTACTCCAGTGAGCCTCGTCGTGTGTGCATCTGCTGCATGTCCCTTCGTTTTGCAAGTACCACATTTATTGAATTTTTTAGTTACGATGGCAACATCAATACAAGTTGTCTGTGAAGTAAGGTGCACTCAAGCAGTTTCCGTGGTGTGGCGGTTGTCACGTCTGCCTAACACGCAGAAGGTCCCCGGTTCGATCCCGGGCGGAAACACTTTTTCATCACATTAAGCAAGACTTACTAACATGCATCTGCTACCATCTGTACCCGAAACCTCCGTAATTGCCTTCATGCGTCGGACCAGAGTGTCAATTGCTCACATCAAATAAGAAATTCATTTGACATTGGCGGCGAGCTTTTTGCGCTGACTCAGCCACTGACGTGTGATCAGTTTGCACAAAACGCTAGGGCTCGTCCAGGATTTGAACCCGGGACCACCTGCACCCTAAGCAGGAATCATACCCCTAGACCAACGAGCTTGTGGCACGGCGAATGCCAGTTATTCCAGTCCCTCGATGTCTTCCAGGGTGCTCTGGAAGTCTCGTTTAGGCTGGCGGGATGGGGGCGGCGCGAATTCCCGCGGTCGGCGGCCTTCCTGGGCTATTGGTACCTTCATGTAGAGCTGCCCCTGGGCTCGCACTGCCTGCTGCTGAGAAAGTGATTGCTTTTGCTGATATGACTTGCAATAACGACTGCGCGAAACGCCGCTATCTCGTTAGGGGCGCTACGGCAGACACCCTCTCGAGAACCCCGAAGACTTCTTGAGCCCTCGGCTGCGATGGGTTCCAGGCTGACAAAAGAACTGCCGTGTGTGCATTCGCGGATGAGAGAAAGGCTGAGGCAAGTTCGAGTGAACAAGGATGGACTCCTCGGCTCCGTCGTTTCCGTAGTGTAGCGGTTATCACGTCTGCTTCACACGCAGAAGGTCCCCGGTTCTATCCCGGGCGGGAACAGTATTTTCCTGCCTATGTCGTATTGTACCTCAGTGAGCCTCGTCGTGTGTGCATCTGCTGCATGTCCCTTCGTTTTGCAAGTACCACATTTATTGAATTTTTTAGTTACAATGGCAACATCACTACAAGTTGTCTGTGAAGTAAGGAGCACTCAAGCAGTTTCCGTGGTGTAGCGGTTATCACGTCTGCCTAACACGCAGAAGGTCCCCGGTTCGATCCCGGGCGGAAACACTTTTTCATCACTTTAAGCAAGACTTACTAACATGCATCTGCTACCATCTGTACCCGAAACCTTCGTAATTGCCTTCATGCGTCGGACCAGAGTGTCAATTCCTCACATCAAATAAGAAATTCATTTGACATTGGCGGCGAGCTTTTTGCGCTGACTCAGCCACTGACGTGCGATCAGTTTGCACGAAACGCTAGGGCTCGTCCGGGATTTGAACCCGGGACCTCCTGCACCCTAAGCAGGAATCATACCCCTAGACCAACGAGCCCTGTGACACGTCGAATGCCAGTTATTCCAGTCCCTCGATGTCTTCCAGGGTGCTCTGGAAGTCTCGTTTAGGCTGTCGGGATGGGGGCGGCGCGAATTCCAGCGGTCGGCGGCCTTCCTGGGCTATTGGTACCATCATGTAGAGCTGCCCCTGGGCTCGCACTGCCTGCTGCTGAGAAAGTGATTGCTTTTGCTGATATGACTTGCAATAACGACTGCGCGAAACGCCGCTATCTCGTTAGGGGCGCTACGGCAGACACCCTCTCGAGAACCCCGAAGACTTCTTGAGCCCTCGGCTGCGATGGGTTCCAGGCTGACAAAAGAACTGTCGTGTGTGCATTCGCGGATGAGAGAAAGGCTGAGGCAAGTTCGAGTGAACAAGGATGGACTCCTCGGCTCCGTCGTTTCCGTAGTGTAGCGGTTATCACGTCTGCTTCACACGCAGAAGGTCCCCGGTTCTATCCCGGGCGGGAACAGTATTTTTTTGCCTATGTCGTATTGTACTCCAGTGAGCCTCGTCGTGTGTGCATCTGCTGCATGTCCCTTCGTTTTGCAAGTACCACATTTATTGAATTTTTTAGTTACGATGGCAACATCAATACAAGTTGTCTGTGAAGTAAGGTGCACTCAAGCAGTTTCCGTGGTGTGGCGGTTGTCACGTCTGCCTAACACGCAGAAGGTCCCCGGTTCGATCCCGGGCGGAAACACTTTTTCATCACATTAAGCAAGACTTACTAACATGCATCTGCTACCATCTGTACCCGAAACCTCCGTAATTGCCTTCATGCGTCGGACCAGAGTGTCAATTGCTCACATCAAATAAGAAATTCATTTGACATTGGCGGCGAGCTTTTTGCGCTGACTCAGCCACTGACGTGTGATCAGTTTGCACAAAACGCTAGGGCTCGTCCAGGATTTGAACCCGGGACCACCTGCACCCTAAGCAGGAATCATACCCCTAGACCAACGAGCTTGTGGCACGGCGAATGCCAGTTATTCCAGTCCCTCGATGTCTTCCAGGGTGCTCTGGAAGTCTCGTTTAGGCTGGCGGGATGGGGGCGGCGCGAATTCCCGCGGTCGGCGGCCTTCCTGGGCTATTGGTACCTTCATGTAGAGCTGCCCCTGGGCTCGCACTGCCTGCTGCTGAGAAAGTGATTGCTTTTGCTGATATGACTTGCAATAACGACTGCGCGAAACGCCGCTATCTCGTTAGGGGCGCTACGGCAGACACCCTCTCGAGAACCCCGAAGACTTCTTGAGCCCTCGGCTGCGATGGGTTCCAGGCTGACAAAAGAACTGCCGTGTGTGCATTCGCGGATGAGAGAAAGGCTGAGGCAAGTTCGAGTGAACAAGGATGGACTCCTCGGCTCCGTCGTTTCCGTAGTGTAGCGGTTATCACGTCTGCTTCACACGCAGAAGGTCCCCGGTTCTATCCCGGGCGGGAACAGTATTTTCCTGCCTATGTCGTATTGTACCTCAGTGAGCCTCGTCGTGTGTGCATCTGCTGCATGTCCCTTCGTTTTGCAAGTACCACATTTATTGAATTTTTTAGTTACAATGGCAACATCACTACAAGTTGTCTGTGAAGTAAGGAGCACTCAAGCAGTTTCCGTGGTGTAGCGGTTATCACGTCTGCCTAACACGCAGAAGGTCCCCGGTTCGATCCCGGGCGGAAACACTTTTTCATCACTTTAAGCAAGACTTACATGCATCTGCTACCATCTGTACCCGAAACCTTCGTAATTGCCTTCATGCGTCGGACCAGAGTGTCAATTCCTCACATCAAATAAGAAATTCATTTGACATTGGCGGCGAGCTTTTTGCGCTGACTCAGCCACTGACGTGCGATCAGTTTGCACGAAACGCTAGGGCTCGTCCGGGATTTGAACCCGGGACCTCCTGCACCCTAAGCAGGAATCATACCCCTAGACCAACGAGCCCTGTGACACGTCGAATGCCAGTTATTCCAGTCCCTCGATGTCTTCCAGGGTGCTCTGGAAGTCTCGTTTAGGCTGTCGGGATGGGGGCGGCGCGAATTCCAGCGGTCGGCGGCCTTCCTGGGCTATTGGTACCATCATGTAGAGCTGCCCCTGGGCTCGCACTGCCTGCTGCTGAGAAAGTGATTGCTTTTGCTGATATGACTTGCAATAACGACTGCGCGAAACGCCGCTATCTCGTTAGGGGCGCTACGGCAGACACCCTCTCGAGAACCCCGAAGACTTCTTGAGCCCTCGGCTGCGATGGGTTCCAGGCTGACAAAAGAACTGTCGTGTGTGCATTCGCGGATGAGAGAAAGGCTGAGGCAAGTTCGAGTGAACAAGGATGGACTCCTCGGCTCCGTCGTTTCCGTAGTGTAGCGGTTATCACGTCTGCTTCACACGCAGAAGGTCCCCGGTTCTATCCCGGGCGGGAACAGTATTTTTTTGCCTATGTCGTATTGTACTCCAGTGAGCCTCGTCGTGTGTGCATCTGCTGCATGTCCCTTCGTTTTGCAAGTACCACATTTATTGAATTTTTTAGTTACGATGGCAACATCAATACAAGTTGTCTGTGAAGTAAGGTGCACTCAAGCAGTTTCCGTGGTGTGGCGGTTGTCACGTCTGCCTAACACGCAGAAGGTCCCCGGTTCGATCCCGGGCGGAAACACTTTTTCATCACATTAAGCAAGACTTACTAACATGCATCTGCTACCATCTGTACCCGAAACCTTCGTAATTGCCTTCATGCGTCGGACCGGAGTGTCAATTCCTCACATCAAATAAGAAATTCATTTGACATTGGCGGCGAGCTTTTTGCGCTGACTCAGCCACTGACGTGCGATCAGTTTGCACGAAACGCTAGGGCTCGTCCGGGATTTGAACCCGGGACCTCCTGCACCCTAAGCAGGAATCATACCCCTAGACCAACGAGCCCTGTGACACGTCGAATGCCAGTTATTCCAGTCCCTCGATGTCTTCCAGGGTGCTCTGGAAGTCTCGTTTAGGCTGGCGGGATGGGGGCGGCGCGAATTCCCGCGGTCGGCGGCCTTCCTGGGCTATTGGTACCATCATGTAGAGCTGCCCCTGGGCTCGCACTGCCTGCTGCTGAGAAAGTGATTGCTTTTGCTGATATGACTTGCAATAACGACTGCGCGAAACGCCGCTATCTCGTTAGGGGCGCTACGGCAGACACCCTCTCGAGAACCCCGAATACTTGTTGAGCCCTCGGCTGCGATGGGTTCCAGGCTGACAAAAGAACTGTCGTGTGTGCATTCGCGGATGAGAGAAAGGCTGAGGCAAGTTCGAGTGAACAAGGATGGACTCCTCGGCTCCGTCGTTTCCGTAGTGTAGCGGTTATCACGTCTGCTTCACACGCAGAAGGTTCCCGGTTCTATCCCGGGCGGGAACAGTATTTTTTTGCCTATGTCGTATTGTACTCCAGTGAGCCTCGTCGTGTGTGCATCTGCTGCATGTCCCTTCGTTTTGCAAGTACCACATTTATTGAATTTTTTAGTTACGATGGCAACATCAATACAAGTTGTCTGTGAAGTAAGGTGCACTCAAGCAGTTTCCGTGGTGTGGCGGTTGTCACGTCTGCCTAACACGCAGAAGGTCCCCGGTTCGATCCCGGGCGGAAACACTTTTTCATCACATTAAGCAAGACTTACTAACATGCATCTGCTACCATCTGTACCCGAAACCTCCGTAATTGCCTTCATGCGTCGGACCAGAGTGTCAATTGCTCACATCAAATAAGAAATTCATTTGACATTGGCGGCGAGCTTTTTGCGCTGACTCAGCCACTGACGTGTGATCAGTTTGCACAAAACGCTAGGGCTCGTCCAGGATTTGAACCCGGGACCACCTGCACCCTAAGCAGGAATCATACCCCTAGACCAACGAGCTTGTGGCACGGCGAATGCCAGTTATTCCAGTCCCTCGATGTCTTCCAGGGTGCTCTGGAAGTCTCGTTTAGGCTGGCGGGATGGGGGCGGCGCGAATTCCCGCGGTCGGCGGCCTTCCTGGGCTATTGGTACCTTCATGTAGAGCTGCCCCTGGGCTCGCACTGCCTGCTGCTGAGAAAGTGATTGCTTTTGCTGATATGACTTGCAATAACGACTGCGCGAAACGCCGCTATCTCGTTAGGGGCGCTACGGCAGACACCCTCTCGAGAACCCCGAAGACTTCTTGAGCCCTCGGCTGCGATGGGTTCCAGGCTGACAAAAGAACTGTCGTGTGTGCATTCGCGGATGAGAGAAAGGCTGAGGCAAGTTCGAGTGAACAAGGATGGACTCCTCGGCTCCGTCGTTTCCGTAGTGTAGCGGTTATCACGTCTGCTTCACACGCAGAAGGTCCCCGGTTCTATCCCGGGCGGGAACAGTATTTTCCTGCCTATGTCGTATTGTACCTCAGTGAGCCTCGTCGTGTGTGCATCTGCTGCATGTCCCTTCGTTTTGCAAGTACCACATTTATTGAATTTTTTAGTTACGATGGCAACATCACTACAAGTTGTCTGTGAAGTAAGGAGCACTCAAGCAGTTTCCGTGGTGTGGCGGTTGTCACGTCTGCCTAACACGCAGAAGGTCCCCGGTTCGATCCCGGGCGGAAACAATTTTTCATCACATTAAGCAAGACTTACTAACATGCATCTGCTACCATCTGTACCCGAAACCTCCGTAATTGCCTTCATGCGTCGGACCAGAGTGTCAATTGCTCACATCAAATAAGAAATTCATTTGACATTGGCGGCGAGCTTTTTGCGCTGACTCAGCCACTGACGTGTGATCAGTTTGCACAAAACGCTAGGGCTCGTCCAGGATTTGAACCCGGGACCACCTGCACCCTAAGCAGGAATCATACCCCTAGACCAACGAGCTTGTGGCACGGCGAATGCCAGTTATTCCAGTCCCTCGATGTCTTCCAGGGTGCTCTGGAAGTCTCGTTTAGGCTGGCGGGATGGGGGCGGCGCGAATTCCCGCGGTCGGCGGCCTTCCTGGGCTATTGGTACCATCATGTAGAGCTGCCCCTGGGCTCGCACTGCCTGCTGCTGAGAAAGTGATTGCTTTTGCTGATATGACTTGCAATAACGACTGCGCGAAACGCCGCTATCTCGTTAGGGGCGCTACGGCAGACACCCTCTCGAGAACCCCGAATACTTGTTGAGCCCTCGGCTGCGATGGGTTCCAGGCTGACAAAAGAACTGTCGTGTGTGCATTCGCGGATGAGAGAAAGGCTGAGGCAAGTTCGAGTGAACAAGGATGGACTCCTCGGCTCCGTCGTTTCCGTAGTGTAGCGGTTATCACGTCTGCTTCACACGCAGAAGGTCCCCGGTTCTATCCCGGGCGGGAACAGTATTTTTTTGCCTATGTCGTATTGTACTCCAGTGAGCCTCGTCGTGTGTGCATCTGCTGCATGTCCCTTCGTTTTGCAAGTACCACATTTATTGAATTTTTTAGTTACGATGACAACATCAATACAAGTTGTCTGTGAAGTAAGGAGCACTCAAGCAGTTTCCGTGGTGTGGCGGTTGTCACGTCTGCCTAACACGCAGAAGGTCCCCGGTTCGATCCCGGGCGGAAACAATTTTTCATCACATTAAGCAAGACTTACTAACATGCATCTGCTACCATCTGTACCCGAAACCTCCGTAATTGCCTTCATGCGTCGGACCAGAGTGTCAATTGCTCACATCAAATAAGAAATTCATTTGACATTGGCGGCGAGCTTTTTGCGCTGACTCAGCCACTGACGTGTGATCAGTTTGCACAAAACGCTAGGGCTCGTCCAGGATTTGAACCCGGGACCACCTGCACCCTAAGCAGGAATCATACCCCTAGACCAACGAGCTTGTGGCACGGCGAATGCCAGTTATTCCAGTCCCTCGATGTCTTCCAGGGTGCTCTGGAAGTCTCGTTTAGGCTGGCGGGATGGGGGCGGCGCGAATTCCCGCGGTCGGCGGCCTTCCTGGGCTATTGGTACCATCATGTAGAGCTGCCCCTGGGCTCGCACTGCCTGCTGCTGAGAAAGTGATTGCTTTTGCTGATATGACTTGCAATAACGACTGCGCGAAACGCCGCTATCTCGTTAGGGGCGCTACGGCAGACACCCTCTCGAGAACCCCGAATACTTGTTGAGCCCTCGGCTGCGATGGGTTCCAGGCTGACAAAAGAACTGTCGTGTGTGCATTCGCGGATGAGAGAAAGGCTGAGGCAAGTTCGAGTGAACAAGGATGGACTCCTCGGCTCCGTCGTTTCCGTAGTGTAGCGGTTATCACGTCTGCTTCACACGCAGAAGGTCCCCGGTTCTATCCCGGGCGGGAACAGTATTTTCCTGCCTATGTCGTATTGTACCTCAGTGAGCCTCGTCGTGTGTGCATCTGCTGCATGTCCCTTCGTTTTGCAAGTACCACATTTATTGAATTTTTTAGTTACAATGGCAACATCACTACAAGTTGTCTGTGAAGTAAGGAGCACTCAAGCAGTTTCCGTGGTGTAGCGGTTATCACGTCTGCCTAACACGCAGAAGGTCCCCGGTTCGATCCCGGGCGGAAACACTTTTTCATCACTTTAAGCAAGACTTACTAACATGCATCTGCTACCATCTGTACCCGAAACCTTCGTAATTGCCTTCATGCGTCGGACCAGAGTGTCAATTCCTCACATCAAATAAGAAATTCATTTGACATTGGCGGCGAGCTTTTTGCGCTGACTCAGCCACTGACGTGCGATCAGTTTGCACGAAACGCTAGGGCTCGTCCGGGATTTGAACCCGGGACCTCCTGCACCCTAAGCAGGAATCATACCCCTAGACCAACGAGCCCTGTGACATGTCGAATGCCAGTTATTCCAGTCCCTCGATGTCTTCCAGGGTGCTCTGGAAGTCTCGTTTAGGCTGGCGGGATGGGGGCGGCGCGAATTCCAGCGGTCGGCGGCCTTCCTGGGCTATTGGTACCATCATGTAGAGCTGCCCCTGGGCTCGCACTGCCTGCTGCTGAGAAAGTGATTGCTTTTGCTGATATGACTTGCAATAACGACTGCGCGAAACGCCGCTATCTCGTTAGGGGCGCTACGGCAGACACCCTCTCGAGAACCCCGAATACTTGTTGAGCCCTCGGCTGCGATGGGTTCCAGGCTGACAAAAGAACTGTCGTGTGTGCATTCGCGGATGAGAGAAAGGCTGAGGCAAGTTCGAGTGAACAAGGATGGACTCCTCGGCTCCGTCGTTTCCGTAGTGTAGCGGTTATCACGTCTGCTTCACACGCAGAAGGTCCCCGGTTCTATCCCGGGCGGGAACAGTATTTTTTTGCCTATGTCGTATTGTACTCCAGTGAGCCTCGTCGTGTGTGCATCTGCTGTATGTCCCTTCGTTTTGCAAGTACCACATTTATTGAATTTTTTAGTTACGATGGCAACATCAATACAAGTTGTCTGTGAAGTAAGGAGCACTCAAGCAGTTTCCGTGGTGTGGCGGTTGTCACGTCTGCCTAACACGCAGAAGGTCCCCGGTTCGATCCCGGGCGGAAACAATTTTTCATCACATTAAGCAAGACTTACTAACATGCATCTGCTACCATCTGTACCCGAAACCTCCGTAATTGCCTTCATGCGTCGGACCAGAGTGTCAATTGCTCACATCAAATAAGAAATTCATTTGACATTGGCGGCGAGCTTTTTGCGCTGACTCAGCCACTGACGTGTGATCAGTTTGCACAAAACGCTAGGGCTCGTCCAGGATTTGAACCCGGGACCACCTGCACCCTAAGCAGGAATCATACCCCTAGACCAACGAGCTTGTGGCACGGCGAATGCCAGTTATTCCAGTCCCTCGATGTCTTCCAGGGTGCTCTGGAAGTCTCGTTTAGGCTGGCGGGATGGGGGCGGCGCGAATTCCCGCGGTCGGCGGCCTTCCTGGGCTATTGGTACCATCATGTAGAGCTGCCCCTGGGCTCGCACTGCCTGCTGCTGAGAAAGTGATTGCTTTTGCTGATATGACTTGCAATAACGACTGCGCGAAACGCCGCTATCTCGTTAGGGGCGCTACGGCAGACACCCTCTCGAGAACCCCGAATACTTGTTGAGCCCTCGGCTGCGATGGGTTCCAGGCTGACAAAAGAACTGTCGTGTGTGCATTCGCGGATGAGAGAAAGGCTGAGGCAAGTTCGAGTGAACAAGGATGGACTCCTCAGCTCCGTCGTTTCCGTAGTGTAGCGGTTATCACGTCTGCTTCACACGCAGAAGGTCCCCGGTTCTATCCCGGGCGGGAACAGTATTTTTTTGCCTATGTCGTATTGTACTCCAGTGAGCCTCGTCGTGTGTGCATCTGCTGCATGTCCCTTCGTTTTGCAAGTACCACATTTATTGAATTTTTTAGTTACGATGGCAACATCAATACAAGTTGTCTGTGAAGTAAGGAGCACTCAAGCAGTTTCCGTGGTGTGGCGGTTGTCACGTCTGCCTAACACGCAGAAGGTCCCCGGTTCGATCCCGGGCGGAAACAATTTTTCATCACATTAAGCAAGACTTACTAACATGCATCTGCTACCATCTGTACCCGAAACCTCCGTAATTGCCTTCATGCGTCGGACCAGAGTGTCAATTGCTCACATCAAATAAGAAATTCATTTGACATTGGCGGCGAGCTTTTTGCGCTGACTCAGCCACTGACGTGTGATCAGTTTGCACAAAACGCTAGGGCTCGTCCAGGATTTGAACCCGGGACCACCTGCACCCTAAGCAGGAATCATACCCCTAGACCAACGAGCTTGTGGCACGGCGAATGCCAGTTATTCCAGTCCCTCGATGTCTTCCAGGGTGCTCTGGAAGTCTCGTTTAGGCTGGCGGGATGGGGGCGGCGCGAATTCCCGCGGTCGGCGGCCTTCCTGGGCTATTGGTACCATCATGTAGAGCTGCCCCTGGGCTCGCACTGCCTGCTGCTGAGAAAGTGATTGCTTTTGCTGATATGACTTGCAATAACGACTGCGCGAAACGCCGCTATCTCGTTAGGGGCGCTACGGCAGACACCCTCTCGAGAACCCCGAATACTTGTTGAGCCCTCGGCTGCGATGGGTTCCAGGCTGACAAAAGAACTGTCGTGTGTGCATTCGCGGATGAGAGAAAGGCTGAGGCAAATTCGAGTGAACAAGGATGGACTCCTCGGCTCCGTCGTTTCCGTAGTGTAGCGGTTATCACGTCTGCTTCACACGCAGAAGGTCCCCGGTTCTATCCCGGGCGGGAACAGTATTTTCCTGCCTATGTCGTATTGTACCTCAGTGAGCCTCGTCGTGTGTGCATCTGCTGCATGTCCCTTCGTTTTGCAAGTACCACATTTATTGAATTTTTTAGTTACAATGGCAACATCACTACAAGTTGTCTGTGAAGTAAGGAGCACTCAAGCAGTTTCCGTGGTGTAGCGGTTATCACGTCTGCCTAACACGCAGAAGGTCCCCGGTTCGATCCCGGGCGGAAACACTTTTTCATCACTTTAAGCAAGACTTACTAACATGCATCTGCTACCATCTGTACCCGAAACCTTCGTAATTGCCTTCATGCGTCGGACCAGAGTGTCAATTCCTCACATCAAATAAGAAATTCATTTGACATTGGCGGCGAGCTTTTTGCGCTGACTCAGCCACTGACGTGCGATCAGTTTGCACGAAACGCTAGGGCTCGTCCGGGATTTGAACCCGGGACCTCCTGCACCCTAAGCAGGAATCATACCCCTAGACCAACGAGCCCTGTGACACGTCGAATGCCAGTTATTCCAGTCCCTCGATGTCTTCCAGGGTGCTCTGGAAGTCTCGTTTAGGCTGGCGGGATGGGGGCGGCGCGAATTCCCGCGGTCGGCGGCCTTCCTGGGCTATTGGTACCATCATGTAGAGCTGCCCCTGGGCTCGCACTGCCTGCTGCTGAGAAAGTGATTGCTTTTGCTGATATGACTTGCAATAACGACTGCGCGAAACGCCGCTATCTCGTTAGGGGCGCTACGGCAGACACCCTCTCGAGAACCCCGAATACTTGTTGAGCCCTCGGCTGCGATGGGTTCCAGGCTGACAAAAGAACTGTCGTGTGTGCATTCGCGGATGAGAGAAAGGCTGAGGCAAGTTCGAGTGAACAAGGATGGACTCCTCGGCTCCGTCGTTTCCGTAGTGTAGCGGTTATCACGTCTGCTTCACACGCAGAAGGTCCCCGGTTCTATCCCGGGCGGGAACAGTATTTTCCTGCCTATGTCGTATTGTACCTCAGTGAGCCTCGTCGTGTGTGCATCTGCTGCATGTCCCTTCGTTTTGCAAGTACCACATTTATTGAATTTTTTAGTTACAATGGCAACATCACTACAAGTTGTCTGTGAAGTAAGGAGCACTCAAGCAGTTTCCGTGGTGTAGCGGTTATCACGTCTGCCTAACACGCAGAAGGTCCCCGGTTCGATCCCGGGCGGAAACACTTTTTCATCACTTTAAGCAAGACTTACTAACATGCATCTGCTACCATCTGTACCCGAAACCTTCGTAATTGCCTTCATGCGTCGGACCAGAGTGTCAATTCCTCACATCAAATAAGAAATTCATTTGACATTGGCGGCGAGCTTTTTGCGCTGACTCAGCCACTGACGTGCGATCAGTTTGCACGAAACGCTAGGGCTCGTCCGGGATTTGAACCCGGGACCTCCTGCACCCTAAGCAGGAATCATACCCCTAGACCAACGAGCCCTGTGGCACGTCGAATGCCAGTTATTCCAGTCCCTCGATGTCTTCCAGGGTGCTCTGGAAGTCTCGTTTAGGCTGGCGGGATGGGGGCGACGCGAATTCCCGCGGTCGGCGGCCTTCCTGGGCTATTGGTACCTTCATGTAGAGCTGCCCCTGGGCTCGCACTGCCTGCTGCTGAGAAAGTGATTGCTTTTGCTGATATGACTTGCAATAACGACTGCGCGAAACGCCGCTATCTCGTTAGGGGCGCAACGCAGACACCCTCTCGAGAACCCCGAATACTTGTTGAGCCCTCGGCTGCGATGGGTTCCAGGCTGACAAAAGAACTGTCGTGTGTGCATTCGCGGATGAGAGAAAGGCTGAGGCAAGTTCGAGTGAACAAGGATGGACTCCTCGGCTCCGTCGTTTCCGTAGTGTAGCGGTTATCACGTCTGCTTCACACGCAGAAGGTCCCCGGTTCTATCCCGGGCGGGAACAGTATTTTTTTGCCTATGTCGTATTGTACTCCAGTGAGCCTCGTCGTGTGTGCATCTGCTGCATGTCCCTTCGTTTTGCAAGTACCACATTTATTGAATTTTTTAGTTACGATGGCAACATCAATACAAGTTGTCTGTGAAGTAAGGAGCACTCAAGCAGTTTCCGTGGTGTGGCGGTTGTCACGTCTGCCTAACACGCAGAAGGTCCCCGGTTCGATCCCGGGCGGAAACAATTTTTCATCACATTAAGCAAGACTTACTAACATGCATCTGCTACCATCTGTACCCGAAACCTCCGTAATTGCCTTCATGCGTCGGACCAGAGTGTCAATTGCTCACATCAAATAAGAAATTCATTTGACATTGGCGGCGAGCTTTTTGCGCTGACTCAGCCACTGACGTGTGATCAGTTTGCACAAAACGCTAGGGCTCGTCCAGGATTTGAACCCGGGACCACCTGCACCCTAAGCAGGAATCATACCCCTAGACCAACGAGCTTGTGGCACGGCGAATGCCAGTTATTCCAGTCCCTCGATGTCTTCCAGGGTGCTCTGGAAGTCTCGTTTAGGCTGGCGGGATGGGGGCGGCGCGAATTCCCGCGGTCGGCGGCCTTCCTGGGCTATTGGTACCATCATGTAGAGCTGCCCCTGGGCTCGCACTGCCTGCTGCTGAGAAAGTGATTGCTTTTGCTGATATGACTTGCAATAACGACTGCGCGAAACGCCGCTATCTCGTTAGGGGCGCTACGGCAGACACCCTCTCGAGAACCCCGAATACTTGTTGAGCCCTCGGCTGCGATGGGTTCCAGGCTGACAAAAGAACTGTCGTGTGTGCATTCGCGGATGAGAGAAAGGCTGAGGCAAGTTCGAGTGAACAAGGATGGACTCCTCGGCTCCGTCGTTTCCGTAGTGTAGCGGTTATCACGTCTGCTTCACACGCAGAAGGTCCCCGGTTTTATCCCGGGCGGGAACAGTATTTTCCTGCCTATGTCGTATTGTACCTCAGTGAGCCTCGTCGTGTGTGCATCTGCTGCATGTCCCTTCGTTTTGCAAGTACCACATTTATTGAATTTTTTAGTTACAATGGCAACATCACTACAAGTTGTCTGTGAAGTAAGGTGCACTCAAGCAGTTTCCGTGGTGTGGCGGTTGTCACGTCTGCCTAACACGCAGAAGGTCCCCGGTTCGATCCCGGGCGGAAACACTTTTTCATCACATTAAGCAAGACTTACTAACATGCATCTGCTACCATCTGTACCCGAAACCTCCGTAATTGCCTTCATGCGTCGGACCAGAGTGTCAATTGCTCACATCAAATAAGAAATTCATTTGACATTGGCGGCGAGCTTTTTGCGCTGACTCAGCCACTGACGTGTGATCAGTTTGCACAAAACGCTAGGGCTCGTCCAGGATTTGAACCCGGGACCACCTGCACCCTAAGCAGGAATCATACCCCTAGACCAACGAGCTTGTGGCACGGCGAATGCCAGTTATTCCAGTCCTTCGATGTCTTCCAGGGTGCTCTGGAAGTCTCGTTTAGGCTGGCGGGATGGGGGCGGCGCGAATTCCCGCGGTCGGCGGCCTTCCTGGGCTATTGGTACCTTCATGTAGAGCTGCCCCTGGGCTCGCACTGCCTGCTGCTGAGAAAGTGATTGCTTTTGCTGATATGACTTGCAATAACGACTGCGCGAAACGCCGCTATCTCGTTAGGGGCGCTACGGCAGACACCCTCTCGAGAACCCCGAAGACTTCTTGAGCCCTCGGCTGCGATGGGTTCCAGGCTGACAAAAGAACTGTCGTGTGTGCATTCGCGGATGAGAGAAAGGCTGAGGCAAGTTCGAGTGAACAAGGATGGACTCCTCGGCTCCGTCGTTTCCGTAGTGTAGCGGTTATCACGTCTGCTTCACACGCAGAAGGTCCCCGGTTCTATCCCGGGCGGGAACAGTATTTTCCTGCCTATGTCGTATTGTACCTCAGTGAGCCTCGTCGTGTGTGCATCTGCTGCATGTCCCTTCGTTTTGCAAGTACCACATTTATTGAATTTTTTAGTTACAATGGCAACATCACTACAAGTTGTCTGTGAAGTAAGGAGCACTCAAGCAGTTTCCGTGGTGTAGCGGTTATCACGTCTGCCTAACTCGCAGCAGGTCCCCGGTTCGATCCCGGGCGGAAACACTTTTTCATCACTTTAAGCAAGACTTACTAACATGCATCTGCTACCATCTGTACCCGAAACCTTCGTAATTGCCTTCATGCGTCGGACCAGAGTGTCAATTCCTCACATCAAATAAGAAATTCATTTGACATTGGCGGCGAGCTTTTTGCGCTGACTCAGCCACTGACGTGCGATCAGTTTGCACGAAACGCTAGGGCTCGTCCGGGATTTGAACCCGGGACCTCCTGCACCCTAAGCAGGAATCATACCCCTAGACCAACGAGCCCTGTGACACGTCGAATGCCAGTTATTCCAGTCCCTCGATGTCTTCCAGGGTGCTCTGGAAGTCTCGTTTAGGCTGGCGGGATGGGGGCGGCGCGAATTCCCGCGGTCGGCGGCCTTCCTGGGCTATTGGTACCATCATGTAGAGCTGCCCCTGGGCTCGCACTGCCTGCTGCTGAGAAAGTGATTGCTTTTGCTGATATGACTTGCAATAACGACTGCGCGAAACGCCGCTATCGCGTTAGGGGCGCTACGGCAGACACCCTCTCGAGAACCCCGAATACTTGTTGAGCCCTCGGCTGCGATGGGTTCCAGGCTGACAAAAGAACTGTCGTGTGTGCATTCGCGGATGAGAGAAAGGCTGAGGCAAGTTCGAGTGAACAAGGATGGACTCCTCGGCTCCGTCGTTTCCGTAGTGTAGCGGTTATCACGTCTGCTTCACACGCAGAAGGTCCCCGGTTCTATCCCGGGCGGGAACAGTATTTTTTTGCCTATGTCGTATTGTACTCCAGTGAGCCTCGTCGTGTGTGCATCTGCTGCATGTCCCTTCGTTTTGCAAGTACCACATTTATTGAATTTTTTAGTTACGATGGCAACATCAATACAAGTTGTCTGTGAAGTAAGGAGCACTCAAGCAGTTTCCGTGGTGTGGCGGTTGTCACGTCTGCCTAACACGCAGAAGGTCCCCGGTTCGATCCCGGGCGGAAACAATTTTTCATCACATTAAGCAAGACTTACTAACATGCATCTGCTACCATCTGTACCCGAAACCTCCGTAATTGCCTTCATGCGTCGGACCAGAGTGTCAATTGCTCACATCAAATAAGAAATTCATTTGACATTGGCGGCGAGCTTTTTGCGCTGACTCAGCCACTGACGTGTGATCAGTTTGCACAAAACGCTAGGGCTCGTCCAGGATTTGAACCCGGGACCACCTGCACCCTAAGCAGGAATCATACCCCTAGACCAACGAGCTTGTGGCACGGCGAATGCCAGTTATTCCAGTCCCTCGATGTCTTCCAGGGTGCTCTGGAAGTCTCGTTTAGGCTGGCGGGATGGGGGCGGCGCGAATTCCCGCGGTCGGCGGCCTTCCTGGGCTATTGGTACCATCATGTAGAGCTGCCCCTGGGCTCGCACTGCCTGCTGCTGAGAAAGTGATTGCTTTTGCTGATATGACTTGCAATAACGACTGCGCGAAACGCCGCTATCTCGTTAGGGGCGCTACGGCAGACACCCTCTCGAGAACCCCGAATACTTGTTGAGCCCTCGGCTGCGATGGGTTCCAGGCTGACAAAAGAACTGTCGTGTGTGCATTCGCGGATGAGAGAAAGGCTGAGGCAAGTTCGAGTGAACAAGGATGGACTCCTCGGCTCCGTCGTTTCCGTAGTGTAGCGGTTATCACGTCTGCTTCACACGCAGAAGGTCCCCGGTTTTATCCCGGGCGGGAACAGTATTTTCCTGCCTATGTCGTATTGTACCTCAGTGAGCCTCGTCGTGTGTGCATCTGCTGCATGTCCCTTCGTTTTGCAAGTACCACATTTATTGAATTTTTTAGTTACAATGGCAACATCACTACAAGTTGTCTGTGAAGTAAGGAGCACTCAAGCAGTTTCCGTGGTGTAGCGGTTATCACGTCTGCCTAACACGCAGAAGGTCCCCGGTTCGATCCCGGGCGGAAACACTTTTTCATCACTTTAAGCAAGACTTACTAACATGCATCTTCTACCATCTGTACCCGAAACCTTCGTAATTGCCTTCATGCGTCGGACCGGAGTGTCAATTCCTCACATCAAATAAGAAATTCATTTGACATTGGCGGCGAGCTTTTTGCGCTGACTCAGCCACTGACGTGCGATCAGTTTGCACGAAACGCTAGGGCTCGTCCGGGATTTGAACCCGGGACCTCCTGCACCCTAAGCAGGAATCATACCCCTAGACCAACGAGCCCTGTGACACGTCGAATGCCAGTTATTCCAGTCCCTCGATGTCTTCCAGGGTGCTCTGGAAGTCTCGTTTAGGCTGGCGGGATGGGGGCGGCGCGAATTCCCGCGGTCGGCGGCCTTCCTGGGCTATTGGTACCATCATGTAGAGCTGCCCCTGGGCTCGCACTGCCTGCTGCTGAGAAAGTGATTGCTTTTGCTGATATGACTTGCAATAACGACTGCGCGAAACGCCGCTATCTCGTTAGGGGCGCTACGGCAGACACCCTCTCGAGAACCCCGAATACTTGTTGAGCCCTCGGCTGCGATGGGTTCCAGGCTGACAAAAGAACTGTCGTGTGTGCATTCGCGGATGAGAGAAAGGCTGAGGCAAGTTCGAGTGAACAAGGATGGACTCCTCGGCTCCGTCGTTTCCGTAGTGTAGCGGTTATCACGTCTGCTTCACACGCAGAAGGTCCCCGGTTCTATCCCGGGCGGGAACAGTATTTTTTTGCCTATGTCGTATTGTACTCCAGTGAGCCTCGTCGTGTGTGCATCTGCTGCATGTCCCTTCGTTTTGCAAGTACCACATTTATTGAATTTTTTAGTTACGATGGCAACATCAATACAAGTTGTCTGTGAAGTAAGGTGCACTCAAGCAGTTTCCGTGGTGTGGCGGTTGTCACGTCTGCCTAACACGCAGAAGGTCCCCGGTTCGATCCCGGGCGGAAACACTTTTTCATCACATTAAGCAAGACTTACTAACATGCATCTGCTACCATCTGTACCCGAAACCTCCGTAATTGCCTTCATGCGTCGGACCAGAGTGTCAATTGCTCACATCAAATAAGAAATTCATTTGACATTGGCGGCGAGCTTTTTGCGCTGACTCAGCCACTGACGTGTGATCAGTTTGCACAAAACGCTAGGGCTCGTCCAGGATTTGAACCCGGGACCACCTGCACCCTAAGCAGGAATCATACCCCTAGACCAACGAGCTTGTGGCACGGCGAATGCCAGTTATTCCAGTCCCTCGATGTCTTCCAGGGTGCTCTGGAAGTCTCGTTTAGGCTGGCGGGATGGGGGCGGCGCGAATTCCCGCGGTCGGCGGCCTTCCTGGGCTATTGGTACCATCATGTAGAGCTGCCCCTGGGCTCGCACTGCCTGCTGCTGAGAAAGTGATTGCTTTTGCTGATATGACTTGCAATAACGACTGCGCGAAACGCCGCTATCTCGTTAGGGGCGCTACGGCAGACACCCTCTCGAGAACCCCGAATACTTGTTGAGCCCTCGGCTGCGATGGGTTCCAGGCTGACAAAAGAACTGTCGTGTGTGCATTCGCGGATGAGAGAAAGGCTGAGGCAAGTTCGAGTGAACAAGGATGGACTCCTCGGCTCCGTCGTTTCCGTAGTGTAGCGGTTATCACGTCTGCTTCACACGCAGAAGGTCCCCGGTTCTATCCCGGGCGGGAACAGTATTTTTTTGCCTATGTCGTATTGTACTCCAGTGAGCCTCGTCGTGTGTGCATCTGCTGCATGTCCCTTCGTTTTGCAAGTACCACATTTATTGAATTTTTTAGTTACGATGGCAACATCAATACAAGTTGTCTGTGAAGTAAGGTGCACTCAAGCAGTTTCCGTGGTGTGGCGGTTGTCACGTCTGCCTAACACGCAGAAGGTCCCCGGTTCGATCCCGGGCGGAAACACTTTTTCATCACATTAAGCAAGACTTACTAACATGCATCTGCTACCATCTGTACCCGAAACCTCCGTAATTGCCTTCATGCGTCGGACCAGAGTGTCAATTGCTCACATCAAATAAGAAATTCATTTGACATTGGCGGCGAGCTTTTTGCGCTGACTCAGCCACTGACGTGTGATCAGTTTGCACAAAACGCTAGGGCTCGTCCAGGATTTGAACCCGGGACCACCTGCACCCTAAGCAGGAATCATACCCCTAGACCAACGAGCTTGTGGCACGGCGAATGCCAGTTATTCCAGTCCCTCGATGTCTTCCAGGGTGCTCTGGAAGTCTCGTTTAGGCTGGCGGGATGGGGGCGGCGCGAATTCCCGCGGTCGGCGGCCTTCCTGGGCTATTGGTACCTTCATGTAGAGCTGCCCCTGGGCTCGCACTGCCTGCTGCTGAGAAAGTGATTGCTTTTGCTGATATGACTTGCAATAACGACTGCGCGAAACGCCGCTATCTCGTTAGGGGCGCTACGGCAGACACCCTCTCGAGAACCCCGAAGACTTCTTGAGCCCTCGGCTGCGATGGGTTCCAGGCTGACAAAAGAACTGTCGTGTGTGCATTCGCGGATGAGAGAAAGGCTGAGGCAAGTTCGAGTGAACAAGGATGGACTCCTCGGCTCCGTCGTTTCCGTAGTGTAGCGGTTATCACGTCTGCTTCACACGCAGAAGGTCCCCGGTTCTATCCCGGGCGGGAACAGTATTTTCCTGCCTATGTCGTATTGTACCTCAGTGAGCCTCGTCGTGTGTGCATCTGCTGCATGTCCCTTCGTTTTGCAAGTACCACATTTATTGAATTTTTTAGTTACAATGGCAACATCACTACAAGTTGTCTGTGAAGTAAGGAGCACTCAAGCAGTTTCCGTGGTGTAGCGGTTATCACGTCTGCCTAACTCGCAGCAGGTCCCCGGTTCGATCCCGGGCGGAAACACTTTTTCATCACTTTAAGCAAGACTTACTAACATGCATCTGCTACCATCTGTACCCGAAACCTTCGTAATTGCCTTCATGCGTCGGACCAGAGTGTCAATTCCTCACATCAAATAAGAAATTCATTTGACATTGGCGGCGAGCTTTTTGCGCTGACTCAGCCACTGACGTGCGATCAGTTTGCACGAAACGCTAGGGCTCGTCCGGGATTTGAACCCGGGACCTCCTGCACCCTAAGCAGGAATCATACCCCTAGACCAACGAGCCCTGTGACACGTCGAATGCCAGTTATTCCAGTCCCTCGATGTCTTCCAGGGTGCTCTGGAAGTCTCGTTTAGGCTGGCGGGATGGGGGCGGCGCGAATTCCAGCGGTCGGCGGCCTTCCTGGGCTATTGGTACCATCATGTAGAGCTGCCCCTGGGCTCGCACTGCCTGCTGCTGAGAAAGTGATTGCTTTTGCTGATATGACTTGCAATAACGACTGCGCGAAACGCCGCTATCTCGTTAGGGGCGCTACGGCAGACACCCTCTCGAGAACCCCGAATACTTGTTGAGCCCTCGGCTGCGATGGGTTCCAGGCTGACAAAAGAACTGTCGTGTGTGCATTCGCGGATGAGAGAAAGGCTGAGGCAAGTTCGAGTGAACAAGGATGGACTCCTCGGCTCCGTCGTTTCCGTAGTGTAGCGGTTATCACGTCTGCTTCACACGCAGAAGGTCCCCGGTTCTATCCCGGGCGGGAACAGTATTTTTTTGCCTATGTCGTATTGTACTCCAGTGAGCCTCGTCGTGTGTGCATCTGCTGCATGTCCCTTCGTTTTGCAAGTACCACATTTATTGAATTTTTTAGTTACGATGGCAACATCAATACAAGTTGTCTGTGAAGTAAGGAGCACTCAAGCAGTTTCCGTGGTGTGGCGGTTGTCACGTCTGCCTAACACGCAGAAGGTCCCCGGTTCGATCCCGGGCGGAAACAATTTTTCATCACATTAAGCAAGACTTACTAACATGCATCTGCTACCATCTGTACCCGAAACCTCCGTAATTGCCTTCATGCGTCGGACCAGAGTGTCAATTGCTCACATCAAATAAGAAATTCATTTGACATTGGCGGCGAGCTTTTTGCGCTGACTCAGCCACTGACGTGTGATCAGTTTGCACAAAACGCTAGGGCTCGTCCAGGATTTGAACCCGGGACCACCTGCACCCTAAGCAGGAATCATACCCCTAGACCAACGAGCTTGTGGCACGGCGAATGCCAGTTATTCCAGTCCCTCGATGTCTTCCAGGGTGCTCTGGAAGTCTCGTTTAGGCTGGCGGGATGGGGGCGGCGCGAATTCCCGCGGTCGGCGGCCTTCCTGGGCTATTGGTACCATCATGTAGAGCTGCCCCTGGGCTCGCACTGCCTGCTGCTGAGAAAGTGATTGCTTTTGCTGATATGACTTGCAATAACGACTGCGCGAAACGCCGCTATCTCTTTAGGGGCGCTACGGCAGACACCCTCTCGAGAACCCCGAATACTTGTTGAGCCCTCGGCTGCGATGGGTTCCAGGCTGACAAAAGAACTGTCGTGTGTGCATTCGCGGATGAGAGAAAGGCTGAGGCAAGTTCGAGTGAACAAGGATGGACTCCTCGGCTCCGTCGTTTCCGTAGTGTAGCGGTTATCACGTCTGCTTCACACGCAGAAGGTCCCCGGTTTTATCCCGGGCGGGAACAGTATTTTCCTGCCTATGTCGTATTGTACCTCAGTGAGCCTCGTCGTGTGTGCATCTGCTGCATGTCCCTTCGTTTTGCAAGTACCACATTTATTGAATTTTTTAGTTACAATGGCAACATCACTACAAGTTGTCTGTGAAGTAAGGTGCACTCAAGCAGTTTCCGTGGTGTAGCGGTTATCACGTCTGCCTAACACGCAGAAGGTCCCCGGTTCGATCCCGGGCGGAAACACTTTTTCATCACTTTAAGCAAGACTTACTAACATGCATCTGCTACCATCTGTACCCGAAACCTTCGTAATTGCCTTCATGCGTCGGACCGGAGTGTCAATTCCTCACATCAAATAAGAAATTCATTTGACATTGGCGGCGAGCTTTTTGCGCTGACTCAGCCACTGACGTGCGATCAGTTTGCACGAAACGCTAGGGCTCGTCCGGGATTTGAACCCGGGACCTCCTGCACCCTAAGCAGGAATCATACCCCTAGACCAACGAGCCCTGTGACACGTCGAATGCCAGTTATTCCAGTCCCTCGATGTCTTCCAGGGTGCTCTGGAAGTCTCGTTTAGGCTGGCGGGATGGGGGCGGCGCGAATTCCCGCGGTCGGCGGCCTTCCTGGGCTATTGGTACCATCATGTAGAGCTGCCCCTGGGCTCGCACTGCCTGCTGCTGAGAAAGTGATTGCTTTTGCTGATATGACTTGCAATAACGACTGCGCGAAACGCCGCTATCTCGTTAGGGGCGCTACGGCAGACACCCTCTCGAGAACCCCGAATACTTGTTGAGCCCTCGGCTGCGATGGGTTCCAGGCTGACAAAAGAACTGTCGTGTGTGCATTCGCGGATGAGAGAAAGGCTGAGGCAAGTTCGAGTGAACAAGGATGGACTCCTCGGCTCCGTCGTTTCCGTAGTGTAGCGGTTATCACGTCTGCTTCACACGCAGAAGGTCCCCGGTTCTATCCCGGGCGGGAACAGTATTTTTTTGCCTATGTCGTATTGTACTCCAGTGAGCCTCGTCGTGTGTGCATCTGCTGCATGTCCCTTCGTTTTGCAAGTACCACATTTATTGAATTTTTTAGTTACGATGGCAACATCAATACAAGTTGTCTGTGAAGTAAGGTGCACTCAAGCAGTTTCCGTGGTGTGGCGGTTGTCACGTCTGCCTAACACGCAGAAGGTCCCCGGTTCGATCCCGGGCGGAAACACTTTTTCATCACATTAAGCAAGACTTACTAACATGCATCTGCTACCATCTGTACCCGAAACCTCCGTAATTGCCTTCATGCGTCGGACCAGAGTGTCAATTGCTCACATCAAATAAGAAATTCATTTGACATTGGCGGCGAGCTTTTTGCGCTGACTCAGCCACTGACGTATGATCAGTTTGCACAAAACGCTAGGGCTCGTCCAGGATTTGAACCCGGGACCACCTGCACCTTAAGCAGGAATCATACCCCTAGACCAACGAGCTTCTGGCACGGCGAATGCCAGTTATTCCAGTCCCTCGATGTCTTCCAGGGTGCTCTGGAAGTCTCGTTTAGGCTGGCGGGATGGGGGCGGCGCGAATTCCCGCGGTCGGCGGCCTTCCTGGGCTATTGGTACCTTCATGTAGAGCTGCCCCTGGGCTCGCACTGCCTGCTGCTGAGAAAGTGATTGCTTTTGCTGATATGACTTGCAATAACGACTGCGCGAAACGCCGCTATCTCGTTAGGGGCGCTACGGCAGACACCCTCTCGAGAACCCCGAAGACTTCTTGAGCCCTCGGCTGCGATGGGTTCCAGGCTGACAAAAGAACTGTCGTGTGTGCATTCGCGGATGAGAGAAAGGCTGAGGCAAGTTCGAGTGAACAAGGATGGACTCCTCGGCTCCGTCGTTTCCGTAGTGTAGCGGTTATCACGTCTGCTTCACACGCAGAAGGTCCCCGGTTCTATCCCGGGCGGGAACAGTATTTTCCTGCCTATGTCGTATTGTACCTCAGTGAGCCTCGTCGTGTGTGCATCTGCTGCATGTCCCTTCGTTTTGCAAGTACCACATTTATTGAATTTTTTAGTTACGATGGCAACATCAATACAAGTTGTCTGTGAAGTAAGGAGCACTCAAGCAGTTTCCGTGGTGTGGCGGTTGTCACGTCTGCCTAACACGCAGAAGGTCCCCGGTTCGATCCCGGGCGGAAACAATTTTTCATCACATTAAGCAAGACTTACTAACATGCATCTGCTACCATCTGTACCCGAAACCTCCGTAATTGCCTTCATGCGTCGGACCAGAGTGTCAATTGCTCACATCAAATAAGAAATTCATTTGACATTGGCGGCGAGCTTTTTGCGCTGACTCAGCCACTGACGTGTGATCAGTTTGCACAAAACGCTAGGGCTCGTCCAGGATTTGAACCCGGGACCACCTGCACCCTAAGCAGGAATCATACCCCTAGACCAACGAGCTTGTGGCACGGCGAATGCCAGTTATTCCAGTCCCTCGATGTCTTCCAGGGTGCTCTGGAAGTCTCGTTTAGGCTGGCGGGATGGGGGCGGCGCGAATTCCCGCGGTCGGCGGCCTTCCTGGGCTATTGGTACCATCATGTAGAGCTGCCCCTGGGCTCGCACTGCCTGCTGCTGAGAAAGTGATTGCTTTTGCTGATATGACTTGCAATAACGACTGCGCGAAACGCCGCTATCTCGTTAGGGGCGCTACGGCAGACACCCTCTCGAGAACCCCGAATACTTGTTGAGCCCTCGGCTGCGATGGGTTCCAGGCTGACAAAAGAACTGTCGTGTGTGCATTCGCGGATGAGAGAAAGGCTGAGGCAAGTTCGAGTGAACAAGGATGGACTCCTCGGCTCCGTCGTTTCCGTAGTGTAGCGGTTATCACGTCTGCTTCACACGCAGAAGGTCCCCGGTTTTATCCCGGGCGGGAACAGTATTTTCCTGCCTATGTCGTATTGTACCTCAGTGAGCCTCGTCGTGTGTGCATCTGCTGCATGTCCCTTCGTTTTGCAAGTACCACATTTATTGAATTTTTTAGTTACAATGGCAACATCACTACAAGTTGTCTGTGAAGTAAGGAGCACTCAAGCAGTTTCCGTGGTGTAGCGGTTATCACGTCTGCCTAACACGCAGAAGGTCCCCGGTTCGATCCCGGGCGGAAACACTTTTTCATCACTTTAAGCAAGACTTACTAACATGCATCTGCTACCATCTGTACCCGAAACCTTCGTAATTGCCTTCATGCGTCGGACCGGAGTGTCAATTCCTCACATCAAATAAGAAATTCATTTGACATTGGCGGCGAGCTTTTTGCGCTGACTCAGCCACTGACGTGCGATCAGTTTGCACGAAACGCTAGGGCTCGTCCGGGATTTGAACACGGGACCTCCTGCACCCTAAGCAGGAATCATACCCCTAGACCAACGAGCCCTGTGACACGTCGAATGCCAGTTATTCCAGTCCCTCGATGTCTTCCAGGGTGCTCTGGAAGTCTCGTTTAGGCTGGCGGGATGGGGGCGGCGCGAATTCCCGCGGTCGGCGGCCTTCCTGGGCTATTGGTACCATCATGTAGAGCTGCCCCTGGGCTCGCACTGCCTGCTGCTGAGAAAGTGATTGCTTTTGCTGATATGACTTGCAATAACGACTGCGCGAAACGCCGCTATCTCGTTAGGGGCGCTACGGCAGACACCCTCTCGAGAACCCCGAATACTTGTTGAGCCCTCGGCTGCGATGGGTTCCAGGCTGACAAAAGAACTGTCGTGTGTGCATTCGCGGATGAGAGAAAGGCTGAGGCAAGTTCGAGTGAACAAGGATGGACTCCTCGGCTCCGTCGTTTCCGTAGTGTAGCGGTTATCACGTCTGCTTCACACGCAGAAGGTCCCCGGTTCTATCCCGGGCGGGAACAGTATTTTTTTGCCTATGTCGTATTGTACTCCAGTGAGCCTCGTCGTGTGTGCATCTGCTGCATGTCCCTTCGTTTTGCAAGTACCACATTTATTGAATTTTTTAGTTACGATGGCAACATCAATACAAGTTGTCTGTGAAGTAAGGTGCACTCAAGCAGTTTCCGTGGTGTGGCGGTTGTCACGTCTGCCTAACACGCAGAAGGTCCCCGGTTCGATCCCGGGCGGAAACACTTTTTCATCACATTAAGCAAGACTTACTAACATGCATCTGCTACCATCTGTACCCGAAACCTCCGTAATTGCCTTCATGCGTCGGACCAGAGTGTCAATTGCTCACATCAAATAAGAAATTCATTTGACATTGGCGGCGAGCTTTTTGCGCTGACTCAGCCACTGACGTGTGATCAGTTTGCACAAAACGCTAGGGCTCGTCCAGGATTTGAACCCGGGACCACCTGCACCCTAAGCAGGAATCATACCCCTAGACCAACGAGCTTCTGGCACGGCGAATGCCAGTTATTCCAGTCCCTCGATGTCTTCCAGGGTGCTCTGGAAGTCTCGTTTAGGCTGGCGGGATGGGGGCGGCGCGAATTCCCGCGGTCGGCGGCCTTCCTGGGCTATTGGTACCTTCATGTAGAGCTGCCCCTGGGCTCGCACTGCCTGCTGCTGAGAAAGTGATTGCTTTTGCTGATATGACTTGCAATAACGACTGCGCGAAACGCCGCTATCTCGTTAGGGGCGCTACGGCAGACACCCTCTCGAGAACCCCGAAGACTTCTTGAGCCCTCGGCTGCGATGGGTTCCAGGCTGACAAAAGAACTGTCGTGTGTGCATTCGCGGATGAGAGAAAGGCTGAGGCAAGTTCGAGTGAACAAGGATGGACTCCTCGGCTCCGTCGTTTCCGTAGTGTAGCGGTTATCACGTCTGCTTCACACGCAGAAGGTCCCCGGTTCTATCCCGGGCGGGAACAGTATTTTCCTGCCTATGTCGTATTGTACCTCAGTGAGCCTCGTCGTGTGTGCATCTGCTGCATGTCCCTTCGTTTTGCAAGTACCACATTTATTGAATTTTTTAGTTACAATGGCAACATCACTACAAGTTGTCTGTGAAGTAAGGAGAACTCAAGCAGTTTCCGTGGTGTAGCGGTTATCACGTCTGCCTAACACGCAGAAGGTCCCCGGTTCGATCCCGGGCGGAAACACTTTTTCATCACTTTAAGCAAGACTTACTAACATGCATCTGCTACCATCTGTACCCGAAACCTTCGTAATTGCCTTCATGCGTCGGACCAGAGTGTCAATTCCTCACATCAAATAAGAAATTCATTTGACATTGGCGGCGAGCTTTTTGCGCTGACTCAGCCACTGACGTGCGATCAGTTTGCACGAAACGCTAGGGCTCGTCCGGGATTTGAACCCGGGACCTCCTGCACCCTAAGCAGGAATCATACCCCTAGACCAACGAGCCCTGTGACACGTCGAATGCCAGTTATTCCAGTCCCTCGATGTCTTCCAGGGTGCTCTGGAAGTCTCGTTTAGGCTGGCGGGATGGGGGCGGCGCGAATTCCAGCGGTCGGCGGCCTTCCTGGGCTATTGGTACCATCATGTAGAGCTGCCCCTGGGCTCGCACTGCCTGCTGCTGAGAAAGTGATTGCTTTTGCTGATATGACTTGCAATAACGACTGCGCGAAACGCCGCTATCTCGTTAGGGGCGCTACGGCAGACACCCTCTCGAGAACCCCGAATACTTGTTGAGCCCTCGGCTGCGATGGGTTCCAGGCTGACAAAAGAACTGTCGTGTGTGCATTCGCGGATGAGAGAAAGGCTGAGGCAAGTTCGAGTGAACAAGGATGGACTCCTCGGCTCCGTCGTTTCCGTAGTGTAGCGGTTATCACGTCTGCTTCACACGCAGAAGGTCCCCGGTTCTATCCCGGGCGGGAACAGTATTTTCCTGCCTATGTCGTATTGTACCTCAGTGAGCCTCGTCGTGTGTGCATCTGCTGCATGTCCCTTCGTTTTGCAAGTACCACATTTATTGAATTTTTTAGTTACAATGGCAACATCACTACAAGTTGTCTGTGAAGTAAGGAGAACTCAAGCAGTTTCCGTGGTGTAGCGGTTATCACGTCTGCCTAACACGCAGAAGGTCCCCGGTTCGATCCCGGGCGGAAACACTTTTTCATCACTTTAAGCAAGACTTACTAACATGCATCTGCTACCATCTGTACCCGAAACCTTCGTAATTGCCTTCATGCGTCGGACCAGAGTGTCAATTCCTCACATCAAATAAGAAATTCATTTGACATTGGCGGCGAGCTTTTTGCGCTGACTCAGCCACTGACGTGCGATCAGTTTGCACGAAACGCTAGGGCTCGTCCGGGATTTGAACCCGGGACCTCCTGCACCCTAAGCAGGAATCATACCCCTAGACCAACGAGCCCTGTGACACGTCGAATGCCAGTTATTCCAGTCCCTCGATGTCTTCCAGGGTGCTCTGGAAGTCTCGTTTAGGCTGGCGGGATGGGGGCGGCGCGAATTCCAGCGGTCGGCGGCCTTCCTGGGCTATTGGTACCATCATGTAGAGCTGCCCCTGGGCTCGCACTGCCTGCTGCTGAGAAAGTGATTGCTTTTGCTGATATGACTTGCAATAACGACTGCGCGAAACGCCGCTATCTCGTTAGGGGCGCTACGGCAGACACCCTCTCGAGAACCCCGAATACTTGTTGAGCCCTCGGCTGCGATGGGTTCCAGGCTGACAAAAGAACTGTCGTGTGTGCATTCGCGGATGAGAGAAAGGCTGAGGCAAGTTCGAGTGAACAAGGATGGACTCCTCGGCTCCGTCGTTTCCGTAGTGTAGCGGTTATCACGTCTGCTTCACACGCAGAAGGTCCCCGGTTCTATCCCGGGCGGGAACAGTATTTTCCTGCCTATGTCGTATTGTACCTCAGTGAGCCTCGTCGTGTGTGCATCTGCTGCATGTCCCTTCGTTTTGCAAGTACCACATTTATTGAATTTTTTAGTTACAATGGCAACATCACTACAAGTTGTCTGTGAAGTAAGGAGCACTCAAGCAGTTTCCGTGGTGTAGCGGTTATCACGTCTGCCTAACACGCAGAAGGTCCCCGGTTCGATCCCGGGCGGAAACACTTTTTCATCACTTTAAGCAAGACTTACTAACATGCATCTGCTACCATCTGTACCCGAAACCTTCGTAATTGCCTTCATGCGTCGGACCAGAGTGTCAATTCCTCACATCAAATAAGAAATTCATTTGACATTGGCGGCGAGCTTTTTGCGCTGACTCAGCCACTGACGTGCGATCAGTTTGCACGAAACGCTAGGGCTCGTCCGGGATTTGAACCCGGGACCTCCTGCACCCTAAGCAGGAATCATACCCCTAGACCAACGAGCCCTGTGACACGTCGAATGCCAGTTATTCCAGTCCCTCGATGTCTTCCAGGGTGCTCTGGAAGTCTCGTTTAGGCTGTCGGGATGGGGGCGGCGCGAATTCCAGCGGTCGGCGGCCTTCCTGGGCTATTGGTACCATCATGTAGAGCTGCCCCTGGGCTCGCACTGCCTGCTGCTGAGAAAGTGATTGCTTTTGCTGATATGACTTGCAATAACGACTGCGCGAAACGCCGCTATCTCGTTAGGGGCGCTACGGCAGACACCCTCTCGAGAACCCCGAATACTTGTTGAGCCCTCGGCTGCGATGGGTTCCAGGCTGACAAAAGAACTGTCGTGTGTGCATTCGCGGATGAGAGAAAGGCTGAGGCAAGTTCGAGTGAACAAGGATGGACTCCTCGGCTCCGTCGTTTCCGTAGTGTAGCGGTTATCACGTCTGCTTCACACGCAGAAGGTCCCCGGTTCTATCCCGGGCGGGAACAGTATTTTTTTGCCTATGTCGTATTGTACTCCAGTGAGCCTCGTCGTGTGTGCATCTGCTGCATGTCCCTTCGTTTTGCAAGTACCACATTTATTGAATTTTTTAGTTACGATGGCAACATCAATACAAGTTGTCTGTGAAGTAAGGTGCACTCAAGCAGTTTCCGTGGTGTGGCGGTTGTCACGTCTGCCTAACACGCAGAAGGTCCCCGGTTCGATCCCGGGCGGAAACACTTTTTCATCACATTAAGCAAGACTTACTAACATGCATCTGCTACCATCTGTACCCGAAACCTCCGTAATTGCCTTCATGCGTCGGACCAGAGTGTCAATTGCTCACATCAAATAAGAAATTCATTTGACATTGGCGGCGAGCTTTTTGCGCTGACTCAGCCACTGACGTGTGATCAGTTTGCACAAAACGCTAGGGCTCGTCCAGGATTTGAACCCGGGACCACCTGCACCCTAAGCAGGAATCATACCCCTAGACCAACGAGCTTGTGGCACGGCGAATGCCAGTTATTCCAGTCCCTCGATGTCTTCCAGGGTGCTCTGGAAGTCTCGTTTAGGCTGGCGGGATGGGGGCGGCGCGAATTCCCGCGGTCGGCGGCCTTCCTGGGCTATTGGTACCTTCATGTAGAGCTGCCCCTGGGCTCGCACTGCCTGCTGCTGAGAAAGTGATTGCTTTTGCTGATATGACTTGCAATAACGACTGCGCGAAACGCCGCTATCTCGTTAGGGGCGCTACGGCAGACACCCTCTCGAGAACCCCGAAGACTTCTTGAGCCCTCGGCTGCGATGGGTTCCAGGCTGACAAAAGAACTGTCGTGTGTGCATTCGCGGATGAGAGAAAGGCTGAGGCAAGTTCGAGTGAACAAGGATGGACTCCTCGGCTCCGTCGTTTCCGTAGTGTAGCGGTTATCACGTCTGCTTCACACGCAGAAGGTCCCCGGTTCTATCCCGGGCGGGAACAGTATTTTCCTGCCTATGTCGTATTGTACCTCAGTGAGCCTCGTCGTGTGTGCATCTGCTGCATGTCCCTTCGTTTTGCAAGTACCACATTTATTGAATTTTTTAGTTACAATGGCAACATCACTACAAGTTGTCTGTGAAGTAAGGAGCACTCAAGCAGTTTCCGTGGTGTAGCGGTTATCACGTCTGCCTAACTCGCAGCAGGTCCCCGGTTCGATCCCGGGCGGAAACACTTTTTCATCACTTTAAGCAAGACTTACTAACATGCATCTGCTACCATCTGTACCCGAAACCTTCGTAATTGCCTTCATGCGTCGGACCAGAGTGTCAATTCCTCACATCAAATAAGAAATTCATTTGACATTGGCGGCGAGCTTTTTGCGCTGACTCAGCCACTGACGTGCGATCAGTTTGCACGAAACGCTAGGGCTCGTCCGGGATTTGAACCCGGGACCTCCTGCACCCTAAGCAGGAATCATACCCCTAGACCAACGAGCCCTGTGACACGTCGAATGCCAGTTATTCCAGTCCCTCGATGTCTTCCAGGGTGCTCTGGAAGTCTCGTTTAGGCTGGCGGGATGGGGGCGGCGCGAATTCCCGCGGTCGGCGGCCTTCCTGGGCTATTGGTACCATCATGTAGAGCTGCCCCTGGGCTCGCACTGCCTGCTGCTGAGAAAGTGATTGCTTTTGCTGATATGACTTGCAATAACGACTGCGCGAAACGCCGCTATCTCGTTAGGGGCGCTACGGCAGACACCCTCTCGAGAACCCCGAATACTTGTTGAGCCCTCGGCTGCGATGGGTTCCAGGCTGACAAAAGAACTGTCGTGTGTGCATTCGCGGATGAGAGAAAGGCTGAGGCAAGTTCGAGTGAACAAGGATGGACTCCTCGGCTCCGTCGTTTCCGTAGTGTAGCGGTTATCACGTCTGCTTCACACGCAGAAGGTCCCCGGTTCTATCCCGGGCGGGAACAGTATTTTCCTGCCTATGTCGTATTGTACCTCAGTGAGCCTCGTCGTGTGTGCATCTGCTGCATGTCCCTTCGTTTTGCAAGTACCACATTTATTGAATTTTTTAGTTACAATGGCAACATCACTACAAGTTGTCTGTGAAGTAAGGAGCACTCAAGCAGTTTCCGTGGTGTAGCGGTTATCACGTCTGCCTAACTCGCAGCAGGTCCCCGGTTCGATCCCGGGCGGAAACACTTTTTCATCACTTTAAGCAAGACTTACTAACATGCATCTGCTACCATCTGTACCCGAAACCTTCGTAATTGCCTTCATGCGTCGGACCAGAGTGTCAATTCCTCACATCAAATAAGAAATTCATTTGACATTGGCGGCGAGCTTTTTGCGCTGACTCAGCCACTGACGTGCGATCAGTTTGCACGAAACGCTAGGGCTCGTCCGGGATTTGAACCCGGGACCTCCTGCACCCTAAGCAGGAATCATACCCCTAGACCAACGAGCCCTGTGACACGTCGAATGCCAGTTATTCCAGTCCCTCGATGTCTTCCAGGGTGCTCTGGAAGTCTCGTTTAGGCTGGCGGGATGGGGGCGGCGCGAATTCCAGCGGTCGGCGGCCTTCCTGGGCTATTGGTACCATCATGTAGAGCTGCCCCTGGGCTCGCACTGCCTGCTGCTGAGAAAGTGATTGCTTTTGCTGATATGACTTGCAATAACGACTGCGCGAAACGCCGCTATCTCGTTAGGGGCGCTACGGCAGACACCCTCTCGAGAACCCCGAAGACTTCTTGAGCCCTCGGCTGCGATGGGTTCCAGGCTGACAAAAGAACTGTCGTGTGTGCATTCGCGGATGAGAGAAAGGCTGAGACAAGTTCGAGTGAACAAGGATGGACTCCTCGGCTCCGTCGTTTCCGTAGTGTAGCGGTTATCACGTCTGCTTCACACGCAGAAGGTCCCCGGTTCTATCCCGGGCGGGAACAGTATTTTCCTGCCTATGTCGTATTGTACCTCAGTGAGCCTCGTCGTGTGTGCATCTGCTGCATGTCCCTTCGTTTTGCAAGTACCACATTTATTGAATTTTTTAGTTACAATGGCAACATCACTACAAGTTGTCTGTGAAGTAAGGAGCACTCAAGCAGTTTCCGTGGTGTAGCGGTTATCACGTCTGCCTAACTCGCAGCAGGTCCCCGGTTCGATCCCGGGCGGAAACACTTTTTCATCACTTTAAGCAAGACTTACTAACATGCATCTGCTACCATCTGTACCCGAAACCTTCGTAATTGCCTTCATGCGTCGGACCAGAGTGTCAATTCCTCACATCAAATAAGAAATTCATTTGACATTGGCGGCGAGCTTTTTGCGCTGACTCAGCCACTGACGTGCGATCAGTTTGCACGAAACGCTAGGGCTCGTCCGGGATTTGAACCCGGGACCTCCTGCACCCTAAGCAGGAATCATACCCCTAGACCAACGAGCCCTGTGACACGTCGAATGCCAGTTATTCCAGTCCCTCGATGTCTTCCAGGGTGCTCTGGAAGTCTCGTTTAGGCTGGCGGGATGGGGGCGGCGCGAATTCCAGCGGTCGGCGGCCTTCCTGGGCTATTGGTACCATCATGTAGAGCTGCCCCTGGGCTCGCACTGCCTGCTGCTGAGAAAGTGATTGCTTTTGCTGATATGACTTGCAATAACGACTGCGCGAAACGCCGCTATCTCGTTAGGGGCGCTACGGCAGACACCCTCTCGAGAACCCCGAATACTTGTTGAGCCCTCGGCTGCGATGGGTTCCAGGCTGACAAAAGAACTGTCGTGTGTGCATTCGCGGATGAGAGAAAGGCTGAGGCAAGTTCGAGTGAACAAGGATGGACTCCTCGGCTCCGTCGTTTCCGTAGTGTAGCGGTTATCACGTCTGCTTCACACGCAGAAGGTCCCCGGTTCTATCCCGGGCGGGAACAGTATTTTTTTGCCTATGTCGTATTGTACTCCAGTGAGCCTCGTCGTGTGTGCATCTGCTGCATGTCCCTTCGTTTTGCAAGTACCACATTTATTGAATTTTTTAGTTACGATGGCAACATCAATACAAGTTGTCTGTGAAGTAAGGTGCACTCAAGCAGTTTCCGTGGTGTGGCGGTTGTCACGTCTGCCTAACACGCAGAAGGTCCCCGGTTCGATCCCGGGCGGAAACACTTTTTCATCACATTAAGCAAGACTTACTAACATGCATCTGCTACCATCTGTACCCGAAACCTCCGTAATTGCCTTCATGCGTCGGACCAGAGTGTCAATTGCTCACATCAAATAAGAAATTCATTTGACATTGGCGGCGAGCTTTTTGCGCTGACTCAGCCACTGACGTGTGATCAGTTTGCACAAAACGCTAGGGCTCGTCCAGGATTTGAACCCGGGACCACCTGCACCCTAAGCAGGAATCATACCCCTAGACCAACGAGCTTCTGGCACGGCGAATGCCAGTTATTCCAGTCCCTCGATGTCTTCCAGGGTGCTCTGGAAGTCTCGTTTAGGCTGGCGGGATGGGGGCGGCGCGAATTCCCGCGGTCGGCGGCCTTCCTGGGCTATTGGTACCTTCATGTAGAGCTGCCCCTGGGCTCGCACTGCCTGCTGCTGAGAAAGTGATTGCTTTTGCTGATATGACTTGCAATAACGACTGCGCGAAACGCCGCTATCTCGTTAGGGGCGCTACGGCAGACACCCTCTCGAGAACCCCGAAGACTTCTTGAGCCCTCGGCTGCGATGGGTTCCAGGCTGACAAAAGAACTGTCGTGTGTGCATTCGCGGATGAGAGAAAGGCTGAGACAAGTTCGAGTGAACAAGGATGGACTCCTCGGCTCCGTCGTTTCCGTAGTGTAGCGGTTATCACGTCTGCTTCACACGCAGAAGGTCCCCGGTTCTATCCCGGGCGGGAACAGTATTTTCCTGCCTATGTCGTATTGTACCTCAGTGAGCCTCGTCGTGTGTGCATCTGCTGCATGTCCCTTCGTTTTGCAAGTACCACATTTATTGAATTTTTTAGTTACAATGGCAACATCACTACAAGTTGTCTGTGAAGTAAGGAGCACTCAAGCAGTTTCCGTGGTGTAGCGGTTATCACGTCTGCCTAACTCGCAGCAGGTCCCCGGTTCGATCCCGGGCGGAAACACTTTTTCATCACTTTAAGCAAGACTTACTAACATGCATCTGCTACCATCTGTACCCGAAACCTTCGTAATTGCCTTCATGCGTCGGACCAGAGTGTCAATTCCTCACATCAAATAAGAAATTCATTTGACATTGGCGGCGAGCTTTTTGCGCTGACTCAGCCACTGACGTGCGATCAGTTTGCACGAAACGCTAGGGCTCGTCCGGGATTTGAACCCGGGACCTCCTGCACCCTAAGCAGGAATCATACCCCTAGACCAACGAGCCCTGTGACACGTCGAATGCCAGTTATTCCAGTCCCTCGATGTCTTCCAGGGTGCTCTGGAAGTCTCGTTTAGGCTGGCGGGATGGGGGCGGCGCGAATTCCAGCGGTCGGCGGCCTTCCTGGGCTATTGGTACCATCATGTAGAGCTGCCCCTGGGCTCGCACTGCCTGCTGCTGAGAAAGTGATTGCTTTTGCTGATATGACTTGCAATAACGACTGCGCGAAACGCCGCTATCTCGTTAGGGGCGCTACGGCAGACACCCTCTCGAGAACCCCGAAGACTTCTTGAGCCCTCGGCTGCGATGGGTTCCAGGCTGACAAAAGAACTGTCGTGTGTGCATTCGCGGATGAGAGAAAGGCTGAGACAAGTTCGAGTGAACAAGGATGGACTCCTCGGCTCCGTCGTTTCCGTAGTGTAGCGGTTATCACGTCTGCTTCACACGCAGAAGGTCCCCGGTTCTATCCCGGGCGGGAACAGTATTTTCCTGCCTATGTCGTATTGTACCTCAGTGAGCCTCGTCGTGTGTGCATCTGCTGCATGTCCCTTCGTTTTGCAAGTACCACATTTATTGAATTTTTTAGTTACAATGGCAACATCACTACAAGTTGTCTGTGAAGTAAGGAGCACTCAAGCAGTTTCCGTGGTGTAGCGGTTATCACGTCTGCCTAACTCGCAGCAGGTCCCCGGTTCGATCCCGGGCGGAAACACTTTTTCATCACTTTAAGCAAGACTTACTAACATGCATCTGCTACCATCTGTACCCGAAACCTTCGTAATTGCCTTCATGCGTCGGACCAGAGTGTCAATTCCTCACATCAAATAAGAAATTCATTTGACATTGGCGGCGAGCTTTTTGCGCTGACTCAGCCACTGACGTGCGATCAGTTTGCACGAAACGCTAGGGCTCGTCCGGGATTTGAACCCGGGACCTCCTGCACCCTAAGCAGGAATCATACCCCTAGACCAACGAGCCCTGTGACACGTCGAATGCCAGTTATTCCAGTCCCTCGATGTCTTCCAGGGTGCTCTGGAAGTCTCGTTTAGGCTGGCGGGATGGGGGCGGCGCGAATTCCAGCGGTCGGCGGCCTTCCTGGGCTATTGGTACCATCATGTAGAGCTGCCCCTGGGCTCGCACTGCCTGCTGCTGAGAAAGTGATTGCTTTTGCTGATATGACTTGCAATAACGACTGCGCGAAACGCCGCTATCTCGTTAGGGGCGCTACGGCAGACACCCTCTCGAGAACCCCGAATACTTGTTGAGCCCTCGGCTGCGATGGGTTCCAGGCTGACAAAAGAACTGTCGTGTGTGCATTCGCGGATGAGAGAAAGGCTGAGGCAAGTTCGAGTGAACAAGGATGGACTCCTCGGCTCCGTCGTTTCCGTAGTGTAGCGGTTATCACGTCTGCTTCACACGCAGAAGGTCCCCGGTTCTATCCCGGGCGGGAACAGTATTTTCCTGCCTATGTCGTATTGTACCTCAGTGAGCCTCGTCGTGTGTGCATCTGCTGCATGTCCCTTCGTTTTGCAAGTACCACATTTATTGAATTTTTTAGTTACAATGGCAACATCACTACAAGTTGTCTGTGAAGTAAGGAGCACTCAAGCAGTTTCCGTGGTGTAGCGGTTATCACGTCTGCCTAACACGCAGAAGGTCCCCGGTTCGATCCCGGGCGGAAACACTTTTTCATCACTTTAAGCAAGACTTACTAACATGCATCTGCTACCATCTGTACCCGAAACCTTCGTAATTGCCTTCATGCGTCGGACCAGAGTGTCAATTCCTCACATCAAATAAGAAATTCATTTGACATTGGCGGCGAGCTTTTTGCGCTGACTCAGCCACTGACGTGCGATCAGTTTGCACGAAACGCTAGGGCTCGTCCGGGATTTGAACCCGGGACCTCCTGCACCCTAAGCAGGAATCATACCCCTAGACCAACGAGCCCTGTGACACGTCGAATGCCAGTTATTCCAGTCCCTCGATGTCTTCCAGGGTGCTCTGGAAGTCTCGTTTAGGCTGTCGGGATGGGGGCGGCGCGAATTCCAGCGGTCGGCGGCCTTCCTGGGCTATTGGTACCATCATGTAGAGCTGCCCCTGGGCTCGCACTGCCTGCTGCTGAGAAAGTGATTGCTTTTGCTGATATGACTTGCAATAACGACTGCGCGAAACGCCGCTATCTCGTTAGGGGCGCTACGGCAGACACCCTCTCGAGAACCCCGAATACTTGTTGAGCCCTCGGCTGCGATGGGTTCCAGGCTGACAAAAGAACTGTCGTGTGTGCATTCGCGGATGAGAGAAAGGCTGAGGCAAGTTCGAGTGAACAAGGATGGACTCCTCGGCTCCGTCGTTTCCGTAGTGTAGCGGTTATCACGTCTGCTTCACACGCAGAAGGTCCCCGGTTCTATCCCGGGCGGGAACAGTATTTTTTTGCCTATGTCGTATTGTACTCCAGTGAGCCTCGTCGTGTGTGCATCTGCTGCATGTCCCTTCGTTTTGCAAGTACCACATTTATTGAATTTTTTAGTTACGATGGCAACATCAATACAAGTTGTCTGTGAAGTAAGGTGCACTCAAGCAGTTTCCGTGGTGTGGCGGTTGTCACGTCTGCCTAACACGCAGAAGGTCCCCGGTTCGATCCCGGGCGGAAACACTTTTTCATCACATTAAGCAAGACTTACTAACATGCATCTGCTACCATCTGTACCCGAAACCTCCGTAATTGCCTTCATGCGTCGGACCAGAGTGTCAATTGCTCACATCAAATAAGAAATTCATTTGACATTGGCGGCGAGCTTTTTGCGCTGACTCAGCCACTGACGTGTGATCAGTTTGCACAAAACGCTAGGGCTCGTCCAGGATTTGAACCCGGGACCACCTGCACCCTAAGCAGGAATCATACCCCTAGACCAACGAGCTTGTGGCACGGCGAATGCCAGTTATTCCAGTCCCTCGATGTCTTCCAGGGTGCTCTGGAAGTCTCGTTTAGGCTGTCGGGATGGGGGCGGCGCGAATTCCCGCGGTCGGCGGCCTTCCTGGGCTATTGGTACCTTCATGTAGAGCTGCCCCTGGGCTCGCACTGCCTGCTGCTGAGAAAGTGATTGCTTTTGCTGATATGACTTGCAATAACGACTGCGCGAAACGCCGCTATCTCGTTAGGGGCGCTACGGCAGACACCCTCTCGAGAACCCCGAAGACTTCTTGAGCCCTCGGCTGCGATGGGTTCCAGGCTGACAAAAGAACTGTCGTGTGTGCATTCGCGGATGAGAGAAAGGCTGAGGCAAGTTCGAGTGAACAAGGATGGACTCCTCGGCTCCGTCGTTTCCGTAGTGTAGCGGTTATCACGTCTGCTTCACACGCAGAAGGTCCCCGGTTCTATCCCGGGCGGGAACAGTATTTTCCTGCCTATGTCGTATTGTACCTCAGTGAGCCTCGTCGTGTGTGCATCTGCTGCATGTCCCTTCGTTTTGCAAGTACCACATTTATTGAATTTTTTAGTTACAATGGCAACATCACTACAAGTTGTCTGTGAAGTAAGGAGCACTCAAGCAGTTTCCGTGGTGTAGCGGTTATCACGTCTGCCTAACTCGCAGCAGGTCCCCGGTTCGATCCCGGGCGGAAACACTTTTTCATCACTTTAAGCAAGACTTACTAACATGCATCTGCTACCATCTGTACCCGAAACCTTCGTAATTGCCTTCATGCGTCGGACCAGAGTGTCAATTCCTCACATCAAATAAGAAATTCATTTGACATTGGCGGCGAGCTTTTTGCGCTGACTCAGCCACTGACGTGCGATCAGTTTGCACGAAACGCTAGGGCTCGTCCGGGATTTGAACCCGGGACCTCCTGCACCCTAAGCAGGAATCATACCCCTAGACCAACGAGCCCTGTGACACGTCGAATGCCAGTTATTCCAGTCCCTCGATGTCTTCCAGGGTGCTCTGGAAGTCTCGTTTAGGCTGGCGGGATGGGGGCGGCGCGAATTCCAGCGGTCGGCGGCCTTCCTGGGCTATTGGTACCATCATGTAGAGCTGCCCCTGGGCTCGCACTGCCTGCTGCTGAGAAAGTGATTGCTTTTGCTGATATGACTTGCAATAACGACTGCGCGAAACGCCGCTATCTCGTTAGGGGCGCTACGGCAGACACCCTCTCGAGAACCCCGAATACTTGTTGAGCCCTCGGCTGCGATGGGTTCCAGGCTGACAAAAGAACTGTCGTGTGTGCATTCGCGGATGAGAGAAAGGCTGAGGCAAGTTCGAGTGAACAAGGATGGACTCCTCGGCTCCGTCGTTTCCGTAGTGTAGCGGTTATCACGTCTGCTTCACACGCAGAAGGTCCCCGGTTCTATCCCGGGCGGGAACAGTATTTTTTTGCCTATGTCGTATTGTACTCCAGTGAGCCTCGTCGTGTGTGCATCTGCTGCATGTCCCTTCGTTTTGCAAGTACCACATTTATTGAATTTTTTAGTTACGATGGCAACATCAATACAAGTTGTCTGTGAAGTAAGGTGCACTCAAGCAGTTTCCGTGGTGTGGCGGTTGTCACGTCTGCCTAACACGCAGAAGGTCCCCGGTTCGATCCCGGGCGGAAACACTTTTTCATCACATTAAGCAAGACTTACTAACATGCATCTGCTACCATCTGTACCCGAAACCTCCGTAATTGCCTTCATGCGTCGGACCAGAGTGTCAATTGCTCACATCAAATAAGAAATTCATTTGACATTGGCGGCGAGCTTTTTGCGCTGACTCAGCCACTGACGTGTGATCAGTTTGCACAAAACGCTAGGGCTCGTCCAGGATTTGAACCCGGGACCACCTGCACCCTAAGCAGGAATCATACCCCTAGACCAACGAGCTTCTGGCACGGCGAATGCCAGTTATTCCAGTCCCTCGATGTCTTCCAGGGTGCTCTGGAAGTCTCGTTTAGGCTGGCGGGATGGGGGCGGCGCGAATTCCCGCGGTCGGCGGCCTTCCTGGGCTATTGGTACCTTCATGTAGAGCTGCCCCTGGGCTCGCACTGCCTGCTGCTGAGAAAGTGATTGCTTTTGCTGATATGACTTGCAATAACGACTGCGCGAAACGCCGCTATCTCGTTAGGGGCGCTACGGCAGACACCCTCTCGAGAACCCCGAAGACTTCTTGAGCCCTCGGCTGCGATGGGTTCCAGGCTGACAAAAGAACTGTCGTGTGTGCATTCGCGGATGAGAGAAAGGCTGAGACAAGTTCGAGTGAACAAGGATGGACTCCTCGGCTCCGTCGTTTCCGTAGTGTAGCGGTTATCACGTCTGCTTCACACGCAGAAGGTCCCCGGTTCTATCCCGGGCGGGAACAGTATTTTCCTGCCTATGTCGTATTGTACCTCAGTGAGCCTCGTCGTGTGTGCATCTGCTGCATGTCCCTTCGTTTTGCAAGTACCACATTTATTGAATTTTTTAGTTACAATGGCAACATCACTACAAGTTGTCTGTGAAGTAAGGAGCACTCAAGCAGTTTCCGTGGTGTAGCGGTTATCACGTCTGCCTAACTCGCAGCAGGTCCCCGGTTCGATCCCGGGCGGAAACACTTTTTCATCACTTTAAGCAAGACTTACTAACATGCATCTGCTACCATCTGTACCCGAAACCTTCGTAATTGCCTTCATGCGTCGGACCAGAGTGTCAATTCCTCACATCAAATAAGAAATTCATTTGACATTGGCGGCGAGCTTTTTGCGCTGACTCAGCCACTGACGTGCGATCAGTTTGCACGAAACGCTAGGGCTCGTCCGGGATTTGAACCCGGGACCTCCTGCACCCTAAGCAGGAATCATACCCCTAGACCAACGAGCCCTGTGACACGTCGAATGCCAGTTATTCCAGTCCCTCGATGTCTTCCAGGGTGCTCTGGAAGTCTCGTTTAGGCTGGCGGGATGGGGGCGGCGCGAATTCCAGCGGTCGGCGGCCTTCCTGGGCTATTGGTACCATCATGTAGAGCTGCCCCTGGGCTCGCACTGCCTGCTGCTGAGAAAGTGATTGCTTTTGCTGATATGACTTGCAATAACGACTGCGCGAAACGCCGCTATCTCGTTAGGGGCGCTACGGCAGACACCCTCTCGAGAACCCCGAAGACTTCTTGAGCCCTCGGCTGCGATGGGTTCCAGGCTGACAAAAGAACTGTCGTGTGTGCATTCGCGGATGAGAGAAAGGCTGAGACAAGTTCGAGTGAACAAGGATGGACTCCTCGGCTCCGTCGTTTCCGTAGTGTAGCGGTTATCACGTCTGCTTCACACGCAGAAGGTCCCCGGTTCTATCCCGGGCGGGAACAGTATTTTCCTGCCTATGTCGTATTGTACCTCAGTGAGCCTCGTCGTGTGTGCATCTGCTGCATGTCCCTTCGTTTTGCAAGTACCACATTTATTGAATTTTTTAGTTACAATGGCAACATCACTACAAGTTGTCTGTGAAGTAAGGAGCACTCAAGCAGTTTCCGTGGTGTAGCGGTTATCACGTCTGCCTAACTCGCAGCAGGTCCCCGGTTCGATCCCGGGCGGAAACACTTTTTCATCACTTTAAGCAAGACTTACTAACATGCATCTGCTACCATCTGTACCCGAAACCTTCGTAATTGCCTTCATGCGTCGGACCAGAGTGTCAATTCCTCACATCAAATAAGAAATTCATTTGACATTGGCGGCGAGCTTTTTGCGCTGACTCAGCCACTGACGTGCGATCAGTTTGCACGAAACGCTAGGGCTCGTCCGGGATTTGAACCCGGGACCTCCTGCACCCTAAGCAGGAATCATACCCCTAGACCAACGAGCCCTGTGACACGTCGAATGCCAGTTATTCCAGTCCCTCGATGTCTTCCAGGGTGCTCTGGAAGTCTCGTTTAGGCTGGCGGGATGGGGGCGGCGCGAATTCCAGCGGTCGGCGGCCTTCCTGGGCTATTGGTACCATCATGTAGAGCTGCCCCTGGGCTCGCACTGCCTGCTGCTGAGAAAGTGATTGCTTTTGCTGATATGACTTGCAATAACGACTGCGCGAAACGCCGCTATCTCGTTAGGGGCGCTACGGCAGACACCCTCTCGAGAACCCCGAATACTTGTTGAGCCCTCGGCTGCGATGGGTTCCAGGCTGACAAAAGAACTGTCGTGTGTGCATTCGCGGATGAGAGAAAGGCTGAGGCAAGTTCGAGTGAACAAGGATGGACTCCTCGGCTCCGTCGTTTCCGTAGTGTAGCGGTTATCACGTCTGCTTCACACGCAGAAGGTCCCCGGTTCTATCCCGGGCGGGAACAGTATTTTTTTGCCTATGTCGTATTGTACTCCAGTGAGCCTCGTCGTGTGTGCATCTGCTGCATGTCCCTTCGTTTTGCAAGTACCACATTTATTGAATTTTTTAGTTACGATGGCAACATCAATACAAGTTGTCTGTGAAGTAAGGTGCACTCAAGCAGTTTCCGTGGTGTGGCGGTTGTCACGTCTGCCTAACACGCAGAAGGTCCCCGGTTCGATCCCGGGCGGAAACACTTTTTCATCACATTAAGCAAGACTTACTAACATGCATCTGCTACCATCTGTACCCGAAACCTCCGTAATTGCCTTCATGCGTCGGACCAGAGTGTCAATTGCTCACATCAAATAAGAAATTCATTTGACATTGGCGGCGAGCTTTTTGCGCTGACTCAGCCACTGACGTGTGATCAGTTTGCACAAAACGCTAGGGCTCGTCCAGGATTTGAACCCGGGACCACCTGCACCCTAAGCAGGAATCATACCCCTAGACCAACGAGCTTCTGGCACGGCGAATGCCAGTTATTCCAGTCCCTCGATGTCTTCCAGGGTGCTCTGGAAGTCTCGTTTAGGCTGGCGGGATGGGGGCGGCGCGAATTCCCGCGGTCGGCGGCCTTCCTGGGCTATTGGTACCTTCATGTAGAGCTGCCCCTGGGCTCGCACTGCCTGCTGCTGAGAAAGTGATTGCTTTTGCTGATATGACTTGCAATAACGACTGCGCGAAACGCCGCTATCTCGTTAGGGGCGCTACGGCAGACACCCTCTCGAGAACCCCGAAGACTTCTTGAGCCCTCGGCTGCGATGGGTTCCAGGCTGACAAAAGAACTGTCGTGTGTGCATTCGCGGATGAGAGAAAGGCTGAGACAAGTTCGAGTGAACAAGGATGGACTCCTCGGCTCCGTCGTTTCCGTAGTGTAGCGGTTATCACGTCTGCTTCACACGCAGAAGGTCCCCGGTTCTATCCCGGGCGGGAACAGTATTTTCCTGCCTATGTCGTATTGTACCTCAGTGAGCCTCGTCGTGTGTGCATCTGCTGCATGTCCCTTCGTTTTGCAAGTACCACATTTATTGAATTTTTTAGTTACAATGGCAACATCACTACAAGTTGTCTGTGAAGTAAGGAGCACTCAAGCAGTTTCCGTGGTGTAGCGGTTATCACGTCTGCCTAACTCGCAGCAGGTCCCCGGTTCGATCCCGGGCGGAAACACTTTTTCATCACTTTAAGCAAGACTTACTAACATGCATCTGCTACCATCTGTACCCGAAACCTTCGTAATTGCCTTCATGCGTCGGACCAGAGTGTCAATTCCTCACATCAAATAAGAAATTCATTTGACATTGGCGGCGAGCTTTTTGCGCTGACTCAGCCACTGACGTGCGATCAGTTTGCACGAAACGCTAGGGCTCGTCCGGGATTTGAACCCGGGACCTCCTGCACCCTAAGCAGGAATCATACCCCTAGACCAACGAGCCCTGTGACACGTCGAATGCCAGTTATTCCAGTCCCTCGATGTCTTCCAGGGTGCTCTGGAAGTCTCGTTTAGGCTGGCGGGATGGGGGCGGCGCGAATTCCAGCGGTCGGCGGCCTTCCTGGGCTATTGGTACCATCATGTAGAGCTGCCCCTGGGCTCGCACTGCCTGCTGCTGAGAAAGTGATTGCTTTTGCTGATATGACTTGCAATAACGACTGCGCGAAACGCCGCTATCTCGTTAGGGGCGCTACGGCAGACACCCTCTCGAGAACCCCGAAGACTTCTTGAGCCCTCGGCTGCGATGGGTTCCAGGCTGACAAAAGAACTGTCGTGTGTGCATTCGCGGATGAGAGAAAGGCTGAGACAAGTTCGAGTGAACAAGGATGGACTCCTCGGCTCCGTCGTTTCCGTAGTGTAGCGGTTATCACGTCTGCTTCACACGCAGAAGGTCCCCGGTTCTATCCCGGGCGGGAACAGTATTTTCCTGCCTATGTCGTATTGTACCTCAGTGAGCCTCGTCGTGTGTGCATCTGCTGCATGTCCCTTCGTTTTGCAAGTACCACATTTATTGAATTTTTTAGTTACAATGGCAACATCACTACAAGTTGTCTGTGAAGTAAGGAGCACTCAAGCAGTTTCCGTGGTGTAGCGGTTATCACGTCTGCCTAACTCGCAGCAGGTCCCCGGTTCGATCCCGGGCGGAAACACTTTTTCATCACTTTAAGCAAGACTTACTAACATGCATCTGCTACCATCTGTACCCGAAACCTTCGTAATTGCCTTCATGCGTCGGACCAGAGTGTCAATTCCTCACATCAAATAAGAAATTCATTTGACATTGGCGGCGAGCTTTTTGCGCTGACTCAGCCACTGACGTGCGATCAGTTTGCACGAAACGCTAGGGCTCGTCCGGGATTTGAACCCGGGACCTCCTGCACCCTAAGCAGGAATCATACCCCTAGACCAACGAGCCCTGTGACACGTCGAATGCCAGTTATTCCAGTCCCTCGATGTCTTCCAGGGTGCTCTGGAAGTCTCGTTTAGGCTGGCGGGATGGGGGCGGCGCGAATTCCAGCGGTCGGCGGCCTTCCTGGGCTATTGGTACCATCATGTAGAGCTGCCCCTGGGCTCGCACTGCCTGCTGCTGAGAAAGTGATTGCTTTTGCTGATATGACTTGCAATAACGACTGCGCGAAACGCCGCTATCTCGTTAGGGGCGCTACGGCAGACACCCTCTCGAGAACCCCGAATACTTGTTGAGCCCTCGGCTGCGATGGGTTCCAGGCTGACAAAAGAACTGTCGTGTGTGCATTCGCGGATGAGAGAAAGGCTGAGGCAAGTTCGAGTGAACAAGGATGGACTCCTCGGCTCCGTCGTTTCCGTAGTGTAGCGGTTATCACGTCTGCTTCACACGCAGAAGGTCCCCGGTTCTATCCCGGGCGGGAACAGTATTTTCCTGCCTATGTCGTATTGTACCTCAGTGAGCCTCGTCGTGTGTGCATCTGCTGCATGTCCCTTCGTTTTGCAAGTACCACATTTATTGAATTTTTTAGTTACAATGGCAACATCACTACAAGTTGTCTGTGAAGTAAGGAGCACTCAAGCAGTTTCCGTGGTGTAGCGGTTATCACGTCTGCCTAACACGCAGAAGGTCCCCGGTTCGATCCCGGGCGGAAACACTTTTTCATCACTTTAAGCAAGACTTACTAACATGCATCTGCTACCATCTGTACCCGAAACCTTCGTAATTGCCTTCATGCGTCGGACCAGAGTGTCAATTCCTCACATCAAATAAGAAATTCATTTGACATTGGCGGCGAGCTTTTTGCGCTGACTCAGCCACTGACGTGCGATCAGTTTGCACGAAACGCTAGGGCTCGTCCGGGATTTGAACCCGGGACCTCCTGCACCCTAAGCAGGAATCATACCCCTAGACCAACGAGCCCTGTGACACGTCGAATGCCAGTTATTCCAGTCCCTCGATGTCTTCCAGGGTGCTCTGGAAGTCTCGTTTAGGCTGGCGGGATGGGGGCGGCGCGAATTCCAGCGGTCGGCGGCCTTCCTGGGCTATTGGTACCATCATGTAGAGCTGCCCCTGGGCTCGCACTGCCTGCTGCTGAGAAAGTGATTGCTTTTGCTGATATGACTTGCAATAACGACTGCGCGAAACGCCGCTATCTCGTTAGGGGCGCTACGGCAGACACCCTCTCGAGAACCCCGAATACTTGTTGAGCCCTCGGCTGCGATGGGTTCCAGGCTGACAAAAGAACTGTCGTGTGTGCATTCGCGGATGAGAGAAAGGCTGAGGCAAGTTCGAGTGAACAAGGATGGACTCCTCGGCTCCGTCGTTTCCGTAGTGTAGCGGTTATCACGTCTGCTTCACACGCAGAAGGTCCCCGGTTCTATCCCGGGCGGGAACAGTATTTTTTTGCCTATGTCGTATTGTACTCCAGTGAGCCTCGTCGTGTGTGCATCTGCTGCATGTCCCTTCGTTTTGCAAGTACCACATTTATTGAATTTTTTAGTTACGATGGCAACATCAATACAAGTTGTCTGTGAAGTAAGGTGCACTCAAGCAGTTTCCGTGGTGTGGCGGTTGTCACGTCTGCCTAACACGCAGAAGGTCCCCGGTTCGATCCCGGGCGGAAACACTTTTTCATCACATTAAGCAAGACTTACTAACATGCATCTGCTACCATCTGTACCCGAAACCTCCGTAATTGCCTTCATGCGTCGGACCAGAGTGTCAATTGCTCACATCAAATAAGAAATTCATTTGACATTGGCGGCGAGCTTTTTGCGCTGACTCAGCCACTGACGTGTGATCAGTTTGCACAAAACGCTAGGGCTCGTCCAGGATTTGAACCCGGGACCACCTGCACCCTAAGCAGGAATCATACCCCTAGACCAACGAGCTTGTGGCACGGCGAATGCCAGTTATTCCAGTCCCTCGATGTCTTCCAGGGTGCTCTGGAAGTCTCGTTTAGGCTGTCGGGATGGGGGCGGCGCGAATTCCCGCGGTCGGCGGCCTTCCTGGGCTATTGGTACCTTCATGTAGAGCTGCCCCTGGGCTCGCACTGCCTGCTGCTGAGAAAGTGATTGCTTTTGCTGATATGACTTGCAATAACGACTGCGCGAAACGCCGCTATCTCGTTAGGGGCGCTACGGCAGACACCCTCTCGAGAACCCCGAAGACTTCTTGAGCCCTCGGCTGCGATGGGTTCCAGGCTGACAAAAGAACTGTCGTGTGTGCATTCGCGGATGAGAGAAAGGCTGAGGCAAGTTCGAGTGAACAAGGATGGACTCCTCGGCTCCGTCGTTTCCGTAGTGTAGCGGTTATCACGTCTGCTTCACACGCAGAAGGTCCCCGGTTCTATCCCGGGCGGGAACAGTATTTTCCTGCCTATGTCGTATTGTACCTCAGTGAGCCTCGTCGTGTGTGCATCTGCTGCATGTCCCTTCGTTTTGCAAGTACCACATTTATTGAATTTTTTAGTTACAATGGCAACATCACTACAAGTTGTCTGTGAAGTAAGGAGCACTCAAGCAGTTTCCGTGGTGTAGCGGTTATCACGTCTGCCTAACTCGCAGCAGGTCCCCGGTTCGATCCCGGGCGGAAACACTTTTTCATCACTTTAAGCAAGACTTACTAACATGCATCTGCTACCATCTGTACCCGAAACCTTCGTAATTGCCTTCATGCGTCGGACCAGAGTGTCAATTCCTCACATCAAATAAGAAATTCATTTGACATTGGCGGCGAGCTTTTTGCGCTGACTCAGCCACTGACGTGCGATCAGTTTGCACGAAACGCTAGGGCTCGTCCGGGATTTGAACCCGGGACCTCCTGCACCCTAAGCAGGAATCATACCCCTAGACCAACGAGCCCTGTGACACGTCGAATGCCAGTTATTCCAGTCCCTCGATGTCTTCCAGGGTGCTCTGGAAGTCTCGTTTAGGCTGGCGGGATGGGGGCGGCGCGAATTCCAGCGGTCGGCGGCCTTCCTGGGCTATTGGTACCATCATGTAGAGCTGCCCCTGGGCTCGCACTGCCTGCTGCTGAGAAAGTGATTGCTTTTGCTGATATGACTTGCAATAACGACTGCGCGAAACGCCGCTATCTCGTTAGGGGCGCTACGGCAGACACCCTCTCGAGAACCCCGAATACTTGTTGAGCCCTCGGCTGCGATGGGTTCCAGGCTGACAAAAGAACTGTCGTGTGTGCATTCGCGGATGAGAGAAAGGCTGAGGCAAGTTCGAGTGAACAAGGATGGACTCCTCGGCTCCGTCGTTTCCGTAGTGTAGCGGTTATCACGTCTGCTTCACACGCAGAAGGTCCCCGGTTCTATCCCGGGCGGGAACAGTATTTTCCTGCCTATGTCGTATTGTACCTCAGTGAGCCTCGTCGTGTGTGCATCTGCTGCATGTCCCTTCGTTTTGCAAGTACCACATTTATTGAATTTTTTAGTTACAATGGCAACATCACTACAAGTTGTCTGTGAAGTAAGGAGAACTCAAGCAGTTTCCGTGGTGTAGCGGTTATCACGTCTGCCTAACACGCAGAAGGTCCCCGGTTCGATCCCGGGCGGAAACACTTTTTCATCACTTTAAGCAAGACTTACTAACATGCATCTGCTACCATCTGTACCCGAAACCTTCGTAATTGCCTTCATGCGTCGGACCAGAGTGTCAATTCCTCACATCAAATAAGAAATTCATTTGACATTGGCGGCGAGCTTTTTGCGCTGACTCAGCCACTGACGTGCGATCAGTTTGCACGAAACGCTAGGGCTCGTCCGGGATTTGAACCCGGGACCTCCTGCACCCTAAGCAGGAATCATACCCCTAGACCAACGAGCCCTGTGACACGTCGAATGCCAGTTATTCCAGTCCCTCGATGTCTTCCAGGGTGCTCTGGAAGTCTCGTTTAGGCTGGCGGGATGGGGGCGGCGCGAATTCCAGCGGTCGGCGGCCTTCCTGGGCTATTGGTACCATCATGTAGAGCTGCCCCTGGGCTCGCACTGCCTGCTGCTGAGAAAGTGATTGCTTTTGCTGATATGACTTGCAATAACGACTGCGCGAAACGCCGCTATCTCGTTAGGGGCGCTACGGCAGACACCCTCTCGAGAACCCCGAATACTTGTTGAGCCCTCGGCTGCGATGGGTTCCAGGCTGACAAAAGAACTGTCGTGTGTGCATTCGCGGATGAGAGAAAGGCTGAGGCAAGTTCGAGTGAACAAGGATGGACTCCTCGGCTCCGTCGTTTCCGTAGTGTAGCGGTTATCACGTCTGCTTCACACGCAGAAGGTCCCCGGTTCTATCCCGGGCGGGAACAGTATTTTCCTGCCTATGTCGTATTGTACCTCAGTGAGCCTCGTCGTGTGTGCATCTGCTGCATGTCCCTTCGTTTTGCAAGTACCACATTTATTGAATTTTTTAGTTACAATGGCAACATCACTACAAGTTGTCTGTGAAGTAAGGAGCACTCAAGCAGTTTCCGTGGTGTAGCGGTTATCACGTCTGCCTAACACGCAGAAGGTCCCCGGTTCGATCCCGGGCGGAAACACTTTTTCATCACTTTAAGCAAGACTTACTAACATGCATCTGCTACCATCTGTACCCGAAACCTTCGTAATTGCCTTCATGCGTCGGACCAGAGTGTCAATTCCTCACATCAAATAAGAAATTCATTTGACATTGGCGGCGAGCTTTTTGCGCTGACTCAGCCACTGACGTGCGATCAGTTTGCACGAAACGCTAGGGCTCGTCCGGGATTTGAACCCGGGACCTCCTGCACCCTAAGCAGGAATCATACCCCTAGACCAACGAGCCCTGTGACACGTCGAATGCCAGTTATTCCAGTCCCTCGATGTCTTCCAGGGTGCTCTGGAAGTCTCGTTTAGGCTGTCGGGATGGGGGCGGCGCGAATTCCAGCGGTCGGCGGCCTTCCTGGGCTATTGGTACCATCATGTAGAGCTGCCCCTGGGCTCGCACTGCCTGCTGCTGAGAAAGTGATTGCTTTTGCTGATATGACTTGCAATAACGACTGCGCGAAACGCCGCTATCTCGTTAGGGGCGCTACGGCAGACACCCTCTCGAGAACCCCGAATACTTGTTGAGCCCTCGGCTGCGATGGGTTCCAGGCTGACAAAAGAACTGTCGTGTGTGCATTCGCGGATGAGAGAAAGGCTGAGGCAAGTTCGAGTGAACAAGGATGGACTCCTCGGCTCCGTCGTTTCCGTAGTGTAGCGGTTATCACGTCTGCTTCACACGCAGAAGGTCCCCGGTTCTATCCCGGGCGGGAACAGTATTTTCCTGCCTATGTCGTATTGTACCTCAGTGAGCCTCGTCGTGTGTGCATCTGCTGCATGTCCCTTCGTTTTGCAAGTACCACATTTATTGAATTTTTTAGTTACAATGGCAACATCACTACAAGTTGTCTGTGAAGTAAGGAGCACTCAAGCAGTTTCCGTGGTGTAGCGGTTATCACGTCTGCCTAACACGCAGAAGGTCCCCGGTTCGATCCCGGGCGGAAACACTTTTTCATCACTTTAAGCAAGACTTACTAACATGCATCTGCTACCATCTGTACCCGAAACCTTCGTAATTGCCTTCATGCGTCGGACCAGAGTGTCAATTCCTCACATCAAATAAGAAATTCATTTGACATTGGCGGCGAGCTTTTTGCGCTGACTCAGCCACTGACGTGCGATCAGTTTGCACGAAACGCTAGGGCTCGTCCAGGATTTGAACCCGGGACCTCCTGCACCCTAAGCAGGAATCATACCCCTAGACCAACGAGCCCTGTGACACGTCGAATGCCAGTTATTCCAGTCCCTCGATGTCTTCCAGGGTGCTCTGGAAGTCTCGTTTAGGCTGTCGGGATGGGGGCGGCGCGAATTCCAGCGGTCGGCGGCCTTCCTGGGCTATTGGTACCCTCATGTAGAGCTGCCCCTGGGCTCGCACTGCCTGCTGCTGAGAAAGTGATTGCTTTTGCTGATATGACTTGCAATAACGACTGCGCGAAACGCCGCTATCTCGTTAGGGGCGCTACGGCAGACACCCTCTCGAGAACCCCGAATACTTGTTGAGCCCTCGGCTGCGATGGGTTCCAGGCTGACAAAAGAACTGTCGTGTGTGCATTCGCGGATGAGAGAAAGGCTGAGGCAAGTTCGAGTGAACAAGGATGGACTCCTCGGCTCCGTCGTTTCCGTAGTGTAGCGGTTATCACGTCTGCTTCACACGCAGAAGGTCCCCGGTTCTATCCCGGGCGGGAACAGTATTTTTTTGCCTATGTCGTATTGTACTCCAGTGAGCCTCGTCGTGTGTGCATCTGCTGCATGTCCCTTCGTTTTGCAAGTACCACATTTATTGAATTTTTTAGTTACGATGGCAACATCAATACAAGTTGTCTGTGAAGTAAGGTGCACTCAAGCAGTTTCCGTGGTGTGGCGGTTGTCACGTCTGCCTAACACGCAGAAGGTCCCCGGTTCGATCCCGGGCGGAAACACTTTTTCATCACATTAAGCAAGACTTACTAACATGCATCTGCTACCATCTGTACCCGAAACCTCCGTAATTGCCTTCATGCGTCGGACCAGAGTGTCAATTGCTCACATCAAATAAGAAATTCATTTGACATTGGCGGCGAGCTTTTTGCGCTGACTCAGCCACTGACGTGTGATCAGTTTGCACAAAACGCTAGGGCTCGTCCAGGATTTGAACCCGGGACCACCTGCACCCTAAGCAGGAATCATACCCCTAGACCAACGAGCTTGTGGCACGGCGAATGCCAGTTATTCCAGTCCCTCGATGTCTTCCAGGGTGCTCTGGAAGTCTCGTTTAGGCTGGCGGGATGGGGGCGGCGCGAATTCCCGCGGTCGGCGGCCTTCCTGGGCTATTGGTACCTTCATGTAGAGCTGCCCCTGGGCTCGCACTGCCTGCTGCTGAGAAAGTGATTGCTTTTGCTGATATGACTTGCAATAACGACTGCGCGAAACGCCGCTATCTCGTTAGGGGCGCTACGGCAGACACCCTCTCGAGAACCCCGAAGACTTCTTGAGCCCTCGGCTGCGATGGGTTCCAGGCTGACAAAAGAACTGCCGTGTGTGCATTCGCGGATGAGAGAAAGTCTGAGGCAAGTTCGAGTGAACAAGGATGGACTCCTCGGCTCCGTCGTTTCCGTAGTGTAGCGGTTATCACGTCTGCTTCACACGCAGAAGGTCCCCGGTTCTATCCCGGGCGGGAACAGTATTTTCCTGCCTATGTCGTATTGTACCTCAGTGAGCCTCGTCGTGTGTGCATCTGCTGCATGTCCCTTCGTTTTGCAAGTACCACATTTATTGAATTTTTTAGTTACAATGGCAACATCACTACAAGTTGTCTGTGAAGTAAGGAGCACTCAAGCAGTTTCCGTGGTGTAGCGGTTATCACGTCTGCCCAACACGCAGAAGGTCCCCGGTTCGATCCCGGGCGGAAACACTTTTTCATCACTTTAAGCAAGACTTACTAACATGCATCTGCTACCATCTGTACCCGAAACCTTCGTAATTGCCTTCATGCGTCGGACCAGAGTGTCAATTCCTCACATCAAATAAGAAATTCATTTGACATTGGCGGCGAGCTTTTTGCGCTGACTCAGCCACTGACGTGCGATCAGTTTGCACGAAACGCTAGGGCTCGTCCGGGATTTGAACCCGGGACCTCCTGCACCCTAAGCAGGAATCATACCCCTAGACCAACGAGCCCTGTGACACGTCGAATGCCAGTTATTCCAGTCCCTCGATGTCTTCCAGGGTGCTCTGGAAGTCTCGTTTAGGCTGGCGGGATGGGGGCGGCGCGAATTCCAGCGGTCGGCGGCCTTCCTGGGCTATTGGTACCATCATGTAGAGCTGCCCCTGGGCTCGCACTGCCTGCTGCTGAGAAAGTGATTGCTTTTGCTGATATGACTTGCAATAACGACTGCGCGAAACGCCGCTATCTCGTTAGGGGCGCTACGGCAGACACCCTCTCGAGAACCCCGAATACTTGTTGAGCCCTCGGCTGCGATGGGTTCCAGGCTGACAAAAGAACTGTCGTGTGTGCATTCGCGGATGAGAGAAAGGCTGAGGCAAGTTCGAGTGAACAAGGATGGACTCCTCGGCTCCGTCGTTTCCGTAGTGTAGCGGTTATCACGTCTGCTTCACACGCAGAAGGTCCCCGGTTCTATCCCGGGCGGGAACAGTATTTTCCTGCCTATGTCGTATTGTACCTCAGTGAGCCTCGTCGTGTGTGCATCTGCTGCATGTCCCTTCGTTTTGCAAGTACCACATTTATTGAATTTTTTAGTTACAATGGCAACATCACTACAAGTTGTCTGCGAAGTAAGGAGCACTCAAGCAGTTTCCGTGGTGTAGCGGTTATCACGTCTGCCTAACACGCAGAAGGTCCCCGGTTCGATCCCGGGCGGAAACACTTTTTCATCACTTTAAGCAAGACTTACTAACATGCATCTGCTACCATCTGTACCCGAAACCTTCGTAATTGCCTTCATGCGTCGGACCAGAGTGTCAATTCCTCACATCAAATAAGAAATTCATTTGACATTGGCGGCGAGCTTTTTGCGCTGACTCAGCCACTGACGTGCGATCAGTTTGCACGAAACGCTAGGGCTCGTCCGGGATTTGAACCCGGGACCTCCTGCACCCTAAGCAGGAATCATACCCCTAGACCAACGAGCCCTGTGACACGTCGAATGCCAGTTATTCCAGTCCCTCGATGTCTTCCAGGGTGCTCTGGAAGTCTCGTTTAGGCTGGCGGGATGGGGGCGGCGCGAATTCCCGCGGTCGGCGGCCTTCCTGGGCTATTGGTACCATCATGTAGAGCTGCCCCTGGGCTCGCACTGCCTGCTGCTGAGAAAGTGATTGCTTTTGCTGATATGACTTGCAATAACGACTGCGCGAAACGCCGCTATCTCGTTAGGGGCGCTACGGCAGACACCCTCTCGAGAACCCCGAATACTTGTTGAGCCCTCGGCTGCGATGGGTTCCAGGCTGACAAAAGAACTGTCGTGTGTGCATTCGCGGATGAGAGAAAGGCTGAGGCAAGTTCGAGTGAACAAGGATGGACTCCTCGGCTCCGTCGTTTCCGTAGTGTAGCGGTTATCACGTCTGCTTCACACGCAGAAGGTCCCCGGTTCTATCCCGGGCGGGAACAGTATTTTTTTGCCTATGTCGTATTGTACTCCAGTGAGCCTCGTCGTGTGTGCATCTGCTGCATGTCCCTTCGTTTTGCAAGTACCACATTTATTGAATTTTTTAGTTACGATGGCAACATCAATACAAGTTGTCTGTGAAGTAAGGTGCACTCAAGCAGTTTCCGTGGTGTGGCGGTTGTCACGTCTGCCTAACACGCAGAAGGTCCCCGGTTCGATCCCGGGCGGAAACACTTTTTCATCACATTAAGCAAGACTTACTAACATGCATCTGCTACCATCTGTACCCGAAACCTCCGTAATTGCCTTCATGCATCGGACCAGAGTGTCAATTGCTCACATCAAATAAGAAATTCATTTGACATTGGCGGCGAGCTTTTTGCGCTGACTCAGCCACTGACGTGTGATCAGTTTGCACAAAACGCTAGGGCTCGTCCAGGATTTGAACCCGGGACCACCTGCACCCTAAGCAGGAATCATACCCCTAGACCAACGAGCTTGTGGCACGGCGAATGCCAGTTATTCCAGTCCCTCGATGTCTTCCAGGGTGCTCTGGAAGTCTCGTTTAGGCTGGCGGGATGGGGGCGGCGCGAATTCCCGCGGTCGGCGGCCTTCCTGGGCTATTGGTACCATCATGTAGAGCTGCCCCTGGGCTCGCACTGCCTGCTGCTGAGAAAGTGATTGCTTTTGCTGATATGACTTGCAATAACGACTGCGCGAAACGCCGCTATCTCGTTAGGGGCGCTACGGCAGACACCCTCTCGAGAACCCCGAATACTTGTTGAGCCCTCGGCTGCGATGGGTTCCAGGCTGACAAAAGAACTGTCGTGTGTGCATTCGCGGATGAGAGAAAGGCTGAGGCAAGTTCGAGTGAACAAGGATGGACTCCTCGGCTCCGTCGTTTCCGTAGTGTAGCGGTTATCACGTCTGCTTCACACGCAGAAGGTCCCCGGTTCTATCCCGGGCGGGAACAGTATTTTTTTGCCTATGTCGTATTGTACTCCAGTGAGCCTCGTCGTGTGTGCATCTGCTGCATGTCCCTTCGTTTTGCAAGTACCACATTTATTGAATTTTTTAGTTACGATGGCAACATCAATACAAGTTGTCTGTGAAGTAAGGTGCACTCAAGCAGTTTCCGTGGTGTGGCGGTTGTCACGTCTGCCTAACACGCAGAAGGTCCCCGGTTCGATCCCGGGCGGAAACACTTTTTCATCACATTAAGCAAGACTTACTAACATGCATCTGCTACCATCTGTACCCGAAACCTCCGTAATTGCCTTCATGCGTCGGACCAGAGTGTCAATTGCTCACATCAAATAAGAAATTCATTTGACATTGGCGGCGAGCTTTTTGCGCTGACTCAGCCACTGACGTGTGATCAGTTTGCACAAAACGCTAGGGCTCGTCCAGGATTTGAACCCGGGACCACCTGCACCCTAAGCAGGAATCATACCCCTAGACCAACGAGCTTGTGGCACGGCGAATGCCAGTTATTCCAGTCCCTCGATGTCTTCCAGGGTGCTCTGGAAGTCTCGTTTAGGCTGGCGGGATGGGGGCGGCGCGAATTCCCGCGGTCGGCGGCCTTCCTGGGCTATTGGTACCTTCATGTAGAGCTGCCCCTGGGCTCGCACTGCCTGCTGCTGAGAAAGTGATTGCTTTTGCTGATATGACTTGCAATAACGACTGCGCGAAACGCCGCTATCTCGTTAGGGGCGCTACGGCAGACACCCTCTCGAGAACCCCGAAGACTTCTTGAGCCCTCGGCTGCGATGGGTTCCAGGCTGACAAAAGAACTGCCGTGTGTGCATTCGCGGATGAGAGAAAGTCTGAGGCAAGTTCGAGTGAACAAGGATGGACTCCTCGGCTCCGTCGTTTCCGTAGTGTAGCGGTTATCACGTCTGCTTCACACGCAGAAGGTCCCCGGTTCTATCCCGGGCGGGAACAGTATTTTCCTGCCTATGTCGTATTGTACCTCAGTGAGCCTCGTCGTGTGTGCATCTGCTGCATGTCCCTTCGTTTTGCAAGTACCACATTTATTGAATTTTTTAGTTACAATGGCAACATCACTACAAGTTGTCTGTGAAGTAAGGAGCACTCAAGCAGTTTCCGTGGTGTAGCGGTTATCACGTCTGCCCAACACGCAGAAGGTCCCCGGTTCGATCCCGGGCGGAAACACTTTTTCATCACTTTAAGCAAGACTTACTAACATGCATCTGCTACCATCTGTACCCGAAACCTTCGTAATTGCCTTCATGCGTCGGACCAGAGTGTCAATTCCTCACATCAAATAAGAAATTCATTTGACATTGGCGGCGAGCTTTTTGCGCTGACTCAGCCACTGACGTGCGATCAGTTTGCACGAAACGCTAGGGCTCGTCCGGGATTTGAACCCGGGACCTCCTGCACCCTAAGCAGGAATCATACCCCTAGACCAACGAGCCCTGTGACACGTCGAATGCCAGTTATTCCAGTCCCTCGATGTCTTCCAGGGTGCTCTGGAAGTCTCGTTTAGGCTGGCGGGATGGGGGCGGCGCGAATTCCAGCGGTCGGCGGCCTTCCTGGGCTATTGGTACCATCATGTAGAGCTGCCCCTGGGCTCGCACTGCCTGCTGCTGAGAAAGTGATTGCTTTTGCTGATATGACTTGCAATAACGACTGCGCGAAACGCCGCTATCTCGTTAGGGGCGCTACGGCAGACACCCTCTCGAGAACCCCGAATACTTGTTGAGCCCTCGGCTGCGATGGGTTCCAGGCTGACAAAAGAACTGTCGTGTGTGCATTCGCGGATGAGAGAAAGGCTGAGGCAAGTTCGAGTGAACAAGGATGGACTCCTCGGCTCCGTCGTTTCCGTAGTGTAGCGGTTATCACGTCTGCTTCACACGCAGAAGGTCCCCGGTTCTATCCCGGGCGGGAACAGTATTTTCCTGCCTATGTCGTATTGTACCTCAGTGAGCCTCGTCGTGTGTGCATCTGCTGCATGTCCCTTCGTTTTGCAAGTACCACATTTATTGAATTTTTTAGTTACAATGGCAACATCACTACAAGTTGTCTGCGAAGTAAGGAGCACTCAAGCAGTTTCCGTGGTGTAGCGGTTATCACGTCTGCCTAACACGCAGAAGGTCCCCGGTTCGATCCCGGGCGGAAACACTTTTTCATCACTTTAAGCAAGACTTACTAACATGCATCTGCTACCATCTGTACCCGAAACCTTCGTAATTGCCTTCATGCGTCGGACCAGAGTGTCAATTCCTCACATCAAATAAGAAATTCATTTGACATTGGCGGCGAGCTTTTTGCGCTGACTCAGCCACTGACGTGCGATCAGTTTGCACGAAACGCTAGGGCTCGTCCGGGATTTGAACCCGGGACCTCCTGCACCCTAAGCAGGAATCATACCCCTAGACCAACGAGCCCTGTGACACGTCGAATGCCAGTTATTCCAGTCCCTCGATGTCTTCCAGGGTGCTCTGGAAGTCTCGTTTAGGCTGGCGGGATGGGGGCGGCGCGAATTCCCGCGGTCGGCGGCCTTCCTGGGCTATTGGTACCATCATGTAGAGCTGCCCCTGGGCTCGCACTGCCTGCTGCTGAGAAAGTGATTGCTTTTGCTGATATGACTTGCAATAACGACTGCGCGAAACGCCGCTATCTCGTTAGGGGCGCTACGGCAGACACCCTCTCGAGAACCCCGAATACTTGTTGAGCCCTCGGCTGCGATGGGTTCCAGGCTGACAAAAGAACTGTCGTGTGTGCATTCGCGGATGAGAGAAAGGCTGAGGCAAGTTCGAGTGAACAAGGATGGACTCCTCGGCTCCGTCGTTTCCGTAGTGTAGCGGTTATCACGTCTGCTTCACACGCAGAAGGTCCCCGGTTCTATCCCGGGCGGGAACAGTATTTTTTTGCCTATGTCGTATTGTACTCCAGTGAGCCTCGTCGTGTGTGCATCTGCTGCATGTCCCTTCGTTTTGCAAGTACCACATTTATTGAATTTTTTAGTTACGATGGCAACATCAATACAAGTTGTCTGTGAAGTAAGGTGCACTCAAGCAGTTTCCGTGGTGTGGCGGTTGTCACGTCTGCCTAACACGCAGAAGGTCCCCGGTTCGATCCCGGGCGGAAACACTTTTTCATCACATTAAGCAAGACTTACTAACATGCATCTGCTACCATCTGTACCCGAAACCTCCGTAATTGCCTTCATGCATCGGACCAGAGTGTCAATTGCTCACATCAAATAAGAAATTCATTTGACATTGGCGGCGAGCTTTTTGCGCTGACTCAGCCACTGACGTGTGATCAGTTTGCACAAAACGCTAGGGCTCGTCCAGGATTTGAACCCGGGACCACCTGCACCCTAAGCAGGAATCATACCCCTAGACCAACGAGCTTGTGGCACGGCGAATGCCAGTTATTCCAGTCCCTCGATGTCTTCCAGGGTGCTCTGGAAGTCTCGTTTAGGCTGGCGGGATGGGGGCGGCGCGAATTCCCGCGGTCGGCGGCCTTCCTGGGCTATTGGTACCATCATGTAGAGCTGCCCCTGGGCTCGCACTGCCTGCTGCTGAGAAAGTGATTGCTTTTGCTGATATGACTTGCAATAACGACTGCGCGAAACGCCGCTATCTCGTTAGGGGCGCTACGGCAGACACCCTCTCGAGAACCCCGAATACTTGTTGAGCCCTCGGCTGCGATGGGTTCCAGGCTGACAAAAGAACTGTCGTGTGTGCATTCGCGGATGAGAGAAAGGCTGAGGCAAGTTCGAGTGAACAAGGATGGACTCCTCGGCTCCGTCGTTTCCGTAGTGTAGCGGTTATCACGTCTGCTTCACACGCAGAAGGTCCCCGGTTCTATCCCGGGCGGGAACAGTATTTTTTTGCCTATGTCGTATTGTACTCCAGTGAGCCTCGTCGTGTGTGCATCTGCTGCATGTCCCTTCGTTTTGCAAGTACCACATTTATTGAATTTTTTAGTTACGATGGCAACATCAATACAAGTTGTCTGTGAAGTAAGGTGCACTCAAGCAGTTTCCGTGGTGTGGCGGTTGTCACGTCTGCCTAACACGCGGAAGGTCCCCGGTTCGATCCCGGGCGGAAACACTTTTTCATCACATTAAGCAAGACTTACTAACATGCATCTGCTACCATCTGTACCCGAAACCTCCGTAATTGCCTTCATGCGTCGGACCAGAGTGTCAATTGCTCACATCAAATAAGAAATTCATTTGACATTGGCGGCGAGCTTTTTGCGCTGACTCAGCCACTGACGTGTGATCAGTTTGCACAAAACGCTAGGGCTCGTCCAGGATTTGAACCCGGGACCACCTGCACCCTAAGCAGGAATCATACCCCTAGACCAACGAGCTTGTGGCACGGCGGATGCCAGTTATTCCAGTCCCTCGATGTCTTCCAGGGTGCTCTGGAAGTCTCGTTTAGGCTGGCGGGATGGGGGCGGCGCGAATTCCCGCGGTCGGCGGCCTTCCTGGGCTATTGGTACCTTCATGTAGAGCTGCCCCTGGGCTCGCACTGCCTGCTGCTGAGAAAGTGATTGCTTTTGCTGATATGACTTGCAATAACGACTGCGCGAAACGCCGCTATCTCATTAGGGGCGCTACGGCAGACACCCTCTCGAGAACCCCGAAGACTTCTTGAGCCCTCGGCTGCGATGGGTTCCAGGCTGACAAAAGAACTGTCGTGTGTGCATTCGCGGATGAGAGAAAGGCTGAGGCAAGTTCGAGTGAACAAGGATGGACTCCTCGGCTCCGTCGTTTCCGTAGTGTAGCGGTTATCACGTCTGCTTCACACGCAGAAGGTCCCCGGTTCTATCCCGGGCGGGAACAGTATTTTCCTGCCTATGTCGTATTGTACTCCAGTGAGCCTCGTCGTGTGTGCATCTGCTGCATGTCCCTTCGTTTTGCAAGTACCACATTTATTGAATTTTTTAGTTACGATGGCAACATCAATACAAGTTGTCTGTGAAGTAAGGTGCACTCAAGCAGTTTCCGTGGTGTGGCGGTTGTCACGTCTGCCTAACACGCAGAAGGTCCCCGGTTCGATCCCGGGCGGAAACACTTTTTCATCACATTAAGCAAGACTTACTAACATGCATCTGCTACCATCTGTACCCGAAACCTCCGTATTTGCCTTCATGCGTCGGACCAGAGTGTCAATTGCTCACATCAAATAAGAAATTCATTTGACATTGGCGGCGAGCTTTTTGCGCTGACTCAGCCACTGACGTGTGATCAGTTTGCACAAAACGCTAGGGCTCGTCCAGGATTTGAACCCGGGACCACCTGCACCCTAAGCAGGAATCATACCCCTAGACCAACGAGCTTGTGGCTCGGCGCATGCCAGTTATTCCAGTCCCTCGATGTCTTCCAGGGTGCTCTGGAAGTCTCGTTTAGGCTGGCGGGATGGGGGCGGCGCGAATTCCCGCGGTCGGCGGCCTTTCTGGGCTATTGGTACCTTCATGTAGAGCTGCCCCTGGGCTCGCACTGCCTGCTGCTGAGAAAGTGATTGCTTTTGCTGATATGACTTGCAATAACGACTGCGCGAAACGCCGCTATCTCGTTAGGGGCGCTACGGCAGACACCCTCTCGAGAACCCCGAAGACTTCTTGAGCCCTCGGCTGCGATGGGTTCCAGGCTGACAAAAGAACTGTCGTGTGTGCATTCGCGGATGAGAGAAAGGCTGAGGCAAGTTCGAGTGAACAAGGATGGACTCCTCGGCTCCGTCGTTTCCGTAGTGTAGCGGTTATCACGTCTGCTTCACACGCAGAAGGTCCCCGGTTCTATCCCGGGCGGGAACAGTATTTTCCTGCCTATGTCGTATTGTACCTCAGTGAGCCTCGTCGTGTGTGCATCTGCTGCATGTCCCTTCGTTTTGCAAGTACCACATTTATTGAATTTTTTAGTTACAATGGCAACATCACTACAAGTTGTCTGTGAAGTAAGGAGCACTCAAGCAGTTTCCGTGGTGTAGCGGTTATCACGTCTGCCTAACACGCAGAAGGTCCCCGGTTCGATCCCGGGCGGAAACACTTTTTCATCACTTTAAGCAAGACTTACTAACATGCATCTGCTACCATCTGTACCCGAAACCTTCGTAATTGCCTTCATGCGTCGGACCAGAGTGTCAATTCCTCACATCAAATAAGAAATTCATTTGACATTGGCGGCGAGCTTTTTGCGCTGACTCAGCCACTGACGTGCGATCAGTTTGCACGAAACGCTAGGGCTCGTCCGGGATTTGAACCCGGGACCTCCTGCACCCTAAGCAGGAATCATACCCCTAGACCAACGAGCCCTGTGACACGTCGAATGCCAGTTATTCCAGTCCCTCGATGTCTTCCAGGTTGCTCTGGAAGTCTCGTTTAGGCTGGCGGGATGGGGGCGGCGCGAATTCCCGCGGTCGGCGGCCTTCCTGGGCTATTGGTACCATCATGTAGAGCTGCCCCTGGGCTCGCACTGCCTGCTGCTGAGTAAGTGATTGCTTTTGCTGATATGACTTGCAATAACGACTGCGCGAAACGCCGCTATCTCGTTAGGGGCGCTACGGCAGACACCCTCTCGAGAACCCCGAATACTTGTTGAGCCCTCGGCTGCGATGGGTTCCAGGCTGACAAAAGAACTGTCGTGTGTGCATTCGCGGATGAGAGAAAGGCTGAGGCAAGTTCGAGTGAACAAGGATGGACTCCTCGGCTCCGTCGTTTCCGTAGTGTAGCGGTTATCACGTCTGCTTCACACGCAGAAGGTCCCCGGTTCTATCCCGGGCGGGAACAGTATTTTCCTGCCTATGTCGTATTGTACTCCAGTGAGCCTCGTCGTGTGTGCATCTGCTGCATGTCCCTTCGTTTTGCAAGTACCACATTTATTGAATTTTTTAGTTACAATGGCAACATCACTACAAGTTGTCTGTGAAGTAAGGAGCACTCAAGCAGTTTCCGTGGTGTAGCGGTTATCACGTCTGCCTAACACGCAGAAGGTCCCCGGTTCGATCCCGGGCGGAAACACTTTTTCATCACTTTAAGCAAGACTTACTAACATGCATCTGCTACCATCTGTACCCGAAACCTTCGTAATTGCCTTCATGCGTCGGACCAGAGTGTCAATTCCTCACATCAAATAAGAAATTCATTTGACATTGGCGGCGAGCTTTTTGCGCTGACTCAGCCACTGACGTGCGATCAGTTTGCACGAAACGCTAGGGCTCGTCCGGGATTTGAACCCGGGACCTCCTGCACCCTAAGCAGGAATCATACCCCTAGACCAACGAGCCCTGTGACACGTCGAATGCCAGTTATTCCAGTCCCTCGATGTCTTCCAGGGTGCTCTGGAAGTCTCGTTTAGGCTGGCGGGATGGGGGCGGCGCGAATTCCCGCGGTCGGCGGCCTTCCTGGGCTATTGGTACCATCATGTAGAGCTGCCCCTGGGCTCGCACTGCCTGCTGCTGAGTAAGTGATTGCTTTTGCTGATATGACTTGCAATAACGACTGCGCGAAACGCCGCTATCTCGTTAGGGGCGCTACGGCAGACACCCTCTCGAGAACCCCGAATACTTGTTGAGCCCTCGGCTGCGATGGGTTCCAGGCTGACAAAAGAACTGTCGTGTGTGCATTCGCGGATGAGAGAAAGGCTGAGGCAAGTTCGAGTGAACAAGGATGGACTCCTCGGCTCCGTCGTTTCCGTAGTGTAGCGGTTATCACGTCTGCTTCACACGCTGAAGGTCCCCGGTTCTATCCCGGGCGGGAACAGTATTTTCCTGCCTATGTCGTATTGTACTCCAGTGAGCCTCGTCGTGTGTGCATCTGCTGCATGTCCCTTCGTTTTGCAAGTACCACATTTATTGAATTTTTTAGTTACGATGGCAACATCAATACAAGTTGTCTGTGAAGTAAGGTGCACTCAAGCAGTTTCCGTGGTGTGGCGGTTGTCACGTCTGCCTAACACGCAGAAGGTCCCCGGTTCGATCCCGGGCGGAAACACTTTTTCATCACATTAAGCAAGACTTACTAACATGCATCTGCTACCATCTGTACCCGAAACCTCCGTAATTGCCTTCATGCGTCGGACCAGAGTGTCAATTGCTCACATCAAATAAGAAATTCATTTGACATTGGCGGCGAGCTTTTTGCGCTGACTCAGCCACTGACGTGTGATCAGTTTGCACAAAACGCTAGGGCTCGTCCAGGATTTGAACCCGGGACCACCTGCACCCTAAGCAGGAATCATACCCCTAGACCAACGAGCTTGTGGCACGGCGAATGCCAGTTATTCCAGTCCCTCGATGTCTTCCAGGGTGCTCTGGAAGTCTCGTTTAGGCTGGCGGGATGGGGGCGGCGCGAATTCCCGCGGTCGGCGGCCTTTCTGGGCTATTGGTACCTTCATGTAGAGCTGCCCCTGGGCTCGCACTGCCTGCTGCTGAGAAAGTGATTGCTTTTGCTGATATGACTTGCAATAACGACTGCGCGAAACGCCGCTATCTCGTTAGGGGCGCTACGGCAGACACCCTCTCGAGAACCCCGAATACTTGTTGAGCCCTCGGCTGCGATGGGTTCCAGGCTGACAAAAGAACTGTCGTGTGTGCATTCGCGGATGAGAGAAAGGCTGAGGCAAGTTCGAGTGAACAAGGATGGACTCCTCGGCTCCGTCGTTTCCGTAGTGTAGCGGTTATCACGTCTGCTTCACACGCAGAAGGTCCCCGGTTCTATCCCGGGCGGGAACAGTATTTTCCTGCCTATGTCGTATTGTACCTCAGTGAGCCTCGTCGTGTGTGCATCTGCTGCATGTCCCTTCGTTTTGCAAGTACCACATTTATTGAATTTTTTAGTTACGATGGCAACATCAATACAAGTTGTCTGTGAAGTAAGGTGCACTCAAGCAGTTTCCGTGGTGTGGCGGTTGTCACGTCTGCCTAACACGCAGAAGGTCCCCGGTTCGATCCCGGGCGGAAACACTTTTTCACCACTTTAAGCAAGACTTACTAACATGCATCTGCTACCATCTGTACCCGAAACCTTCGTAATTGCCTTCATGCGTCGGACCAGAGTGTCAATTCCTCACATCAAATAAGAAATTCATTTGACATTGGCGGCGAGCTTTTTGCGCTGACTCAGCCACTGACGTGCGATCAGTTTGCACGAAACGCTAGGGCTCGTCCGGGATTTGAACCCGGGACCTCCTGCACCCTAAGCAGGAATCATACCCCTAGACCAACGAGCCCTGTGACACGTCGAATGCCAGTTATTCCAGTCCCTCGATGTCTTCCAGGGTGCTCTGGAAGTCTCGTTTAGGCTGGCGGGATGGGGGCGGCGCGAATTCCCGCGGTCGGCGGCCTTCCTGGGCTATTGGTACCATCATGTAGAGCTGCCCCTGGGCTCGCACTGCCTGCTGCTGAGTAAGTGATTGCTTTTGCTGATATGACTTGCAATAACGACTGCGCGAAACGCCTCTATCTCGTTAGGGGCGCTACGGCAGACACCCTCTCGAGAACCCCGAATACTTGTTGAGCCCTCGGCTGCGATGGGTTCCAGGCTGACAAAAGAACTGTCGTGTGTGCATTCGCGGATGAGAGAAAGGCTTAGGCAAGTTCGAGTGAACAAGGATGGACTCCTCGGCTCCGTCGTTTCCGTAGTGTAGCGGTTATCACGTCTGCTTCACACGCAGAAGGTCCCCGGTTCTATCCCGGGCGGGAACAGTATTTTCCTGCCTATGTCGTATTGTACTCCAGTGAGCCTCGTCGTGTGTGCATCTGCTGCATGTCCCTTCGTTTTGCAAGTACCACATTTATTGAATTTTTTAGTTACGATGGCAACATCAATACAAGTTGTCTGTGAAGTAAGGTGCACTCAAGCAGTTTCCGTGGTGTGGCGGTTGTCACGTCTGCCTAACACGCAGAAGGTCCCCGGTTCGATCCCGGGCGGAAACACTTTTTCATCACATTAAGCAAGACTTACTAACATGCATCTGCTACCATCTGTACCCGAAACCTCCGTAATTGCCTTCATGCGTCGGACCAGAGTGTCAATTGCTCACATCAAATAAGAAATTCATTTGACATTGGCGGCGAGCTTTTTGCGCTGACTCAGCCACTGACGTGTGATCAGTTTGCACAAAACGCTAGGGCTCGTCCAGGATTTGAACCCGGGACCACCTGCACCCTAAGCAGGAATCATACCCCTAGACCAACGAGCTTGTGGCACGGCGAATGCCAGTTATTCCAGTCCCTCGATGTCTTCCAGGGTGCTCTGGAAGTCTCGTTTAGGCTGGCGGGATGGGGGCGGCGCGAATTCCCGCGGTCGGCGGCCTTTCTGGGCTATTGGTACCTTCATGTAGAGCTGCCCCTGGGCTCGCACTGCCTGCTGCTGAGAAAGTGATTGCTTTTGCTGATATGACTTGCAATAACGACTGCGCGAAACGCCGCTATCTCGTTAGGGGCGCTACGGCAGACACCCTCTCGAGAACCCCGAAGACTTCTTGAGCCCTCGGCTGCGATGGGTTCCAGGCTGACAAAAGAACTGTCGTGTGTGCATTCGCGGATGAGAGAAAGGCTGAGGCAAGTTCGAGTGAACAAGGATGGACTCCTCGGCTCCGTCGTTTCCGTAGTGTAGCGGTTATCACGTCTGCTTCACACGCAGAAGGTCCCCGGTTCTATCCCGGGCGGGAACAGTATTTTCCTGCCTATGTCGTATTGTACCTCAGTGAGCCTCGTCGTGTGTGCATCTGCTGCATGTCCCTTCGTTTTGCAAGTACCACATTTATTGAATTTTTTAGTTACAATGGCAACATCACTACAAGTTGTCTGTGAAGTAAGGAGCACTCAAGCAGTTTCCGTGGTGTAGCGGTTATCACGTCTGCCTAACACGCAGAAGGTCCCCGGTTCGATCCCGGGCGGAAACACTTTTTCATCACTTTAAGCAAGACTTACTAACATGCATCTGCTACCATCTGTACCCGAAACCTTCGTAATTGCCTTCATGCGTCGGACCAGAGTGTCAATTCCTCACATCAAATAAGAAATTCATTTGACATTGGCGGCGAGCTTTTTGCGCTGACTCAGCCACTGACGTGCGATCAGTTTGCACGAAACGCTAGGGCTCGTCCGGGATTTGAACCCGGGACCTCCTGCAACCTAAGCAGGAATCATACCCCTAGACCAACGAGCCCTGTGACACGTCGAATGCCAGTTATTCCAGTCCCTCGATGTCTTCCAGGGTGCTCTGGAAGTCTCGTTTAGGCTGGCGGGATGGGGGCGGCGCGAATTCCCGCGGTCGGCGGCCTTCCTGGGCTATTGGTACCTTCATGTAGAGCTGCCCCTGGGCTCGCACTGCCTGCTGCTGAGTAAGTGATTGCTTTTGCTGATATGACTTGCAATAACGACTGCGCGAAACGCCGCTATCTCGTTAGGGGCGCTACGGCAGACACCCTCTCGAGAACCCCGAATACTTGTTGAGCCCTCGGCTGCGATGGGTTCCAGGCTGAAAAAAGAACTGTCGTGTGTGCATTCGCGGATAAGAGAAAGGCTGAGGCAAGTTCGAGTGAACAAGGATGGACTCCTCGGCTCCGTCGTTTCCGTAGTGTAGCGGTTATCACGTCTGCTTCACACGCAGAAGGTCCCCGGTTCTATCCCGGGCGGGAACAGTATTTTCCTGCCTATGTCGTATTGTACTCCAGTGAGCCTCGTCGTGTGTGCATCTGCTGCATGTCCCTTCGTTTTGCAAGTACCACATTTATTGAATTTTTTAGTTACGATGGCAACATCAATACAAGTTGTCTGTGAAGTAAGGTGCACTCAAGCAGTTTCCGTGGTGTGGCGGTTGTCACGTCTGCCTAACACGCAGAAGGTCCCCGGTTCGATCCCGGGCGGAAACACTTTTTCATCACATTAAGCAAGACTTACTAACATGCATCTGCTACCATCTGTACCCGAAACCTCCGTAATTGCCTTCATGCGTCGGACCAGAGTGTCAATTGCTCACATCAAATAAGAAATTCATTTGACATTGGCGGCGAGCTTTTTGCGCTGACTCAGCCACTGACGTGTGATCAGTTTGCACAAAACGCTAGGGCTCGTCCAGGATTTGAACCCGGGACCACCTGCACCCTAAGCAGGAATCATACCCCTAGACCAACGAGCTTGTGGCACGGCGAATGCCAGTTATTCCAGTCCCTCGATGTCTTCCAGGGTGCTCTGGAAGTCTCGTTTAGGCTGGCGGGATGGGGGCGGCGCGAATTCCCGCGGTCGGCGGCCTTCCTGGGCTATTGGTACCTTCATGTAGAGCTGCCCCTGGGCTCGCACTGCCTGCTGCTGAGAAAGTGATTGCTTTTGCTGATATGACTTGCAATAACGACTGCGCGAAACGCCGCTATCTCGTTAGGGGCGCTACGGCAGACACCCTCTCGAGAACCCCGAAGACTTCTTGAGCCCTCGGCTGCGATGGGTTCCAGGCTGACAAAAGAACTGTCGTGTGTGCATTCGCGGATGAGAGAAAGGCTGAGGCAAGTTCGAGTGAACAAGGATGGACTCCTTGGCTCCGTCGTTTCCGTAGTGTAGCGGTTATCACGTCTGCTTCACACGCAGAAGGTCCCCGGTTCTATCCCGGGCGGGAACAGTATTTTTCTGCCTATTTCGTATTGTACTCCAGTGAGCCTCGTCGTGTGTGCATCTGCTGCATGTCCCTTCGTTTTGCAAGTACCACATTTATTGAATTTTTTAGTTACGATGGCAACATCAATACAAGTTGTCTGTGAAGTAAGGTGCACTCAAGCAGTTTCCGTGGTGTGGCGGTTGTCACGTCTGCCTAACACGCAGAAGGTCCCCGGTTCGATCCCGGGCGGAAACACTTTTTCATCACATTAAGCAAGACTTACTAACATGCATCTGCTACCATCTGTACCCGAAACCTCCGTAATTGCCTTCATGCGTCGGACCAGAGTGTCAATTGCTCACATCAAATAAGAAATTCATTTGACATTGGCGGCGAGCTTTTTGCGCTGACTCAGCCACTGACGTGTGATCAGTTTGCACAAAACGCTAGGGCTCGTCCAGGATTTGAACCCGGGACCACCTGCACCCTAAGCAGGAATCATACCCCTAGACCAACGAGCTTGTGGCACGGCGAATGCCAGTTATTCCAGTCCCTCGATGTCTTCCAGGGTGCTCTGGAAGTCTCGTTTAGGCTGGCGGGATGGGGGCGGCGCGAATTCCCGCGGTCGGCGGCCTTTCTGGGCTATTGGTACCTTCATGTAGAGCTGCCCCTGGGCTCGCACTGCCTGCTGCTGAGAAAGTGATTGCTTTTGCTGATATGACTTGCAATAACGACTGCGCGAAACGCCGCTATCTCGTTAGGGGCGCTACGGCAGACACCCTCTCGAGAACCCCGAATACTTGTTGAGCCCTCGGCTGCGATGGGTTCCAGGCTGACAAAAGAACTGTCGTGTGTGCATTCGCGGATGAGAGAAAGGCTGAGGCAAGTTCGAGTGAACAAGGATGGACTCCTCGGCTCCGTCGTTTCCGTAGTGTAGCGGTTATCACGTCTGCTTCACACGCAGAAGGTCCCCGGTTCTATCCCGGGCGGGAACAGTATTTTCCTGCCTATGTCGTATTGTACTCCAGTGAGCCTCGTCGTGTGTGCATCTGCTGCATGTCCCTTCGTTTTGCAAGTACCACATTTATTGAATTTTTTAGTTACGATGGCAACATCAATACAAGTTGTCTGTGAAGTAAGGTGCACTCAAGCAGTTTCCGTGGTGTGGCGGTTGTCACGTCTGCCTAACACGCAGAAGGTCCCCGGTTCGATCCCGGGCGGAAACACTTTTTCATCACATTAAGCAAGACTTACTAACATGCATCTGCTACCATCTGTACCCGAAACCTCCGTAATTGCCTTCATGCGTCGGACCAGAGTGTCAATTGCTCACATCAAATAAGAAATTCATTTGACATTGGCGGCGAGCTTTTTGCGCTGACTCAGCCACTGACGTGTGATCAGTTTGCACAAAACGCTAGGGCTCGTCCAGGATTTGAACCCGGGACCACCTGCACCCTAAGCAGGAATCATACCCCTAGACCAACGAGCTTGTGGCACGGCGAATGCCAGTTATTCCAGTCCCTCGATGTCTTCCAGGGTGCTCTGGAAGTCTCGTTTAGGCTGGCGGGATGGGGGCGGCGCGAATTCCCGCGGTCGGCGGCCTTCCTGGGCTATTGGTACCTTCATGTAGAGCTGCCCCTGGGCTCGCACTGCCTGCTGCTGAGAAAGTGATTGCTTTTGCTGATATGACTTGCAATAACGACTGCGCGAAACGCCGCTATCTCGTTAGGGGCGCTACGGCAGACACCCTCTCGAGAACCCCGAAGACTTCTTGAGCCCTCGGCTGCGATGGGTTCCAGGCTGACAAAAGAACTGTCGTGTGTGCATTCGCGGATGAGAGAAAGGCTGAGGCAAGTTCGAGTGAACAAGGATGGACTCCTTGGCTCCGTCGTTTCCGTAGTGTAGCGGTTATCACGTCTGCTTCACACGCAGAAGGTCCCCGGTTCTATCCCGGGCGGGAACAGTATTTTTCTGCCTATTTCGTATTGTACTCCAGTGAGCCTCGTCGTGTGTGCATCTGCTGCATGTCCCTTCGTTTTGCAAGTACCACATTTATTGAATTTTTTAGTTACGATGGCAACATCAATACAAGTTGTCTGTGAAGTAAGGTGCACTCAAGCAGTTTCCGTGGTGTGGCGGTTGTCACGTCTGCCTAACACGCAGAAGGTCCCCGGTTCGATCCCGGGCGGAAACACTTTTTCATCACTTTAAGCAAGACTTACTAACATGCATCTGCTACCATCTGTACCCGAAACCTTCGTAATTGCCTTCATGCGTCGGACCAGAGTGTCAATTGCTCACATCAAATAAGAAATTCATTTGACATTGGCGGCGAGCTTTTTGCGCTGACTCAGCCACTGACGTGCGATCAGTTTGCACAAAACGCTAGGGCTCGTCCAGGATTTGAACACGGGACCTCCTGCACCCTAAGCAGGAATCATACCCCTAGATCAACTAGCCCTGTGGCACGTCGAATGCCAGTTATTCCAGTCCCTCGATGTCTTCCAGGGTGCTCTGGAAGTCTCGTTTAGGCTGGCGGGATGGGGGCGGCGCGAATTCCCGCGGTCGGCGGCCTTCCTGGGCTATTGGTACCTTCATGTAGAGCTGCCCCTGGGCTCGCACTGCCTGCTGCTGAGAAAGTGATTGCTTTTGCTGATATGACTTGCAATAACGACTGCGCGAAACGCCGCTATCTCGTTAGGGGCGCTACGGCAGACACCCTCTCGAGAACCCCGAATACTTGTTGAGCCCTCGGCTGCGATGGGTTCCAGGCTGACAAAAGAACTGTCGTGTGTGCATTCGCGGATGAGAGAAAGGCTGAGGCAAGTTCGAGTGAACAAGGATGGACTCCTCGGCTCCGTCGTTTCCGTAGTGTAGCGGTTATCACGTCTGCTTCACATGCAGAAGGTCCCCGGTTCTATCCCGGGCGGGAACAGTATTTTCCTGCCTATGTCGTATTGTACTCCAGTGAGCCTCGTCGTGTGTGCATCTGCTGCATGTCCCTTCGTTTTGCAAGTACCACATTTATTGAATTTTTTAGTTACGATGGCAACATCAATACAAGTTGTCTGTGAAGTAAGGTGCACTCAAGCAGTTTCCGTGGTGTGGCGGTTGTCACGTCTGCCTAACACGCAGAAGGTCCCCGGTTCGATCCCGGGCGGAAACACTTTTTCATCACATTAAGCAAGACTTACTAACATGCATCTGCTACCATCTGTACCCGAAACCTCCGTAATTGCCTTCATGCGTCGGACCAGAGTGTCAATTGCTCACATCAAATAAGAAATTCATTTGACATTGGCGGCGAGCTTTTTGCGCTGACTCAGCCACTGACGTGTGATCAGTTTGCACAAAACGCTAGGGCTCGTCCAGGATTTGAACCCGGGACCACCTGCACCCTAAGCAGGAATCATACCCCTAGACCAACGAGCTTGTGGCACGGCGAATGCCAGTTATTCCAGTCCCTCGATGTCTTCCAGGGTGCTCTGGAAGTCTCGTTTAGGCTGGCGGGATGGGGGCGGCGCGAATTCCCGCGGTCGGCGGCCTTCCTGGGCTATTGGTACCTTCATGTAGAGCTGCCCCTGGGCTCGCACTGCCTGCTGCTGAGTAAGTGATTGCTTTTGCTGATATGACTTGCAATAACGACTGCGCGAAACGCCGCTATCTCGTTAGGGGCGCTACGGCAGACACCCTCTCGAGAACCCCGAAGACTTCTTGAGCCCTCGGCTGCGATGGGTTCCAGGCTGACAAAAGAACTGTCGTGTGTGCATTCGCGGATGAGAGAAAGGCTGAGGCAAGTTCGAGTGAACAAGGATGGTCTCCTCGGCTCCGTCGTTTCCGTAGTGTAGCGGTTATCACGTCTGCTTCACACGCAGAAGGTCCCCGGTTCTTTCCCGGGCGGGAACAGTATTTTCCTGCCTATGCCGTATTGTACTCCAGTGAGCCTCGTCGTGTGTGCATCTGCTGCATGTCCCTTCGTTTTGCAAGTACCACATTTATTGAATTTTTTAGTTACGATGGCAACATCACTACAAGTTGTCTGTGAAGTAAGGTGCACTCAAGCAGTTTCCGTGGTGTAGCGGTCATCACGTCTGCCTAACACGCAGAAGGTCCCCGGTTCGATCCCGGGCGGAAACACTTTTTCATCACTTTAAGCAAGACTTACTAACATGCATCTGCTACCATCTGTACCCGAAACCTTCGTAATTGCCTTCATGCGTCGGACCAGAGTGTCAATTGCTCACATCAAATAAGAAATTCATTTGATATTGGCGGCGAGCTTTTTGCGCTGACTCAGCCACTGACGTGCGATCAGTTTGCACAAAACGCTAGGGCTCGTCCGGGATTTGAACCCGGGACCTCCTGCACCCTAAGCAGGAATCATACCCCTAGACCAACGAGCACTGTGGCACGTCGAATGCCAGTTATTCCAGTCCCTCGATGTCTTCCAGGGTGCTCTGGAAGTCTCGTTTAGGCTAGCGGGATGGGGGCGGCGCGAATTCCCGCGGTCGGCGGCCTTCCTGGGCTATTGGTACCTTCATGTAGAGGTGCCCCTGGGCTCGCACTGCCTGCTGCTGAGAAAGTGATTGCTTTTGCTGATATGACTTGCAATAACGATTGCGCAAAACGCCGCTATCTCGTTAGGGGTGCTACGGCAGACACCCTCTCGAGAACCCCGAATACTTGTTGAGCCCTCGGCTGCGATGGGTTCCAGGCTGACAAAAGAACTGTCGTGTGTGCATTCGCGGATGAGAGAAAGGCTGAGGCAAGTTCGAGTGAACAAGGATGGACTCCTCGGCTCCGTCGTTTCCGTAGTGTAGCGGTTATCACGTCTGCTTCACACGCAGAAGGTCCCCGGTTCTATCCCGGGCGGGAACAGTATTTTTTTGCCTATGTCGTATTGTACTCCAGTGAGCCTCGTCGTGTGTGCATCTGCTGCATGTCCCTTCGTTTTGCAAGTACCACATTTATTGAATTTTTTAGTTACGATGGCAACATCAATACAAGTTGTCTGTGAAGTAAGGTGCACTCAAGCAGTTTCCGTGGTGTGGCGGTTGTCACGTCTGCCTAACACGCAGAAGGTCCCCGGTTCGATCCCGGGCGGAAACACTTTTTCATCACATTAAGCAAGACTTACTAACATGCATCTGCTACCATCTGTACCCGAAACCTCCGTAATTGCCTTCATGCGTCGGACCAGAGTGTCAATTGCTCACATCAAATAAGAAATTCATTTGACATTGGCGGCGAGCTTTTTGCGCTGACTCAGCCACTGACGTGTGATCAGTTTGCACAAAACGCTAGGGCTCGTCCAGGATTTGAACCCGGGACCACCTGCACCCTAAGCAGGAATCATACCCCTAGACCAACGAGCTTGTGGCACGGCGAATGCCAGTTATTCCAGTCCCTCGATGTCTTCCAGGGTGCTCTGGAAGTCTCGTTTAGGCTGGCGGGATGGGGGCGGCGCGAATTCCCGCGGTCGGCGGCCTTCCTGGGCTATTGGTACCTTCATGTAGAGCTGCCCCTGGGCTCGCACTGCCTGCTGCTGAGAAAGTGATTGCTTTTGCTGATATGACTTGCAATAACGACTGCGCGAAACGCCGCTATCTCATTAGGGGCGATACGGCAGACACCCTCTCGAGAACCCCGAAGACTTCTTGAGCCCTCGGCTGCGATGGGTTCCAGGCTGACAAAAGAACTGTCGTGTGTGCATTCGCGGATGAGAGAAAGGCTGAGGCAAGTTCGAGTGAACAAGGATGGACTCCTCGGCTCCGTCGTTTCCGTAGTGTAGCGGTTATCACGTCTGCTTCACACGCAGAAGGTCCCCGGTTCTATCCCGGGCGGGAACAGTATTTTCCTGCCTATGTCGTATTGTACTCCAGTGAGCCTCGTCGTGTGTGCATCTGCTGCATGTCCCTTCGTTTTGCAAGTACCACATTTATTGAATTTTTTAGTTACGATGGCAACATCAATACAAGTTGTCTGTGAAGTAAGGTGCACTCAAGCAGTTTCCGTGGTGTGGCGGTTGTCACGTCTGCCTAACACGCAGAAGGTCCCCGGTTCGATCCCGGGCGGAAACACTTTTTCATCACATTAAGCAAGACTTACTAACATGCATCTGCTACCATCTGTACCCGAAACCTCCGTAATTGCCTTCATGCGTCGGACCAGAGTGTCAATTGCTCACATCAAATAAGAAATTCATTTGACATTGGCGGCGAGCTTTTTGCGCTGACTCAGCCACTGACGTGTGATCAGTTTGCACAAAACGCTAGGGCTCGTCCAGGATTTGAACCCGGGACCACCTGCACCCTAAGCAGGAATCATACCCCTAGACCAACGAGCTTGTGGCACGGCGCATGCCAGTTATTCCAGTCCCTCGATGTCTTCCAGGGTGCTCTGGAAGTCTCGTTTAGGCTGGCGGGATGGGGGCGGCGCGAATTCCCGCGGTCGGCGGCCTTTCTGGGCTATTGGTACCTTCATGTAGAGCTGCCCCTGGGCTCGCAATGCCTGCTGCTGAGAAAGTGATTGCTTTTGCTGATATGACTTGCAATAACGACTGCGCGAAACGCCGCTATCTCGTTAGGGGCGCTACGGCAGACACCCTCTCGAGAACCCCGAATACTTGTTGAGCCCTCGGCTGCGATGGGTTCCAGGCTGACAAAAGAACTGTCGTGTGTGCATTCGCGGATGAGAGAAAGGCTGAGGCAAGTTCGAGTGAACAAGGATGGACTCCTCGGCTCCGTCGTTTCCGTAGTGTAGCGGTTATCACGTCTGCTTCACACGCAGAAGGTCCCCGGTTCTATCCCGGGCGGGAACAGTATTTTCCTGCCTATGTCGTATTGTACCTCAGTGAGCCTCGTCGTGTGTGCATCTGCTGCATGTCCCTTCGTTTTGCAAGTACCACATTTATTGAATTTTTTAGTTACAATGGCAACATCACTACAAGTTGTCTGTGAAGTAAGGAGCACTCAAGCAGTTTCCGTGGTGTAGCGGTTATCACGTCTGCCTAACACGCAGAAGGTCCCCGGTTCGATCCCGGGCGGAAACACTTTTTCATCACTTTAAGCAAGACTTACTAACATGCATCTGCTACCATCTGTACCCGAAACCTTCGTAATTGCCTTCATGCGTCGGACCGGAGTGTCAATTCCTCACATCAAATAAGAAATTCATTTGACATTGGCGGCGAGCTTTTTGCGCTGACTCAGCCACTGACGTGCGATCAGTTTGCACGAAACGCTAGGGCTCGTCCGGGATTTGAACCCGGGACCTCCTGCACCCTAAGCAGGAATCATACCCCTAGACCAACGAGCCCTGTGACACGTCGAATGCCAGTTATTCCAGTCCCTCGATGTCTTCCAGGGTGCTCTGGAAGTCTCGTTTAGGCTGGCGGGATGGGGGCGGCGCGAATTCCCGCGGTCGGCGGCCTTCCTGGGCTATTGGTACCATCATGTAGAGCTGCCCCTGGGCTCGCACTGCCTGCTGCTGAGTAAGTGATTGCTTTTGCTGATATGACTTGCAATAACGACTGCGCGAAACGCCGCTATCTCGTTAGGGGCGCTACGGCAGACACCCTCTCGAGAACCCCGAATACTTCTTGAGCCCTCGGCTGCGATGGGTTCCAGGCTGACAAAAGAACTGTCGTGTGTGCATTCGCGGATGAGAGAAAGGCTGAGGCAAGTTCGAGTGAACAAGGATGGACTCCTCGGCTCCGTCGTTTCCGTAGTGTAGCGGTTATCACGTCTGCTTCACATGCAGAAGGTCCCCGGTTCTATCCCGGGCGGGAACAGTATTTTCCTGCCTATGTCGTATTGTACTCCAGTGAGCCTCGTCGTGTGTGCATCTGCTGCATGTCCCTTCGTTTTGCAAGTACCACATTTATTGAATTTTTTAGTTACGATGGCAACATCAATACAAGTTGTCTGTGAAGTAAGGTGCACTCAAGCAGTTTCCGTGGTGTGGCGGTTGTCACGTCTGCCTAACACGCAGAAGGTCCCCGGTTCGATCCCGGGCGGAAACACTTTTTCATCACATTAAGCAAGACTTACTAACATGCATCTGCTACCATCTGTACCCGAAACCTCCGTAATTGCCTTCATGCGTCGGACCAGAGTGTCAATTGCTCACATCAAATAAGAAATTCATTTGACATTGGCGGCGAGCTTTTTGCGCTGACTCAGCCACTGACGTGTGATCAGTTTGCACAAAACGCTAGGGCTCGTCCAGGATTTGAACCCGGGACCACCTGCACCCTAAGCAGGAATCATACCCCTAGACCAACGAGCTTGTGGCACGGCGAATGCCAGTTATTCCAGTCCCTCGATGTCTTCCAGGGTGCTCTGGAAGTCTCGTTTAGGCTGGCGGGATGGGGGCGGCGCGAATTCCCGCGGTCGGCGGCCTTCCTGGGCTATTGGTACCTTCATGTAGAGCTGCCCCTGGGCTCGCACTGCCTGCTGCTGAGTAAGTGATTGCTTTTGCTGATATGACTTGCAATAACGACTGCGCGAAACGCCGCTATCTCGTTAGGGGCGCTACGGCAGACACCCTCTCGAGAACCCCGAAGACTTCTTGAGCCCTCGGCTGCGATGGGTTCCAGGCTGACAAAAGAACTGTCGTGTGTGCATTCGCGGATGAGAGAAAGGCTGAGGCAAGTTCGAGTGAACAAGGATGGTCTCCTCGGCTCCGTCGTTTCCGTAGTGTAGCGGTTATCACGTCTGCTTCACACGCAGAAGGTCCCCGGTTCTTTCCCGGGCGGGAACAGTATTTTCCTGCCTATGCCGTATTGTACTCCAGTGAGCCTCGTCGTGTGTGCATCTGCTGCATGTCCCTTCGTTTTGCAAGTACCACATTTATTGAATTTTTTAGTTACGATGGCAACATCACTACAAGTTGTCTGTGAAGTAAGGTGCACTCAAGCAGTTTCCGTGTTGTAGCGGTCATCACGTCTGCCTAACACGCAGAAGGTCCCCGGTTCGATCCCGGGCGGAAACACTTTTTCATCACTTTAAGCAAGACTTACTAACATGCATCTGCTACCATCTGTACCCGAAACCTTCGTAATTGCCTTCATGCGTCGGACCAGAGTGTCAATTGCTCACATCAAATAAGAAATTCATTTGATATTGGCGGCGAGCTTTTTGCGCTGACTCAGCCACTGACGTGCGATCAGTTTGCACAAAACGCTAGGGCTCGTCCGGGATTTGAACCCGGGACCTCCTGCACCCTAAGCAGGAATCATACCCCTAGACCAACGAGCCCTGTGGCACGTCGAATGCCAGTTATTCCAGTCCCTCGATGTCTTCCAGGGTGCTCTGGAAGTCTCGTTTAGGCTAGCGGGATGGGGGCGGCGCGAATTCCCGCGGTCGGCGGCCTTCCTGGGCTATTGGTACCTTCATGTATAGGTGCCCCTGGGCTCGCACTGCCTGCTGCTGAGAAAGTGATTGCTTTTGCTGATATGACTTGCAATAACGATTGCGCAAAACGCCGCTATCTCGTTAGGGGTGCTACGGCAGACACCCTCTCGAGAACCCCGAATACTTGTTGAGCCCTCGGCTGCGATGGGTTCCAGGCTGACAAAAGAACTGTCGTGTGTGCATTCGCGGATGAGAGAAAGGCTGAGGCAAGTTCGAGTGAACAAGGATGGACTCCTCGGCTCCGTCGTTTCCGTAGTGTAGCGGTTATCACGTCTGCTTCACATGCAGAAGGTCCCCGGTTCTATCCCGGGCGGGAACAGTATTTTTTTGCCTATGTCGTATTGTACTCCAGTGAGCCTCGTCGTGTGTGCATCTGCTGCATGTCCCTTCGTTTTGCAAGTACCACATTTATTGAATTTTTTAGTTACGATGGCAACATCAATACAAGTTGTCTGTGAAGTAAGGTGCACTCAAGCAGTTTCCGTGGTGTGGCGGTTGTCACGTCTGCCTAACACGCAGAAGGTCCCCGGTTCGATCCCGGGCGGAAACACTTTTTCATCACATTAAGCAAGACTTACTAACATGCATCTGCTACCATCTGTACCCGAAACCTCCGTAATTGCCTTCATGCGTCGGACCAGAGTGTCAATTGCTCACATCAAATAAGAAATTCATTTGACATTGGCGGCGAGCTTTTTGCGCTGACTCAGCCACTGACGTGTGATCAGTTTGCACAAAACGCTAGGGCTCGTCCAGGATTTGAACCCGGGACCACCTGCACCCTAAGCAGGAATCATACCCCTAGACCAACGAGCTTGTGGCACGGCGAATGCCAGTTATTCCTGTCCCTCGATGTCTTCCAGGGTGCTCTGGAAGTCTCGTTTAGGCTGGCGGGATGGGGGCGGCGCGAATTCCCGCGGTCGGCGGCCTTCCTGGGCTATTGGTACCTTCATGTAGAGCTGCCCCTGGGCTCGCACTGCCTGCTGCTGAGTAAGTGATTGCTTTTGCTGATATGACTTGCAATAACGACTGCGCGAAACGCCGCTATCTCGTTAGGGGCGCTACGGCAGACACCCTCTCGAGAACCCCGAAGACTTCTTGAGCCCTCGGCTGCGATGGGTTCCAGGCTGACAAAAGAACTGTCGTGTGTGCATTCGCGGATGAGAGAAAGGCTGAGGCAAGTTCGAGTGAACAAGGATGGTCTCCTCGGCTCCGTCGTTTCCGTAGTGTAGCGGTTATCACGTCTGCTTCACACGCAGAAGGTCCCCGGTTCTTTCCCGGGCGGGAACAGTATTTTCCTGCCTATGCCGTATTGTACTCCAGTGAGCCTCGTCGTGTGTGCATCTGCTGCATGTCCCTTCGTTTTGCAAGTACCACATTTATTGAATTTTTTAGTTACGATGGCAACATCACTACAAGTTGTCTGTGAAGTAAGGTGCACTCAAGCAGTTTCCGTGGTGTAGCGGTCATCACGTCTGCCTAACACGCAGAAGGTCCCCGGTTCGATCCCGGGCGGAAACACTTTTTCATCACTTTAAGCAAGACTTACTAACATGCATCTGCTACCATCTGTACCCGAAACCTTCGTAATTGCCTTCATGCGTCGGACCAGAGTGTCAATTGCTCACATCAAATAAGAAATTCATTTGATATTGGCGGCGAGCTTTTTGCGCTGACTCAGCCACTGACGTGCGATCAGTTTGCACAAAACGCTAGGGCTCGTCCGGGATTTGAACCCGGGACCTCCTGCACCCTAAGCAGGAATCATACCCCTAGACCAACGAGCCCTGTGGCACGTCGAATGCCAGTTATTCCAGTCCCTCGATGTCTTCCAGGGTGCTCTGGAAGTCTCGTTTAGGCTAGCGGGATGGGGGCGGCGCGAATTCCCGCGGTCGGCGGCCTTCCTGGGCTATTGGTACCTTCATGTAGAGGTGCCCCTGGGCTCGCACTGCCTGCTGCTGAGAAAGTGATTGCTTTTGCTGATATGACTTGCAATAACGATTGCGCAAAACGCCGCTATCTCGTTAGGGGTGCTACGGCAGACACCCTCTCGAGAACCCCGAATACTTGTTGAGCCCTCGGCTGCGATGGGTTCCAGGCTGACAAAAGAACTGTCGTGTGTGCATTCGCGGATGAGAGAAAGGCTGAGGCAAGTTCGAGTGAACAAGGATGGACTCCTCGGCTCCGTCGTTTCCGTAGTGTAGCGGTTATCACGTCTGCTTCACACGCAGAAGGTCCCCGGTTCTATCCCGGGCGGGAACAGTATTTTTTTGCCTATGTCGTATTGTACTCCAGTGAGCCTCGTCGTGTGTGCATCTGCTGCATGTCCCTTCGTTTTGCAAGTACCACATTTATTGAATTTTTTAGTTACGATGGCAACATCAATACAAGTTGTCTGTGAAGTAAGGTGCACTCAAGCAGTTTCCGTGGTGTGGCGGTTGTCACGTCTGCCTAACACGCAGAAGGTCCCCGGTTCGATCCCGGGCGGAAACACTTTTTCATCACATTAAGCAAGACTTACTAACATGCATCTGCTACCATCTGTACCCGAAACCTCCGTAATTGCCTTCATGCGTCGGACCAGAGTGTCAATTGCTCACATCAAATAAGAAATTCATTTGACATTGGCGGCGAGCTTTTTGCGCTGACTCAGCCACTGACGTGTGATCAGTTTGCACAAAACGCTAGGGCTCGTCCAGGATTTGAACCCGGGACCACCTGCACCCTAAGCAGGAATCATACCCCTAGACCAACGAGCTTGTGGCACGGCGAATGCCAGTTATTCCAGTCCCTCGATGTCTTCCAGGGTGCTCTGGAAGTCTCGTTTAGGCTGGCGGGATGGGGGCGGCGCGAATTCCCGCGGTCGGCGGCCTTCCTGGGCTATTGGTACCTTCATGTAGAGCTGCCCCTGGGCTCGCACTGCCTGCTGCTGAGAAAGTGATTGCTTTTGCTGATATGACTTGCAATAACGACTGCGCGAAACGCCGCTATCTCATTAGGGGCGATACGGCAGACACCCTCTCGAGAACCCCGAAGACTTCTTGAGCCCTCGGCTGCGATGGGTTCCAGGCTGACAAAAGAACTGTCGTGTGTGCATTCGCGGATGAGAGAAAGGCTGAGGCAAGTTCGAGTGAACAAGGATGGACTCCTCGGCTCCGTCGTTTCCGTAGTGTAGCGGTTATCACGTCTGCTTCACACGCAGAAGGTCCCCGGTTCTATCCCGGGCGGGAACAGTATTTTCCTGCCTATGTCGTATTGTACTCCAGTGAGCCTCGTCGTGTGTGCATCTGCTGCATGTCCCTTCGTTTTGCAAGTACCACATTTATTGAATTTTTTAGTTACGATGGCAACATCACTACAAGTTGTCTGTGAAGTAAGGTGCACTCAAGCAGTTTCCGTGGTGTGGCGGTTGCCACGTCTGCCTAACACGCAGAAGGTCCCCGGTTCGATCCCGGGCGGAAACACTTTTTCATCACATTAAGCAAGACTTACTAACATGCATCTGCTACCATCTGTACCCGAAACCTCCGTAATTGCCTTCATGCGTCGGACCAGAGTGTCAATTGCTCACATCAAATAAGAAATTCATTTGACATTGGCGGCGAGCTTTTTGCGCTGACTCAGCCACTGACGTGTGATCAGTTTGCACAAAACGCTAGGGCTCGTCCAGGATTTGAACCCGGGACCACCTGCACCCTAAGCAGGAATCATACCCCTAGACCAACGAGCTTGTGGCACGGCGCATGCCAGTTATTCCAGTCCCTCGATGTCTTCCAGGGTGCTCTGGAAGTCTCGTTTAGGCTGGCGGGATGGGGGCGGCGCGAATTCCCGCGGTCGGCGGCCTTTCTGGGCTATTGGTACCTTCATGTAGAGCTGCCCCTGGGCTCGCAATGCCTGCTGCTGAGAAAGTGATTGCTTTTGCTGATATGACTTGCAATAACGACTGCGCGAAACGCCGCTATCTCGTTAGGGGCGCTACGGCAGACACCCTCTCGAGAACCCCGAATACTTGTTGAGCCCTCGGCTGCGATGGGTTCCAGGCTGACAAAAGAACTGTCGTGTGTGCATTCGCGGATGAGAGAAAGGCTGAGGCAAGTTCGAGTGAACAAGGATGGACTCCTCGGCTCCGTCGTTTCCGTAGTGTAGCGGTTATCACGTCTGCTTCACACGCAGAAGGTCCCCGGTTCTATCCCGGGCGGGAACAGTATTTTCCTGCCTATGTCGTATTGTACCTCAGTGAGCCTCGTCGTGTGTGCATCTGCTGCATGTCCCTTCGTTTTGCAAGTACCACATTTATTGAATTTTTTAGTTACAATGGCAACATCACTACAAGTTGTCTGTGAAGTAAGGAGCACTCAAGCAGTTTCCGTGGTGTAGCGGTTATCACGTCTGCCTAACACGCAGAAGGTCCCCGGTTCGATCCCGGGCGGAAACACTTTTTCATCACTTTAAGCAAGACTTACTAACATGCATCTGCTACCATCTGTACCCGAAACCTTCGTAATTGCCTTCATGCGTCGGACCGGAGTGTCAATTCCTCACATCAAATAAGAAATTCATTTGACATTGGCGGCGAGCTTTTTGCGCTGACTCAGCCACTGACGTGCGATCAGTTTGGACGAAACGCTAGGGCTCGTCCGGGATTTGAACCCGGGACCTCCTGCACCCTAAGCAGGAATCATACCCCTAGACCAACGAGCCCTGTGACACGTCGAATGCCAGTTATTCCAGTCCCTCGATGTCTTCCAGGGTGCTCTGGAAGTCTCGTTTAGGCTGGCGGGATGGGGGCGGCGCGAATTCCCGCGGTCGGCGGCCTTCCTGGGCTATTGGTACCATCATGTAGAGCTGCCCCTGGGCTCGCACTGCCTGCTGCTGAGTAAGTGATTGCTTTTGCTGATATGACTTGCAATAACGACTGCGCGAAACGCCGCTATCTCGTTAGGGGCGCTACGGCAGACACCCTCTCGAGAACCCCGAATACTTGTTGAGCCCTCGGCTGCGATGGGTTCCAGGCTGACAAAAGAACTGTCGTGTGTGCATTCGCGGATGAGAGAAAGGCTGAGGCAAGTTCGAGTGAACAAGGATGGACTCCTCGGCTCCGTCGTTTCCGTAGTGTAGCGGTTATCACGTCTGCTTCACACGCAGAAGGTCCCCGGTTCTATCCCGGGCGGGAACAGTATTTTCCTGCCTATGTCGTATTGTACTCCAGTGAGCCTCGTCGTGTGTGCATCTGCTGCATGTCCCTTCGTTTTGCAAGTACCACATTTATTGAATTTTTTAGTTACGATGGCAACATCACTACAAGTTGTCTGTGAAGTAAGGTGCACTCAAGCAGTTTCCGTGGTGTAGCGGTCATCACGTCTGCCTAACACGCAGAAGGTCCCCGGTTCGATCCCGGGCGGAAACACTTTTTCATCACTTTAAGCAAGACTTACTAACATGCATCTGCTACCATCTGTACCCGAAACCTTCGTAATTGCCTTCATGCGTCGGACCAGAGTGTCAATTGCTCACATCAAATAAGAAATTCATTTGATATTGGCGGCGAGCTTTTTGCGCTGACTCAGCCACTGACGTGCGATCAGTTTGCACAAAACGCTAGGGCTCGTCCGGGATTTGAACCCGGGACCTCCTGCACCCTAAGCAGGAATCATACCCCTAGACCAACGAGCCCTGTGGCACGTCGAATGCCAGTTATTCCAGTCCCTCGATGTCTTCCAGGGTGCTCTGGAAGTCTCGTTTAGGCTAGCGGGATGGGGGCGGCGCGAATTCCCGCGGTCGGCGGCCTTCCTGGGCTATTGGTACCTTCATGTAGAGGTGCCCCTGGGCTCGCACTGCCTGCTGCTGAGAAAGTGATTGCTTTTGCTGATATGACTTGCAATAACGATTGCGCAAAACGCCGCTATCTCGTTAGGGGTGCTACGGCAGACACCCTCTCGAGAACCCCGAATACTTGTTGAGCCCTCGGCTGCGATGGGTTCCAGGCTGACAAAAGAACTGTCGTGTGTGCATTCGCGGATGAGAGAAAGGCTGAGGCAAGTTCGAGTGAACAAGGATGGACTCCTCGGCTCCGTCGTTTCCGTAGTGTAGCGGTTATCACGTCTGCTTCACACGCAGAAGGTCCCCGGTTCTATCCCGGGCGGGAACAGTATTTTTTTGCCTATGTCGTATTGTACTCCAGTGAGCCTCGTCGTGTGTGCATCTGCTGCATGTCCCTTCGTTTTGCAAGTACCACATTTATTGAATTTTTTAGTTACGATGGCAACATCAATACAAGTTGTCTGTGAAGTAAGGTGCACTCAAGCAGTTTCCGTGGTGTGGCGGTTGTCACGTCTGCCTAACACGCAGAAGGTCCCCGGTTCGATCCCGGGCGGAAACACTTTTTCATCACATTAAGCAAGACTTACTAACATGCATCTGCTACCATCTGTACCCGAAACCTCCGTAATTGCCTTCATGCGTCGGACCAGAGTGTCAATTGCTCACATCAAATAAGAAATTCATTTGACATTGGCGGCGAGCTTTTTGCGCTGACTCAGCCACTGACGTGTGATCAGTTTGCACAAAACGCTAGGGCTCGTCCAGGATTTGAACCCGGGACCACCTGCACCCTAAGCAGGAATCATACCCCTAGACCAACGAGCTTGTGGCACGGCGAATGCCAGTTATTCCAGTCCCTCGATGTCTTCCAGGGTGCTCTGGAAGTCTCGTTTAGGCTGGCGGGATGGGGGCGGCGCGAATTCCCGCGGTCGGCGGCCTTCCTGGGCTATTGGTACCTTCATGTAGAGCTGCCCCTGGGCTCGCACTGCCTGCTGCTGAGAAAGTGATTGCTTTTGCTGATATGACTTGCAATAACGACTGCGCGAAACGCCGCTATCTCATTAGGGGCGATACGGCAGACACCCTCTCGAGAACCCCGAAGACTTCTTGAGCCCTCGGCTGCGATGGGTTCCAGGCTGACAAAAGAACTGTCGTGTGTGCATTCGCGGATGAGAGAAAGGCTGAGGCAAGTTCGAGTGAACAAGGATGGACTCCTCGGCTCCGTCGTTTCCGTAGTGTAGCGGTTATCACGTCTGCTTCACACGCAGAAGGTCCCCGGTTCTATCCCGGGCGGGAACAGTATTTTCCTGCCTATGTCGTATTGTACTCCAGTGAGCCTCGTCGTGTGTGCATCTGCTGCATGTCCCTTCGTTTTGCAAGTACCACATTTATTGAATTTTTTAGTTACGATGGCAACATCAATACAAGTTGTCTGTGAAGTAAGGTGCACTCAAGCAGTTTCCGTGGTGTGGCGGTTGTCACGTCTGCCTAACACGCAGAAGGTCCCCGGTTCGATCCCGGGCGGAAACACTTTTTCATCACATTAAGCAAGACTTACTAACATGCATCTGCTACCATCTGTACCCGAAACCTCCGTAATTGCCTTCATGCGTCGGACCAGAGTGTCAATTGCTCACATCAAATAAGAAATTCATTTGACATTGGCGGCGAGCTTTTTGCGCTGACTCAGCCACTGACGTGTGATCAGTTTGCACAAAACGCTAGGGCTCGTCCAGGATTTGAACCCGGGACCACCTGCACCCTAAGCAGGAATCATACCCCTAGACCAACGAGCTTGTGGCACGGCGCATGCCAGTTATTCCAGTCCCTCGATGTCTTCCAGGGTGCTCTGGAAGTCTCGTTTAGGCTGGCGGGATGGGGGCGGCGCGAATTCCCGCGGTCGGCGGCCTTTCTGGGCTATTGGTACCTTCATGTAGAGCTGCCCCTGGGCTCGCAATGCCTGCTGCTGAGAAAGTGATTGCTTTTGCTGATATGACTTGCAATAACGACTGCGCGAAACGCCGCTATCTCGTTAGGGGCGCTACGGCAGACACCCTCTCGAGAACCCCGAATACTTGTTGAGCCCTCGGCTGCGATGGGTTCCAGGCTGACAAAAGAACTGTCGTGTGTGCATTCGCGGATGAGAGAAAGGCTGAGGCAAGTTCGAGTGAACAAGGATGGACTCCTCGGCTCCGTCGTTTCCGTAGTGTAGCGGTTATCACGTCTGCTTCACACGCAGAAGGTCCCCGGTTCTATCCCGGGCGGGAACAGTATTTTCCTGCCTATGTCGTATTGTACCTCAGTGAGCCTCGTCGTGTGTGCATCTGCTGCATGTCCCTTCGTTTTGCAAGTACCACATTTATTGAATTTTTTAGTTACAATGGCAACATCACTACAAGTTGTCTGTGAAGTAAGGAGCACTCAAGCAGTTTCCGTGGTGTAGCGGTTATCACGTCTGCCTAACACGCAGAAGGTCCCCGGTTCGATCCCGGGCGGAAACACTTTTTCATCACTTTAAGCAAGACTTACTAACATGCATCTGCTACCATCTGTACCCGAAACCTTCGTAATTGCCTTCATGCGTCGGACCGGAGTGTCAATTCCTCACATCAAATAAGAAATTCATTTGACATTGGCGGCGAGCTTTTTGCGCTGACTCAGCCACTGACGTGCGATCAGTTTGGACGAAACGCTAGGGCTCGTCCGGGATTTGAACCCGGGACCTCCTGCACCCTAAGCAGGAATCATACCCCTAGACCAACGAGCCCTGTGACACGTCGAATGCCAGTTATTCCAGTCCCTCGATGTCTTCCAGGGTGCTCTGGAAGTCTCGTTTAGGCTGGCGGGATGGGGGCGGCGCGAATTCCCGCGGTCGGCGGCCTTCCTGGGCTATTGGTACCATCATGTAGAGCTGCCCCTGGGCTCGCACTGCCTGCTGCTGAGTAAGTGATTGCTTTTGCTGATATGACTTGCAATAACGACTGCGCGAAACGCCGCTATCTCGTTAGGGGCGCTACGGCAGACACCCTCTCGAGAACCCCGAATACTTGTTGAGCCCTCGGCTGCGATGGGTTCCAGGCTGACAAAAGAACTGTCGTGTGTGCATTCGCGGATGAGAGAAAGGCTGAGGCAAGTTCGAGTGAACAAGGATGGACTCCTCGGCTCCGTCGTTTCCGTAGTGTAGCGGTTATCACGTCTGCTTCACACGCAGAAGGTCCCCGGTTCTATCCCGGGCGGGAACAGTATTTTCCTGCCTATGTCGTATTGTACTCCAGTGAGCCTCGTCGTGTGTGCATCTGCTGCATGTCCCTTCGTTTTGCAAGTACCACATTTATTGAATTTTTTAGTTACGATGGCAACATCAATACAAGTTGTCTGTGAAGTAAGGTGCACTCAAGCAGTTTCCGTGGTGTGGCGGTTGTCACGTCTGCCTAACACGCAGAAGGTCCCCGGTTCGATCCCGGGCGGAAACACTTTTTCATCACATTAAGCAAGACTTACTAACATGCATCTGCTACCATCTGTACCCGAAACCTCCGTAATTGCCTTCATGCGTCGGACCAGAGTGTCAATTGCTCACATCAAATAAGAAATTCATTTGACATTGGCGGCGAGCTTTTTGCGCTGACTCAGCCACTGACGTGTGATCAGTTTGCACAAAACGCTAAGGCTCGTCCAGGATTTGAACCCGGGACCACCTGCACCCTAAGCAGGAATCATACCCCTAGACCAACGAGCTTGTGGCACGGCGAATGCCAGTTATTCCAGTCCCTCGATGTCTTCCAGGGTGCTCTGGAAGTCTCGTTTAGGCTGGCGGTATGGGGGCGGCGCGAATTCCCGCGGTCGGCGGCCTTTCTGGGCTATTGGTACCTTCATGTAGAGCTGCCCCTGGGCTCGCACTGCCTGCTGCTGAGAAAGTGATTGCTTTTGCTGATATGACTTGCAATAACGACTGCGCGAAACGCCGCTATCTCGTTAGGGGCGCTACGGCAGACACCCTCTCGAGAACCCCGAAGACTTCTTGAGCCCTCGGCTGCGATGGGTTCCAGGCTGACAAAAGAACTGTCGTGTGTGCATTCGCGGATGAGAGAAAGGCTGAGGCAAGTTCGAGTGAACAAGGATGGACTCCTCGGCTCCGTCGTTTCCGTAGTGTAGCGGTTATCACGTCTGCTTCACACGCAGAAGGTCCCCGGTTCTTTCCCGGGCGGGAACAGTATTTTCCTGCCTATGTCGTATTGTACCTCAGTGAGCCTCGTCGTGTGTGCATCTGCTGCATGTCCCTTCGTTTTGCAAGTACCACATTTATTGAATTTTTTAGTTACAATGGCAACATCACTACAAGTTGTCTGTGAAGTAAGGAGCACTCAAGCAGTTTCCGTGGTGTAGCGGTTATCACGTCTGCCTAACACGCAGAAGGTCCCCGGTTCGATCCCGGGCGGAAACACTTTTTCATCACTTTAAGCAAGACTTACTAACATGCATCTGCTACCATCTGTACCCGAAACCTTCGTAATTGCCTTCATGCGTCGGACCAGAGTGTCAATTCCTCACATCAAATAAGAAATTCATTTGACATTGGCGGCGAGCTTTTTGCGCTGACTCAGCCACTGACGTGCGATCAGTTTGCACGAAACGCTAGGGCTCGTCCGGGATTTGAACCCGGGATCTCCTGCACCCTAAGCAGGAATCATACCCCTAGACCAACGAGCCCTGTGACACGTCGAATGCCAGTTATTCCAGTCCCTCGATGTCTTCCAGGGTGCTCTGGAAGTCTCGTTTAGGCTGGCGGGATGGGGGCGGCGCGAATTCCCGCGGTCGGCGGCCTTCCTGGGCTATTGGTACCATCATGTAGAGCTGCCCCTGGGCTCGCACTGCCTGCTGCTGAGTAAGTGATTGCTTTTGCTGATATGACTTGCAATAACGACTGCGCGAAACGCCGCTATCTCGTTAGGGGCGCTACGGCAGACACCCTCTCGAGAACCCCGAATACTTGTTGAGCCCTCGGCTGCGATGGGTTCCAGGCTGACAAAAGAACTGTCGTGTGTGCATTCGCGGATGAGAGAAAGGCTGAGGCAAGTTCGAGTGAACAAGGATGGACTCCTCGGCTCCGTCGTTTCCGTAGTGTAGCGGTTATCACGTCTGCTTCACACGCAGAAGGTCCCCGGTTCTATCCCGGGCGGGAACAGTATTTTCCTGCCTATGTCGTATTGTACTCCAGTGAGCCTCGTCGTGTGTGCATCTGCTGCATGTCCCTTCGTTTTGCAAGTACCACATTTATTGAATTTTTTAGTTACGATGGCAACATCAATACAAGTTGTCTGTGAAGTAAGGTGCACTCAAGCAGTTTCCGTGGTGTGGCGGTTGTCACGTCTGCCTAACACGCAGAAGGTCCCCGGTTCGATCCCGGGCGGAAACACTTTTTCATCACATTAAGCAAGACTTACTAACATGCATCTGCTACCATCTGTACCCGAAACCTCCGTAATTGCCTTCATGCGTCGGACCAGAGTGTCAATTGCTCACATCAAATAAGAAATTCATTTGACATTGGCGGCGAGCTTTTTGCGCTGACTCAGCCACTGACGTGTGATCAGTTTGCACAAAACGCTAGGGCTCGTCCAGGATTTGAACCCGGGACCACCTGCACCCTAAGCAGGAATCATACCCCTAGACCAACGAGCTTGTGGCACGGCGAATGCCAGTTATTCCAGTCCCTCGATGTCTTCCAGGGTGCTCTGGAAGTCTCGTTTAGGCTGGCGGGATGGGGGCGGCGCGAATTCCCGCGGTCGGCGGCCTTTCTGGGCTATTGGTACCTTCATGTAGAGCTGCCCCTGGGCTCGCACTGCCTGCTGCTGAGAAAGTGATTGCTTTTGCTGATATGACTTGCAATAACGACTGCGCGAAACGCCGCTATCTCGTTAGGGGCGCTACGGCAGACACCCTCTCGAGAACCCCGAAGACTTCTTGAGCCCTCGGCTGCGATGGGTTCCAGGCTGACAAAAGAACTGTCGTGTGTGCATTCGCGGATGAGAGAAAGGCTGAGGCAAGTTCGAGTGAACAAGGATGGACTCCTCGGCTCCGTCGTTTCCGTAGTGTAGCGGTTATCACGTCTGCTTCACACGCAGAAGGTCCCCGGTTCTATCCCGGGCGGGAACAGTATTTTCCTGCCTATGTCGTATTGTACCTCAGTGAGCCTCGTCGTGTGTGCATCTGCTGCATGTCCCTTCGTTTTGCAAGTACCACATTTATTGAATTTTTTAGTTACAATGGCAACATCACTACAAGTTGTCTGTGAAGTAAGGAGCACTCAAGCAGTTTCCGTGGTGTAGCGGTTATCACGTCTGCCTAACACGCAGAAGGTCCCCGGTTCGATCCCGGGCGAAAACACTTTTTCATCACTTTAAGCAAGACTTACTAACATGCATCTGCTACCATCTGTACCCGAAACCTTCGTAATTGCCTTCATGCGTCGGACCAGAGTGTCAATTCCTCACATCAAATAAGAAATTCATTTGACATTGGCGGCGAGCTTTTTGCGCTGACTCAGCCACTGACGTGCGATCAGTTTGCACGAAACGCTAGGGCTCGTCCGGGATTTGAACCCGGGACCTCCTGCACCCTAAGCAGGAATCATACCCCTAGACCAACGAGCCCTGTGACACGTCGAATGCCAGTTATTCCAGTCCCTCGATGTCTTCCAGGGTGCTCTGGAAGTCTCGTTTAGGCTGGCGGGATGGGGGCGGCGCGAATTCCCGCGGTCGGCGGCCTTCCTGGGCTATTGGTACCATCATGTAGAGCTGCCCCTGGGCTCGCACTGCCTGCTGCTGAGTAAGTGATTGCTTTTGCTGATATGACTTGCAATAACGACTGCGCGAAACGCCGCTATCTCGTTAGGGGCGCTACGGCAGACACCCTCTCGAGAACCCCGAATACTTGTTGAGCCCTCGGCTGCGATGGGTTCCAGGCTGACAAAAGAACTGTCGTGTGTGCATTCGCGGATGAGAGAAAGGCTGAGGCAAGTTCGAGTGAACAAGGATGGACTCCTCGGCTCCGTCGTTTCCGTAGTGTAGCGGTTATCACGTCTGCTTCACACGCAGAAGGTCCCCGGTTCTATCCCGGGCGGGAACAGTATTTTCCTGCCTATGTCGTATTGTACTCCAGTGAGCCTCGTCGTGTGTGCATCTGCTGCATGTCCCTTCGTTTTGCAAGTACCACATTTATTGAATTTTTTAGTTACGATGGCAACATCAATACAAGTTGTCTGTGAAGTAAGGTGCACTCAAGCAGTTTCCGTGGTGTGGCGGTTGTCACGTCTGCCTAACACGCAGAAGGTCCCCGGTTCGATCCCGGGCGGAAACACTTTTTCATCACATTAAGCAAGACTTACTAACATGCATCTGCTACCATCTGTACCCGAAACCTCCGTAATTGCCTTCATGCGTCGGACCAGAGTGTCAATTGCTCACATCAAATAAGAAATTCATTTGACATTGGCGGCGAGCTTTTTGCGCTGACTCAGCCACTGACGTGTGATCAGTTTGCACAAAACGCTAGGGCTCGTCCAGGATTTGAACCCGGGACCACCTGCACCCTAAGCAGGAATCATACCCCTAGACCAACGAGCTTGTGGCACGGCGAATGCCAGTTATTCCAGTCCCTCGATGTCTTCCAGGGTGCTCTGGAAGTCTCGTTTAGGCTGGCGGGATGGGGGCGGCGCGAATTCCCGCGGTCGGCGGCCTTTCTGGGCTATTGGTACCTTCATGTAGAGCTGCCCCTGGGCTCGCACTGCCTGCTGCTGAGAAAGTGATTGCTTTTGCTGATATGACTTGCAATAACGACTGCGCGAAACGCCGCTATCTCGTTAGGGGCGCTACGGCAGACACCCTCTCGAGAACCCCGAAGACTTCTTGAGCCCTCGGCTGCGATGGGTTCCAGGCTGACAAAAGAACTGTCGTGTGTGCATTCGCGGATGAGAGAAAGGCTGAGGCAAGTTCGAGTGAACAAGGATGGACTCCTCGGCTCCGTCGTTTCCGTAGTGTAGCGGTTATCACGTCTGCTTCACACGCAGAAGGTCCCCGGTTCTATCCCGGGCGGGAACAGTATTTTCCTGCCTATGTCGTATTGTACCTCAGTGAGCCTCGTCGTGTGTGCATCTGCTGCATGTCCCTTCGTTTTGCAAGTACCACATTTATTGAATTTTTTAGTTACAATGGCAACATCACTACAAGTTGTCTGTGAAGTAAGGAGCACTCAAGCAGTTTCCGTGGTGTAGCGGTTATCACGTCTGCCTAACACGCAGAAGGTCCCCGGTTCGATCCCGGGCGGAAACACTTTTTCATCACTTTAAGCAAGACTTACTAACATGCATCTGCTACCATCTGTACCCGAAACCTTCGTAATTGCCTTCATGCGTCGGACCAGAGTGTCAATTCCTCACATCAAATAAGAAATTCATTTGACATTGGCGGCGAGCTTTTTGCGCTGACTCAGCCACTGACGTGCGATCAGTTTGCACGAAACGCTAGGGCTCGTCCGGGATTTGAACCCGGGACCTCCTGCACCCTAAGCAGGAATCATACCCCTAGACCAACGAGCCCTGTGACACGTCGAATGCCAGTTATTCCAGTCCCTCGATGTCTTCCAGGGTGCTCTGGAAGTCTCGTTTAGGCTGGCGGGATGGGGGCGGCGCGAATTCCCGCGGTCGGCGGCCTTCCTGGGCTATTGGTACCATCATGTAGAGCTGCCCCTGGGCTCGCACTGCCTGCTGCTGAGTAAGTGATTGCTTTTGCTGATATGACTTGCAATAACGACTGCGCGAAACGCCGCTATCTCGTTAGGGGCGCTACGGCAGACACCCTCTCGAGAACCCCGAATACTTGTTGAGCCCTCGGCTGCGATGGGTTCCAGGCTGACAAAAGAACTGTCGTGTGTGCATTCGCGGATGAGAGAAAGGCTGAGGCAAGTTCGAGTGAACAAGGATGGACTCCTCGGCTCCGTCGTTTCCGTAGTGTAGCGGTTATCACGTCTGCTTCACACGCAGAAGGTCCCCGGTTCTATCCCGGGCGGGAACAGTATTTTCCTGCCTATGTCGTATTGTACTCCAGTGAGCCTCGTCGTGTGTGCATCTGCTGCATGTCCCTTCGTTTTGCAAGTACCACATTTATTGAATTTTTTAGTTACGATGGCAACATCAATACAAGTTGTCTGTGAAGTAAGGTGCACTCAAGCAGTTTCCGTGGTGTGGCGGTTGTCACGTCTGCCTAACACGCAGAAGGTCCCCGGTTCGATCCCGGGCGGAAACACTTTTTCATCACATTAAGCAAGACTTACTAACATGCATCTGCTACCATCTGTACCCGAAACCTCCGTAATTGCCTTCATGCGTCGGACCAGAGTGTCAATTGCTCACATCAAATAAGAAATTCATTTGACATTGGCGGCGAGCTTTTTGCGCTGACTCAGCCACTGACGTGTGATCAGTTTGCACAAAACGCTAGGGCTCGTCCAGGATTTGAACCCGGGACCACCTGCACCCTAAGCAGGAATCATACCCCTAGACCAACGAGCTTGTGGCACGGCGAATGCCAGTTATTCCAGTCCCTCGATGTCTTCCAGGGTGCTCTGGAAGTCTCGTTTAGGCTGGCGGGATGGGGGCGGCGCGAATTCCCGCGGTCGGCGGCCTTTCTGGGCTATTGGTACCTTCATGTAGAGCTGCCCCTGGGCTCGCACTGCCTGCTGCTGAGAAAGTGATTGCTTTTGCTGATATGACTTGCAATAACGACTGCGCGAAACGCCGCTATCTCGTTAGGGGCGCTACGGCAGACACCCTCTCGAGAACCCCGAAGACTTCTTGAGCCCTCGGCTGCGATGGGTTCCAGGCTGACAAAAGAACTGTCGTGTGTGCATTCGCGGATGAGAGAAAGGCTGAGGCAAGTTCGAGTGAACAAGGATGGACTCCTCGGCTCCGTCGTTTCCGTAGTGTAGCGGTTATCACGTCTGCTTCACACGCAGAAGGTCCCCGGTTCTATCCCGGGCGGGAACAGTATTTTCCTGCCTATGTCGTATTGTACCTCAGTGAGCCTCGTCGTGTGTGCATCTGCTGCATGTCCCTTCGTTTTGCAAGTACCACATTTATTGAATTTTTTAGTTACAATGGCAACATCACTACAAGTTGTCTGTGAAGTAAGGAGCACTCAAGCAGTTTCCGTGGTGTAGCGGTTATCACGTCTGCCTAACACGCAGAAGGTCCCCGGTTCGATCCCGGGCGGAAACACTTTTTCATCACTTTAAGCAAGACTTACTAACATGCATCTGCTACCATCTGTACCCGAAACCTTCGTAATTGCCTTCATGCGTCGGACCAGAGTGTCAATTCCTCACATCAAATAAGAAATTCATTTGACATTGGCGGCGAGCTTTTTGCGCTGACTCAGCCACTGACGTGCGATCAGTTTGCACGAAACGCTAGGGCTCGTCCGGGATTTGAACCCGGGACCTCCTGCACCCTAAGCAGGAATCATACCCCTAGACCAACGAGCCCTGTGACACGTCGAATGCCAGTTATTCCAGTCCCTCGATGTCTTCCAGGGTGCTCTGGAAGTCTCGTTTAGGCTGGCGGGATGGGGGCGGCGCGAATTCCCGCGGTCGGCGGCCTTCCTGGGCTATTGGTACCATCATGTAGAGCTGCCCCTGGGCTCGCACTGCCTGCTGCTGAGTAAGTGATTGCTTTTGCTGATATGACTTGCAATAACGACTGCGCGAAACGCCGCTATCTCGTTAGGGGCGCTACGGCAGACACCCTCTCGAGAACCCCGAAGACTTCTTGAGCCCTCGGCTGCGATGGGTTCCAGGCTGACAAAAGAACTGTCGTGTGTGCATTCGCGGATGAGAGAAAGGCTGAGGCAAGTTCGAGTGAACAAGGATGGACTCCTCGGCTCCGTCGTTTCCGTAGTGTAGCGGTTATCACGTCTGCTTCACACGCAGAAGGTCCCCGGTTCTATCCCGGGCGGGAACAGTATTTTCCTGCCTATGTCGTATTGTACTCCAGTGAGCCTCGTCGTGTGTGCATCTGCTGCATGTCCCTTCGTTTTGCAAGTACCACATTTATTGAATTTTTTAGTTACGATGGCAACATCAATACAAGTTGTCTGTGAAGTAAGGTGCACTCAAGCAGTTTCCGTGGTGTGGCGGTTGTCACGTCTGCCTAACACGCAGAAGGTCCCCGGTTCGATCCCGGGCGGAAACACTTTTTCATCACATTAAGCAAGACTTACTAACATGCATCTGCTACCATCTGTACCCGAAACCTCCGTAATTGCCTTCATGCGTCGGACCAGAGTGTCAATTGCTCACATCAAATAAGAAATTCATTTGACATTGGCGGCGAGCTTTTTGCGCTGACTCAGCCACTGACGTGTGATCAGTTTGCACAAAACGCTAGGGCTCGTCCAGGATTTGAACCCGGGACCACCTGCACCCTAAGCAGGAATCATACCCCTAGACCAACGAGCTTGTGGCACGGCGAATGCCAGTTATTCCAGTCCCTCGATGTCTTCCAGGGTGCACTGGAAGTCTCGTTTAGGCTGGCGGGATGGGGGCGGCGCGAATTCCCGCGGTCGGCGGCCTTCCTGGGCTATTGGTACCTTCATGTAGAGCTGCCCCTGGGCTCGCACTGCCTGCTGCTGAGAAAGTGATTGCTTTTGCTGATATGACTTGCAATAACGACTGCGCGAAACGCCGCTATCTCGTTAGGGGCGCTACGGCAGACACCCTCTCGAGAACCCCGAAGACTTCTTGAGCCCTCGGCTGCGATGGGTTCCAGGCTGACAAAAGAACTGTCGTGTGTGCATTCGCGGATGAGAGAAAGGCTGAGGCAAGTTCGAGTGAACAAGGATGGACTCCTCGGCTCCGTCGTTTCCGTAGTGTAGCGGTTATCACGTCTGCTTCACACGCAGAAGGTCCCCGGTTCTATCCCGGGCGGGAACAGTATTTTCCTGCCTATGTCGTATTGTACCTCAGTGAGCCTCGTCGTGTGTGCATCTGCTGCATGTCCCTTCGTTTTGCAAGTACCACATTTATTGAATTTTTTAGTTACAATGGCAACATCACTACAAGTTGTCTGTGAAGTAAGGAGCACTCAAGCAGTTTCCGTGGTGTAGCGGTTATCACGTCTGCCTAACACGCAGAAGGTCCCCGGTTCGATCCCGGGCGGAAACACTTTTTCATCACTTTAAGCAAGACTTACTAACATGCATCTGCTACCATCTGTACCCGAAACCTTCGTAATTGCCTTCATGCGTCGGACCAGAGTGTCAATTCCTCACATCAAATAAGAAATTCATTTGACATTGGCGGCGAGCTTTTTGCGCTGACTCAGCCACTGACGTGCGATCAGTTTGCACGAAACGCTAGGGCTCGTCCGGGATTTGAACCCGGGACCTCCTGCTCCCTAAGCAGGAATCATACCCCTAGACCAACGAGCCCTGTGACACGTCGAATGCCAGTTATTCCAGTCCCTCGATGTCTTCCAGGGTGCTCTGGAAGTCTCGTTTAGGCTGGCGGGATGGGGGCGGCGCGAATTCCCGCGGTCGGCGGCCTTCCTGGGCTATTGGTACCTTCATGTAGAGCTGCCCCTGGGCTCGCACTGCCTGCTGCTGAGTAAGTGATTGCTTTTGCTGATATGACTTGCAATAACGACTGCGCGAAACGCCGCTATCTCGTTAGGGGCGCTACGGCAGACACCCTCTCGAGAACCCCGAATACTTGTTGAGCCCTCGGCTGCGATGGGTTCCAGGCTGACAAAAGAACTGTCGTGTGTGCATTCGCGGATGAGAGAAAGGCTGAGGCAAGTTCGAGTGAACAAGGATGGACTCCTCGGCTCCGTCGTTTCCGTAGTGTAGCGGTTATCACGTCTGCTTCACACGCAGAAGGTCCCCGGTTCTATCCCGGGCGGGAACAGTATTTTCCTGCCTATGTCGTATTGTACTCCAGTGAGCCTCGTCGTGTGTGCATCTGCTGCATGTCCCTTCGTTTTGCAAGTACCACATTTATTGAATTTTTTAGTTACGATGGCAACATCAATACAAGTTGTCTGTGAAGTAAGGTGCACTCAAGCAGTTTCCGTGGTGTGGCGGTAGTCACGTCTGCCTAACACGCAGAAGGTCCCCGGTTCGATCCCGGGCGGAAACACTTTTTCATCACATTAAGCAAGACTTACTAACATGCATCTGCTACCATCTGTACCCGAAACCTCCGTAATTGCCTTCATGCGTCGGACCAGAGTGTCAATTGCTCACATCAAATAAGAAATTCATTTGACATTGGCGGCGAGCTTTTTGCGCTGACTCAGCCACTGACGTGTGATCAGTTTGCACAAAACGCTAGGGCTCGTCCAGGATTTGAACCCGGGACCACCTGCACCCTAAGCAGGAATCATACCCCTAGACCAACGAGCTTGTGGCACGGCGAATGCCAGTTATTCCAGTCCCTCGATGTCTTCCAGGGTGCTCTGGAAGTCTCGTTTAGGCTGGCGGGATGGGGGCGGCGCGAATTCCCGCGGTCGGCGGCCTTCCTGGGCTATTGGTACCTTCATGTAGAGCTGCCCCTGGGCTCGCACTGCCTGCTGCTGAGAAAGTGATTGCTTTTGCTGATATGACTTGCAATAACGACTGCGCGAAACGCCGCTATCTCGTTAGGGGCGCTACGGCAGACACCCTCTCGAGAACCCCGAAGACTTCTTGAGCCCTCGGCTGCGATGGGTTCCAGGCTGACAAAAGAACTGTCGTGTGTGCATTCGCGGATGAGAGAAAGGCTGAGGCAAGTTCGAGTGAACAAGGATGGACTCCTCGGCTCCGTCGTTTCCGTAGTGTAGCGGTTATCACGTCTGCTTCACACGCAGAAGGTCCCCGGTTCTATCCCGGGCGGGAACAGTATTTTCCTGCCTATGTCGTATTGTACCTCAGTGAGCCTCGTCGTGTGTGCATCTGCTGCATGTCCCTTCGTTTTGCAAGTACCACATTTATTGAATTTTTTAGTTACGATGGCAACATCAATACAAGTTGTCTGTGAAGTAAGGTGCACTCAAGCAGTTTCCGTGGTGTGGCGGTTGTCACGTCTGCCTAACACGCAGAAGGTCCCCGGTTCGATCCCGGGCGGAAACACTTTTTCATCACATTAAGCAAGACTTACTAACATGCATCTGCTACCATCTGTACCCGAAACCTCCGTAATTGCCTTCATGCGTCGGACCAGAGTGTCAATTGCTCACATCAAATAAGAAATTCATTTGACATTGGCGGCGAGCTTTTTGCGCTGACTCAGCCACTGACGTGTGATCAGTTTGCACAAAACGCTAGGGCTCGTCCAGGATTTGAACCCGGGACCACCTGCACCCTAAGCAGGATTCATACCCCTAGACCAACGAGCTTGTGGCACGGCGAATGCCAGTTATTCCAGTCCCTCGATGTCTTCCAGGGTGCTCTGGAAGTCTCGTTTAGGCTGGCGGGATGGGGGCGGCGCGAATTCCCGCGGTCGGCGGCCTTCCTGGGCTATTGGTACCTTCATGTAGAGCTGCCCCTGGGCTCGCACTGCCTGCTGCTGAGAAAGTGATTGCTTTTGCTGATATGACTTGCAATAACGACTGCGCGAAACGCCGCTATCTCGTTAGGGGCGCTACGGCAGACACCCTCTCGAGAACCCCGAAGACTTCTTGAGCCCTCGGCTGCGATGGGTTCCAGGCTGACAAAAGAACTGTCGTGTGTGCATTCGCGGATGAGAGAAAGGCTGAGGCAAGTTCGAGTGAACAAGGATGGACTCCTCGGCTCCGTCGTTTCCGTAGTGTAGCGGTTATCACGTCTGCTTCACACGCAGAAGGTCCCCGGTTCTATCCCGGGCGGGAACAGTATTTTCCTGCCTATGTCGTATTGTACCTCAGTGAGCCTCGTCGTGTGTGCATCTGCTGCATGTCCCTTCGTTTTGCAAGTACCACATTTATTGAATTTTTTAGTTACAATGGCAACATCACTACAAGTTGTCTGTGAAGTAAGGAGCACTCAAGCAGTTTCCGTGGTGTAGCGGTTATCACGTCTGCCTAACACGCAGAAGGTCCCCGGTTCGATCCCGGGCGGAAACACTTTTTCATCACTTTAAGCAAGACTTACTAACATGCATCTGCTACCATCTGTACCCGAAACCTTCGTAATTGCCTTCATGCGTCGGACCAGAGTGTCAATTCCTCACATCAAATAAGAAATTCATTTGACATTGGCGGCGAGCTTTTTGCGCTGACTCAGCCACTGACGTGCGATCAGTTTGCACGAAACGCTAGGGCTCGTCCGGGATTTGAACCCGGGACCTCCTGCACCCTAAGCAGGAATCATACCCCTAGACCAACGAGCCCTGTGACACGTCGAATGCCAGTTATTCCAGTCCCTCGATGTCTTCCAGGGTGCTCTGGAAGTCTCGTTTAGGCTGGCGGGATGGGGGCGGCGCGAATTCCCGCGGTCGGCGGCCTTCCTGGGCTATTGGTACCTTCATGTAGAGCTGCCCCTGGGCTCGCACTGCCTGCTGCTGAGAAAGTGATTGCTTTTGCTGATATGACTTGCAATAACGACTGCGCGAAACGCCGCTATCTCGTTAGGGGCGCTACGGCAGACACCCTCTCGAGAACCCCGAATACTTGTTGAGCCCTCGGCTGCGATGGGTTCCAGGCTGACAAAAGAACTGTCGTGTGTGCATTCGCGGATGAGAGAAAGGCTGAGGCAAGTTCGAGTGAACAAGGATGGACTCCTCGGCTCCGTCGTTTCCGTAGTGTAGCGGTTATCACGTCTGCTTCACACGCAGAAGGTCCCCGGTTCTATCCCGGGCGGGAACAGTATTTTCCTGCCTATGTCGTATTGTACTCCAGTGAGCCTCGTCGTGTGTGCATCTGCTGCATGTCCCTTCGTTTTGCAAGTACCACATTTATTGAATTTTTTAGTTACGATGGCAACATCAATACAAGTTGTCTGTGAAGTAAGGTGCACTCAAGCAGTTTCCGTGGTGTGGCGGTTGTCACGTCTGCCTAACACGCAGAAGGTCCCCGGTTCGATCCCGGGCGGAAACACTTTTTCATCACATTAAGCAAGACTTACTAACATGCATCTGCTACCATCTGTACCCGAAACCTCCGTAATTGCCTTCATGCGTCGGACCAGAGTGTCAATTGCTCACATCAAATAAGAAATTCATTTGACATTGGCGGCGAGCTTTTTGCGCTGACTCAGCCACTGACGTGTGATCAGTTTGCACAAAACGCTAGGGCTCGTCCAGGATTTGAACCCGGGACCACCTGCACCCTAAGCAGGAATCATACCCCTAGACCAACGAGCTTGTGGCACGGCGAATGCCAGTTATTCCAGTCCCTCGATGTCTTCCAGGGTGCTCTGGAAGTCTCGTTTAGGCTGGCGGGATGGGGGCGGCGCGAATTCCCGCGGTCGGCGGCCTTCCTGGGCTATTGGTACCTTCATGTAGAGCTGCCCCTGGGCTCGCACTGCCTGCTGCTGAGAAAGTGATTGCTTTTGCTGATATGACTTGCAATAACGACTGCGCGAAACGCCGCTATCTCGTTAGGGGCGCTACGTCAGACACCCTCTCGAGAACCCCGAATACTTGTTGAGCCCTCGGCTGCGATGGGTTCCAGGCTGACAAAAGAACTGTCGTGTGTGCATTCGCGGATGAGAGAAAGGCTGAGGCAAGTTCGAGTGAACAAGGATGGACTCCTCGGCTCCGTCGTTTCCGTAGTGTAGCGGTTATCACGTCTGCTTCACACGCAGAAGGTCCCCGGTTCTATCCCGGGCGGGAACAGTATTTTCCTGCCTATGTCGTATTGTACTCCAGTGAGCCTCGTCGTGTGTGCATCTGCTGCATGTCCCTTCGTTTTGCAAGTACCACATTTATTGAATTTTTTAGTTACGATGGCAACATCAATACAAGTTGTCTGTGAAGTAAGGTGCACTCAAGCAGTTTCCGTGGTGTGGCGGTTGTCACGTCTGCCTAACACGCAGAAGGTCCCCGGTTCGATCCCGGGCGGAAACACTTTTTCATCACTTTAAGCAAGACTTACTAACATGCATCTGCTACCATCTGTACCCGAAACCTTCGTAATTGCCTTCATGCGTCGGACCAGAGTGTCAATTCCTCACATCAAATAAGAAATTCATTTGACATTGGCGGCGAGCTTTTTGCGCTGACTCAGCCACTGACGTGCGATCAGTTTGCACGAAACGCTAGGGCTCGTCCGGGATTTGAACCCGGGACCTCCTGCACCCTAAGCAGGAATCATACCCCTAGACCAACGAGCCCTGTGACACGTCGAATGCCAGTTATTCCAGTCCCTCGATGTCTTCCAGGGTGCTCTGGAAGTCTCGTTTAGGCTGGCGGGATGGGGGCGGCGCGAATTCCCGCGGTCGGCGGCCTTCCTGGGCTATTGGTACCTTCATGTAGAGCTGCCCCTGGGCTCGCACTGCCTGCTGCTGAGTAAGTGATTGCTTTTGCTGATATGACTTGCAATAACGACTGCGCGAAACGCCGCTATCTCGTTAGGGGCGCTACGGCAGACACCCTCTCGAGAACCCCGAATACTTGTTGAGCCCTCGGCTGCGATGGGTTCCAGGCTGACAAAAGAACTGTCGTGTGTGCATTCGCGGATGAGAGAAAGGCTGAGGCAAGTTCGAGTGAACAAGGATGGACTCCTCGGCTCCGTCGTTTCCGTAGTGTAGCGGTTATCACGTCTGCTTCACACGCAGAAGGTCCCCGGTTCTATCCCGGGCGGGAACAGTATTTTCCTGCCTATGTCGTATTGTACTCCAGTGAGCCTCGTCGTGTGTGCATCTGCTGCATGTCCCTTCGTTTTGCAAGTACCACATTTATTGAATTTTTTAGTTACGATGGCAACATCAATACAAGTTGTCTGTGAAGTAAGGTGCACTCAAGCAGTTTCCGTGGTGTGGCGGTAGTCACGTCTGCCTAACACGCAGAAGGTCCCCGGTTCGATCCCGGGCGGAAACACTTTTTCATCACATTAAGCAAGACTTACTAACATGCATCTGCTACCATCTGTACCCGAAACCTCCGTAATTGCCTTCATGCGTCGGACCAGAGTGTCAATTGCTCACATCAAATAAGAAATTCATTTGACATTGGCGGCGAGCTTTTTGCGCTGACTCAGCCACTGACGTGTGATCAGTTTGCACAAAACGCTAGGGCTCGTCCAGGATTTGAACCCGGGACCACCTGCACCCTAAGCAGGAATCATACCCCTAGACCAACGAGCTTGTGGCACGGCGAATGCCAGTTATTCCAGTCCCTCGATGTCTTCCAGGGTGCTCTGGAAGTCTCGTTTAGGCTGGCGGGATGGGGGCGGCGCGAATTCCCGCGGTCGGCGGCCTTCCTGGGCTATTGGTACCTTCATGTAGAGCTGCCCCTGGGCTCGCACTGCCTGCTGCTGAGAAAGTGATTGCTTTTGCTGATATGACTTGCAATAACGACTGCGCGAAACGCCGCTATCTCGTTAGGGGCGCTACGGCAGACACCCTCTCGAGAACCCCGAATACTTGTTGAGCCCTCGGCTGCGATGGGTTCCAGGCTGACAAAAGAACTGTCGTGTGTGCATTCGCGGATGAGAGAAAGGCTGAGGCAAGTTCGAGTGAACAAGGATGGACTCCTCGGCTCCGTCGTTTCCGTAGTGTAGCGGTTATCACGTCTGCTTCACACGCAGAAGGTCCCCGGTTCTATCCCGGGCGGGAACAGTATTTTCCTGCCTATGTCGTATTGTACCTCAGTGAGCCTCGTCGTGTTTGCATCTGCTGCATGTCCCTTCGTTTTGCAAGTACCACATTTATTGAATTTTTTAGTTACAATGGCAACATCACTACAAGTTGTCTGTGAAGTAAGGAGCACTCAAGCAGTTTCCGTGGTGTAGCGGTTATCACGTCTGCCTAACACGCAGAAGGTCCCCGGTTCGATCCCGGGCGGAAACACTTTTTCATCACTTTAAGCAAGACTTACTAACATGCATCTGCTACCATCTGTACCCGAAACCTTCGTAATTGCCTTCATGCGTCGGACCAGAGTGTCAATTCCTCACATCAAATAAGAAATTCATTTGACATTGGCGGCGAGCTTTTTGCGCTGACTCAGCCACTGACGTGCGATCAGTTTGCACGAAACGCTAGGGCTCGTCCGGGATTTGAACCCGGGACCTCCTGCACCCTAAGCAGGAATCATACCCCTAGACCAACGAGCCCTGTGACACGTCGAATGCCAGTTATTCCAGTCCTTCGATGTCTTCCAGGGTGCTCTGGAAGTCTCGTTTAGGCTGGCGGGATGGGGGCGGCGCGAATTCCCGCGGTCGGCGGCCTTCCTGGGCTATTGGTACCTTCATGTAGAGCTGCCCCTGGGCTCGCACTGCCTGCTGCTGAGAAAGTGATTGCTTTTGCTGATATGACTTGCAATAACGACTGCGCGAAACGCCGCTATCTCGTTAGGGGCGCTACGGCAGACACCCTCTCGAGAACCCCGAATACTTGTTGAGCCCTCGGCTGCGATGGGTTCCAGGCTGACAAAAGAACTGTCGTGTGTGCATTCGCGGATGAGAGAAAGGCTGAGGCAAGTTCGAGTGAACAAGGATGGACTCCTCGGCTCCGTCGTTTCCGTAGTGTAGCGGTTATCACGTCTGCTTCACACGCAGAAGGTCCCCGGTTCTATCCCGGGCGGGAACAGTATTTTCCTGCCTATGTCGTATTGTACTCCAGTGAGCCTCGTCGTGTGTGCATCTGCTGCATGTCCCTTCGTTTTGCAAGTACCACATTTATTGAATTTTTTAGTTACGATGGCAACATCACTACAAGTTGTCTGTGAAGTAAGGTGCACTCAAGCAGTTTCCGTGGTGTGGCGGTTGTCACGTCTGGCTAACACGCAGAAGGTCCCCGGTTCGATCCCGGGCGGAAACACTTTTTCATCACATTAAGCAAGACTTACTAACATGCATCTGCTACCATCTGTACCCGAAACCTCCGTAATTGCCTTCATGCGTCGCACCAGAGTGTCAATTCCTCACATCAAATAAGAAATTCATTTGACATTGGCGGCGAGCTTTTTGCGCTGACTCAGCCACTGACGTGTGATCAGTTTGCACAAAACGCTAGGGCTCGTCCAGGATTTGAACCCGGGACCACCTGCACCCTAAGCAGGAATCATACCCCTAGACCAACGAGCTTGTGGCACGGCGAATGCCAGTTATTCCAGTCCCTCGATGTCTTCCAGGGTGCTCTGGAAGTCTCGTTTAGGCTGGCGGGATGGGGGCGGCGCGAATTCCCGCGGTCGGCGGCCTTCCTGGGCTATTGGTACCTTCATGTAGAGCTGCCCCTGGGCTCGCACTGCCTGCTGCTGAGTAAGTGATTGCTTTTGCTGATATGACTTGCAATAACGACTGCGCGAAACGCCGCTATCTCGTTAGGGGCGCTACGGCAGACACCCTCTCGAGAACCCCGAAGACTTCTTGAGCCCTCTGCTGCGATGGGTTCCAGGCTGACAAAAGAACTGTCGTGTGTGCATTCGCGGATGAGAGAAAGGCTGAGGCAAGTTCGAGTGAACAAGGATGGACTCCTCGGCTCCGTCGTTTCCGTAGTGTAGCGGTTATCACGTCTGCTTCACACGCAGAAGGTCCCCGGTTCTTTCCCGGGCGGGAACAGTATTTTCCTGCCTATGTCGTATTGTACTCCAGTGAGCCTCGTCGTGTGTGCATCTGCTGCATGTCCCTTCGTTTTGCAAGTACCACATTTATTGAATTTTTTAGTTACGATGGCAACATCAATACAAGTTGTCTGTGAAGTAAGGTGCACTCAAGCAGTTTCCGTGGTGTGGCGGTTGTCACGTCTGCCTAACACGCAGAAGGTCCCCGGTTCGATCCCGGGCGGAAACACTTTTTCATCACATTAAGCAAGACTTACTAACATGCATCTGCTACCATCTGTACCCGAAACCTCCGTAATTGCCTTCATGCGTCGGACCAGAGTGTCAATTGCTCACATCAAATAAGAAATTCATTTGACATTGGCGGCGAGCTTTTTGCGCTGACTCAGCCACTGACGTGTGATCAGTTTGCACAAAACGCTAGGGCTCGTCCAGGATTTGAACCCGGGACCACCTGCACCCTAAGCAGGATTCATACCCCTAGACCAACGAGCTTGTGGCACGGCGAATGCCAGTTATTCCAGTCCCTCGATGTCTTCCAGGGTGCTCTGGAAGTCTCGTTTAGGCTGGCGGGATGGGGGCGGCGCGAATTCCCGCGGTCGGCGGCCTTCCTGGGCTATTGGTACCTTCATGTAGAGCTGCCCCTGGGCTCGCACTGCCTGCTGCTGAGAAAGTGATTGCTTTTGCTGATATGACTTGCAATAACGACTGCGCGAAACGCCGCTATCTCGTTAGGGGCGCTACGGCAGACACCCTCTCGAGAACCCCGAAGACTTCTTGAGCCCTCGGCTGCGATGGGTTCCAGGCTGACAAAAGAACTGTCGTGTGTGCATTCGCGGATGAGAGAAAGGCTGAGGCAAGTTCGAGTGAACAAGGATGGACTCCTCGGCTCCGTCGTTTCCGTAGTGTAGCGGTTATCACGTCTGCTTCACACGCAGAAGGTCCCCGGTTCTATCCCGGGCGGGAACAGTATTTTCCTGCCTATGTCGTATTGTACTCCAGTGAGCCTCGTCGTGTGTGCATCTGCTGCATGTCCCTTCGTTTTGCAAGTACCACATTTATTGAATTTTTTAGTTACGATGGCAACATCAATACAAGTTGTCTGTGAAGTGAGGTGCACTCAAGCAGTTTCCGTGGTGTGGCGGTTGTCACGTCTGACTAACACGCAGAAGGTCCCCGGTTCGATCCCGGGCGGAAACACTTTTTCATCACTTTAAGCAAGACTTACTAACATGCATCTGCTACCATCTGTACCCGAAACCTTCGTAATTGCCTTCATGCGTCGGACCAGAGTGTCAATTCCTCACATCAAATAAGAAATTCATTTGACATTGGCGGCGAGCTTTTTGCGCTGACTCAGCCACTGACGTGCGATCAGTTTGCACGAAACGCTAGGGCTCGTCCGGGATTTGAACCCGGGACCTCCTGCACCCTAAGCAGGAATCATACCCCTAGACCAACGAGCCCTGTGACACGTCGAATGCCAGTTATTCCAGTCCCTTGATGTCTTCCAGGGTGCTCTGGAAGTCTCGTTTAGGCTGGCGGGATGGGGGCGGCGCGAATTCCCGCGGTCGGCGGCCTTCCTGGGCTATTGGTACCTTCATGTAGAGCTGCCCCTGGGCTCGCACTGCCTGCTGCTGAGTAAGTGATTGCTTTTGCTGATATGACTTGCAATAACGACTGCGCGAAACGCCGCTATCTCGTTAGGGGCGCTACGGCAGACACCCTCTCGAGAACCCCGAATACTTGTTGAGCCCTCGGCTGCGATGGGTTCCAGGCTGACAAAAGAACTGTCGTGTGTGCATTCGCGGATGAGAGAAAGGCTGAGGCAAGTTCGAGTGAACAAGGATGGACTCCTCGGCTCCGTCGTTTCCGTAGTGTAGCGGTTATCACGTCTGCTTCACACGCAGAAGGTCCCCGGTTCTATCCCGGGCGGGAACAGTATTTTCCTGCCTATGTCGTATTGTACTCCAGTGAGCCTCGTCGTGTGTGCATCTGCTGCATGTCCCTTCGTTTTGCAAGTACCACATTTATTGAATTTTTTAGTTACGATGGCAACATCAATACAAGTTGTCTGTGAAGTAAGGTGCACTCAAGCAGTTTCCGTGGTGTGGCGGTAGTCACGTCTGCCTAACACGCAGAAGGTCCCCGGTTCGATCCCGGGCGGAAACACTTTTTCATCACATTAAGCAAGACTTACTAACATGCATCTGCTACCATCTGTACCCGAAACCTCCGTAATTGCCTTCATGCGTCGGACCAGAGTGTCAATTGCTCACATCAAATAAGAAATTCATTTGACATTGGCGGCGAGCTTTTTGCGCTGACTCAGCCACTGACGTGTGATCAGTTTGCACAAAACGCTAGGGCTCGTCCAGGATTTGAACCCGGGACCACCTGCACCCTAAGCAGGAATCATACCCCTAGACCAACGAGCTTGTGGCACGGCGAATGCCAGTTATTCCAGTCCCTCGATGTCTTCCAGGGTGCTCTGGAAGTCTCGTTTAGGCTGGCGGGATGGGGGCGGCGCGAATTCCCGCGGTCGGCGGCCTTCCTGGGCTATTGGTACCTTCATGTAGAGCTGCCCCTGGGCTCGCACTGCCTGCTGCTGAGAAAGTGATTGCTTTTGCTGATATGACTTGCAATAACGACTGCGCGAAACGCCGCTATCTCGTTAGGGGCGCTACGGCAGACACCCTCTCGAGAACCCCGAAGACTTCTTGAGCCCTCGGCTGCGATGGGTTCCAGGCTGACAAAAGAACTGTCGTGTGTGCATTCGCGGATGAGAGAAAGGCTGAGGCAAGTTCGAGTGAACAAGGATGGACTCCTCGGCTCCGTCGTTTCCGTAGTGTAGCGGTTATCACGTCTGCTTCACACGCAGAAGGTCCCCGGTTCTATCCCGGGCGGGAACAGTATTTTCCTGCCTATGTCGTATTGTACCTCAGTGAGCCTCGTCGTGTGTGCATCTGCTGCATGTCCCTTCGTTTTGCAAGTACCACATTTATTGAATTTTTTAGTTACGATGGCAACATCAATACAAGTTGTCTGTGAAGTAAGGTGCACTCAAGCAGTTTCCGTGGTGTGGCGGTTGTCACGTCTGCCTAACACGCAGAAGGTCCCCGGTTCGATCCCGGGCGGAAACACTTTTTCATCACATTAAGCAAGACTTACTAACATGCATCTGCTACCATCTGTACCCGAAACCTCCGTAATTGCCTTCATGCGTCGGACCAGAGTGTCAATTGCTCACATCAAATAAGAAATTCATTTGACATTGGCGGCGAGCTTTTTGCGCTGACTCAGCCACTGACGTGTGATCAGTTTGCACAAAACGCTAGGGCTCGTCCAGGATTTGAACCCGGGACCACCTGCACCCTAAGCAGGATTCATACCCCTAGGCCAACGAGCTTGTGGCACGGCGAATGCCAGTTATTCCAGTCCCTCGATGTCTTCCAGGGTGCTCTGGAAGTCTCGTTTAGGCTGGCGGGATGGGGGCGGCGCGAATTCCCGCGGTCGGCGGCCTTCCTGGGCTATTGGTACCTTCATGTAGAGCTGCCCCTGGGCTCGCACTGCCTGCTGCTGAGAAAGTGATTGCTTTTGCTGATATGACTTGCAATAACGACTGCGCGAAACGCCGCTATCTCGTTAGGGGCGCTACGGCAGACACCCTCTCGAGAACCCCGAAGACTTCTTGAGCCCTCGGCTGCGATGGGTTCCAGGCTGACAAAAGAACTGTCGTGTGTGCATTCGCGGATGAGAGAAAGGCTGAGGCAAGTTCGAGTGAACAAGGATGGACTCCTCGGCTCCGTCGTTTCCGTAGTGTAGCGGTTACCACGTCTGCTTCACACGCAGAAGGTCCCCGGTTCTATCCCGGGCGGGAACAGTATTTTCCTGCCTATGTCGTATTGTACCTCAGTGAGCCTCGTCGTGTGTGCATCTGCTGCATGTCCCTTCGTTTTGCAAGTACCACATTTATTGAATTTTTTAGTTACAATGGCAACATCACTACAAGTTGTCTGTGAAGTAAGGAGCACTCAAGCAGTTTCCGTGGTGTAGCGGTTATCACGTCTGCCTAACACGCAGAAGGTCCCCGGTTCGATCCCGGGCGGAAACACTTTTTCATCACTTTAAGCAAGACTTACTAACATGCATCTGCTACCATCTGTACCCGAAACCTTCGTAATTGCCTTCATGCGTCGGACCAGAGTGTCAATTCCTCACATCAAATAAGAAATTCATTTGACATTGGCGGCGAGCTTTTTGCGCTGACTCAGCCACTGACGTGCGATCAGTTTGCACGAAACGCTAGGGCTCGTCCGGGATTTGAACCCGGGACCTCCTGCACCCTAAGCAGGAATCATACCCCTAGACCAACGAGCCCTGTGACACGTCGAATGCCAGTTATTCCAGTCCCTCGATGTCTTCCAGGGTGCTCTGGAAGTCTCGTTTAGGCTGGCGGGATGGGGGCGGCGCGAATTCCCGCGGTCGGCGGCCTTCCTGGGCTATTGGTACCTTCATGTAGAGCTGCCCCTGGGCTCGCACTGCCTGCTGCTGAGAAAGTGATTGCTTTTGCTGATATGACTTGCAATAACGACTGCGCGAAACGCCGCTATCTCGTTAGGGGCGCTACGGCAGACACCCTCTCGAGAACCCCGAATACTTGTTGAGCCCTCGGCTGCGATGGGTTCCAGGCTGACAAAAGAACTGTCGTGTGTGCATTCGCGGATGAGAGAAAGGCTGAGGCAAGTTCGAGTGAACAAGGATGGACTCCTCGGCTCCGTCGTTTCCGTAGTGTAGCGGTTATCACGTCTGCTTCACACGCAGAAGGTCCCCGGTTCTATCCCGGGCGGGAACAGTATTTTCCTGCCTATGTCGTATTGTACTCCAGTGAGCCTCGTCGTGTGTGCATCTGCTGCATGTCCCTTCGTTTTGCAAGTACCACATTTATTGAATTTTTTAGTTACGATGGCAACATCAATACAAGTTGTCTGTGAAGTAAGGTGCACTCAAGCAGTTTCCGTGGTGTGGCGGTTGTCACGTCTGCCTAACACGCAGAAGGTCCCCGGTTCGATCCCGGGCGGAAACACTTTTTCATCACATTAAGCAAGACTTACTAACATGCATCTGCTACCATCTGTACCCGAAACCTCCGTAATTGCCTTCATGCGTCGGACCAGAGTGTCAATTGCTCACATCAAATAAGAAATTCATTTGACATTGGCGGCGAGCTTTTTGCGCTGACTCAGCCACCGACGTGTGATCAGTTTGCACAAAACGCTAGGGCTCGTCCAGGATTTGAACCCGGGACCACCTGCACCCTAAGCAGGAATCATACCCCTAGACCAACGAGCTTGTGGCACGGCGAATGCCAGTTATTCCAGTCCCTCGATGTCTTCCAGGGTGCTCTGGAAGTCTCGTTTAGGCTGGCGGGATGGGGGCGGCGCGAATTCCCGCGGTCGGCGGCCTTCCTGGGCTATTGGTACCTTCATGTAGAGCTGCCCCTGGGCTCGCACTGCCTGCTGCTGAGAAAGTGATTGCTTTTGCTGATATGACTTGCAATAACGACTGCGCGAAACGCCGCTATCTCGTTAGGGGCGCTACGTCAGACACCCTCTCGAGAACCCCGAATACTTGTTGAGCCCTCGGCTGCGATGGGTTCCAGGCTGACAAAAGAACTGTCGTGTGTGCATTCGCGGATGAGAGAAAGGCTGAGGCAAGTTCGAGTGAACAAGGATGGACTCCTCGGCTCCGTCGTTTCCGTAGTGTAGCGGTTATCACGTCTGCTTCACACGCAGAAGGTCCCCGGTTCTATCCCGGGCGGGAACAGTATTTTCCTGCCTATGTCGTATTGTACTCCAGTGAGCCTCGTCGTGTGTGCATCTGCTGCATGTCCCTTCGTTTTGCAAGTACCACATTTATTGAATTTTTTAGTTACGATGGCAACATCAATACAAGTTGTCTGTGAAGTAAGGTGCACTCAAGCAGTTTCCGTGGTGTGGCGGTTGTCACGTCTGCCTAACACGCAGAAGGTCCCCGGTTCGATCCCGGGCGGAAACACTTTTTCATCACTTTAAGCAAGACTTACTAACATGCATCTGCTACCATCTGTACCCGAAACCTTCGTAATTGCCTTCATGCGTCGGACCAGAGTGTCAATTCCTCACATCAAATAAGAAATTCATTTGACATTGGCGGCGAGCTTTTTGCGCTGACTCAGCCACTGACGTGCGATCAGTTTGCACGAAACGCTAGGGCTCGTCCGGGATTTGAACCCGGGACCTCCTGCACCCTAAGCAGGAATCATACCCCTAGACCAACGAGCCCTGTGACACGTCGAATGCCAGTTATTCCAGTCCCTCGATGTCTTCCAGGGTGCTCTGGAAGTCTCGTTTAGGCTGGCGGGATGGGGGCGGCGCGAATTCCCGCGGTCGGCGGCCTTCCTGGGCTATTGGTACCTTCATGTAGAGCTGCCCCTGGGCTCGCACTGCCTGCTGCTGAGAAAGTGATTGCTTTTGCTGATATGACTTGCAATAACGACTGCGCGAAACGCCGCTATCTCGTTAGGGGCGCTACGGCAGACACCCTCTCGAGAACCCCGAATACTTGTTGAGCCCTCGGCTGCGATGGGTTCCAGGCTGACAAAAGAACTGTCGTGTGTGCATTCGCGGATGAGAGAAAGGCTGAGGCAAGTTCGAGTGAACAAGGATGGACTCCTCGGCTCCGTCGTTTCCGTAGTGTAGCGGTTATCACGTCTGCTTCACACGCAGAAGGTCCCCGGTTCTATCCCGGGCGGGAACAGTATTTTCCTGCCTATGTCGTATTGTACTCCAGTGAGCCTCGTCGTGTGTGCATCTGCTGCATGTCCCTTCGTTTTGCAAGTACCACATTTATTGAATTTTTTAGTTACGATGGCAACATCACTACAAGTTGTCTGTGAAGTAAGGTGCACTCAAGCAGTTTCCGTGGTGTGGCGGTTGTCACGTCTGGCTAACACGCAGAAGGTCCCCGGTTCGATCCCGGGCGGAAACACTTTTTCATCACATTAAGCAAGACTTACTAACATGCATCTGCTACCATCTGTACCCGAAACCTCCGTAATTGCCTTCATGCGTCGGACCAGAGTGTCAATTCCTCACATCAAATAAGAAATTCATTTGACATTGGCGGCGAGCTTTTTGCGCTGACTCAGCCACTGACGTGTGATCAGTTTGCACAAAACGCTAGGGCTCGTCCAGGATTTGAACCCGGGACCACCTGCACCCTAAGCAGGAATCATACCCCTAGACCAACGAGCTTGTGGCACGGCGAATGCCAGTTATTCCAGTCCCTCGATGTCTTCCAGGGTGCTCTGGAAGTCTCGTTTAGGCTGGCGGGATGGGGGCGGCGCGAATTCCCGCGGTCGGCGGCCTTCCTGGGCTATTGGTACCTTCATGTAGAGCTGCCCCTGGGCTCGAACTGCCTGCTGCTGAGTAAGTGATTGCTTTTGCTGATATGACTTGCAATAACGACTGCGCGAAACGCCGCTATCTCGTTAGGGGCGCTACGGCAGACACCCTCTCGAGAACCCCGAAGACTTCTTGAGCCCTCGGCTGCGATGGGTTCCAGGCTGACAAAAGAACTGTCGTGTGTGCATTCGCGGATGAGAGAAAGGCTGAGGCAAGTTCGAGTGAACAAGGATGGACTCCTCGACTCCGTCGTTTCCGTAGTGTAGCGGTTATCACGTCTGCTTCACACGCAGAAGGTCCCCGGTTCTATCCCGGGCGGGAACAGTATTTTCCTGCCTATGTCGTATTGTACTCCAGTGAGCCTCGTCGTGTGTGCATCTGCTGCATGTCCCTTCGTTTTGCAAGTACCACATTTATTGAATTTTTTAGTTACGATGGCAACATCACTACAAGTTGTCTGTGAAGTAAGGTGCACTCAAGCAGTTTCCGTGGTGTAGCGGTCATCACGTCTGCCTAACACGCAGAAGGTCCCCGGTTCGATCCCGGGCGGAAACACTTTTTCATCACTTTAAGCAAGACTTACTAACATGCATCTGCTACCATCTGTACCCGAAACCTTCGTAATTGCCTTCATGCGTCGGACCAGAGTGTCAATTGCTCACATCAAATAAGAAATTCATTTGATATTGGCGGCGAGCTTTTTGCGCTGACTCAGCCACTGACGTGCGATCAGTTTGCACAAAACGCTAGGGCTCGTCCGGGATTTGAACCCGGGACCACCTGCACCCTAAGCAGGAATCATACCCCTAGACCAACGAGCCCTGTGGCACGTCGAATGCCAGTTATTCCAGTCCCTCGATGTCTTCCAGGGTGCTCTGGAAGTCTCGTTTAGGCTAGCGGGATGGGGGCGGCGCGAATTCCCGCGGTCGGCGGCCTTCCTGGGCTATTGGTACCTTCATGTAGAGGTGCCCCTGGGCTCGCACTGCCTGCTGCTGAGAAAGTGATTGCTTTTGCTGATATGACTTGCAATAACGATTGCGCAAAACGCCGCTATCTCGTTAGGGGTGCTACGGCAGACACCCTCTCGAGAACCCCGAAGACTTCTTGAGCCCTCGGCTGCGATGGGTTCCAGGCTGACAAAAGAACTGTCGTGTGTGCATTCGCGGATGAGAGAAAGGCTGAGGCAAGTTCGAGTGGACAAGGATGGACTCCTCGGCTCCGTCGTTTCCGTAGTGTAGCGGTTATCACGTCTGCTTCACACGCAGAAGGTCCCCGGTTCGATCCCGGGCGGGAACAGTATTTTCCTGCCTATGCCGTATTGTACTCCAGTGAGCCTCGTCGTGTGTGCATCTGCTGCATGTCCCTTCGTTTTGCAAGTACCACATTTATTGAATTTTTTAGTTACGATGGCAACATCACTACAAGTTGTCTGTGAAGTAAGGTGCACTCAAGCAGTTTCCGTGGTGTAGCGGTTATCACGTCTGCCTAACACGCAGAAGGTCCCCGGTTCGATCCCGGGCGGAAACACTTTTTCATCACTTTAAGCAAGACTTACTAACATGCATCTGCTACCATCTGTACCCGAAACCTTCGTAATTGCCTTCATGCGTCGGACCAGAGTGTCAATTGCTCACATCAAATAAGAAATTCATTTGACATTGGCGGCGAGCTTTTTGCGCTGACTCAGCCACTGACGTGCGATCAGTTTGCACAAAACGCTAGGGCTCGTCCAGGATTTGAACACGGGACATCCTGCACCCTAAGCAGGAATCATACCCCTAGACCAACTAGCCCTGTGGCACGTCGAATGCCAGTTATTCCAGTCCCTCGATGTCTTCCAGGGTGCTCTGGAAGTCTCGTTTAGGCTGGCGGGATGGGGGCGGCGCGAATTCCCGCGGTCGGCGGCCTTCCTGGGCTATTGGTACCTTCATGTAGAGCTGCCCCTGGGCTCGCACTGCCTGCTGCTGAGAAAGTGATTGCTTTTGCTGATATGACTTGCAATAACGACTGCGCGAAACGCCGCTATCTCGTTAGGGGCGCTACGGCAGACACCCTCTCGAGAACCCCGAATATTTGTTGAGCCCTCGGCTGCGATGGGTTCCAGGCTGACAAAAGAACTGTCGTGTGTGCATTCGCGGATGAGAGAAAGGCTGAGGCAAGTTCGAGTGAACAAGGATGGACTCCTCGGCTCCGTCGTTTCCGTAGTGTAGCGGTTATCACGTCTGCTTCACACGCAGAAGGTCCCCGGTTCTATCCCGGGCGGGAACAGTATTTTCCTGCCTATGTCGTATTGTACCTCAGTGAGCCTCGTCGTGTGTGCATCTGCTGCATGTCCCTTCGTTTTGCAAGTACCACATTTATTGAATTTTTTAGTTACGATGGCAACATCAATACAAGTTGTCTGTGAAGTAAGGTGCACTCAAGCAGTTTCCGTGGTGTGGCGGTTGTCACGTCTGCCTAACACGCAGAAGGTCCCCGGTTCGATCCCGGGCGGAAACACTTTTTCATCACATTAAGCAAGACTTACTAACATGCATCTGCTACCATCTGTACCCGAAACCTCCGTAATTGCCTTCATGCGTCGGACCAGAGTGTCAATTGCTCACATCAAATAAGAAATTCATTTGACATTGGCGGCGAGCTTTTTGCGCTGACTCAGCCACTGACGTGTGATCAGTTTGCACAAAACGCTAGGGCTCGTCCAGGATTTGAACCCGGGACCACCTGCACCCTAAGCAGGATTCATACCCCTAGACCAACGAGCTTGTGGCACGGCGAATGCCAGTTATTCCAGTCCCTCGATGTCTTCCAGGGTGCTCTGGAAGTCTCGTTTAGGCTGGCGGGATGGGGGCGGCGCGAATTCCCGCGGTCGGCGGCCTTCCTGGGCTATTGGTACCTTCATGTAGAGCTGCCCCTGGGCTCGCACTGCCTGCTGCTGAGAAAGTGATTGCTTTTGCTGATATGACTTGCAATAACGACTGCGCGAAACGCCGCTATCTCGTTAGGGGCGCTACGGCAGACACCCTCTCGAGAACCCCGAATATTTGTTGAGCCCTCGGCTGCGATGGGTTCCAGGCTGACAAAAGAACTGTCGTGTGTGCATTCGCGGATGAGAGAAAGGCTGAGGCAAGTTCGAGTGAACAAGGATGGACTCCTCGGCTCCGTCGTTTCCGTAGTGTAGCGGTTATCACGTCTGCTTCACACGCAGAAGGTCCCCGGTTCTATCCCGGGCGGGAACAGTATTTTCCTGCCTATGTCGTATTGTACCTCAGTGAGCCTCGTCGTGTGTGCATCTGCTGCATGTCCCTTCGTTTTGCAAGTACCACATTTATTGAATTTTTTAGTTACGATGGCAACATCAATACAAGTTGTCTGTGAAGTAAGGTGCACTCAAGCAGTTTCCGTGGTGTGGCGGTTGTCACGTCTGCCTAACACGCAGAAGGTCCCCGGTTCGATCCCGGGCGGAAACACTTTTTCATCACATTAAGCAAGACTTACTAACATGCATCTGCTACCATCTGTACCCGAAACCTCCGTAATTGCCTTCATGCGTCGGACCAGAGTGTCAATTGCTCACATCAAATAAGAAATTCATTTGACATTGGCGGCGAGCTTTTTGCGCTGACTCAGCCACTGACGTGTGATCAGTTTGCACAAAACGCTAGGGCTCGTCCAGGATTTGAACCCGGGACCACCTGCACCCTAAGCAGGATTCATACCCCTAGACCAACGAGCTTGTGGCACGGCGAATGCCAGTTATTCCAGTCCCTCGATGTCTTCCAGGGTGCTCTGGAAGTCTCGTTTAGGCTGGCGGGATGGGGGCGGCGCGAATTCCCGCGGTCGGCGGCCTTCCTGGGCTATTGGTACCTTCATGTAGAGCTGCCCCTGGGCTCGCACTGCCTGCTGCTGAGAAAGTGATTGCTTTTGCTGATATGACTTGCAATAACGACTGCGCGAAACGCCGCTATCTCGTTAGGGGCGCTACGGCAGACACCCTCTCGAGAACCCCGAATATTTGTTGAGCCCTCGGCTGCGATGGGTTCCAGGCTGACAAAAGAACTGTCGTGTGTGCATTCGCGGATGAGAGAAAGGCTGAGGCAAGTTCGAGTGAACAAGGATGGACTCCTCGGCTCCGTCGTTTCCGTAGTGTAGCGGTTATCACGTCTGCTTCACACGCAGAAGGTCCCCGGTTCTATCCCGGGCGGGAACAGTATTTTCCTGCCTATGTCGTATTGTACCTCAGTGAGCCTCGTCGTGTGTGCATCTGCTGCATGTCCCTTCGTTTTGCAAGTACCACATTTATTGAATTTTTTAGTTACGATGGCAACATCAATACAAGTTGTCTGTGAAGTAAGGTGCACTCAAGCAGTTTCCGTGGTGTGGCGGTTGTCACGTCTGCCTAACACGCAGAAGGTCCCCGGTTCGATCCCGGGCGGAAACACTTTTTCATCACTTTAAGCAAGACTTACTAACATGCATCTGCTACCATCTGTACCCGAAACCTTCGTAATTGCCTTCATGCGTCGGACCAGAGTGTCAATTCCTCACATCAAATAAGAAATTCATTTGACATTGGCGGCGAGCTTTTTGCGCTGACTCAGCCACTGACGTGCGATCAGTTTGCACAAAACGCTAGGGCTCGTCCAGGATTTGAACACGGGACATCCTGCACCCTAAGCAGGAATCATACCCCTAGACCAACTAGCCCTGTGGCACGTCGAATGCCAGTTATTCCAGTCCCTCGATGTCTTCCAGGGTGCTCTGGAAGTCTCGTTTAGGCTGGCGGGATGGGGGCGGCGCGAATTCCCGCGGTCGGCGGCCTTCCTGGGCTATTGGTACCTTCATGTAGAGCTGCCCCTGGGCTCGCACTGCCTGCTGCTGAGAAAGTGATTGCTTTTGCTGATATGACTTGCAATAACGACTGCGCGAAACGCCGCTATCTCGTTAGGGGCGCTACGGCAGACACCCTCTCGAGAACCCCGAATACTTGTTGAGCCCTCGGCTGCGATGGGTTCCAGGCTGACAAAAGAACTGTCGTGTGTGCATTCGCGGATGAGAGAAAGGCTGAGGCAAGTTCGAGTGAACAAGGATGGACTCCTCGGCTCCGTCGTTTCCGTAGTGTAGCGGTTATCACGTCTGCTTCACACGCAGAAGGTCCCCGGTTCTATCCCGGGCGGGAACAGTATTTTCCTGCCTATGTCGTATTGTACTCCAGTGAGCCTCGTCGTGTGTGCATCTGCTGCATGTCCCTTCGTTTTGCAAGTACCACATTTATTGAATTTTTTAGTTACGATGGCAACATCAATACAAGTTGTCTGTGAAGTAAGGTGCACTCAAGCAGTTTCCGTGGTGTGGCGGTTGTCACGTCTGCCTAACACGCAGAAGGTCCCCGGTTCGATCCCGGGCGGAAACACTTTTTCATCACATTAAGCAAGACTTACTAACATGCATCTGCTACCATCTGTACCCGAAACCTCCGTAATTGCCTTCATGCGTCGGACCAGAGTGTCAATTGCTCACATCAAATAAGAAATTCATTTGACATTGGCGGCGAGCTTTTTGCGCTGACTCAGCCACTGACGTGTGATCTGTTTGCACAAAACGCTAGGGCTCGTCCAGGATTTGAACCCGGGACCACCTGCACCCTAAGCAGGAATCATACCCCTAGACCAACGAGCTTGTGGCACGGCGAATGCCAGTTATTCCAGTCCCTCGATGTCTTCCAGGGTGCTCTGGAAGTCTCGTTTAGGCTGGCGGGATGGGGGCGGCGCGAATTCCCGCGGTCGGCGGCCTTCCTGGGCTATTGGTACCTTCATGTAGAGCTGCCCCTGGGCTCGCACTGCCTGCTGCTGAGAAAGTGATTGCTTTTGCTGATATGACTTGCAATAACGACTGCGCGAAACGCCGCTATCTCGTTAGGGGCGCTACGGCAGACACCCTCTCGAGAACCCCGAATATTTGTTGAGCCCTCGGCTGCGATGGGTTCCAGGCTGACAAAAGAACTGTCGTGTGTGCATTCGCGGATGAGAGAAAGGCTGAGGCAAGTTCGAGTGAACAAGGATGGACTCCTCGGCTCCGTCGTTTCCGTAGTGTAGCGGTTATCACGTCTGCTTCACACGCAGAAGGTCCCCGGTTCTATCCCGGGCGGGAACAGTATTTTCCTGCCTATGTCGTATTGTACCTCAGTGAGCCTCGTCGTGTGTGCATCTGCTGCATGTCCCTTCGTTTTGCAAGTACCACATTTATTGAATTTTTTAGTTACGATGGCAACATCAATACAAGTTGTCTGTGAAGTAAGGTGCACTCAAGCAGTTTCCGTGGTGTGGCGGTTGTCACGTCTGCCTAACACGCAGAAGGTCCCCGGTTCGATCCCGGGCGGAAACACTTTTTCATCACATTAAGCAAGACTTACTAACATGCATCTGCTACCATCTGTACCCGAAACCTCCGTAATTGCCTTCATGCGTCGGACCAGAGTGTCAATTGCTCACATCAAATAAGAAATTCATTTGACATTGGCGGCGAGCTTTTTGCGCTGACTCAGCCACTGACGTGTGATCAGTTTGCACAAAACGCTAGGGCTCGTCCAGGATTTGAACCCGGGACCACCTGCACCCTAAGCAGGATTCATACCCCTAGACCAACGAGCTTGTGGCACGGCGAATGCCAGTTATTCCAGTCCCTCGATGTCTTCCAGGGTGCTCTGGAAGTCTCGTTTAGGCTGGCGGGATGGGGGCGGCGCGAATTCCCGCGGTCGGCGGCCTTCCTGGGCTATTGGTACCTTCATGTAGAGCTGCCCCTGGGCTCGCACTGCCTGCTGCTGAGAAAGTGATTGCTTTTGCTGATATGACTTGCAATAACGACTGCGCGAAACGCCGCTATCTCGTTAGGGGCGCTACGGCAGACACCCTCTCGAGAACCCCGAAGACTTCTTGAGCCCTCGGCTGCGATGGGTTCCAGGCTGACAAAAGAACTGTCGTGTGTGCATTCGCGGATGAGAGAAAGGCTGAGGCAAGTTCGAGTGAACAAGGATGGACTCCTCGGCTCCGTCGTTTCCGTAGTGTAGCGGTTATCACGTCTGCTTCACACGCAGAAGGTCCCCGGTTCTATCCCGGGCGGGAACAGTATTTTCCTGCCTATGTCGTATTGTACCTCAGTGAGCCTCGTCGTGTGTGCATCTGCTGCATGTCCCTTCGTTTTGCAAGTACCACATTTATTGAATTTTTTAGTTACAATGGCAACATCACTACAAGTTGTCTGTGAAGTAAGGAGCACTCAAGCAGTTTCCGTGGTGTAGCGGTTATCACGTCTGCCTAACACGCAGAAGGTCCCCGGTTCGATCCCGGGCGGAAACACTTTTTCATCACTTTAAGCAAGACTTACTAACATGCATCTGCTACCATCTGTACCCGAAACCTTCGTAATTGCCTTCATGCGTCGGACCAGAGTGTCAATTCCTCACATCAAATAAGAAATTCATTTGACATTGGCGGCGAGCTTTTTGCGCTGACTCAGCCACTGACGTGCGATCAGTTTGCACGAAACGCTAGGGCTCGTCCGGGATTTGAACCCGGGACCTCCTGCACCCTAAGCAGGAATCATACCCCTAGACCAACGAGCCCTGTGACACGTCGAATGCCAGTTATTCCAGTCCCTCGATGTCTTCCAGGGTGCTCTGGAAGTCTCGTTTAGGCTGGCGGGATGGGGGCGGCGCGAATTCCCGCGGTCGGCGGCCTTCCTGGGCTATTGGTACCTTCATGTAGAGCTGCCCCTGGGCTCGCACTGCCTGCTGCTGAGAAAGTGATTGCTTTTGCTGATATGACTTGCAATAACGACTGCGCGAAACGCCGCTATCTCGTTAGGGGCGCTACGGCAGACACCCTCTCGAGAACCCCGAAGACTTCTTGAGCCCTCGGCTGCGATGGGTTCCAGGCTGACAAAAGAACTGTCGTGTGTGCATTCGCGGATGAGAGAAAGGCTGAGGCAAGTTCGAGTGAACAAGGATGGACTCCTCGGCTCCGTCGTTTCCGTAGTGTAGCGGTTATCACGTCTGCTTCACACGCAGAAGGTCCCCGGTTCTATCCCGGGCGGGAACAGTATTTTCCTGCCAATGTCGTATTGTACTCCAGTGAGCCTCGTCGTGTGTGCATCTGCTGCATGTCCCTTCGTTTTGCAAGTACCACATTTATTGAATTTTTTAGTTACGATGGCAACATCACTACAAGTTGTCTGTGAAGTAAGGTGCACTCAAGCAGTTTCCGTGGTGTGGCGGTTGTCACGTCTGGCTAACACGCAGAAGGTCCCCGGTTCGATCCCGGGCGGAAACACTTTTTCATCACATTAAGCAAGACTTACTAACATGCATCTGCTACCATCTGTACCCGAAACCTCCGTAATTGCCTTCATGCGTCGGACCAGAGTGTCAATTCCTCACATCAAATAAGAAATTCATTTGACATTGGCGGCGAGCTTTTTGCGCTGACTCAGCCACTGACGTGTGATCAGTTTGCACAAAACGCTAGGGCTCGTCCAGGATTTGAACTCGGGACCACCTGCACCCTAAGCAGGAATCATACCCCTAGACCAACGAGCTTGTGGCACGGCGAATGCCAGTTATTCCAGTCCCTCGATGTCTTCCAGGGTGCTCTGGAAGTCTCGTTTAGGCTGGCGGGATGGGGGCGGCGCGAATTCCCGCGGTCGGCGGCCTTCCTGGGCTATTGGTACCTTCATGTAGAGCTGCCCCTGGGCTCGCACTGCCTGCTGCTGAGTAAGTGATTGCTTTTGCTGATATGACTTGCAATAACGACTGCGCGAAACGCCGCTATCTCGTTAGGGGCGCTACGGCAGACACCCTCTCGAGAACCCCGAAGACTTCTTGAGCCCTCGGCTGCGATGGGTTCCAGGCTGACAAAAGAACTGTCGTGTGTGCATTCGCGGATGAGAGAAAGGCTGAGGCAAGTTCGAGTGAACAAGGATGGACTCCTCGGCTCCGTCGTTTCCGTAGTGTAGCGGTTATCACGTCTGCTTCACACGCAGAAGGTCCCCGGTTCTTTCCTGGGCGGGAACAGTATTTTCCTGCCTATGTCGTATTGTACTCCAGTGAGCCTCGTCGTGTGTGCATCTGCTGCATGTCCCTTCGTTTTGCAAGTACCACATTTATTGAATTTTTTAGTTACAATGGCAACATCAATACAAGTTGTCTGTGAAGTAAGGTGCACTCAAGCAGTTTCCGTGGTGTGGCGGTTGTCACGTCTGCCTAACACGCAGAAGGTCCCCGGTTCGATCCCGGGCGGAAACACTTTTTCATCACTTTAAGCAAGACTTACTAACATGCATCTGCTACCATCTGTACCCGAAACCTTCGTAATTGCCTTCATGCGTCGGACCAGAGTGTCAATTGCTCACATCAAATAAGAAATTCATTTGACATTGGCGGCGAGCTTTTTGCGCTGACTCAGCCACTGACGTGCGATCAGTTTGCACAAAACGCTAGGGCTCGTCCAGGATTTGAACACGGGACATCCTGCACCCTAAGCAGGAATCATACCCCTAGACCAACTAGCCCTGTGGCACGTCGAATGCCAGTTATTCCAGTCCCTCGATGTCTTCCAGGGTGCTCTGGAAGTCTCGTTTAGGCTGGCGGGATGGGGGCGGCGCGAATTCCCGCGGTCGGCGGCCTTCCTGGGCTATTGGTACCTTCATGTAGAGCTGCCCCTGGGCTCGCACTGCCTGCTGCTGAGAAAGTGATTGCTTTTGCTGATATGACTTGCAATAACGACTGCGCGAAACGCCGCTATCTCGTTAGGGGCGCTACGGCAGACACCCTCTCGAGAACCCCGAATACTTGTTGAGCCCTCGGCTGCGATGGGTTCCAGGCTGACAAAAGAACTGTCGTGTGTGCATTCGCGGATGAGAGAAAGGCTGAGGCAAGTTCGAGTGAACAAGGATGGACTCCTCGGCTCCGTCGTTTCCGTAGTGTAGCGGTTATCACGTCTGCTTCACACGCAGAAGGTCCCCGGTTCTATCCCGGGCGGGAACAGTATTTTCCTGCCTATGTCGTATTGTACTCCAGTGAGCCTCGTCGTGTGTGCATCTGCTGCATGTCCCTTCGTTTTGCAAGTACCACATTTATTGAATTTTTTAGTTACGATGGCAACATCAATACAAGTTGTCTGTGAAGTAAGGTGCACTCAAGCAGTTTCCGTGGTGTGGCGGTTGTCACGTCTGCCTAACACGCAGAAGGTCCCCGGTTCGATCCCGGGCGGAAACACTTTTTCATCACATTAAGCAAGACTTACTAACATGCATCTGCTACCATCTGTACCCGAAACCTCCGTAATTGCCTTCATGCGTCGGACCAGAGTGTCAATTGCTCACATCAAATAAGAAATTCATTTGACATTGGCGGCGAGCTTTTTGCGCTGACTCAGCCACTGACGTGTGATCAGTTTGCACAAAACGCTAGGGCTCGTCCAGGATTTGAACCCGGGACCACCTGCACCCTAAGCAGGAATCATACCCCTAGACCAACGAGCTTGTGGCACGGCGAATGCCAGTTATTCCAGTCCCTCGATGTCTTCCAGGGTGCTCTGGAAGTCTCGTTTAGGCTGGCGGGATGGGGGCGGCGCGAATTCCCGCGGTCGGCGGCCTTCCTGGGCTATTGGTACCTTCATGTAGAGCTGCCCCTGGGCTCGCACTGCCTGCTGCTGAGAAAGTGATTGCTTTTGCTGATATGACTTGCAATAACGACTGCGCGAAACGCCGCTATCTCGTTAGGGGCGCTACGGCAGACACCCTCTCGAGAACCCCGAATATTTGTTGAGCCCTCGGCTGCGATGGGTTCCAGGCTGACAAAAGAACTGTCGTGTGTGCATTCGCAGATAGGGAGAAAGGCTGAGGCAAGTTCGAGTGAACAAGGATGGACTCCTCGGCTCCGTCGTTTCCGTAGTGTAGCGGTTATCACGTCTGCTTCACACGCAGAAGGTCCCCGGTTCTATCCCGGGCGGGAACAGTATTTTCCTGCCTATGTCGTATTGTACCTCAGTGAGCCTCGTCGTGTGTGCATCTGCTGCATGTCCCTTCGTTTTGCAAGTACCACATTTATTGAATTTTTTAGTTACGATGGCAACATCAATACAAGTTGTCTGTGAAGTAAGGTGCACTCAAGCAGTTTCCGTGGTGTGGCGGTTGTCACGTCTGCCTAACACGCAGAAGGTCCCCGGTTCGATCCCGGGCGGAAACACTTTTTCATCACATTAAGCAAGACTTACTAACATGCATCTGCTACCATCTGTACCCGAAACCTCCGTAATTGCCTTCATGCGTCGGACCAGAGTGTCAATTGCTCACATCAAATAAGAAATTCATTTGACATTGGCGGCGAGCTTTTTGCGCTGACTCAGCCACTGACGTGTGATCAGTTTGCACAAAACGCTAGGGCTCGTCCAGGATTTGAACCCGGGACCACCTGCACCCTAAGCAGGATTCATACCCCTAGACCAACGAGCTTGTGGCACGGCGAATGCCAGTTATTCCAGTCCCTCGATGTCTTCCAGGGTGCTCTGGAAGTCTCGTTTAGGCTGGCGGGATGGGGGCGGCGCGAATTCCCGCGGTCGGCGGCCTTCCTGGGCTATTGGTACCTTCATGTAGAGCTGCCCCTGGGCTCGCACTGCCTGCTGCTGAGAAAGTGATTGCTTTTGCTGATATGACTTGCAATAACGACTGCGCGAAACGCCGCTATCTCGTTAGGGGCGCTACGGCAGACACCCTCTCGAGAACCCCGAAGACTTCTTGAGCCCTCGGCTGCGATGGGTTCCAGGCTGACAAAAGAACTGTCGTGTGTGCATTCGCGGATGAGAGAAAGGCTGAGGCAAGTTCGAGTGAACAAGGATGGACTCCTCGGCTCCGTCGTTTCCGTAGTGTAGCGGTTATCACGTCTGCTTCACACGCAGAAGGTCCCCGGTTCTATCCCGGGCGGGAACAGTATTTTCCTGCCTATGTCGTATTGTACCTCAGTGAGCCTCGTCGTGTGTGCATCTGCTGCATGTCCCTTCGTTTTGCAAGTACCACATTTATTGAATTTTTTAGTTACAATGGCAACATCACTACAAGTTGTCTGTGAAGTAAGGAGCACTCAAGCAGTTTCCGTGGTGTAGCGGTTATCACGTCTGCCTAACACGCAGAAGGTCCCCGGTTCGATCCCGGGCGGAAACACTTTTTCATCACTTTAAGCAAGACTTACTAACATGCATCTGCTACCATCTGTACCCGAAACCTTCGTAATTGCCTTCATGCGTCGGACCAGAGTGTCAATTCCTCACATCAAATAAGAAATTCATTTGACATTGGCGGCGAGCTTTTTGCGCTGACTCAGCCACTGACGTGCGATCAGTTTGCACGAAACGCTAGGGCTCGTCCGGGATTTGAACCCGGGACCTCCTGCACCCTAAGCAGGAATCATACCCCTAGACCAACGAGCCCTGTGACACGTCGAATGCCAGTTATTCCAGTCCCTCGATGTCTTCCAGGGTGCTCTGGAAGTCTCGTTTAGGCTGGCGGGATGGGGGCGGCGCGAATTCCCGCGGTCGGCGGCCTTCCTGGGCTATTGGTACCTTCATGTAGAGCTGCCCCTGGGCTCGCACTGCCTGCTGCTGAGAAAGTGATTGCTTTTGCTGATATGACTTGCAATAACGACTGCGCGAAACGCCGCTATCTCGTTAGGGGCGCTACGGCAGACACCCTCTCGAGAACCCCGAAGACTTCTTGAGCCCTCGGCTGCGATGGGTTCCAGGCTGACAAAAGAACTGTCGTGTGTGCATTCGCGGATGAGAGAAAGGCTGAGGCAAGTTCGAGTGAACAAGGATGGACTCCTCGGCTCCGTCGTTTCCGTAGTGTAGCGGTTATCACGTCTGCTTCACACGCAGAAGGTCCCCGGTTCTATCCCGGGCGGGAACAGTATTTTCCTGCCTATGTCGTATTGTACTCCAGTGAGCCTCGTCGTGTGTGCATCTGCTGCATGTCCCTTCGTTTTGCAAGTACCACATTTATTGAATTTTTTAGTTACGATGGCAACATCACTACAAGTTGTCTGTGAAGTAAGGTGCACTCAAGCAGTTTCCGTGGTGTGGCGGTTGTCACGTCTGGCTAACACGCAGAAGGTCCCCGGTTCGATCCCGGGCGGAAACACTTTTTCATCACATTAAGCAAGACTTACTAACATGCATCTGCTACCATCTGTACCCGAAACCTCCGTAATTGCCTTCATGCGTCGGACCAGAGTGTCAATTCCTCACATCAAATAAGAAATTCATTTGACATTGGCGGCGAGCTTTTTGCGCTGACTCAGCCACTGACGTGTGATCAGTTTGCACAAAACGCTAGGGCTCGTCCAGGATTTGAACTCGGGACCACCTGCACCCTAAGCAGGAATCATACCCCTAGACCAACGAGCTTGTGGCACGGCGAATGCCAGTTATTCCAGTCCCTCGATGTCTTCCAGGGTGCTCTGGAAGTCTCGTTTAGGCTGGCGGGATGGGGGCGGCGCGAATTCCCGCGGTCGGCGGCCTTCCTGGGCTATTGGTACCTTCATGTAGAGCTGCCCCTGGGCTCGCACTGCCTGCTGCTGAGTAAGTGATTGCTTTTGCTGATATGACTTGCAATAACGACTGCGCGAAACGCCGCTATCTCGTTAGGGGCGCTACGGCAGACACCCTCTCGAGAACCCCGAAGACTTCTTGAGCCCTCGGCTGCGATGGGTTCCAGGCTGACAAAAGAACTGTCGTGTGTGCATTCGCGGATGAGAGAAAGGCTGAGGCAAGTTCGAGTGAACAAGGATGGACTCCTCGGCTCCGTCGTTTCCGTAGTGTAGCGGTTATCACGTCTGCTTCACACGCAGAAGGTCCCCGGTTCTTTCCTGGGCGGGAACAGTATTTTCCTGCCTATGTCGTATTGTACTCCAGTGAGCCTCGTCGTGTGTGCATCTGCTGCATGTCCCTTCGTTTTGCAAGTACCACATTTATTGAATTTTTTAGTTACAATGGCAACATCAATACAAGTTGTCTGTGAAGTAAGGTGCACTCAAGCAGTTTCCGTGGTGTGGCGGTTGTCACGTCTGCCTAACACGCAGAAGGTCCCCGGTTCGATCCCGGGCGGAAACACTTTTTCATCACTTTAAGCAAGACTTACTAACATGCATCTGCTACCATCTGTACCCGAAACCTTCGTAATTGCCTTCATGCGTCGGACCAGAGTGTCAATTGCTCACATCAAATAAGAAATTCATTTGACATTGGCGGCGAGCTTTTTGCGCTGACTCAGCCACTGACGTGCGATCAGTTTGCACAAAACGCTAGGGCTCGTCCAGGATTTGAACACGGGACATCCTGCACCCTAAGCAGGAATCATACCCCTAGACCAACTAGCCCTGTGGCACGTCGAATGCCAGTTATTCCAGTCCCTCGATGTCTTCCAGGGTGCTCTGGAAGTCTCGTTTAGGCTGGCGGGATGGGGGCGGCGCGAATTCCCGCGGTCGGCGGCCTTCCTGGGCTATTGGTACCTTCATGTAGAGCTGCCCCTGGGCTCGCACTGCCTGCTGCTGAGAAAGTGATTGCTTTTGCTGATATGACTTGCAATAACGACTGCGCGAAACGCCGCTATCTCGTTAGGGGCGCTACGGCAGACACCCTCTCGAGAACCCCGAATACTTGTTGAGCCCTCGGCTGCGATGGGTTCCAGGCTGACAAAAGAACTGTCGTGTGTGCATTCGCGGATGAGAGAAAGGCTGAGGCAAGTTCGAGTGAACAAGGATGGACTCCTCGGCTCCGTCGTTTCCGTAGTGTAGCGGTTATCACGTCTGCTTCACACGCAGAAGGTCCCCGGTTCTATCCCGGGCGGGAACAGTATTTTCCTGCCTATGTCGTATTGTACTCCAGTGAGCCTCGTCGTGTGTGCATCTGCTGCATGTCCCTTCGTTTTGCAAGTACCACATTTATTGAATTTTTTAGTTACGATGGCAACATCAATACAAGTTGTCTGTGAAGTAAGGTGCACTCAAGCAGTTTCCGTGGTGTGGCGGTTGTCACGTCTGCCTAACACGCAGAAGGTCCCCGGTTCGATCCCGGGCGGAAACACTTTTTCATCACATTAAGCAAGACTTACTAACATGCATCTGCTACCATCTGTACCCGAAACCTCCGTAATTGCCTTCATGCGTCGGACCAGAGTGTCAATTGCTCACATCAAATAAGAAATTCATTTGACATTGGCGGCGAGCTTTTTGCGCTGACTCAGCCACTGACGTGTGATCAGTTTGCACAAAACGCTAGGGCTCGTCCAGGATTTGAACCCGGGACCACCTGCACCCTAAGCAGGAATCATACCCCTAGACCAACGAGCTTGTGGCACGGCGAATGCCAGTTATTCCAGTCCCTCGATGTCTTCCAGGGTGCTCTGGAAGTCTCGTTTAGGCTGGCGGGATGGGGGCGGCGCGAATTCCCGCGGTCGGCGGCCTTCCTGGGCTATTGGTACCTTCATGTAGAGCTGCCCCTGGGCTCGCACTGCCTGCTGCTGAGAAAGTGATTGCTTTTGCTGATATGACTTGCAATAACGACTGCGCGAAACGCCGCTATCTCGTTAGGGGCGCTACGGCAGACACCCTCTCGAGAACCCCGAATATTTGTTGAGCCCTCGGCTGCGATGGGTTCCAGGCTGACAAAAGAACTGTCGTGTGTGCATTCGCGGATGAGAGAAAGGCTGAGGCAAGTTCGAGTGAACAAGGATGGACTCCTCGGCTCCGTCGTTTCCGTAGTGTAGCGGTTATCACGTCTGCTTCACACGCAGAAGGTCCCCGGTTCTATCCCGGGCGGGAACAGTATTTTCCTGCCTATGTCGTATTGTACCTCAGTGAGCCTCGTCGTGTGTGCATCTGCTGCATGTCCCTTCGTTTTGCAAGTACCACATTTATTGAATTTTTTAGTTACGATGGCAACATCAATACAAGTTGTCTGTGAAGTAAGGTGCACTCAAGCAGTTTCCGTGGTGTGGCGGTTGTCACGTCTGCCTAACACGCAGAAGGTCCCCGGTTCGATCCCGGGCGGAAACACTTTTTCATCACATTAAGCAAGACTTACTAACATGCATCTGCTACCATCTGTACCCGAAACCTCCGTAATTGCCTTCATGCGTCGGACCAGAGTGTCAATTGCTCACATCAAATAAGAAATTCATTTGACATTGGCGGCGAGCTTTTTGCGCTGACTCAGCCACTGACGTGTGATCAGTTTGCACAAAACGCTAGGGCTCGTCCAGGATTTGAACCCGGGAGCACCTGCACCCTAAGCAGGATTCATACCCCTAGACCAACGAGCTTGTGGCACGGCGAATGCCAGTTATTCCAGTCCCTCGATGTCTTCCAGGGTGCTCTGGAAGTCTCGTTTAGGCTGGCGGGAGGGGGGCGGCGCGAATTCCCGCGGTCGGCGGCCTTCCTGGGCTATTGGTACCTTCATGTAGAGCTGCCCCTGGGCTCGCACTGCCTGCTGCTGAGAAAGTGATTGCTTTTGCTGATATGACTTGCAATAACGACTGCGCGAAACGCCGCTATCTCGTTAGGGGCGCTACGGCAGACACCCTCTCGAGAACCCCGAAGACTTCTTGAGCCCTCGGCTGCGATGGGTTCCAGGCTGACAAAAGAACTGTCGTGTGTGCATTCGCGGATGAGAGAAAGGCTGAGGCAAGTTCGAGTGAACAAGGATGGACTCCTCGGCTCCGTCGTTTCCGTAGTGTAGCGGTTATCACGTCTGCTTCACACGCAGAAGGTCCCCGGTTCTATCCCGGGCGGGAACAGTATTTTCCTGCCTATGTCGTATTGTACCTCAGTGAGCCTCGTCGTGTGTGCATCTGCTGCATGTCCCTTCGTTTTGCAAGTACCACATTTATTGAATTTTTTAGTTACAATGGCAACATCACTACAAGTTGTCTGTGAAGTAAGGAGCACTCAAGCAGTTTCCGTGGTGTAGCGGTTATCACGTCTGCCTAACACGCAGAAGGTCCCCGGTTCGATCCCGGGCGGAAACACTTTTTCATCACTTTAAGCAAGACTTACTAACATGCATCTGCTACCATCTGTACCCGAAACCTTCGTAATTGCCTTCATGCGTCGGACCAGAGTGTCAATTCCTCACATCAAATAAGAAATTCATTTGACATTGGCGGCGAGCTTTTTGCGCTGACTCAGCCACTGACGTGCGATCAGTTTGCAGGAAACGCTAGGGCTCGTCCGGGATTTGAACCCGGGACCTCCTGCACCCTAAGCAGGAATCATACCCCTAGACCAACGAGCCCTGTGACACGTCGAATGCCAGTTATTCCAGTCCCTCGATGTCTTCCAGGGTGCTCTGGAAGTCTCGTTTAGGCTGGCGGGATGGGGGCGGCGCGAATTCCCGCGGTCGGCGGCCTTCCTGGGCTATTGGTACCTTCATGTAGAGCTGCCCCTGGGCTCGCACTGCCTGCTGCTGAGAAAGTGATTGCTTTTGCTGATATGACTTGCAATAACGACTGCGCGAAACGCCGCTATCTCGTTAGGGGCGCTACGGCAGACACCCTCTCGAGAACCCCGAAGACTTCTTGAGCCCTCGGCTGCGATGGGTTCCAGGCTGACAAAAGAACTGTCGTGTGTGCATTCGCGGATGAGAGAAAGGCTGAGGCAAGTTCGAGTGAACAAGGATGGACTCCTCGGCTCCGTCGTTTCCGTAGTGTAGCGGTTATCACGTCTGCTTCACACGCAGAAGGTCCCCGGTTCTATCCCGGGCGGGAACAGTATTTTCCTGCCTATGTCGTATTGTACCTCAGTGAGCCTCGTCGTGTGTGCATCTGCTGCATGTCCCTTCGTTTTGCAAGTACCACATTTATTGAATTTTTTAGTTACAATGGCAACATCACTACAAGTTGTCTGTGAAGTAAGGAGCACTCAAGCAGTTTCCGTGGTGTAGCGGTTATCACGTCTGCCTAACACGCAGAAGGTCCCCGGTTCGATCCCGGGCGGAAACACTTTTTCATCACTTTAAGCAAGACTTACTAACATGCATCTGCTACCATCTGTACCCGAAACCTTCGTAATTGCCTTCATGCGTCGGACCAGAGTGTCAATTCCTCACATCAAATAAGAAATTCATTTGACATTGGCGGCGAGCTTTTTGCGCTGACTCAGCCACTGACGTGCGATCAGTTTGCACGAAACGCTAGGGCTCGTCCGGGATTTGAACCCGGGACCTCCTGCACCCTAAGCAGGAATCATACCCCTAGACCAACGAGCCCTGTGACACGTCGAATGCCAGTTATTCCAGTCCCTCGATGTCTTCCAGGGTGCTCTGGAAGTCTCGTTTAGGCTGGCGGGATGGGGGCGGCGCGAATTCCCGCGGTCGGCGGCCTTCCTGGGCTATTGGTACCTTCATGTAGAGCTGCCCCTGGGCTCGCACTGCCTGCTGCTGAGAAAGTGATTGCTTTTGCTGATATGACTTGCAATAACGACTGCGCGAAACGCCGCTATCTCGTTAGGGGCGCTACGGCAGACACCCTCTCGAGAACCCCGAAGACTTCTTGAGCCCTCGGCTGCGATGGGTTCCAGGCTGACAAAAGAACTGTCGTGTGTGCATTCGCGGATGAGAGAAAGGCTGAGGCAAGTTCGAGTGAACAAGGATGGACTCCTCGGCTCCGTCGTTTCCGTAGTGTAGCGGTTATCACGTCTGCTTCAGACGCAGAAGGTCCCCGGTTCTATCCCGGGCGGGAACAGTATTTTCCTGCCTATGTCGTATTGTACTCCAGTGAGCCTCGTCGTGTGTGCATCTGCTGCATGTCCCTTCGTTTTGCAAGTACCACATTTATTGAATTTTTTAGTTACGATGGCAACATCACTACAAGTTGTCTGTGAAGTAAGGTGCACTCAAGCAGTTTCCGTGGTGTGGCGGTTGTCACGTCTGGCTAACACGCAGAAGGTCCCCGGTTCGATCCCGGGCGGAAACACTTTTTCATCACATTAAGCAAGACTTACTAACATGCATCTGCTACCATCTGTACCCGAAACCTCCGTAATTGCCTTCATGCGTCGGACCAGAGTGTCAATTCCTCACATCAAATAAGAAATTCATTTGACATTGGCGGCGAGCTTTTTGCGCTGACTCAGCCACTGACGTGTGATCAGTTTGCACAAAACGCTAGGGCTCGTCCAGGATTTGAACTCGGGACCACCTGCACCCTAAGCAGGAATCATACCCCTAGACCAACGAGCTTGTGGCACGGCGAATGCCAGTTATTCCAGTCCCTCGATGTCTTCCAGGGTGCTCTGGAAGTCTCGTTTAGGCTGGCGGGATGGGGGCGGCGCGAATTCCCGCGGTCGGCGGCCTTCCTGGGCTATTGGTACCTTCATGTAGAGCTGCCCCTGGGCTCGCACTGCCTGCTGCTGAGTAAGTGATTGCTTTTGCTGATATGACTTGCAATAACGACTGCGCGAAACGCCGCTATCTCGTTAGGGGCGCTACGGCAGACACCCTCTCGAGAACCCCGAAGACTTCTTGAGCCCTCGGCTGCGATGGGTTCCAGGCTGACAAAAGAACTGTCGTGTGTGCATTCGCGGATGAGAGAAAGGCTGAGGCAAGTTCGAGTGAACAAGGATGGACTCCTCGGCTCCGTCGTTTCCGTAGTGTAGCGGTTATCACGTCTGCTTCACACGCAGAAGGTCCCTGGTTCTTTCCCGGGCGGGAACAGTATTTTCCTGCCTATGTCGTATTGTACTCCAGTGAGCCTCGTCGTGTGTGCATCTGCTGCATGTCCCTTCGTTTTGCAAGTACCACATTTATTGAATTTTTTAGTTACGATGGCAACATCACTACAGGTTGTCTGTGAAGTAAGGTGCACTCAAGCAGTTTCCGTGGTGTAGCGGTCATCACGTCTGCCTAACACGCAGAAGGTCCCCGGTTCGATCCCGGGCGGAAACACTTTTTCATCACTTTAAGCAAGACTTACTAACATGCATCTGCTACCATCTGTACCCGAAACCTTCGTAATTGCCTTCATGCGTCGGACCAGAGTGTCAATTGCTCACATCAAATAAGAAATTCATTTGATATTGGCGGCGAGCTTTTTGCGCTGACTCAGCCACTGACGTGCGATCAGTTTGCACAAAACGCTAGGGCTCGTCCGGGATTTGAACCCGGGACCTCCTGCACCCTAAGCAGGAATCATACCCCTAGACCAACGAGCCCTGTGGCACGTCGAATGCCAGTTATTCCAGTCCCTCGATGTCTTCCAGGGTGCTCTGGAAGTCTCGTTTAGGCTAGCGGGATGAGGGCGGCGCGAATTCCCGCGGTCGGCGGCCTTCCTGGGCTATTGGTACCTTCATGTAGAGGTGCCCCTGGGCTCGCACTGCCTGCTGCTGAGAAAGTGATTGCTTTTGCTGATATGACTTGCAATAACGACTGCGCGAAACGCCGCTATCTCGTTAGGGGTGCTACGGCAGACACCCTCTCGAGAACCCCGAAGACTTCTTGAGCCCTCGGCTGCGATGGGTTCCAGGCTGACAAAAGAACTGTCGTGTGTGCATTCGCGGATGAGAGAAAGGCTGAGGCAAGTTCGAGTGAACAAGGATGGACTCCTCGGCTCCGTCGTTTCCGTAGTGTAGCGGTTATCACGTCTGCTTCAGACGCAGAAGGTCCCCGGTTCTATCCCGGGCGGGAACAGTATTTTCCTGCCTATGTCGTATTGTACTCCAGTGAGCCTCGTCGTGTGTGCATCTGCTGCATGTCCCTTCGTTTTGCAAGTACCACATTTATTGAATTTTTTAGTTACGATGGCAACATCACTACAAGTTGTCTGTGAAGTAAGGTGCACTCAAGCAGTTTCCGTGGTGTGGCGGTTGTCACGTCTGGCTAACACGCAGAAGGTCCCCGGTTCGATCCCGGGCGGAAACACTTTTTCATCACATTAAGCAAGACTTACTAACATGCATCTGCTACCATCTGTACCCGAAACCTCCGTAATTGCCTTCATGCGTCGGACCAGAGTGTCAATTCCTCACATCAAATAAGAAATTCATTTGACATTGGCGGCGAGCTTTTTGCGCTGACTCAGCCACTGACGTGTGATCAGTTTGCACAAAACGCTAGGGCTCGTCCAGGATTTGAACTCGGGACCACCTGCACCCTAAGCAGGAATCATACCCCTAGACCAACGAGCTTGTGGCACGGCGAATGCCAGTTATTCCAGTCCCTCGATGTCTTCCAGGGTGCTCTGGAAGTCTCGTTTAGGCTGGCGGGATGGGGGCGACGCGAATTCCCGCGGTCGGCGGCCTTCCTGGGCTATTGGTACCTTCATGTAGTGCTGCCCCTGGGCTCGCACTGCCTGCTGCTGAGAAAGTGATTGCTTTTGCTGATATGACTTGCAATAACGACTGCGCGAAACGCCGCTATCTCGTTAGGGGTGCTACGGCAGACACCCTCTCGAGAACCCCGAAGACTTCTTGAGCCCTCGGCTGCGATGGGTTCCAGGCTGACAAAAGAACTGTCGTGTGTGCATTCGCGGATGAGAGAAAGGCTGAGGCAAGTTCGAGTGAACAAGGATGGACTCCTCGGCTCCGTCGTTTCCGTAGTGTAGCGGTTATCACGTCTGCTTCACACGCAGAAGGTCCCCGGTTCTATCCCGGGCGGGAACAGTATTTTCCTGCCTATGTCGTATTGTACTCCAGTGAGCCTCGTCGTGTGTGCATCTGCTGCATGTCCCTTCGTTTTGCAAGTACCACATTTATTGAATTTTTTAGTTACGATGGCAACATCACTACAAGTTGTCTGTGAAGTAAGGTGCACTCAAGCAGTTTCCGTGGTGTAGCGGTCATCACGTCTGCCTAACACGCAGAAGGTCCCCGGTTCGATCCCGGGCGGAAACACTTTTTCATCACTTTAAGCAAGACTTACTAACATGCATCTGCTACCATCTGTACCCGAAACCTTCGTAATTGCCTTCATGCGTCGGACCAGAGTGTCAATTGCTCACATCAAATAAGAAATTCATTTGATATTGGCGGCGAGCTTTTTGCGCTGACTCAGCCACTGACGTGTGATCAGTTTGCACAAAACGCTAGGGCTCGTCCAGGATTTGAACTCGGGACCACCTGCACCCTAAGCAGGAATCATACCCCTAGACCAACGAGCTTGTGGCACGGCGAATGCCAGTTATTCCAGTCCCTCGATGTCTTCCAGGGTGCTCTGGAAGTCTCGTTTAGGCTGGCGGGATGGGGGCGGCGCGAATTCCCGCGGTCGGCGGCCTTCCTGGGCTATTGGTACCTTCATGTAGAGCTGCCCCTGGGCTCGCACTGCCTGCTGCTGAGTAAGTGATTGCTTTTGCTGATATGACTTGCAATAACGACTGCGCGAAACGCCGCTATCTCGTTAGGGGCGCTACGGCAGACACCCTCTCGAGAACCCCGAAGACTTCTTGAGCCCTCGGCTGCGATGGGTTCCAGGCTGACAAAAGAACTGTCGTGTGTGCATTCGCGGATGAGAGAAAGGCTGAGGCAAGTTCGAGTGAACAAGGATGGACTCCTCGGCTCCGTCGTTTCCGTAGTGTAGCGGTTATCACGTCTGCTTCAGACGCAGAAGGTCCCCGGTTCTATCCCGGGCGGGAACAGTATTTTCCTGCCTATGTCGTATTGTACTCCAGTGAGCCTCGTCGTGTGTGCATCTGCTGCGTGTCCCTTCGTTTTGCAAGTACCACATTTATTGAATTTTTTAGTTACGATGGCAACATCACTACAAGTTGTCTGTGAAGTAAGGTGCACTCAAGCAGTTTCCGTATTGTAGCGGTTATCACGTCTGCCTAACACGCAGAAGGTCCCCGGTTCGATCCCGGGCGGAAACACTTTTTCATCACTTTAAGCAAGACTTACTAACATGCATCTGCTACCATCTGTACCCGAAACCTTCGTAATTGCCTTCATGCGTCGGACCAGAGTGTCAATTGCTCACATCAAATAAGAAATTCATTTAACATTGGTGGCGAGCTTTTTGCGCTGACTCAGCCACTGACGTGCGATCAGTTTGCACAAAACGCTAGGGCTCGTCCGGGATTTGAACCCGGGACCTCCTGCACCCTAAGCAGGAATCATACCCCTAGACCAACGAGCCCTGTGGCACGTCGAATGCCAGTTATTCCAGTCCCTCGATGTCTTACAGGGTGCTCTGGAAGTCTCGTTTAGGCTGGCGGGATGGGGGCGACGCGAATTCCCGCGGTCGGCGGCCTTCCTGGCCTATTGGTACCTTCATGTAGAGCTGCCCCTGGGCTCGCACTGCCTGCTGCTGAGAAAGTGATTGCTTTTGCTGATATGACTTGCAATAACGACTCCGCGAAACGCCGCTATCTCGTTAGGGGTGCTACGGCAGACACCCTCTCGAGAACCCCGAAGACTTCTTGAGCCCTCGGCTGCGATGGGTTCCAGGCTGACAAAAGAACTGTCGTGTGTGCATTCGCGGATGAGAGAAAGGCTGAGGCAAGTTCGAGTGAACAAGGATGGACTCCTCGGCTGCGTCGTTTCCGTAGTGTAGCGGTTATCACGTCTGCTTCACACGCAGAAGGTCCCCGGTTCGATCCCGGGCGGGAACAGTATTTTCCTGCCTATGCCGTATTGTACTCCAGTGAGCCTCGTCGTGTGTGCATCTGCTGCATGTCCCTTCGTTTTGCAAGTACCACATTTATTGAATTTTTTAGTTACGATGGCAACATCACTACAAGTTGTCTGTGAAGTAAGAAGCACTCAAGCAGTTTCCGTGGTGTAGCGGTTATCACGTCTGCCTAACACGCAGAAGGTCCCCGGTTCGATCCCGGGCGGAAACACTTTTTCATCACTTTAAGCAAGACTTACTAACATGCATCTGCTACCATCTGTACCCGAAACCTTCGTAATTGCCCTCATGCGTCGGACCAGAGTGTCAATTGCTCACATCAAATAAGAAATTCATTTGACATTCGCGGCGAGCTTTTTGCGCTGACTCAGCCACTGACGTGCGATCAGTTTGCACAAAACGCTAGGGCTCGTCCAGGATTTGAACACGGGACCTCCTGCACCCTAAGCAGGAATCATACCCCTAGACCAACTAGCCCTGTGGCACGTCGAATGCCAGTTATTCCAGTCCCTCGATGTCTTCCAGGGTGCTCTGGAAGTCTCGTTTAGGCTGGCGGGATGGGGGCGGCGCGAATTCCCGCGGTCGGCGGCCTTCCTGGGCTATTGGTACCTTCATGTAGAGCTGCCCCTGGGCTCGCACTGCCTGCTGCTGAGAAATTGATTGCTTTTGCTGATATGACTTGCAATAACGACTGCGCGAATCGCCGCTATCTCGTTAGGGGCGCTACGGCAGACACCCTCTCGAGAACCCCGAAGACTTCTTGAGCCCTCGGCTGCGATGGGTTCCAGGCTGACAAAAGAACTGTCGTGTGTGCATTCGCGGATGAGAGAAAGGCTGAGGCAAGTTCGAGTGAACAAGGATGGACTCCTCGGCTCCGTCGTTTCCGTAGTGTAGCGGTTATCACGTCTGCTTCACACGCAGAAGGTCCCCGGCTCGATCCCGGGCGGGAACAGTATTTTCCTGCCTATGTCGTATTGTACTCCAGTGAGCCTCGTCGTGTGTGCATCTGCTGCATGTCCCTTCGTTTTGCATGTACCACATTTATTGAATTTTTTAGTTACGATGGCAACATCACTACAAGTTGTCTGTGAAGTAAGGTGCACTCAAGCAGTTTCCGTGGTGTAGCGGTTATCACGTCTGCCTAACACGCAGAAGGTCCCCGGTTCGATCCCGGGCGGAAACACTTTTTCATCACTTTAAGCAAGACTTACTAACATGCATCTGCTACCATCTGTACCCGAAACCTTCGTAATTGCCTTCATGCGTCGGACCAGAGTGTCAATTGCTCACATCAAATAAGAAATTCATTTGACATTGGCGGCGAGCTTTTTGCGCTGACTCAGCCACTGACGTGCGATCAGTTTGCACAAAACGCTAGGGCTCGTCCAGGATTTGAACACGGGACCTCCTGCACCCTAAGCAGGAATCATACCCCTAGACCAACTAGCCCTGTGGCACGTCGAATGCCAGTTATTCCAGTCCCTCGATGTCTTCCAGGGTGCTCTGGAAGTCTCGTTTAGGCTGGCGGGATGGGGGCGACGCGAATTCCCGCGGTCGGCGGCCTTCCTGGGCTATTGGTACCTTCATGTAGAGCTGCCCCTGGGCTCGCACTGCCTGCTGCTGAGAAAGTGATTGCTTTTGCTGATATGACTTGCAATAACGACTGCGCGAAACGCCGCTATCTCGTTAGGGGCGCTACGGCAGACACCCTCTCGAGAACCCCGAAGACTTCTTGAGCCCTCGGCTGCGATGGGTTCCAGGCTGACAAAAGAACTGTCGTGTGTGCATTCGCGGATGAGAGAAAGGCTGAGGCAAGTTCGAGTGAACAAGGATGGACTCCTCGGCTCCGTCGTTTCCGTAGTGTAGCGGTTATCACGTCTGCTTCACACGCAGAAGGTCCCCGGTTCGATCCCGGGCGGGAACAGTATTTTCCTGCCTATGTCGTATTGTACTCTAGTGAGCCTCGTCGTGTGTGCATATGCTGCATGTCCCTTCGTTTTGCATGTACCACATTTATTGAATTTTTTAGTTACGATGGCAACATCACTACAAGTTGTCTGTGAAGTAAGAAGCACTCAAGCAGTTTCCGTGGTGTAGCGGTTATCACGTCTGCCTAACACGCAGAAGGTCCCCGGTTCGATCCCGGGCGGAAACACTTTTTCATCACTTTAAGCAAGACTTACTAACATGCATCTGCTACCAACTGTACCCGAAACCTTCGTAATTGCCTTCATGCGTCGGACCAGAGTGTCAATTGCTCACATCAAATAAGAAATTCATTTGACATTGGCGGCGAGCTTTTTGCGCTGACTCAGCCACTGACGTGCGATCAGTTTGCACAAAACGCTAGGGCTCGTCCAGGATTTGAACACGGGACCTCCTGCACCCTAAGCAGGAATCATACCCCTAGACCAACTAGCCCTGTGACACGTCGAATGCCAGTTATTCCAGTCCCTCGATGTCTTCCAGGGTGCTCTGGAAGTCTCGTTTAGCCTGGCGGGATGGGGGCGGCGCGAATTCCCGCGGTGGCCGGCCTTCCTGGGCTATTGGTACCATCATGTAGAGCTGCCCCTGGGCTCGCACTGCCTGCTGCTGAGAAAGTGATTGCTTTTGCTGATATGACTTGCAATAACGACTGCGCGAAACGCCGCTATCTCGTTAGGGGCGCTACGGCAGACACCCTCTCGAGAACCCCGAAGACTTCTTGAGCCCTCGGCTGCGATGGGTTCCAGGCTGACAAAAGAACTGTCGTGTGTGCATTCGCGGATGAGAGAAAGGCTGAGGCAAGTTCGAGTGAACAAGGATGGACTCCTCGGCTCCGTCGTTTCCGTAGTGTAGCGGTTATCACGTCTGCCTAACACGCAGAAGGTCCCCGGTTCGATCCCGGGCGGAAACACTTTTTCATCACTTTAAGAAAGACTTACTAACATGCATCTGCTACCATCTGTACCCGAAACCTTCGTAATTGCCTTCATGCGTCGGACCAGAGTGTCAATTGCTCACATCAAATAAGAAATTCATTTGACATTGGCGGCGAGCTTTTTGCGCTGACTCAGCCACTGACGAGCCATCAGTTTGCACAAAACGCTAGGGCTCGTCCGGGATTTGAACCCGGGACCTCCTGCACCCTAAGCATAGACCAACGAGCCCTGTGGCACGTCGAATACCAGTTATTCCAGTCCCTCGATGTCTTCCAGGGTGCTCTGGAAGTCTCGTTTAGGCTGGCGGGATGAGGGCGGCGCGAATTCCCGCGGTCGGCGGCCTTCCTGGGCTATTGGTACCTTCATGTAGAGCTGCCCCTGGGCTCGCACTGCCTGCTGCTGAGAAAGTGATTGCTTTTGCTGATATGACTTGCAATAACGATTGCGCGAAACGCCGCTATCTCGTTAGGGGTGCTACGGCAGACACCCTCTCGAGAACCCCGAAGACTTCTTGAGCCCTCGGCTGCGATGGGTTCCAGGCTGACAAAAGAACTGTCGTGTGTGCATTCGCGGATGAGAGAAAGGCTGAGGCAAGTTCGAGTGAACAAGGATGGACTCCTCGGCTCCGTCGTTTCCGTAGTGTAGCGGTTATCACGTCTGCTTCACACGCAGAAGGTCCCCAGTTCGATCCCGGGCGGGAACAGTATTTTCCTGCCTATGCCGTATTGTACTCCAGTGAGCCTCGTCGTGTGTGCATCTGCTGCATGTCCCTTCGTTTTGCAAGTACCACATTTATTGAATTTTTTAGTTACGATGGCAACATCACTACAAGTTGTCTGTGAAGTAAGGTGCACTCAAGCAGTTTCCGTGGTGTAGCGGTTATCACGTCTGCCTAACACGCAGAAGGTCCCCGGTTCGATCCCGGGCGGAAACACTTTTTCATCACTTTAAGCAAGACTTACTAACATGCATCTGCTACCATCTGTACCCGAAACCTTCGTAATTGCCTTCATGCGTCGGACCAGAGTGTCAATTGCTCACATCAAATAAGAAATTCATTTGACATTGGCGGCGAGCTTTTTGCGCTGACTCAGCCACTGACGTGCGATCAGTTTGCACAAAACGCTAGGGCTCGTCCGGGATTTGAACCCGGGACCTCCTGCTCCCTAAGCAGGAATCATACCCCTAGACCAACGAGCCCTTTGGCACGTCGAATGCCAGTTATTCCAGTCCCTCGATGTCTTCCAGGGTGCTCTGGAAGTCTCGTTTAGGCTGGCGGGATGGGGGCGGCGCGAATTCCCGCGGTCGGCGTCCTTCCTGGGCTATTGGTACCTTCATGTAGAGCTGCCCCTGGGCTCGCACTGCCTGCTGCTGAGAAAGTGATTGCTTTTGCTGATATGACTTGCAATAACGACTGCGCGAAACGCCGCTATCTCGTTAGGGGTGCTACGGCAGACACCCTCTCGAGAACCCCGAAGACTTCTTGAGCCCTCGGCTGCGATGGGTTCCAGGCTGACAAAAGAACTGTCGTGTGTGCATTCGCGGATGAGAGAAAGGCTGAGGCAAGTTCGAGTGAACAAGGATGGACTCCTCGGCTCCGTCGTTTCCGTAGTGTAGCGGTTATCACGTCTGCTTCATACGCAGAAGGTCCCCGGTTCGATCCCGGGCGGGAACAGTATTTTCCTGCCTATGTCGTATTGTACTCCAGTGAGCCTCGTCGTGTGTGCATCTGCTGCATGTCCCTTCGTTTTGCAAGTACCACATTTATTGAATTTTTTAGTTACGATGGCAACATCACTACAAGTTGTCTGTGAAGTAAGGAGCACTCAAGCAGTTTCCGTGGTGTAGCGGTTATCACGTCTGCCTAACACGCAGAAGGTCCCCGGTTCGATCCCGGGCGGAAACACTTTTTCATCACTTTAAGCAAGACTTACTAACATGCATCTGCTACCATCTGTACCCGAAACCTTCGTAATTGCCTTCATGCGTCGGACCAGAGTGTCAATTGCTCACATCAAATAAGAAATTCATTTGACATTGGCGGCGAGCTTTTTGCGCTGACTCAGCCACTGACGTGCGATCAGTTTGCACAAAACGCTAGGGCTCGTCCGGGATTTGAACCCGGGACCTCCTGCACCCTAAGCATAGACCAACGAGCCCTGTGGCACGTCGAATACCAGTTATTCCAGTCCCTCGATGTCTTCCAGGGTGCTCTGGAAGTCTCGTTTAGGCTGGCGGGATGGGGGCGGCGCGAATTCCCGCGGTCGGCGGCCTTCCTGGGCTATTGGTACCTTCATGTAGAGCTGCCCCTGGGCTCGCACTGCCTGCTGCTGAGAAAGTGATTGCTTTTGCTGATATGACTTGCAATAACGACTGCGCGAAACGCCGCTATCTCGTTAGGGGTGCTACGGCAGACACCCTCTCGAGAACCCCGAAGACTTCTTGAGCCCTCGGCTGCGATGGGTTCCAGGCTGACAAAAGAACTGTCGTGTGTGCATTCGCGGATGAGAGAAAGGCTGAGGCAAGTTCGAGTGAACAAGGATGGACTCCTCGGCTCCGTCGTTTCCGTAGTGTAGCGGTTATCACGTCTGCTTCACACGCAGAAGGTCCCCGGTTCGATCCCGGGCGGGAACAGTATTTTCCTGCCTATGCCGTATTGTACTCCAGTGAGCCTCGTCGTGTGTGCATCTGCTGCATGTCCCTTCGTTTTGCAAGTACCACATTTATTGAATTTTTTAGTTACGATGGCAACATCACTACAAGTTGTCTGTGAAGTAAGGTGCACTCAAGCAGTTTCCGTGGTGTAGCGGTTATCACGTCTGCCTAACACGCAGAAGGTCCCCGGTTCGATCCCTGTCAGAAACACTTTTTCATCACTTTAAGCAAGACTTATTAACATGCATCTGCTACCATCTGTACCCGAAACCTTCGTAATTGCCTTCATGCGTCGGACCAGAGTGTCAATTGCTCACATCAAATAAGAAATTCATTTGATATTGGCGGCGAGCTTTTTGCGCTGACTCAGCCACTGACGTGCGATCAGTTTGCACAAAACGCTAGGGCTCGTCCGGGATTTGAACCCGGGACCTCCTGCACCCTAAGCAGGAATCATACCCCTAGACCAACGAGCCCTGTGGCACGTCGAATGCCAGTTATTCCAGTCCCTCGATGTCTTCCAGGGTGCTCTGGAAGTCTCGTTTAGGCTGGCGGGATGGGGGCGGCGCGAATTCCCGTGGTCGGCGGCCTTCCTGGCCTATTGGTACCTTCATAAAGAGGTGCCCCTGGGCTCGCACTGCCTGCTGCTGAGAAAGTGATTGCTTTTGCTGATATGACTTGCAATAACGATTGCGCGAAACGCCGCTATCTCGTTAGGGGTGCTACGGCAGACACCCTCTCGAGAACCCCAAAGACTTCTTGAGCCCTCGGCTGCGATGGGTTCCAGGCTGACAAAAGAACTGTCGTGTGTGCATTCGCGGATGAGAGAAAGGCTGAGGCAAGTTCGAGTGAACAAGGATGGACTCCTCGGCTCCGTCGTTTCCGTAGTGTAGCGGTTATCACGTCTGCTTCACACGCAGAAGGTCCCCGGTTCGATCCCGGGCGGGAACAGTATTTTCCTGCCTATGCCGTATTGTACTCCAGTGAGCCTCGTCGTGTGTGCATCTGCTGCATGTCCCTTCGTTTTGCAAGTACCACATTTATTGAATTTTTTAGTTACGATGGCAACATCACTACAAGTTGTCTGTGAAGTAAGGTGCACTCAAGCAGTTTCCGTGGTGTAGCGGTTATCACGTCTGCCTAACACGCAGAAGGTCCCCGGTTCGATCCCGGGCAGAAACACTTTTTCATCACTTTAAGCAAGACTTACTAACATGCATCTGCTACCATCTGTACCCGAAACCTTCGTAATTGCCTTCATGCGCCGGACCAGAGTGTCAATTGCTCACATCAAATAAGAAATTCATTTGATATTGGCGGCGAGCTTTTTGCGCTGACTCAGCCACTGACGTGCGATCAGTTTGCACAAAACGCTAGGGCTCGTCCGGGATTTGAACCCGGGACCTCCTGCACCCTAAGCATAGACCAACGAGCCCTGTGGCACGTCGAATACCAGTTATTCCAGTCCCTCGATGTCTTCCAGGGTGCTCTGGAAGTCTCGTTTAGGCTGGCGGGATGGGGGCGGCGCGAATTCCCGCGGTCGGCGGCCTTCCTGGGCTATTGGTACCTTCATGTAGAGCTGCCCCTGGGCTCGCACTGCCTGCTGCTGAGAAAGTGATTGCTTTTGCTGATATGACTTGCAATAACGACTGCGCGAAACGCCGCTATCTCGTTAGGGGTGCTACGGCAGACACCCTCTCGAGAACCCCGAATACTTGTTGAGCCCTCGGCTGCGATGGGTTCCAGGCTGACAAAAGAACTGTCGTGTGTGCATTCGCGGATGAGAGAAAGGCTGAGGCAAGTTCGAGTGAAAAAGGATGGACTCCTCGGCTCCGTCGTTTCCGTAGTGTAGCGGTTATCACGTCTGCTTCACACGCAGAAGGTCCCCGGTTCGATCCCGGGCGGGAACAGTATTTTCCTGCCTATGCCGTATTGTACTCCAGTGAGCCTCGTCGTGTGTGCATCTGCTGCATGTCCCTTCGTTTTGCAAGTACCACATTTATTGAATTTTTTAGTTACGATGGCAACATCACTACAAGTTGTCTGTGAAGTAAGGTGCACTCAAGCAGTTTCCGTGGTGTAGCGGTTATCACGTCTGCCTAACACGCAGAAGGTCCCCGGTTCGATCCCGGGCAGAAACAATTTTTCATCACTTTAAGCAAGACTTACTAACATGCATCTGCTACCATCTGTACCCGAAACCTTCGTAATTGCCTTCATGCGTCGGACCAGAGTGTCAATTGCTCACATCAAATAAGAAATTCATTTGATATTGGCGGCGAGCTTTTTGCGCTGACTCAGCCACTGACGTGCGATCAGTTTGCACAAAACGCTAGGGCTCGTCCGGGATTTGAACCCGGGACCTCCTGCACCCTAAGCAGGAATCATACCCCTAGACCAACGAGCCCTGTGGCACGTCGAATGCCAGTTATTCCAGTCCCTCGATGTCTTCCAGGGTGCTCTGGAAGTCTCGTTTAGGCTGGCGGGATGGGGGCGGCGCGAATTCCCGTGGTCGGCGGCCTTCCTGGCCTATTGGTACCTTCATGTAGAGGTGCCCCTGGGCTCGCACTGCCTGCTGCTGAGAAAGTGATTGCTTTTGCTGATATGACTTGCAATAACGACTGCGCGAAACGCCGCTATCTCGTTAGGGGTGCTACGGCAGACACCCTCTCGAGAACCCCGAAGACTTCTTGAGCCCTCGGCTGCGATGGGTTCCAGGCTGACAAAAGAACTGTCGTGTGTGCATTCGCGGATGAGAGAAAGGCTGAGGCAAGTTCGAGTGAACAAGGATGGACTCCTCGGCTCCGTCGTTTCCGTAGTGTAGCGGTTATCACGTCTGCTTCACACGCAGAAGTTCCCCGGTTCGATCCCGGGCGGGAACAGTATTTTCCTGCCTATGCCGTATTGTACTCCAGTGAGCCTCGTCGTGTGTGCATCTGCTGCATGTCCCTTCGTTTTGCAAGTACCACATTTATTGAATTTTTTAGTTACGATGGCAACATCACTACAAGTTGTCTGTGAAGTAAGGTGCACTCAAGCAGTTTCCGTGGTGTAGCGGTTATCACGTCTGCCTAACACGCAGAAGGTCTCCGGTTCGATCCCGGGCGGAAACACTTTTTCATCACTTTAAGCAAGACTTACTAACATGCATCTGCTACCATCTGTACCCGAAACCTTCGTAATTGCCTTCATGCGTCGGACCAGAGTGTCAATTGCTCACATCAAATAAGAAATTCATTTGATATTGGCGGCGAGCTTTTTGCGCTGACTCAGCCACTGACGTGCGATCAGTTTGCACAAAACGCTAGGGCTCGTCCGGGATTTGAACCCGGGACCTCCTGCACCCTAAGCAGGAATCATACCCCTAGACCAACGAGCCCTGTGGCACGTCGAATGCCAGTTATTCCAGTCCCTCGATGTCTTCCAGGGTGCTCTGGAAGTCTCGTTTAGGCTGGCGGGATGGGGGCGGCGCGAATTCCCGCGGTCGGCGGCCTTCCTGGCCTATTGGTACCTTCATGTAGAGGTGCCCCTGGGCTCGCACTGCCTGCTGCTGAGAAAGTGATTGCTTTTGCTGATATGACTTGCAATAACGATTGCGCGAAACGCCGCTATCTCGTTAGGGGTGCTACGGCAGACACCCTCTCGAGAACCCCGAAGACTTCTTGAGCCCTCGGCTGCGATGGGTTCCAGGCTGACAAAAGAACTGTCGTGTGTGCATTCGCGGATGAGAGAAAGGCTGAGGCAAGTTCGAGTGAACAAGGATGGACTCCTCGGCTCCGTCGTTTCCGTAGTGTAGCGGTTATCACGTCTGCTTCACACGCAGAAGGTCCCCGGTTCGATCCCGGGCGGGAACAGTATTTTCCTGCCTATGTCGTATTGTACTCCAGTGAGCCTCGTCGTGTGTGCATCTGCTGCATGTCCCTTCGTTTTGCAAGTACCACATTTATTGAATTTTTTAGTTACGATGGCAACATCACTACAAGTTGTCTGTGAAGTAAGGTGCACTCAAGCAGTTTCCGTGGTGTAGCGGTTATCACGTCTGCCTAACACGCAGAAGGTCTCCGGTTCGATCCCGGGCGGAAACACTTTTTCATCACTTTAAGCAAGACTTACTAACATGCATCTGCTACCATCTGTACCCGAAACCTTCGTAATTGCCTTCATGCGTCGGACCAGAGTGTCAATTGCTCACATCAAATAAGAAATTCATTTGATATTGGCGGCGAGCTTTTTGCGCTGACTCAGCCACTGACGTGCGATCAGTTTGCACAAAACGCTAGGGCTCGTCCGGGATTTGAACCCGGGACCTCCTGCACCCTAAGCAGGAATCATACCCCTAGACCAACGAGCCCTGTGGCACGTCGAATGCCAGTTATTCCAGTCCCTCGATGTCTTCCAGGGTGCTCTGGAAGTCTCGTTTAGGCTGGCGGGATGGGGGCGACGCGAATTCCCGCGGTCGGCGGCCTTCCTGGGCTATTGGTACCTTCATGTAGAGCTGCCCCTGGGCTCGCACTACCTGCTGCTGAGAAAGTGATTGCTTTTGCTGATATGACTTGCAATAACGATTGCGCGAAACGCCGCTATCTCGTTAGGGGTGCTACGGCAGACACCCTCTCGAGAACCCCGAAGACTTCTTGAGCCCTCGGCTGCGATGGGTTCCAGGCTGACAAAAGAACTGTCGTGTGTGCATTCGCGGATGAGAGAAAGGCTGAGGCAAGTTCGAGTGAACAAGGATGGACTCCTCGGCTCCGTCGTTTCCGTAGTGTAGCGGTTATCACGTCTACTTCACACGCAGAAGGTCCCCGGTTCGATCCCGGGCGGGAACAGTATTTTCCTGCCTATGTCGTATTGTACTCCAGTGAGCCTCGTCGTGTGTGCATCTGCTGCATGTCCCTTCGTTTTGCAAGTACCACATTTATTGAATTTTTTAGTTACGATGGCAACATCACTACAAGTTGTCTGTGAAGTAAGGTGCACTCAAGCAGTTTCCGTGGTGTAGCGGTTATCACGTCTGCCTAACACGCAGAATATCCCCGGTTCGATCCCGGGCGGAAACACTTTTTCATCACTTTAAGCAAGACTTACTAACATGCATCTGCTACCATCTGTACCCGAAACCTTCGTAATTGCCTTCATGCGTCGGACCAGAGTGTCAATTGCTCACATCAAATAAGAAATTCATTTGATATTGGCGGCGAGCTTTTTGCGCTGACTCAGCCACTGACGTGCGATCAGTTTGCACAAAACGCTAGGGCTCGTCCGGGATTTGAACCCGGGACCTCCTGCACCCTAAGCAGGAATCATACCCCTAGACCAACGAGCACTGTGGCACGTTGAATGCCAGTTATTCCAGTCCCTCCATGTCTTCCAGGGTGCTCTGGAAGTCTCGTTTAGGCTGGCGGGATGGGGGCGGCGCGAATTCCCGCGGTCGGCGGCCTTCCTGGGCTATTGGTACCTTCATGTAGAGCTGCCCCTGGGCTCGCACTGCCTGCTGCTGAGAAAGTGATTGCTTTTGCTGATATGACTTGCAATAACGACTGCGCGAAACGCCGCTATCTCGTTAGGGGTGCTACGGCAGACACCCTCTCGAGAACCCCGAAGACTTCTTGAGCCCTCGGCTGCGATGGGTTCCAGGCTGACAAAAGAACTGTCGTGTGTGCATTCGCGGATGAGAGAAAGGCTGAGGCAAGTTCGAGTGAACAAGGATGGACTCCTCGGCTCCGTCGTTTCCGTAGTGTAGCGGTTATCACGTCTGCTTCATACGCAGAAGGTCCCCGGTTCGATCCCGGGCGGGAACAGTATTTTCCTGCCTATGTCGTATTGTACTCCAGTGAGCCTCGTCGTGTGTGCATCTGCTGCATGTCCCTTCGTTTTGCAAGTACCACATTTATTGAATTTTTTAGTTACGATGGCAACATCACTACAAGTTGTCTGTGAAGTAAGGTGCACTCAAGCAGTTTCCGTGGTGTAGCGGTTATCACGTCTGCCTAACACGCACAAGGTCCCCGGTTCGATCCCGGGCGGAAACACCTTTTCATCACTTTAAGCAAGACTTACTAACATGCATCTGCTACCATCTGTACCCGAAACCTTCGTAATTGCCTTCATGCGTCGGACCAGAGTGTCAATTGCTCACATCAAATAAGAAATTCATTTGATATTGGCGGCGAGCTTTTTGCGCTGACTCAGCCACTGACGTGCGATCAGTTTGCACAAAACGCTAGGGCTCGTCCGGGATTTGAACCCGGGACCTCCTGCACCCTAAGCAGGAATCATACCCCTAGACCAACGAGCCCTGTGGCACGTCGAATGCCAGTTATTCCAGTCCCTCGATGTCTTCCAGGGTGCTCTGGAAGTCTCGTTTAGGCTGGCGGGATGGGGGCGACGCGAATTCCCGCGGTCGGCGGCCTTCCTGGGCTATTGGTACCTTCATGTAGAGCTGCCCCTGGGCTCGCACTACCTGCTGCTGAGAAAGTGATTGCTTTTGCTGATATGACTTGCAATAACGATTGCGCGAAACGCCGCTATCTCGTTAGGGGTGCTACGGCAGACACCCTCTCGAGAACCCCGAAGACTTCTTGAGCCCTCGGCTGCGATGGGTTCCAGGCTGACAAAAGAACTGTCGTGTGTGCATTCGCGGATGAGAGAAAGGCTGAGGCAAGTTCGAGTGAACAAGGATGGACTCCTCGGCTCCGTCGTTTCCGTAGTGTAGCGGTTATCACGTCTACTTCACACGCAGAAGGTCCCCGGTTCGATCCCGGGCGGGAACAGTATTTTCCTGCCTATGTCGTATTGTACTCCAGTGAGCCTCGTCGTGTGTGCATCTGCTGCATGTCCCTTCGTTTTGCAAGTACCACATTTATTGAATTTTTTAGTTACGATGGCAACATCACTACAAGTTGTCTGTGAAGTAAGGTGCACTCAAGCAGTTTCCGTGGTGTAGCGGTTATCACGTCTGCCTAACACGCAGAAGGTCTCCTGTTCGATCCCGGGCGGAAACACTTTTTCATCACTTTAAGCAAGACTTACTAACATGCATCTGCTACCATCTGTACCCGAAACCTTCGTAATTGCCTTCATGCGTCAGACCAGAGTGTCAATTGCTCACATCAAATAAGAAATTCATTTGATATTGGCGGCGAGCTTTTTGCGCTGACTCAGCCACTGACGTGCGATCAGTTTGCACAAAACGCTAGGGCTCGTCCTGGATTTGAACCCGGGACCTCCTGCACCCTAAGCAGGAATCATACCCCTAGACCAACGAGCCCTGTGGCACGTCGAATGCCAGTTATTCCAGTCCCTCGATGTCTTCCAGGGTGCTCTGGAAGTCTCGTTTAGGCTGGCGGGATGGGGGCGGCGCGAATTCCCGCGGTCGGCGGCCTTCCTGGCCTATTGGTACCTTCATGTAGAGGTGCCCCTGGGCTCGCACTGCCTGCTGCTGAGAAAGTGATTGCTTTTGCTGATATGACTTGCAATAACGATTGCGCGAAACGCCGCTATCTCGTTAGGGGTGCTACGGCAGACACCCTCTCGAGAACCCCGAAGACTTCTTGAGCCCTCGGCTGCGATGGGTTCCAGGCTGACAAAAGAACTGTCGTGTGTGCATTCGCGGATGAGAGAAAGGCTGAGGCAAGTTCGAGTGAACAAGGATGGACTCCTCGGCTCCGTCGTTTCCGTAGTGTACCGGTTATCACGTCTGCTTCACACGCAGAAGGTCCCCGGTTCGATCCCGGGCGGGAACAGTATTTTCCTGCCTATGTCGTATTGTACTCCAGTGAGCCTCGTCGTGTGTGCATCTGCTGCATGTCCCTTCGTTTTGCAAGTACCACATTTATTGAATATTTTAGTTACGATGGCAACATCACTACAAGTTGTCTGTGAAGTAAGGTGCACTCAAGCAGTTTCCGTGGTGTAGCGGTTATCACGTCTGCCTAACACGCAGAAGTTCCCCGGTTCGATCCCGGGCGGAAACACTTTTTCATCACTTTAAGCAAGACTTACTAACATGCATCTGCTACCATCTGTACCCGAAACCTTCGTAATTGCCTTCATGCGTCGGACCAGAGTGTCAATTGCTCACATCAAATAAGAAATTCATTTGATATTGGCGGCGAGCTTTTTGCGCTGACTCAGCCACTGACGTGCGATCAGTTTGCACAAAACGCTAGGGCTCGTCCGGGATTTGAACCCGGGACCTCCTGCACCCTAAGCAGGAATCATACCCCTAGACCAACGAGCCCTGTGGCACGTCGAATGCCAGTTATTCCAGTCCCTCGATGTCTTCCAGGGTGCTCTGGAAGTCTCGTTTAGGCTGGCGGGATGGGGGCGACGCGAATTCCCGCGGTCGGCGGCCTTCCTGGGCTATTGGTACCTTCATGTAGAGCTGCCCCTGGGCTCGCACTACCTGCTGCTGAGAAAGTGATTGCTTTTGCTGATATGACTTGCAATAACGATTGCGCGAAACGCCGCTATCTCGTTAGGGGTGCTACGGCAGACACCCTCTCGAGAACCCCGAAGACTTCTTGAGCCCTCGGCTGCGATGGGTTCCAGGCTGACAAAAGAACTGTCGTGTGTGCATTCGCGGATGAGAGAAAGGCTGAGGCAAGTTCGAGTGAACAAGGATGGACTCCTCGGCTCCGTCGTTTCCGTAGTGTAGCGGTTATCACGTCTACTTCACACGCAGAAGGTCCCCGGTTCGATCCCGGGCGGGAACAGTATTTTCCTGCCTATGTCGTATTGTACTCCAGTGAGCCTCGTCGTGTGTGCATCTGCTGCATGTCCCTTCGTTTTGCAAGTACCACATTTATTGAATTTTTTAGTTACGATGGCAACATCACTACAAGTTGTCTGTGAAGTAAGGTGCACTCAAGCAGTTTCCGTGGTGTAGCGGTTATCACGTCTGCCTAACACGCAGAATATCCCCGGTTCGATCCCGGGCGGAAACACTTTTTCATCACTTTAAGCAAGACTTACTAACATGCATCTGCTACCATCTGTACCCGAAACCTTCGTAATTGCCTTCATGCGTCGGACCAGAGTGTCAATTGCTCACATCAAATAAGAAATTCATTTGATATTGGCGGCGAGCTTTTTGCGCTGACTCAGCCACTGACGTGCGATCAGTTTGCACAAAACGCTAGGGCTCGTCCGGGATTTGAACCCGGGACCTCCTGCACCCTAAGCAGGAATCATACCCCTAGACCAACGAGCACTGTGGCACGTTGAATGCCAGTTATTCCAGTCCCTCCATGTCTTCCAGGGTGCTCTGGAAGTCTCGTTTAGGCTGGCGGGATGGGGGCGGCGCGAATTCCCGCGGTCGGCGGCCTTCCTGGGCTATTGGTACCTTCATGTAGAGCTGCCCCTGGGCTCGCACTGCCTGCTGCTGAGAAAGTGATTGCTTTTGCTGATATGACTTGCAATAACGACTGCGCGAAACGCCGCTATCTCGTTAGGGGTGCTACGGCAGACACCCTCTCGAGAACCCCGAAGACTTCTTGAGCCCTCGGCTGCGATGGGTTCCAGGCTGACAAAAGAACTGTCGTGTGTGCATTCGCGGATGAGAGAAAGGCTGAGGCAAGTTCGAGTGAACAAGGATGGACTCCTCGGCTCCGTCGTTTCCGTAGTGTAGCGGTTATCACGTCTGCTTCACACGCAGAAGGTCCCCGGTTCGATCCCGGGCGGAAACAGTATTTTCCTGCCTATGCCGTATTGTACTCCAGTGAGCCTCGTCGTGTGTGCATCTGCTGCATGTCCCTTCGTTTTGCAAGTACCACATTTATTGAATTTTTTAGTTACGATGGCAACATCACTACAAGTTGTCTGTGAAGTAAGGTGCACTCAAGCAGTTTCCGTGGTGTAGCGGTTATCACGTCTGCCTAACACGCAGAAGGTCCCCGGTTCGATCCCGGGCGGAAACACTTTTTCATCACTTTAAGCAAGACTTACTAACATGCATCTGCTACCATCTGTACCCGAAACCTTCGTAATTGCCTTCATGCGTCGGACCAGAGTGTCAATTGCTCACATCAAATAAGAAATTCATTTGATATTGGCGGCGAGCTTTTTGCGCTGACTCAGCCACTGACGTGCGATCAGTTTGCACAAAACGCTAGGGCTCGTCCGGGATTTGAACCCGGGACCTCCTGCACCCTAAGCAGGAATCATACCCCTAGACCAACGAGCCCTGTGGCACGTCGAATGCCAGTTATTCCAGTCCCTCGATGTCTTCCAGGGTGCTCTGGAAGTCTCGTTTAGGCTGGCGGGATGGGGGCGGCGCGAATTCCCGCGGTCGGCGGCCTTCCTGGCCTATTGGTACCTTCATGTAGAGCTGCCCCTGGGCTCGCACTGCCTGCTGCTGAGAAAGTGAATGCTTTTGCTGATATGACTTGCAATAACGACTGCGCGAAACGCCGCTATCTCGTTAGGGGTGCTACGGCAGACACCCTCTCGAGAACCCCGAAGACTTCTTGAGCCCTCGGCTGCGATGGGTTCCAGGCTGACAAAAGAACTGTCGTGTGTGCATTCGCGGATGAGAGAAAGGCTGAGGAAGTTCGAGTGAACAAGGATGGACTCCTCGGCTCCGTCGTTTCCGTAGTGTAGCGGTTATCACGTCTGCTTCACACGCAGAAGGTCCCCGGTTCGATCCCGGGCGGAAACAGTATTTTCCTGCCTATGCCGTATTGTACTCCAGTGAGCCTCGTCGTGTGTGCATCTGCTGCATGTCCCTTCGTTTTGCAAGTACCACATTTATTGAATTTTTTAGTTACGATGGCAACATCACTACAAGTTGTCTGTGAAGTAAGGTGCACTCAAGCAGTTTCCGTGGTGTAGCGGTTATCACGTCTGCCTAACACGCAGAAGGTCCCCGGTTCGATCCCGGGCGGAAACACTTTTTCATCACTTTAAGCAAGACTTACTAACATGCATCTGCTACCATCTGTACCCGAAACCTTCGTAATTGCCTTCATGCGTCGGACCAGAGTGTCAATTGCTCACATCAAATAAGAAATTCATTTGATATTGGCGGCGAGCTTTTTGCGCTGACTCAGCCACTGACGTGCGATCAGTTTGCACAAAACGCTAGGGCTCGTCCGGGATTTGAACCCGGGACCTCCTGCACCCTAAGCAGGAATCATACCCCTAGACCAACGAGCCCTGTGGCACGTCGAATGCCAGTTATTCCAGTCCCTCGATGTCTTCCAGGGTGCTCTGGAAGTCTCGTTTAGGCTGGCGGGATGGGGGCGGCGCGAATTCCCGCGGTCGGCGGCCTTCCTGGCCTATTGGTACCTTCATGTAGAGGTGCCCCTGGGCTCGCACTGCCTGCTGCTGAGAAAGTGAATGCTTTTGCTGATATGACTTGCAATAACGACTGCGCGAAACGCCGCTATCTCGTTAGGGGTGCTACGGCAGACACCCTCTCGAGAACCCCGAAGACTTCTTGAGCCCTCGGCTGCGATGGGTTCCAGGCTGACAAAAGAACTGTCGTGTGTGCATTCGCGGATGAGAGAAAGGCTGAGGCAAGTTCGAGTGAACAAGGATGGACTCCTCGGCTCCGTCGTTTCCGTAGTGTAGCGGTTATCACGTCTGCTTCACACGCAGAAGGTCCCCGGTTCGATCCCGGGCGGGAACAGTATTTTCCTGCCTATGCCGTATTGTACTCCAGTGAGCCTCGTCGTGTGTGCATCTGCTGCATGTCCCTTCGTTTTGCAAGTACCACATTTATTGAATTTTTTAGTTACGATGGCAACATCACTACAAGTTGTCTGTGAAGTAAGGTGCACTCAAGCAGTTTCCGTGGTGTAGCGGTTATCACGTCTGCCTAACACGCAGAAGGTCCCCGGTTCGATCCCGGGCGGAAACACTTTTTCATCACTTTAAGCAAGACTTACTAACATGCATCTGCTACCATCTGTACCCGAAACCTTCGTAATTGCCTTCATGCGTCGGACCAGAGTGTCAATTGCTCACATCAAATAAGAAATTCATTTGATATTGGCGGCGAGCTTTTTGCGCTGACTCAGCCACTGACGTGCGATCAGTTTGCACAAAACGCTAGGGCTCGTCCGGGATTTGAACCCGGGACCTCCTGCACCCTAAGCAGGAATCATACCCCTAGACCAACGAGCCCTGTGGCACGTCGAATGCCAGTTATTCCAGTCCTCGATGTCTTCCAGGGTGCTCTGGAAGTCTCGTTTAGGCTGGCGGGATGGGGGCGACGCGAATTCCCGCGGTCGGCGGCCTTCCTGGGCTATTGGTACCTTCATGTAGAGCTGCCCCTGGGCTCGCACTGCCTGCTGCTGAGAAAGTGATTGCTTTTGCTGATATGACTTGCAATAACGACTGCGCGAAACGCCGCTATCTCGTTAGGGGTGCTACGGCAGACACCCTCTCGAGAACCCCGAAGACTTCTTGAGCCCTCGGCTGCGATGGGTTCCAGGCTGACAAAAGAACTGTCGTGTGTGCATTCGCGGATGAGAGAAAGGCTGAGGCAAGTTCGAGTGAACAAGGATGGACTCCTCGGCTCCGTCGTTTCCGTAGTGCAGCGGTTATCACGTCTGCATCACACGCAGAAGGTCCCCGGTTCGATCCCGGGCGGGAACAGTATTTTCCTGCCTATGCCGTATTGTACTCCAGTGAGCCTCGTCGTGTGTGCATCTGCTGCATGTCCCTTCGTTTTGCAAGTACCACATTTATTGAATTTTTTAGTTACGATGGCAACATCACTACAAGTTGTCTGTGAAGTAAGGTGCACTCAAGCAGTTTCCGTGGTGTAGCGGTTATCACGTCTGCCTAACACGCAGAAGGTCCCCGGTTCGATCCCGCGCGGAAACACTTTTTCATCACTTTAAGCAAGACTTACTAACATGCATCTGCTACCATCTGTACCCGAAACCTTCGTAATTGCCTTCATGCGTCGGATCAGAGTGTCAATTGCTCACATCAAATAAGAAATTCATTTGATATTGGCGGCGAGCTTTTTGCGCTGACTCAGCCACTGACGTGCGATCAGTTTGCACAAAACGCTAGGGCTCGTCCGGGATTTGAACCCGGGACCTCCTGCACCCTAAGCAGGAATCATACCCCTAGACCAACGAGCCCTGTGGCACGTCGAATGCCAGTTATTCCAGTCCCTCGATGTCTTCCAGGGTGCTCTGGAAGTCTCGTTTAGGCTGGCGGGATGGGGGCGGCGCGAATTCCCGCGGTCGGCGGCCTTCCTGGGCTATTGGTACCTTCATGTAGAGGTGCCCCTGGGCTCGCACTGCCTGCTGCTGAGAAAGTGATTGCTTTTGCTGATATGACTTGCAATAACGATTGCGCGAAACGCCGCTATCTCGTTAGGGGTGCTACGGCAGACACCCTCTCGAGAACCCCGAAGACTTCTTGAGCCCTCGGCTGCGATGGGTTCCAGGCTGACAAAAGAACTGTCGTGTGTGCATTCGCGGATGAGAGAAAGGCTGAGGCAAGTTCGAGTGAACAAGGATGGACTCCTCGGCTCCGTCGTTTCCGTAGTGTACCGGTTATCACGTCTGCTTCACACGCAGAAGGTCCCCGGTTCGATCCCGGGCGGGAACAGTATTTTCCTGCCTATGTCGTATTGTACTCCAGTGAGCCTCGTCGTGTGTGCATCTGCTGCATGTCCCTTCGTTTTGCAAGTACCACATTTATTGAATTTTTTAGTTACGATGGCAACATCACTACAAGTTGTCTGTGAAGTAAGGTGCACTCAAGCAGTTTCCGTGGTGTAGCGGTTATCACGTCTGCCTAACACGCAGAAGGTCCCCGGTTCGATCCCGGGCGGAAACACTTTTTCATCACTTTAAGCAAGACTTACTAACATGCATCTGCTACCATCTGTACCCGAAACCTTCGTAATTGCCTTCATGCGTCGGACCAGAGTGTCAATTGCTCACATCAAATAAGAAATTCATTTGATATTGGCGGCGAGCTTTTTGCGCTGACTCAGCCACTGACGTGCGATCAGTTTGCACAAAACGCTAGGGCTCGTCCGGGATTTGAACCCGGGACCTCCTGCACCCTAAGCAGGAATCATACCCCTAGACCAACGAGCCCTGTGGCACGTCGAATGCCAGTTATTCCAGTCCCTCGATGTCTTCCAGGGTGCTCTGGAAGTCTCGTTTAGGCTGGCGGGATGGGGGCGGCGCGAATTCCCGCGGTCGGCGGCCTTCCTGGCCTATTGGTACCTTCATGTAGAGGTGCCCCTGGGCTCGCACTGCCTGCTGCTGAGAAAGTGATTGCTTTTGCTGATATGACTTGCAATAACGATTGCGCGAAACGCCGCTATCTCGTTAGGGGTGCTACGGCAGACACCCTCTCGAGAACCCCGAAGACTTCTTGAGCCCTCGGCTGCGATGGGTTCCAGGCTGACAAAAGAACTGTCGTGTGTGCATTCGCGGATGAGAGAAAGGCTGAGGCAAGTTCGAGTGAACAAGGATGGACTCCTCGGCTCCGTCGTTTCCGTAGTGTACCGGTTATCACGTCTGCTTCACACGCAGAAGGTCCCCGGTTCGATCCCGGGCGGGAACAGTATTTTCCTGCCTATGTCGTATTGTACTCCAGTGAGCCTCGTCGTGTGTGCATCTGCTGCATGTCCCTTCGTTTTGCAAGTACCACATTTATTGAATTTTTTAGTTACGATGGCAACATCACTACAAGTTGTCTGTGAAGTAAGGTGCACTCAAGCAGTTTCCGTGGTGTAGCCATTATCACGTCTGCCTAACACGCAGAAGGTCCCCGGTTCGATCCCGGGCGGAAACACTTTTTCATCACTTTAAGCAAGACTTACTAACATGCATCTGCTACCATCTGTACCCGAAACCTTCGTAATTGCCTTCATGCGTCGGACCAGTGTGTCAATTGCTCACATCAAATAAGAAATTCATTTGATATTGGCGGCGAGCTTTTTGCGCTGACTCAGCCACTGACGTGCGATCAGTTTGCACAAAACGCTAGGGCTCGTCCGGGATTTGAACCCGGGACCTCCTGCACCCTAAGCAGGAATCATACCCCTAAACCAACGAGCCCTGTGGCACGTCGAATGCCAGTTATTCCAGTCCTCGATGTCTTCCAGGGTGCTCTGGAAGTCTCGTTTAGGCTGGCGGGATGGGGGCGACGCGAATTCCCGCGGTCGGCGGCCTTCCTGGGCTATTGGTACCTTCATGTAGAGCTGCCCCTGGGCTCGCACTGCCTGCTGCTGAGAAAGTGATTGTTTTTGCTGATATGACTTGCAATAACGACTGCGCGAAACGCCGCTATCTCGTTAGGGGTGCTACGGCAGACACCCTCTCGAGAACCCCGAAGACTTCTTGAGCCCTCGGCTGCGATGGGTTCCAGGCTGACAAAAGAACTGTCGTGTGTGCATTCGCGGATGAGAGAAAGGCTGAGGCAAGTTCGAGTGAACAAGGATGGACTCCTCGGCTCCGTCGTTTCCGTAGTGTAGCGGTTATCACGTCTGCTTCACACGCAGAAGGTCCCCGGTTCGATCCCGGGCGGGAACAGTATTTTCCTGCCTATGCCGTATTGTACTCCAGTGAGCCTCGTCATGTGTGCATCTGCTGCATGTCCCTTCGTTTTGCAAGTACCACATTTATTGAATTTTTTAGTTACGATGGCAACATCACTACAAGTTGTCTGTGAAGTAAGGTGCACTCAAGCAGTTTCCGTGGTGTAGCGGTTATCACGTCTGCCTAACACGCAGAAGGTCCCCGGTTCGATCCCGGGCGGAAACACTTTTTCATCACTTTAAGCAAGACTTACTAACATGCATCTGCTACCATCTGTACCCGAAACCTTCGTAATTGCCTTCATGCGTCGGACCAGAGTGTCAATTGCTCACATCAGATAAGAAATTCATTTGACATTGGTGGCGAGCTTTTTGCGCTGACTCAGCCACTGACGTGCGATCAGTTTGCACAAAACGCTAGGGCTCGTCCGGGATTTGAACCCGGGACCTCCTGCACCCTAAGCAGGAATCATACCCCTAGACCAACGAGCCCTGTGGCACGTCGAATGCCAGTTATTCCAGTCCCTCGATGTCTTCCAGGGTGCTCTGGAAGTCTCGTTTAGGCTGGCGGGATGGGGGCGACGCGAATTCCCGCGGTCGGCGGCCTTCCTGGGCTATTGGTACCTTCATGTAGAGCTGCCCCTGGGCTCGCACTGCCTGCTGCTGAGAAAGTGATTGCTTTTGCTGATATGACTTGCAATAACGACTGCGCGAAACGCCGCTATCTCGTTAGGGGTGCTACGGCAGACACCCTCTCGAGAACCCCGAAGACTTCTTGAGCCCTCGGCTGCGATGGGTTCCAGGCTGACAAAAGAACTGTCGTGTGTGCATTCGCGGATGAGAGAAAGGCTGAGGCAAGTTCGAGTGAACAAGGATGGACTCCTCGGCTCCGTCGTTTCCGTAGTGTAGCGGTTATCTCGTCTGCTTCACACGCAGAAGGTCCCCGGTTCGGTCCCGGGCGGGAAAAGTATTTTCCTGCCTATGTCGTATTGTACTCCAGTGAGCCTCGTCGTGTGTGCATCTGCTGCATGTCCCTTCGTTTTGCAAGTACCACATTTATTGAATTTTTTAGTTACGATGGCAACATCACTACAAGTTGTCTGTGAAGTAAGGTGCACTCAAGCAGTTTCCGTGGTGTAGCGGTTATCACGTCTGCCTAACACGCAAAAGGTCCCCGGTTCGATCCCGGGCGGAAACACTTTTTCATCACTTTAAGCAAGACTTACTAACATGCATCTGCTACCATCTGTACCCGAAACCTTCGTAATTGCCTTCATGCGTCGGACCAGAGTGTCAATTGCTCACATCAAATAAGAAATTCATTTGACATTGGTGGCGAGCTTTTTGCGCTGACTCAGCCACTGACGTGCGATCAGTTTGCACAAAACGCTAGGGCTCGTCCGGGATTTGAACCCGGGACCTCCTGCACCCTAAGCAGGAATCATACCCCTAGACCAACGAGCCCTGTGGCACGTCGAATGCCAGTTATTCCAGTCCCTCGATGTCTTCCAGGGTGCTCTGGAAGTCTCGTTTAGGCTGGCGGGATGGGGGCGACGCGAATTCCCGCGGTCGGCGGCCTTCCTGGGCTATTGGTACCTTCATGTAGTGCTGCCCCTGGGCTCGCACTGCCTGCTGCTGAGAAAGTGATTGCTTTTGCTGATATGACTTGCAATAACGACTGCGCGAAACGCCGCTATCTCGTTAGGGGTGCTACGGCAGACACCCTCTCGAGAACCCCGAAGACTTCTTGAGCCCTCGGCTGCGATGGGTTCCAGGCTGACAAAAGAACTGTCGTGTGTGCATTCGCGGATGAGAGAAAGGCTGAGGCAAGTTCGAGTGAACAAGGATGGACTCCTCGGCTCCGTCGTTTCCGTAGTGTAGCGGTTATCACGTCTGCTTCACACGCAGAAGGTCCCCGGTTCGATCCCGGGCGGGAACAGTATTTTCCTGCCTATGCCGTATTGTACTCCAGTGAGCCTCGTCGTGTGTGCATCTGCTGCATGTCCCTTCGTTTTGCAAGTACCACATTTATTGAATTTTTTAGTTACGATGGCAACATCACTACAAGTTGTCTGTGAAGTAAGGTGCACTCAAGCAGTTTCCGTGGTGTAGCGGTTATCACGTCTGCCTAACACGCAGAAGGTCCCCGGTTCGATCCCGGGCGGAAACACTTTTTCATCACTTTAAGCAAGACTTACTAACATGCATCTGCTACCATCTGTACCCGAAACCTTCGTAATTGCCTTCATGCGTCGGACCAGAGTGTCAATTGCTCACATCAAATAAGAAATTCATTTGACATTGGTGGCGAGCTTTTTGCGCTGACTCAGCCACTGACGTGCGATCAGTTTGCACAAAACGCTAGGGCTCGTCCGGGATTTGAACCCGGGACCTCCTGCACCCTAAGCAGGAATCATACCCCTAGACCAACGAGCCCTGTGGCACGTCGAATGCCAGTTATTCCAGTCCCTCGATGTCTTCCAGGGTGCTCTGGAAGTCTCGTTTAGGCTGGCGGGATGGGGGCGACGCGAATTCCCGCGGTCGGCGGCCTTCCTGGGCTATTGGTACCTTCATGTAGTGCTGCCCCTGGGCTCGCACTGCCTGCTGCTGAGAAAGTGATTGCTTTTGCTGATATGACTTGCAATAACGACTGCGCGAAACGCCGCTATCTCGTTAGGGGTGCTACGGCAGACACCCTCTCGAGAACCCCGAAGACTTCTTGAGCCCTCGGCTGCGATGGGTTCCAGGCTGACAAAAGAACTGTCGTGTGTGCATTCGCGGATGAGAGAAAGGCTGAGGCAAGTTCGAGTGAACAAGGATGGACTCCTCGGCTCCGTCGTTTCCGTAGTGTAGCGGTTATCACGTCTGCTTCACACGCAGAAGGTCCCCGGTTCGATCCCGGGCGAGAACAGTATTTTCCTGCCTATGCCGTATTGTACTCCAGTGAGCCTCGTCGTGTGTGCATCTGCTGCATGTCCCTTCGTTTTGCAAGTACCACATTTATTGAATTTTTTAGTTACGATGGCAACATCACTACAAGTTGTCTGTGAAGTAAGGTGCACTCAAGCAGTTTCCGTGGTGTAGCGGTTATCACGTCTGCCTAACACGCAGAAGGTCCCCGGTTCGATCCCGGGCGGAAACACTTTTTCATCACTTTAAGCAAGACTTACTAACATGCATCTGCTACCATCTGTACCCGAAACCTTCGTAATTGCCTTCATGCGTCGGACCAGAGTGTCAATTGCTCACATCAAATAAGAAATTCATTTGATATTGGCGGCGAGCTTTTTGCGCTGACTCAGCCACTGACGTGCGATCAGTTTGCACAAAACGCTAGGGCTCGTCCGGGATTTGAACCCGGGACCTCCTGCACCCTAAGCAGGAATCATACCCCTAGACCAACGAGCCCTGTGGCACGTCGAATGCCAGTTATTCCAGTCCCTCGATGTCTTCCAGGGTGCTCTGGAAGTCTCGTTTAGGCTGGCGGGATGGGGGCGGCGCGAATTCCCGCGGTCGGCGGCCTTCCTGGCCTATTGGTACCTTCATGTAGAGGTGCCCCTGGGCTCGCACTGCCTGCTGCTGAGAAAGTGATTGCTTTTGCTGATATGACTTGCAATAACGATTGCGCGAAACGCCGCTATCTCGTTAGGGGTGCTACGGCAGACACCCTCTCGAGAACCCCGAAGACTTCTTGAGCCCTCGGCTGCGATGGGTTCCAGGCTGACAAAAGAACTGTCGTGTGTGCATTCGCGGATGAGAGAAAGGCTGAGGCAAGTTCGAGTGAACAAGGATGGACTCCTCGGCTCCGTCGTTTCCGTAGTGTAGCGGTTATCACGTCTGCTTCACACGCAGAAGGTCCCCGGTTCGATCCCGGGCGGGAACAGTATTTTCCTGCCTATGTCGTATTGTACTCCAGTGAGCCTCGTCGTGTGTGCATCTGCTGCATGTCCCTTCGTTTTGCAAGTACCACATTTATTGAATTTTTTAGTTACGATGGCAACATCACTACAAGTTGTCTGTGAAGTAAGGTGCACTCAAGCAGTTTCCGTGGTGTAGCGGTTATCACGTCTGCCTAACACGCAGAAGGTCCCCGGTTCGATCCCGGGCGGAAACACTTTTTCATCACTTTAAGCAAGACTTACTAACATGCATCTGCTACCATCTGTACCCGAAACCTTCGTAATTGCCTTCATGCGTCGGACCAGAGTGTCAATTGCTCACATCAAATAAGAAATTCATTTGACATTGGTGGCGAGCTTTTTGCGCTGACTCAGCCACTGACGTGCGATCAGTTTGCACAAAACGCTAGGGCTCGTCCGGGATTTGAACCCGGGACCTCCTGCACCCTAAGCAGGAATCATACCCCTAGACCAACGAGCCCTGTGGCACGTCGAATGCCAGTTATTCCAGTCCCTCGATGTCTTCCAGGGTGCTCTGGAAGTCTCGTTTAGGCTGGCGGGATGGGGGCGACATGAGCTGCCCCTGGGCTCGCACTGCCTGCTGCTGAGAAAGTGATTGCTTTTGCTGATATGACTTGCAATAACGACTGCGCGAAACGCCGCTATCTCGTTAGGGGTGCTACGGCAGACACCCTCTCGAGAACCCCGAAGACTTCTTGAGCCCTCGGCTGCGATGGGTTCCAGGCTGACAAAAGAACTGTCGTGTGTGCATTCGCGGATGAGAGAAAGGCTGAGGCAAGTTCGAGTGAACAAGGATGGACTCCTCGGCTGCGTCGTTTCCGTAGTGTAGCGGTTATCACGTCTGCTTCACACGCAGAAGGTCCCCGGTTCGATCCCGGGCGGGAACAGTATTTTCCTGCCTATGCCGTATTGTACTCCAGTGAGCCTCGTCGTGTGTGCATCTGCTGCATGTCCCTTCGTTTTGCAAGTACCACATTTATTGAATTTTTTAGTTACGATGGCAACATCACTACAAGTTGTCTGTGAAGTAAGGTGCACTCAAGCAGTTTCCGTGGTGTAGCGGTTATCACGTCTGCCTAACACGCAGAAGGTCCCCGGTTCGATCCCGGGCGGAAACACTTTTTCATCACTTTAAGCAAGACTTACTAACATGCATCTGCTACCATCTGTACCCGAAACCTTCGTAATTGCCTTCATGCGTCGGACCAGAGTGTCAATTGCTCACATCAAATAAGAAATTCATTTGATATTGGCGGCGAGCTTTTTGCGCTGACTCAGCCACTGACGTGCGATCAGTTTGCACAAAACGCTAGGGCTCGTCCGGGATTTGAACCCGGGACCTCCTGCACCCTAAGCAGGAATCATACCCCTAGACCAACGAGCCCTGTGGCACGTCGAATGCCAGTTATTCCAGTCCCTCGATGTCTTCCAGGGTGCTCTGGAAGTCTCGTTTAGGCTGGCGGGATGGGGGCGACGCGAATTCCCGCGGTCGGCGGCCTTCCTGGGCTATTGGTACCTTCATGTAGTGCTGCCCCTGGGCTCGCACTGCCTGCTGCTGAGAAAGTGATTGCTTTTGCTGATATGACTTGCAATAACGACTGCACGAAGCGCCGCTATCTCGTTAGGGGTGCTACGGCAGACACCCTCTCGAGAACCCCGAAGACTTCTTGAGCCCTCGGCTGCGATGGGTTCCAGGCTGACAAAAGAACTGTCGTGTGTGCATTCGCGGATGAGAGAAAGGCTGAGGCAAGTTCGAGTGAACAAGGATGGACTCCTCTGTTGCGGTGTTTCCGTAGTGTAGCGGTTATCACGTCTGCTTCACACGCAGAAGGTCCCCGGTTCGATCCCGGGCAGGAACAGTATTTTCCTGCCTATGTCGTATTGTACTCCAGTGAGCCTCGTCGTGTGTGCATCTGCTGCATGTCCCTTCGTTTTGCAAGTACCACATTTATTGAATTTTTTAGTTACGATGGCAACATCACTACAAGTTGTCTGTGAAGTAAGGTGCACTCAAGCAGTTTCCGTGGTGTAGCGGTTATCACGTCTGCCTAACACGCAGAAGGTCCCCGGTTCGATCCCGGGCGGAAACACTTTTTCATCACTTTAAGCAAGACTTACTAACATGCATCTGCTACCATCTGTACCTGAAACCTTCGTAATTGCCTTCATGCGTCGGACCAGAGTGTCAATTGCTCACATCAAATAAGAAATTCATTTGATATTGGCGGCGAGCTTTTTGCGCTGACTCAGCCACTGACGTGCGATCAGTTTGCACAAAACGCTAGGGCTCGTCCGGGATTTGAACCCGGGACCTCCTGCACCCTAAGCAGGAATCATACCCCTAGACCAACGAGCCCTGTGGCACGTCGAATGCCAGTTATTCCAGTCCCTCGATGTCTTCCAGGGTGCTCTGGAAGTCTCGTTTAGGCTGGCGGGATGGGGGCGGCGCGAATTCCCGCGGTCGGCGGCCTTCCTGGCCTATTGGTACCTTCATGTAGAGGTGCCCCTGGGCTCGCACTGCCTGCTGCTGAGAAAGTGATTGCTTTTGCTGATATGACTTGCAATAACGACTGCGCGAAACGCCGCTATCTCGTTAGGGGTGCTACGGCAGACACCCTCTCGAGAACCCCGAAGACTTCTTGAGCCCTCGGCTGCGATGGGTTCCAGGCTGACAAAAGAACTGTCGTGTGTGCATTCGCGGATGAGAGAAAGGCTGAGGCAAGTTCGAGTGAACAAGGATGGACTCCTCTGCTGCGGTGTTTCCGTAGTGTAGCGGTTATCACGTCTGCTTCACACGCAGAAGGTCCCCGGTTCGATCCCGGGCGGGAACAGTATTTTCCTGCCTATGTCGTATTGTACTCCAGTGAGCCTCGTCGTGTGTGCATCTGCTGCATGTCCCTTCGTTTTGCAAGTACCACATTTATTGAATTTTTTAGTTACGATGGCAACATCACTACAAGTTGTCTGTGAAGTAAGGTGCACTCAAGCAGTTTCCGTGGTGTAGCGGTTATCACGTCTGCCTAACACGCAGAAGGTCCCCGGTTCGATCCCGGGCGGAAACACTTTTTCATCACTTTAAGCAAGACTTACTAACATGCATCTGCTACCATCTGTACCCGAAACCTTCGTAATTGCCTTCATGCGTCGGACCAGAGTGTCAATTGCTCACATCAAATAAGAAATTCATTTGATATTGGCGGCGAGCTTTTTGCGCTGACCCAGCCACTGACGTGCGATCAGTTTGCACAAAACGCTAGGGCTCGTCCGGGATTTGAACCCGGGACCTCCTGCACCCTAAGCAGGAATCATACCCCTAGACCAACGATCCCTGTGGCACGTCGAATGCCAGTTATTCCAGTCCCTCGATGTCTTCCAGGGTGCTCTGGAAGTCTCGTTTAGGCTGGCGGGATGGGGGCGACGCGAATTCCCGCGGTCGGCGGCCTTCCTGGGCTATTGGTACCTTCATGTAGAGCTGCCCCTGGGCTCGCACTGCCTGCTGCTGAGAAAGTGATTGCTTTTGCTGATATGACTTGCAATAACGACTGCGCGAAACGCCGCTATCTCGTTAGGGGTGCTACGGCAGACACCCTCTCGAGAACCCCGAAGACTTCTTGAGCCCTCGGCTGCGATGGGTTCCAGGCTGACAAAGAACTGTCGTGTGTGCATTCGCGGATGAGAGAAAGGCTGAGGCAAGTTCGAGTGAACAAGGATCGACTCCTCGGCTCCGTCGTTTCCGTAGTGTAGCGGTTATCACGTCTGCTTCACACGCAGAAGGTCCCCGGTTCGATCCCGGGCGGGAACAGTATTTTCCTGCCTATGCCGTATTGTACTCCAGTGAGCCTCGTCGTGTGTGCATCTGCTGCATGTCCCTTCGTTTTGCAAGTACCACATTTATTGAATTTTTTAGTTACGATGGCAACATCAATACAAG